>NW_026692694.1:0-600000 GCF_021218885.2 Marmota monax | reverse complement strand
AATCACCCTTAATATAACCCAAACAGTAACCCTACTTCTAGACCTAACCCTAGTCCTAATTCTGGCACTAACCCCAACACTCACTCTATCAAGAACATTGACCCTGACCCTAACAAAATCCTAGCTCCAAAGCTCACTCTAACTCAAAACCTAATCCTAACACTACACCTAGCCATAACCCTAACCCTAAAACTAGCCCTAATCGTAACCATAGCTCTTATCTACCCAGGGCCCTAAAACTAGGCCTAAAATAGCACAAAACCTAGCCATAATCCTAGGCCTAAACCTAGCCCTAAATGTAACCCTAAACTAACCCTAGCCCTAACCCTAACCACAAACCTCACCTTAGACCTAACCCTAGCTCAAAGCCTAAATTTTACCCTAAATATAAACCTAACCCTATCCCAAACCCTTACCTAACCCTAGCCCTCATCCTAACCTTAACCAAAGCCCTAACCATACCTTTAATTCTATACACTACCCTAACCCTAGTCCCAATACTAACCATAAACCTAGGCCTAACCCTAGATCTAATCCTGTCCATTACCCTAAAACTAACCTGAACCCTAATCCTAAGCCTATTCATTACCCTAACCCTAACTTAAACCCTAACACTAATTAAAGCCCAAAACCTAAACCTTAACCTAAAATTAACCATAAGCCATACCCTGACCTTAAGAATACATCTAGCTCTAAATTTGACCCATACTCTAATCTAACCCTTAAAAATAAAGCTAACCATAAACACAACCCTAAATCTATCCCTAACCATATCTCTAGACACTTACCCTAACACAAACCCTGGCTCTAAACCTTATCCTAACTGAAAAAATAACCCTACCACTAGACAAACCCTAAATCTACCCATAAGCATAACCCTAGCTCTTACACCAGCTGTAAACTTCACATACAACCTAGCCCTAATCCTAGACCTAAGTATAACCCTAACCCTATCCCTAGCACTAAAATTAACCCTAACACTGGCCCTGGATCTAACCCTTCTCAAACTCTAAACCTTTCCCTAATCATAACAATAGCCCTAACCCCCAAACATAACCTTAAAACTAGCCCTAATCCTAACTGTAACAATAGCACAAATTTTAGCACAAACTCTATCCACTACCTTAAACATAAGGGTTAGGTATAGTGTTAGCTTTAGAGTTAGGGTTAGTGATAGTGTTATTGTTAGTGTTAATTTTTGCATTAAAGTTAGTGTTAGGTTTAGTGTCAGTGTTAGGTTTAGAGTTAAGCTTGGGGTTAGTGTTAAGTTTAGGGTTAGGTTGAGTGTTAGGGTTAGGGTAAGTGTTTGTGTTAGGGTTAGGGATAAGCCTAGGGTTTTTTGTATGGTTAGTGTTAAGGTTGGTGTTAGGGTTAGGTTTAGGGTTTGTGTTAGGTTAGGGTTAGCGTGGGTGTTAGGTTTAGGGTTATATTAAGGTTTAGTGTTAGTGTTTGGTTTAGGGTTAGGTTTAGTGTTAAGGATAGTGTTAGGTTTAGGAATAGGTTTAGAGTTAGTGATAGGGTTAGGGTTAGGGTTAGTGTTATGGTTAGGGTTAGGGTTACATTGAGGTTTAGTGTTAGTGTTAGGCTAAGTATAAGTTTTAGGGTTACTGTTAGGTTTAGTGTTGGGGTTAGGGTTAGGGTTAGTTTCAGAGTTAAAAATTGACTTAGGGTTAGGGTTAGGTAAAGTGTTAGGGTTTGGTTTAGGGTTGTGGTAGGGTTAGGATTAGAATTAGGTATTTTGATAGGGTTATGGATAAGGTAAGTGTTAGGTTTATGAATTGGATTAGGGTTAGATTTAGGGTTAGGTTTCAGGTTAGGTTTAGTGTTACGGTTATGTTTAGGTTTAGAATTAGGGTTAGGATTAGTCTTAGGGTTGGGATTACTGTTAGGGTTAGGGTTAAAATTATTGACAGGGTTAGATTTGGGGTTAGTTTTAGCGTTAGGTTTAGGGTTAGGGTTAATGTAAGGTTTGCTCTCAGGGTTAAGTTTAGCTTTAATTTTAGTGTTTGGTTTAGAGTTAGGGTTCGTGATAGGGTTAGGGTAGGGGTTAGGGTTAGTATTAGGAAAGAGTTAGACTTTGGTTTTATGGTTGTGGGTAAAATTAGGGTTAGGGTTAGTGTTAGGGTAAGGTTTAGGGATAGGGTTAGTGTTAAAGTTAGGTTTACGGTTAGGGTTAGTGTTAATTTTAGCTATAGGGTTAGTGTTAGGGTTAGTGTTAAATTTAGGGATAGGGTTAGTGTTAGGCTTAAAGGTAGGATTTGGTTTAGTGTTAGGGTTGGGATTATGGTTAGGATTAGATTTAGGATTGGGGTTAGGGTTAAGGTTAGTGTTAGGGTAAAATTACGGTTAGATTTAGGGTTATTGTTAGGGTTATCATTAGGGTTAGGTTCAGTGTTGGGGTTAGTGTTAGGTTTAGGGTTAGGTTTGGGGTAAGTTTTAGGTTTAGGATTAGAGTTATGATTAGTTTTACGTTTAGGGTTAGTGTTTGTGTTGGGTTTAGTTTCAGGGGAAGGCTTAGGGTTCGGTTACTTTTAGCGTTAGAGTTATGGTAAAGATTGTAATTAGGATATGGTTAGTCTTAGAATTAGGGTTAGTTTTAGTGTTATTGTTAGGTTTTGTGTTAGGATTAAGGTTAGGTTTAGTGTTAGGTTAGGTTTAAGGGTATCATTATGGTTATGGTTAGAGTTAGTGCTAGTGTTAGTGTTTGTTTCCAGGTTAGTGTTAGTGTTAGGGATAGGGTTAGAGTTAGGTTTGGATTAGGGTTATTGTTAGGGTTAGGTTTAGGCTTATTGACAGGTTTAGGATTAAGGTTAGGTTGAGGGCTATTGTTATGTTTAGGTTTATAATTAAGGATAGGGTTAGTGTTAGGGTTAGTGTTAGGGTTAGGTTTAAGTAAAACTTAGGGTTAAGTTGACAGGATTTGTGTTAAATTTTAGGTTAGCCTTAGTGTTAGTGTTAGTGTTATGCTTAGGGTTATTTTTAAGGTTAGGTTTCTGATTAGGTTTAGGTTTGGTGTTAGCATTAGTGTTATCATTAGTGATAGGGATAGGGGTTTACTGTTCAGCTTAAGGTAAGGTTTTGGATTATGGTAAAGTTTAGGGTTAGGTTTAGTGTTAGGTTTAGGGTTAGGGTTAGGTTTAGTGTTAGGGTAAGTGTTGGGGTTAGCGTTATGGTAAGGGTTAGGGTTAGTTTAAGAGATAGGTTCAGGTTTAGGGTTAGGTTATGTTTTAATGTTAGGTTTAGGGTTACAGTTAGGGTTAGGGTTAGACTTAGGGTTAGGGTTAGGTTTAGGGTAAGTGTTAGGGTTACAGTTAGGGTTACTGTTAGTTTCAGGTTTAAATTTAGGGTTATGGTTATGGTTTGTTTTAGGGTTCTTGTTAATTATATGGTTAAGTTTAGAGTTAGGTTTAGGGTTATGCTTAGAGTTAGGGTCAGTGATAGGTTTAGGTTTGGAGTTAGGGTGAGTGTTAGGTTAGGGTTAGGTTTAGGATTAGTGTTAGGGTTACTGTTAGGGCTAGGTTTAGGGTTAGGGTTAGGGTTAGGTTAAGTTTAGAATTATGATTTGGGTTAGGGTTTGTCTTAGGTTTATGGTCTGTTTTGGGGTTAGGGTTAGGGTTAGTTTTAGTGTAATAGTAATGGTTAGGGTTGGTGTTAGGTTTAAGTTCATGGTTAGGGTTTGTTTTAGATTTTGCATTAGGGTTAGTGTTAGTGTTAGTGTTAGGTTTAACATTTTGTTTAGGTTAAGGGTTAATGTCAGTGTTAACCTTAGTGTTTGAGTTAGGGTTAGGGTTAAAGTTTGTGTTAGGGTTAGGTTTAGAGTCAGTTAGGTTTAGGTTATGGTGAGGGTTAGGGGTAGTGTTAACATTACGCTTAAGTTTAGATTTAGGGTTAGGGTTAGGGTTATGTTAAGTGTTAGGTTAAGTATACGGGTAGAATAGGGTTACGATTAGAGTTAGTGTTAGTGTTAGGTTTTACATTAGGGTTAGTGTTAGGGTTAGTGTTAATTTTATTGTTGGGTTTGGATAAGGGTTAGTTTTAGGGTTAGTGTTGTGGTTTGTGGCAGGTTTTTTGTTATGTTTAGGATTAGATTTAGGATTAGTGTTAGGGTTAGTGTTAGGGTTATTGTTATTGTTAGGGTTAGGTTTAGAGGTGGTGTTAGGGTTGGGGTAGGGTTAGGGTTAGTTTTAAAAAAAGGATTAGGTTTAGTGATATATTTAGGGTTAGTGTTAGGGTTAGAGTTAGGGTTAGGGTTAGTGTTATGTTTATGTTTAGGTTTAGGGATAGGGTTAGTGTTAGTGTTAGTGTTAGAGTTAGTGTTAATTTTAGCATTTGGGTTAGGTTTAGGGTCACTTTTAGAATTAGTTTTAGGATTAGGGTTAGTGTCAGGGTTATGGTTATGGTTATGGTTATGTTTAGTTTTAAGTTTAGGGCTTGAGTTAGCATTAGGGTTAAGATTACAGTTTGGGTAATGATATTTTTTAGGATTTGTTTCAGTTTAGGGTAAGGTTAATGGATAGTTTAGATTTAGGGATAGTGGTAGGGTCAGGGTGAGGATTAGCATTAGGTTTAGGGTTAAGGTTAGGGTAATGGATAGGGTTAGAGCTATGATTAAGGGCTAGGGGTAAGGTTAGTTTTAGGTTAAGTGCAAGGATTAATGTTAGGGTAGGTATAGGCTAAGTTTTAGGGCAAGGTTTAGGTTGCATGTTAAATTTAAAGCTAGGGTTGTGTGTTGGATTAGGGTTAGGTTTTGGGTTACATTACGGTTCTTTTAAGGGATAAGGCTAATGTAAAAACTAAGGTTATGATTAGGGCTAGTTTTAGGGTTATATTTAGGAATGAGTCTAGTTTTAGGATTATGATTAGGTTTAGGGTGATTTTTTTTACTAGGGTTAGTGTTAGGGTCAGAGTCAGAACCATGGTTCATTTTATGGTTAGGGATAAGATTCAAATTAGGGGTAGGCTTAGGGCTAGATGTAGGGTTAGAATTTTGTTTAGGTTAAGGGTTAGGGTTAGTCCTAAGGCTCAGTTTAATTTTCAGACTAAAGCAAAAGTTAAGGGTAGTCTTATGATTAGCATTAATGTTATTGCTACTGATAGGGTGAGTTTAGGCTTAGGAGTAGATTTAGAGTCATGGCTAATTTTAGGATTAGGGTTATGGCTAGTGTTAGAGGTGAGATTAGGGCTAGTGTTTGGGTTTTGGTAAAGAATAGGGTTAAAACTAGGGATAGGGCTATGGCAAGAGTTTGTGTTAGTCTTAGGGCTAGAGTTTGGGTTAGGGTTTAGGGTAAATTAGGGCTAAGATTAGAGTTAGGCTTAGGCCCAGGATTAGGGTTTTTATGGTTAGGTTTAGGGTTAGGTTTAGGGAAATGGCTATCTTTTTGATTTTCACCTTTATTTCCATTTACCCATAGGTGTCAAAATGAAGTGAAACCTTAAAATACAAAGTGTTCATTATAGTGAACCATTGAATTGAGAAGAACATACCTTGGGAGCATACTAAGGCCAGATAAAAGATGAATCTTGCCCAGTATCAAAGAAATTTGAACAAAACTAACTCCCACCCTAACATTATTTCTAACCCTAGCCCTAGCTGTAACCCTAAACCTAACATTAACCCTAACCTGATTAGAGAACAATTGATCCTAGAATTCCCACCCCTGGAGAGCCTTGTGGAGCAAAATAAGTGATGAATCCTACATAACATCAAACTAGTCTGACCAAAAAATTATGGGAGGTATTTCAGTACATGCATATTTTCCTGTTTTCTCCTAAAGGGCTCTCAGTTTAAGTTGTTTTTGCATGCTTAAGCATAGGCTAATTTTACAATGAACATATCAGAGTCCTTACAGAGAACTGATGGAGTGTGTGAAGTTTCAAGCAGCTAGCACAAACCCTCTTTGATTTTCAACTTCATTTACTTTCCTATATATGTCAAAATAAAGTGAAATCTTAAAATACAAAATGTTGCTGACAGCAAACCAGTGAATGGAGAAGGTCTAAACCTGGGGAACATAGTAAACCTAGCTAAAAGATAAATCCTTCCAATTATCAAATAATTTTGCATAAAACTAATTCTAACCCTAACACTAGCTCTAACTGTAGCTTTTCGCCTAACCCTAATTTTTTATGAAACCTTTGACTGTAGAATTTCCAAAGTTGGGCATCCTAGTGGGGCAAGCTAAGGGATGAGTGCTGAATAGTATCAAAGAAATCTGTCCAAAAGGTTGATGGAGTATATCAGTTCATGCATATTTCTCTGTTATCTCCTAAAGGACACTTGGATAAAGTTGTTTTTACATACTTTAGCTTATGCCTACTCTCACAAGAACAAACAAGAGATTGCTCACAGAAAATTTATGGAGTGTGAAGTTTCAAGCAGCTGGCACCAATTATTCTTGATTTCCAGCTCCATTTCCATTTACCTTTATAGGACAAAATGAACTGAAACTTTAAAATACAAACTGTTCCATACAGTGAACCATTGATCCTAGGAGATCAAAATGTGGAGTATAGTAAGGATAGGAGAAAAATGAATCCTGACCGGTATCAAAGAAATTAAAAAAAAAAAAAAAAAACTAACTCTAATCCTAATACTAGCTCTAACACTAGCCCTAACACCATCCTTAACACAAACCCTAACCTTTTTGAAAAATTGTTTATTTAGATGTCCCAATCATAGGGACCTTAGTGGCCTAAGCTATCAGATAAATCCTAAGCAGTATCAAACAAAAATGACCGAATAATTGAGGAGGCAATTGAGTTCATGCATATTTCTCTATTTTCTGCTAAAGAGCTCTTGGATAAGTTGTTTTTGCCACCTTTATGGCTACGTTCACAAAGAACAAACCAGAGACTTCCCACAGAGAATTGATTTAGTGTTTGAAGTTTCAAGCAGCTAGCACAAACCTGGTTTTATTTCAATCTCCATTTTCATTTACCTATATAGGTAAATATGATGTGAAACCATAAAATACAGAGTGTCCCTGTTGGTGAACCATTTAAATTGGAAGGCCCAGACCTGAGGAGCATATTGAGGCTAGGTAAAAGTTGACTCCTTCCAAGTATCAACAATATTTGTACAAAACTTACACTCACCCAAACAATACAAGAAACCCTAGCCCTAACCCTAAACCTAACATAAACCCTAACATGATTAGAGAACCATTGATCCTAGAATTCCCACACTTGGAGAGCTTTGTGGGGCAAGCTAAGTAATAAATCCTACTCAGTATCAAACATATCTGACAAAATTTCAATGCATGCATATTCCCTGCTTTCTCCTAAAGGGCTCTTGGATAAAGTATTTTTTGCATGCTTCAGCATAGGCCTACACTCACAAGGAACATACCAGAGTGTCCCCACAAAGAATTTAGGGTGTGTGTGCAGTTTCAAGCAGCTAACATAAACCCTGTGTGATTTCCAGTTCCATTTACATTTACTCGTATAGGTCAAAATGAGGTAAAATGAAAATATTAACTGTTCAGGACAATAAAATGTTGAACCGAAAGGCCTAAACCTGTGAAACAGAGTAAGGTTAGTTAAAGATGAATCCTAAATTGTATCAAAGAAATTTCAATAAAGTAACTCTAACCCTAACACTACCTCTAAACTTAGCTCTAATCCTAAGCCTAAACATTAACATAGCCCTATCCCTAACCCTAACTTTAACCCTAAATTTAACTGTAATCATTTCCCAAAACCTAGCTCTAACTCTATCCATTACCATAACTCTAATGGAAAGCCTAATGCTCAATGTAGCCCTAACCATAATATTTACCCTAGACCTGCTCTAACCCTAAACTTTCCTAGCCCTAAATCTATCTTCAACCACAACACTTACCCTAAACCTAACTCTAACCCTAGGTCTAACCTTAACCCTAACCCTAACCCTAACACCAGCCATAATCCTAACCATAAATGCAGCCCTAACCCTAGCTGTAATCCTATCTTTTACCCTAAACTAAAGCGTAACCCAAATGCTAACAATAGGACTAAATCTAACTATATAGTTATACCTAAGGCTCTTCATATCCCTAAACCTAACCTGAACCCTAAACCTAACCATATCTATTACTCTAAACCTAATGCTAATTTGAGCCTTAACCCTCAACCTTAACAAAAACCAATCCCTATTCCTGACCCTGACCATAATAATACACCTAGTTTTAAACCTGACCTTTACCCTAAACCTAACCCTTACTGTAGACCTATTCATAATCAAACCCTACAATTACCCTTAACTGTAATGCTAGACCTGACATTAGTCCAAGCCTTTATCCTAGATATAGCACTAAACCAAACCCTCATCTGACCCATAAATCTAGCCTTAAACCTAACCTTCACCTTAATCCTAACCGAAGACCTAATCCTAACTATAACATTAGCCTTAACCTTAACTGTATCCATTACCCTAAACATAAACCTTATCCTAATGCTAACCCAATGTGCAATCCTAACCCTAAAATTATACCCAGAACTATCAATTACCCTAAACCTAACTAGAACCCTAAACCTAACCCTATTTCTATCCTAACCCTAACCCTAACTCTATTTTGAATTGTAACCCTAAACTCATACTTAAACCGAGCCCTAACACTGACACTGGCCCTAATAATTCCCCTAGCTATAAACCTGACTCTTACCCTATACCTAACCCTTAAAATAGACCTGGCCATAAACCTTTCCCTAAAACTATCCCTAACTGTAACTCTAGACCTGTGATTAGACTTATCCATAATTTTAACCCTAACCCAAATGCAAACCCTAGCCCTTTTCCTAGCCCTAAACACAGCCTCAATCACAATCCTAACCCAAACTCTAGGTCTAACTCTGACACTAACCCTAGCCCTAATCTTAGCACTAATTTATTCCTATTCCTAATACTAGTCCTAAGACTAACTCTCTCACATTAGACCTTTCACTTGTTCTAAACCTATCACTTAGTTAAGCCCTAACCCTAGCCCTAACCCTTGCCCTCTCTTTTGCCCTAGCACTAACCTTAGATAAAACCTAACTCTAAATTGAGCCCTGGCCCGAAGACTAAACCAAACACTAACACTAGCCCAAACCATAGCACTAATCCTAAAGTTATCCCTAACCCTAGCCCTATCACAAAAAAAAAAACAAAAAAAAAAACTAAACCTTAAACTAACACAAACCATAACCTTAAACCTAGCCCTAACAGTAGCCCTAATATAAGTTGTAAGCCAAACCCTTAAACCAACCCTTAACCTGACAATGTCCCTAACACTCCTGGGTCTAAATATCACTCCAACTGTAAACCTAACCCTAACACTAACTATAGCCCCCAAATCCTAAAACTAGTGATAACATCACCCTAGTACTTACAATAGCCCTAACCCTAACTCTATCCCTAACTTTACCCCAAACCTAGCCTAATCCTAGCCTAAACCCTAGCCCTATTTGTAACCATAAACCTAGCCCTAAACCAATCTCTAACTCTATCAATTACCATAACTAATACCATAACCCTAGGCATGAATCCTAATCTTAATCCAATCTAATACACTGAACCTAACTTGAACATAAGCATAACCTTATGGTTTCCCTAACCCTAACCCTAACACTAATTCAAGCCCTAACTTTAAACCTTAACCTATCCCAAACCCTAACCCTGACCTTGACCCTAATAAAACCCCTAGCTCTAAACTTGAACATAGCCCTACACCTAACCCTTAACCTAGATGTAGCCATAATCCTAACCCTAAAACTATCTTTATCCATAATTATGGACCTGAAATTAGCCCCAGACCTAATCCTAGTCCTAAATCTAAAACAAACCCTAGCCCTCATCCTAGTTCTAAACCTATTAATCATAACACTAATTTAACCGTAGCCTAACCAAAATTGTAACTCATACACTACCTCTATACCTAGCTATAATGCCATCTCTTACCTAAACTTAATCCTAACCCTAACCCAAACTCTAGGCTTAACTAAATGCTAAGAATAACCCTACCAATAATTTAAGTCCTATCTCTAACCCTAAAACGAACCCTGACCTGACTCTTATCCTAATATAAACCCTAGCTCTAAATATCACCCTAAACTTAAACCTAACACTAACACTAAACCTAACCATAGCATTAAAATTAACCTAATTTTAACCCTAGTTCTTACATTTACCATGGCCCTTAGCCTATCCCTAACTCTAACACAAACACTAGCCCTGATCTGAGCCCTAAACCTAGATTTAATTTTAAATATAACCCTAAACTTAGCCTTAAACCTAGCTCTTAATCAATCCCATACCATAAGCAAAACCCTAAATCTAGGGGTAACCCTAGACCTATCCCTAATCCTTAGGCTAACCAAAACCCTAACTTTATTAATAGCCCTAACCCTAGATCTCATTCCAGCTCTAACCGTATCCCAAATTCTAAACATAGCCCTGATCCTTATACTGACCCTACCACTAAACCTAAGTCTAACTCTAACCCTAACTCTAACCCAAAACCTATGTTATACTATCCCTAGAACTAACCCTGAGGCTAACCCACAGCCTAGTTCTAACCATAGCTCAGAACCTAACCCTTACGCTAAACATAACCCTAAAACAAACACTAGTTCTAACACTTACCTTAATCCTAACTCAAGACCTAATTCTGACCATAACATTAGCTATACCCTTAACTCTAACTGTATCCATTATCCTAAACATTACCCTTATGCTAATGTAACCCTAGGCCTATCCCTAACCCTTTCACTATCCCTTAAACTGTCAATTACCCTAAACCTAACCTTATCATTACACTAATGCTAACCCTAATGCTAAATTGATCCCTAACACTAAACTCATACCTAAACCAAATCCTAAAACTGAGCCTGACATTAATATTTCCCCTGGCTCTAAACCTGACTATTACACTCTACCTAAACCTTATACTAGACTTAGCCATAAACCTATCCCTAAAACTATCCCTAACCATAACTTTAGACCTGATTTATCCCTTGCCTTAATCCTAGCCCTAAACCTAGCACAAACCCGAGACCTTATTGTAGCCCTAAACATAGCATTAATTATAACCCTAACCCTAACTCCAGGCCTACACTTAACCCTAACCATAGCCCTAATCTTAGCCCTAATTTAGCCCTAACCCTAACCCTAACCCTAGCCTAAAGACTAACTCTAAATCTAACCCTAGCCCTAACTCTAGTTCTAACCCTATATTTTACTGGAAGCTGAATCCTAGCCTGAACTGTAGGTCTAATTCTTGCCCTATTCATATCCCTGGCCATAACCATAGATCTAACCCTAACTTTAAATCTAACCCTAACAATAAGCCTAAGCCTAAACCTAACCCTAGCCCTAACCCTAAGGTTAATCCTAAAACTAGCCCTAAACATAGCCCTAGCTCTAAAACTAAACAAGCCATAGAACTCACCTTAATACTTAACAGAAACCAAGCCCTAAACCTACATCTAGCCTTTAGTGTTAGGGTTACAGTTAGGTTTAGGGTTAGGGTTTGTGTTAGGGTTAGGTTTAGGTTAGGGTTGGAATTAGGCTTATGGTTACTGTTAGGTATATGGTTAGGATTAGTGTTATGTTTAGCATTGGGGTTAGGTTTAGAATTAGTATTAGGGTGAGCATTAGGTTTAGGGTTAGGGTTAGATTGAGGGTAAATTTTAGGGTTAGTGTTAGGTTTAGGGTTAGTTTTAGGGTTAGTTTAGGTTTAGGTTAGTGTTGTTAGTGTTAGGGTTATGATTAGGGTTAGTGTTCGGGGTAATTATGGGATGAGGGTTAGTGTTAGTGTTAGGATTGGGGTTAGGGTTTGTGTTAGGTTTAGTGTTTGTGTTAGGGTTAGGGTTTGTGTTAGGGTTAGGTTTAAGGTAACTGTTAGGTTATGTTTAAGGTACAATTAGGGTTAAGTTTAGGGTTACAGTTATTGTTAGGTTTTTATTAGGGTTAGGGTAAGGTTTAGTGTTTGTGTTAGGTTTAGCATTAGGTTTAGGATTAGCGATAGGGTGAGGGTTAGGGTTAGTTTTAGTGTTAGTGTTAGGGTTAGGATTAGGTTTAGTGTTAGTGCTAGAGTTAGGAGTAGGTTTATGGTTAGCAATAGTGTTAGGGTTAGGGATGTTTAGGTTTAGCAATAGTGTTATGATAAGGGATGTTTAGGGTTATGGTTAGGGTTAGGGTTAGATTTAGTGTTAGGGTTTTGGTTATTGTTAGGATTAGGTTTAGTGTGAGGGTTAGGATTAGGTTTAGTTTTATGCTTAGTATTAGGTTTAGGGTTAGTATAAAGGTTAGGCTTACAGTTCGGATTAGGGTTAGGGATAGGGTTAGATTTAGGGTTAGGGTTACTGTTAGGTTTAGGGTATGGGTTAGATTTAGGGTTATTGTTAAGGTTACTGTTAGGGTTAGTGATAGGGTTAAGTTTAGGGTTCTTGTTAAGTTTAGGGTTAGGGTTAGTGATAGGGTTAAGTTTAGGGTTTGTTAACATTAAGTTTAGGGTTTTGGTTAGGATGAGAGTTAGGTTTAGGGTTAGGGTTCAGGTTAGGATTAGGTTTAGTTTTAGTGATTGGGTTAGTGTCAGGGTTAGGGTTATGGATAGTATTAGGATTAGGGATAGGATTAAGATTAATGTTAGGCGTAGGGTGAAGGTTAGTGTTACGGTTAGTTTTAGGGTTTGGTTTAGGTTTAGTGTTAGGGTTAGTTTGAGTGTAGGATTAGTGTTAGAGTAATGGTTAGGATTAGGGTTAGTGTTAAGTTTACAGTTAGGTTTAGGGTTAGGGGTAGTGTTACTGTTAGTTTAGTGTTAGAATTAGGGTTAGTGTTAGAGTCAGGGTTACTTTAGTGATAAGTTTAGGGATATGTTTAGGGTCATTGTTAGTGCTAGGGTTAGGGTAGGGAATAGGGTTAGTGTTAGGGTTATGGTTAGGATTATTGTTAGATTTAGTGTTAGTGTTAGACATAGGGTTAAATTTGGTGTTAGGGATAGTGTTAGGGTTAGGATAGATTTAGGGTTCATGTTCTGGTTAGGGTTAGGGTTACGGTTAGGCTTAGGATTAGGGTTAGGGTAAATATAAGGGTTAGGGTTAGGGTTACAGATAGAGTTAGTGTTAGGGTTAGGGTTAGTGTTTGGGTTAGGGTTAGGTTTAGGGTTAGGGTTAGGGTTAGTGTTAGTGTTAGTGTTTGCATTAATGTTAGGGTTAGGTTTAGGGTTCGTGTTAGGTTTAGGGTATGTGTTAGGGTTAACATTAGGTTTATGATGAGTAATAGGGTTAGAGTTAGGGTTAGTTTTAGAGTTAGGTTTAGGGTAGGGTTAGGGTTAGTGTTAGGGTTAGTATTACAGTTAGAGATAAGGTTAGGTTTAGATTTAGAGTTAGGGTTATGGTAAGAGTTAGGTTTAATGTTAGTTTTAGAGTTATTGTTTGTGTTAGGTTTAAGGTTAGTGTAAGACTTAGGGTTTGTGTTAGGTTTAGGTTTAGAGTTAGGGTTAGCATTGGGTTAAGTTTAAGGTTAGTTTTAGAGTTAGAGATAGTGTTAGGTTGAGGGTTACATTTAGGATTATGGTTACAGTAAAGTTTTCTCTTGAGGTTGTTGTTATGATTAAGGTTAGAGTTAGGGTTACTGTTCGGGTTAGGTTAAGGTTTAGGGTTATGTTAAATATTATAGTTAGGATTAGTGTTAGGGTTTGTTTTAGGGTTGGGGTTAGGGTTAGTTTTAGGGTTAGGGCTAGTGTTAGGTTTAGGGTTAGTGTTTTTGTTTTAGTTAGAGATTGTGTTAGGGTTAGGCTTAGGGTAAGTGTTAGCTTAGGTTCATGGTTGGATTAGGGTTAAGGTTAAGGTTAGTGTTCGTGTTAGTGTTATAGTTATGATTAGGATTAGGTTTACGGTTAGTGTTAGGGTTAGTGTTGGAGTTCGGTTTAGGGTTAGGTGTAGTGTTAGTTTTGGTTTTAAGTTTGTGTTAGGATAAGGGTTTGGGTTAGGGTTAGGGTTAGTTTCACTGTTAGGTTAACCATGAGGATTAGTTTAAGTGTTAGGATTAGTGTTAGTGTTTGTTTTAGGGTTAGTGTAAGGGCTAGTGTAAACGTTAAGGTTAGGGTTATTTTTATGTTTAGAATTAGGGTTACTGATAGTGTTAGGGTTAGTGTTAGGTTTAGGTTTAGTTTTAGGGCTGGGGTTAGGTTCAGTGTTAGGGTTAGGTTTAGGGTTAGTGGTTAGGGTTAAGGTTAAGGTTCATCATAGTGGTAGGTTTAGAATTAAATTTAGGATTAATGATAGGGTTAATGTTAGGGTTAGTTATAGGGTTAGGGTTAGTGTTAGGATTAGGTTTAGGATTACTGTTGTGGTCTGGTTATGGTTATAGTTAATGTATGGTTAGGGTTAGGGTTAGGTTTATTTTCAGGGAACAGATTAGGTTTTGGGTTCATTTTAGGGTTAGATTTAGTGTTTGATTAAGGGTTAGGGCTTGGCTTATGGATAGGATTAAGGTTTGGGTTAGGGTTAGTGTTAGTGTAGAACTTTGTGTTAGATTAGGGTTAGAATACTGGTTAGTGTTAGGGTTTGGTTTTTGGTTACATTTGGTGTTAGGGTTGAAATTAGGAATAAGTTTAGGTTTAGTGTTACAGTTATGGTTAGGGTTTTGTTTATGGTTAGGGTTAGTATTTGGGTTATGGTTTATGTTAGGTTAGGTTTTGCATGAGTGTTAGGTTTAGGGTTAGGTTTAGGTTTGGTGTTAGAGTTTGGGTTATGGTTAAGATTAGGGTTAAAATAGTGTTAGGGTTAGTGATAGGTTTTGAGTTAGTTTCAGGGTTAGGGTTATGGTTACTGTTATGGTTAGGGTTTGTTTTAGGTTTAGAGTTAGTTTTAGTGTTAGGTTTAGGGTTATGGTTAGTTTTAGCCTAAGGGTTAGAGTTAGGTTTAGTGTTAAAATTATTGTTGGGGTCAGGGTTAGAATAAGGGTTAGTTTTGAAGTTAGGTTTGGATTTACGTTTTGGGTTAGTGTTAGGTTTAGTTTTAGGGTTAGGGTTAGGGTTTTTTTAGGTTAGATTCAGGATTTAATTTAAGTTTAGTGTTAGGTTTAGTGTTAGGGTTAGGGTTTGCCTTCGGATTATTGATAGGGGTTGATTTAGGGTTAGGATTAGGGTTGGGTTAGGGTTACATTTAGTGTTAGGGTTTGGTTTAGTTTTAGGGTTTGTGTTAGGGTTAGTTTTAGGGTTAGGATTAGGTTTAAAATTAGGGTTAGTTTAAAATTAGTTAGTTTAAAATTAGAGTTAGTTTTATATTTAGGGTTAAAATTAAATATAGGGTTAGTGTTAGGGTTAGGTTTAAGTTCAGAATTAGTTTAGTGTTAGGTTTTGGGTTAGGGCTGGTTTTAGATTTAGTGTTATGGTTAGGGTTAGTGTTAGTGTTAATTTTATGATTAAATTTAGGTTTGGTGTTAGTGTTAGGGTTATTGTTAGGTTTAGGTATATTGTTCAAGTTGGTGTAAGGTTTGGGGTTAGGTAAGGTTTAGGGTTAGGTTTGCTGTTAGGTTTAGGGTTAGGGTTAGGGTTAGTATTAGGGTTAGGATGTGGGCTAAAGTTAGTTTTAGGGTTAGGGTTAGTTTTAGCGTTAGGCTTTGGGTTAAATTTAGGGTTAGGGCTAGTGATATGTTTATTGTTAGAGTCTTTGTTAGGATTACGAATAGAATTAGGTTTAGGGTTACATTTAGGATTAGGATTAGGGTTAAGATTAGTGTTAGGTTTAGTGTTTAGGATTAGGGTTAGTGTTAGATTTAGTGTTAGGTTTAGGGTTAGGGTCTGTATTAAGTTTAGGCTTAGGGTTAATTTTATTGTTAGGGTTATAGTTGAATTAGGGTTAGTGTCAGGTTTAGGGTTAGAGTTTATATTAGGGTTTTTGTTATTGTTAGGGTTAGTGTTATGGTTAGCTTTTTGTATTAGGGTTAGTGTTAGCGTTAGGATTAGTGTTATTGATTGGGTTAGAGTTAGGGTTAGGGTTATGTTTATGGTTAGACTTAGGGTTCTGGTTTATCTTAGGGATTATGTTAGGTTTAGTGTTATTTTTATGGTTAGGGTTAGGGTTTAGTGTTAGGGTCACTTTTAGTTTTAGTGTTCGTGTTATTGTTAGTGTTAGGTTTAAAGTTAAGCTTCATTGTATTGTTAGGGTTAGAGTAAGATTTAGGATTAATGTTAGGCTTAAGGTTAGGTTTACTGTTATTGTTAGGGTTAGGGTTAGTTTTATGCTAGAATTAGGGTTTATGTTATGGTTATGATTAGTGATAGGGTTTGTGTTTGTTTGAGCTTAGTGATAGGGTGTTTTTAGGTTTAAGTTTAGAGTAAGTTTTAGATTAGGTTTAGGGTTAGCATTATTGTTAGGTTTAGTGTTAGAGTTAGGGTTAGCATTAGGGTTAGGATTAGTGATAGTTTTACGGTTAGTGATATGGTTAGGGTTAGTGTTATGTTTAGAGTTATGAATAGGGTTAGGTTTTGTCTCACGGTTTGTGTTGTGTTTAAGGTTACAGTTAGGGTTAGTGTTCGGGTTAGGGTAAGTTTTAGGTTTAGGTTAAGGGTTAATGTTAGGTTTTGGTTAGGTTTAGTTTTATGGACAGGATTAGATTTAGTCTTAGTGTTATGGTTTGGGTTAAAGTAAGGGTTACTTTAGGATTAGTGTTAGGGTTAAGGTTAGATTTATGGTTAGTGTTATGGTTACAGTTAGGGTTAGGGTTAGGGTTTGTGTTAGGTTTTATTTTAGGTAAGAGTTTGATTAGATTTATGGGTAGGATTACGGTTAAGGTTAGGGTTATTTTAAGTGTTAGTGTGTGCATTAGGGTTATGGTTAGAATTAGGGTTAGGGTTTGTGTTAGGGTTAATGTTAAGGTTAGCATTAGGTTTAGGATTAGTAATAGGTTTAGGGTTAGGGTTATTTTTAATGTTAGATTTAGGGTTAGATTTCACAATAGGGTTATGTTAAGGGTTAGTGTTAGTTATAGATTAGGGTTAGGGTTAGGTTTAGAAATAGTGTTAGGGTTAGGGAGAGGTTTAGTGTTATTGTTAGGGTTAGGGGTAGAGTTAGGGTTAGTGTAATATGTGTAGCTAGAGTTTGTGTTACGGTTAGTGTTAGGGTTAGCATTAGGGTTAGGTGTATGGTTAGAGTTAGGTTTAGCAATAAGTTTAGGATTTGTGTTAGTTTAGTGATAGGGTTAGTGTTTGGGTTAGGGTAAGTTTTAGGATTAGGTAAATGTTAGTGTTAGGTTTTTGTTAGGTTTAGTTTTAGGGACAGGGCTGGGGTTAGTGTTAGTGTTAGGGTTTGGGTTAAGATTAGGGTAATGTTTAGGGTTAGTGTTAGGGTTAGGTTAGGTTTTGGTATAGTGTTAGCTTTGGGAATAGATTTAATGTTAGTGTTAGTGTTAGGGTTAGATTTAGTGTTATAGTGACGGTTAGAGTTAGGTTTAGGGTTAATGTTAGGGTTATGTTTAGGGTTATTGTTAGGGTAAGGTTTAGGTTTGGTGTTAGGGTATGGATTACTGTTAGGATTAGTGTTAGGGATATGGTTAAGGTTTCTGGTAGGGTTAGATTCTGGGTTAGGGTTAAGGCTTGGGTTATGGTTAAGATTAGTTTTGGGGTTAGGGTTAGTGTTAGTGTTAATCTTTGCCTTAGAGTTAGTGTTAAGGTTAGTGTTATGGTTAGGTTTATGGTTACTCTTAGTGTTAGGGTTGGGGTTAGGAATAAGTTTAGGCTTAGTGTTAAGGTTAGGGTTATGTTTACATTTAGGGTTAGTGTTAGAGTTAGATTTAGGGTTCATGATAGGGTTAGGTTTAGCATGAGTGTTACAGTAGCGTTAGGTTTAGGTTTGGTGTTAGTGTTTGTATTCAGGTTAGGGTTAGGGTTAAAGATAGTGTTAGAATTACTGATAGGTTTAGAGTTAGTGTTAGGGCTAGTGTTATATGTAGTGTTATGGTTATGATTAGGATGAGTGGTAGTTTCAGCTTTATGGTTAGTGTTAGTCTTAGGGTTAGGGTTAGAGTTATGTTTATGATTAGTGTTGAGGTTAGGGTTAGGATTAAGTTTAGTTTTAAAGTTAGGGTTGGATTTATTAATAGGATTAGTGTTAGGTTTAGTGTTAGTGTTAGGTTTAGCATTTTTTTAGGGTTAGGTTTAGGATTTAACTTGAGGTTAGGTTTAGGGTTGGTATTAGGCTTACATATAGGATTAGGGTTAGATTTATGGTTAGGGATAGGTTTATTGTTGGTGTTTGTGTAAGAGTTAGGGTTAGTGTTACAGTTAGGTTTAGTGTTAGATTAGGCTTAAGCATAAGATTAGTGTTAGTGTTAGGGTTAGAGTTAGTGTTAGTGTTAGGGTTTGCTTTAGGATTAGTGTTAGGGTTAATTTTAGTGTTAGGTTAGGATTGAATTAGGGTTAGTGTTAGGGTTAGGAAAAGGGTTTTTGTTAGGGTAATAGTTAGGTTTAAAATTATGTTAGGTTTATGGTTATTGTTATATTTAGGGTTAGGTTTAAAAATAGGGTTATTGTTAGTGTTAGTGTTAGGGTTAGGTATAGGGTTAGAGTTAGGATGAGCATTAGTGTTGAGTTTAGGATTACTTATAGGTTTAGTGTTAAGGTTAGGGTTAGTGTTAGTGTTAGGATTATGAGTAGGATTAGGTTTGGTGTTAGCGTTTTGTTTATTTTTAGGTTTAGGGTCAGGTTTATTGTTAGGGTAAGGTTAAGGTTTAGGGTTAGGTAAGTTAGGAGTTAATTTTTTTGTTAGATTTAGGGTTAGAGTTAGTGTTCAGGTTAGTTTTTGGGTTAAAGTTAGGTTAGGGTTAGTGATAGTTTTAGTTTTAAGTTTTGTGTTAGGTTTAGGGTTAGTGTTAGTGTTAAGGTTACACTCAGAATTAGTGTTAGGGTTAGGATAAGTTTTAGGGTTAGTATTAGTTTTAGGGTTAAGGTTAGGTTTAGTGTCATGTTTAGAGATAGTGTTTGTGTTATGGTTAAATTTAGAGTTAGTGGTAGTGTTAGGGTTAAAGTTAGGATTAGATTTAGTGTTAGGATTAGTGTTAGTATTCAAAATTAATTAGCACTAGTGTTATGTTTAGGATTAGTTTTAGGGTTAGTTTTTGTGATAGGGTTAGTGTTAGGATTAGGATTAGTGTCATCGATTGTGTTAGGCTTAGTGTTAGGGTTACTTTTAGGGTTAGTGTTAGGGTTAGGGTTCTTGTTCATGTTAGGGTTAGGGTTTGGGTTAGTTTTAGTGTTAGGGTTAGGGTTAGTTTTATGGTTAGAATTAGTTTTATGGTTAGGATAAGGGTTAGGATTAGGTTTAGGGTTAGTGTTTGGTCAGGAGAGGATTTAGGGTAGGTGTTAATGTGAGGGTTAAGTTTAGGTTTATGGTAACAAATAGGGACAGGGATAGGCTTAGGGTTAGTATTAAGGTAACATTAAGAATTTGGGTTATTTAAGTGTTAATGTTAGTTTAAGTGTTAGGTTTAGTGTTAGGGTTACGGTTAGATTTAGAGTTAGGTTTAGGGTTAGCATTAGTGTTAGGGTAAGATTTAGTATTAGGGTTAGGTTAAGAGTTAGGGTTAGTTTAAGAGTTAGATTAAGGGTAAGGGTTAGTGTTAGTTTTAGGGTAAGTGTTAGGGTTAGTGTTAGGGTTAGGACTTGTGTTAGGGTTAGGTTTAGGTTTAGGGTTAGGGATATAAATAGGATTAGGTTTAGAATTAGGGTTAGGTTAGGATTAGGGTAAGTGTTAGGGTTACAGTTATGGTTAGTGTGAGTGTCAGGTGTAGGTTTAGGTTTAGGACTAGGGTTAGGGATTTTGTTAGGGTTTGGGTTAGTGTTAGGGTTAGTTTTAGGGTTAGTGTTAGTTAAGGGTTATGGTTAGGGTGAGCTTAAGTTTAGAAGTATGGTTTAGGTTAGGATTTGTATTCAGTTTATGGTTTGTGTTATGGTTATGGTTAGGGTTAGGCTTAGGGTTAGGTTTAGAGTTATGGTTTGCGATAGGAATTTTCTTAAGGTTAGTGTTAGGTTAAGATTGAGATTTGGTTAGGATTAGCATTAGAATTAGGGTTAGGGTTAGTGTTAGGGTTAAGGTTAGGGTTAGGGTTGGTGTTAGGGTTTGGGTTAGGTTTAGGTTTGTGTAAAATTTGGGTTATTTCTAGGGTTAGTGTTAGGGATAGCATTAGGCTTAGGTTTCAGGTTAAAGATAGGCTTAGCCTTAGATTTAGGGTTAGTGTTAGGCTTAGTGTTAAGGTAGGGTTTGGTATAGTGTTAGGATTTGGGTTATGGATAGGTTTAGGTTTAGTGTTAGGATTAGGTTTATGGTTAGGTTAAGGGTTACATTAAGTGTTAGGTTAGGCTTAGAGATAGGAATAGATTTAGAGTTAGGGTTAGTCTTAGAGTTAGGTTTGAGGTAGGGTTAGTGTTAGGTTTATAGTTAGGGTTAGGGTTATGGTTGGGTTAGGGATAGGGTTTGTATTAGGGTTAGTGTTAGGGTTATGATTAGATTTAATATTAGTGTTAGGCTGAGTGTTAGGGTTAGGATTATGGTTGAAGTTAGTGTTAGGATTAGGGTTAAGGTTTGTGTTAGTGTTAAGGTCCGGTTTAGGGTTAGTTTTAGGGTTAGTGTTAGTTTTAGGGTTAGGTTTAGGTTAAGCAATAGTGTTAGGGTTAGGGATATATTTATGTTTAATTTTAGGGTTAGGGTTAGTGTTAGGGTTAGTGTTATGTTTACGGTTAGGTTTAGTGTTCAGTTTAATGTTAGGGTTAGCCTTATAATTAGGTTTAAGTTTAGTGTTAGGATTAGGATTATGGTTAGGATTAGGGTTAGTTTTAGTTAAAGTGTTAGGATAAGATTCAATGTAAGTGTTATGGTTATGGTTAGGTTTAGGTTCAGTATTAGGGTTAGTTTTATGTATAGGGTTTTTTTAGTGTTCGTGTTAGGGTAAGGTTTAGGGTTATGATGAGGGTTAGCTTTATGTTTAGTGTTAGGTTTAGGTTTAGATTTAGTTTTACAATTGAAGTTAGAGTTAGGGTTTGCTTTAAGGTTATTGTTAAGGTTAGGGTTATTGTTAAATTTAGGGATACAGTTAGGTTTAGGTTTAGGTTTATGGTTAGTGATATGTTAGAGTTGGGGTTAGGTTTAGTGTTAGGGTTTCAGTTAAAGTTTGTGTTAGGTTTAGAATGAGGTTTAGTGTTAGTTTTAGGATTACTTTTAGGCTTAGGGTTAGTGTTTGGATTAGTGATAGTGTTAGGGTTTGCATTAGGGTTAGTGTTAGGGATAGTGTTACAGTTAGGGTTAGGGTTAGTGTTAGATTTTCTGCTAGGTATAGAGTGATGTTAGTGCAGTGTTATGGTTCATGTTAGGATTATGGTTAGTGTTAGGATTAGGGTTGGGTTTAGGGTTAGTGTTAGTGTTAGTTTTAGGGTTAGGGTTAAGTTTTGTCAGAGTGTTAGGGTCAGAGTTAGAGTTAGGATTAATGTTAGGGTTAAGATTAAGGTGACTGTTAGTGTTAAGGTTAGGGTTAAGTTTAGGGTTTGGTTTAGAAATATGTTTAGGTTAGTGTTAGGGTTAGCGTAAGATTTAGGGTTAGGATAAAGTTATGGTTAGCATTAGGGTTTGAGTTAGAATTACGATTAGGGTTAGGGTTAGGATTAGGAATAAGGTTACTGTTAGTTTTAGGGTACACATTAGGGATAAGGTTAGTGTCAATACTAGGATTAGAGTTTGAGTTAGGGTTAGGTTTTGGGTTGGGGTTAGGGCTACGATTACAGTTAGGATTAGGGTTTGGGTTAGGGTTAGTGTTAGTGTTAACCTTTGCATTAGAGTTAGTGTTAGGGTTAGTTTTAGGGTTAATTTTATGGTTAGGGCTAGTGTTAGTGTTAGGATAAGAATTAGGGTTATGTCTATGGTTAGGGTTAGTGTTAGTGTTAGGGATAGAATTCATGTTAGGGTTAGATTTAGCGTGAGTTTTAGGATTAGGTTACTTTTAGGTTTGGTCTTAGTGTTTGGGTTTGTGTTACAGTTAGAGATAAGGATAGTGTTAGGGTTAGTGATAGGTTTAGACTTAGTGTTAGAGTTAGGGTTATGGTTAGTGTTATGGTTAGGGTTAAGATTAGGGTTATGTTAGTGTTAGTTTCAGAGTTATGGTTAGTGTTAGCCTAAAGGTTAGGGTTACTGTTAGGATTAGCATTAATGTTAAGGTTAAGGTTAAGATTAGATTTAGTTTTAAAGTTAGGGTTGGTTTTATGGTTAGGGTTAGGGTTAGGTTTAGTCTTAGGTTAGGGTTAGGATTTTTTTAGGGTTAGGGTTAGGATTTATGTTAAGGTTATTTTTAGGGTTAGTGTTACGATTACAGATAGGATTAGAGTTTGATTTAGTTTTGATTTAGTTAGTGTTGGTATTAGGGTAAGGGTTAGGGTTAGTGTTAGGTTAGGTTTAAGGTTAGGATTAGTGTTATTGTTATGGTTAATGTTTGTGTTTGGGTTAGGGTTCGGATTATGAATAGGGTTAGAGTTAATGTTAGGATTAAGTTTATGGTTAGGTTAAAGGTTACAGAAAGTAGGGTTAGGGTTCCAATTAGTGTAAAGTTAGGTTTGCATTAGGGTTAGTGTTAGGGTTATTGTTAGGGTTAGGGTTAGGGTTAGGGTGGGGTCAGTGTTAGTGTTATTGTTATGGTTAGGGTGTGTATTAGGGCTAGTGTTGGGGTTAGGATTAGATTGAAGACCTTAAAAGAGCGTACTACAGGGATACTGCTACATCGATGTTCATAGCAGCACAATTCACAATTGCTAGACTGTGGAACCAACCCAGATGCCCTTCAATAGATGAATGGATAAAAAAAATGTGGCATTTATACACCATGGAGTATTACGCAGCACTAAAAAATGACAAAATCATAGAATTTGCAGGGAAATGGATGGCACTAGAGCAGATTATGCTTAGTGAAGCTAGCCAATCCCTAAAAAACAAATACCAAATGTCTTCTTTGATATAAGGAGAGCAACTAAGAACAGAGCAGGGAGGAAGAGCAGGAAGAAAAGATTAACATTAAACAGATACATGAGGTGGGATGGAAAGGGAGAGAAAAGGGAAATTGCATGGTAATGGAGGGAGACCCTCATTGTTATACAAAATTACATATAAGAGGTTGTGAGGGGAATGGGAAAATAAACAAGGAGAGATATGAATTACAGTGGATGGGGTAGAGAGAGAAGTTGGGAGGGGAGGGAGGGGGGATGGTAGAGGATAGGAAAGGTAGCAGAATACAACAGTTACTAATAGGGCATTATGTAAAAATGTGGATGTGTAACCGATGTGATTCTGCAATCTGTATTTGGGGTAAAATTGGGAGTTCATAACCAACTTGAATCTAATGTATGAAATATGATATGTGAAGAGCTTTATAATGTTTTGAACAACCAATAAAAAAAAAATTAAAAAAAAAATAAAAAAAAAAATAAATTATCTCAAAAAAAAAAAAAAAAAAAAAAAAAAAAGATTAGTGATAGGCTCAAAGTGAAGGTTAGTGTTAGGGTTCATGATAGGTTTAGGGTTAGGGTTCATTTTACGGTTAGGGTTAGGGTAAGTTTTAGGGTTAGTGTTAATGTTAGGGATAAGTTTATGTTTACTGTTAGATTTAGTGTTAGTGTTAGTGATAATGTTATGTTTAGTATTAGGTTTTGGGATAGGGTTAATGTTAGGGTTGGAATTTCAGTTAGGATTCAGGTTAAGGCTAGGATTATCATTAGGTTTGTGGTTAGTGTTAGGGATAGTGTTAAGGTTAGGGTTCGGTTTATTGATACGTTTAGGGTTATTGTTAGGGTTAGGTTAAGGGTTAAAGTAAGTGTTAGGTTAGGTTTAGAGGTACGATTAGGGTTAGGGTTTGGGTTAGTGTTAGTGTTAGTTTTGAGTGAGGGTTAGGTTTATGGTTGGGTAGGGTTAGCATTTGTGTTAGGGTTATTGTTAGGGTAAGGATTAGATTTAGGATTAGTGTTAGGCTGAGGGTTAGGGTTATGGTTGAATTTAGTGTAGGTTTAGGGTTAGGGTTCGTGTTAGGTTTGAGGTTATGGTTAGGGTTTGTTTTAGGGTTAGTGACAGGGTTAAGGTTAGTGTTATGTTTAAGATTATGGTTAGGATTATGTTTTGTCTTAGGTTTAGTGTTATGTTTAAGGTTAGAGTTAGGGTTAGTGTTCACGTTAGGGTAAATTTTAGGGTTAGGTTAAATGTTAGTGTTAGGTTTTTGTTAGGTTTAGTTTTAGGGACAGGGTTATTTTTAGTGTTAGCGTTAGGGTTTAGGTTAAGGTTAAGGTAATGTTTAGAGTTAGTGTTAGGATTAGGGTTAGGTATTGTTATAGGTTTGGGAATAGATTTAGCATTAGTGTTTGTGTTAGGGTTAGATTTAGATTTAGTGTTATGGTGACAGTTAGAGTTAGGGTTGGGGTAGTGTTAAGTTTAGGGTTAAGGT
This sequence comes from Marmota monax, assembly GCF_021218885.2. NCBI lineage: Eukaryota > Metazoa > Chordata > Mammalia > Rodentia > Sciuridae > Marmota > Marmota monax. The sequence goes on along the minus strand of NW_026692694.1, from coordinate 575,573 downwards.
TATTTTAGGGGTAGGGTTAGGTTTAGTTTTAGGGTATGGATTATGGTTAGGATTAGTGTTAGGGATATGATTAGGGTTTCAGGTAGGGTTAGGTTTTGGGTTAGGGTTAGGTCTAGGGTTACGGTTAATATTAGTTTTTTTGGTTAGGGTTAGTGTTAGTGTTAAACTTTGCGTTAGAGTCAGTGTTAGGTTTAGTGTTATGGTTAGGTTTATGGTTACGGTTATTGTTAGGGTTTGGGTTAGGGACAAGTTTAGGTTTAGTGTTAGGGTTAGGGTTATGTTTATACTTAAGGTTAGAGTTAGAGTTAGGTTTAGGGTTCATGTTAGGGTTAGGTTTAGCGTGACTGTTACAGTTAGGGTTAGGTTTAGGTTTGGTGTTAGTGTTTGGGTTTGGATTATGGTTAGGGTTAAGGATTATGTTAGAGTTACTGATAGGTTTAAAATTACGGTTAGGGTTAGGGTTATGGATAGTGTTATGGTTATTGTTTTGGTTAGGGTTAGGGTTAGTGTCAGTGTTAGTTTTAGGGTTATTGTTAGTGTTAGCCTAAGATTTAGGTTAGAGTTGTGTTTAGGATTAGTGTTGAGGTTAGGGTTAGTATAAGGGTTAATTTTAAAGTTAGGGTTGGATTTATCATTATGGTAAGTTTCAGGTTTAGTGTTAGGGTTAGTGTTAGGGTGTTTTTAGGGTTAAGGGTAGGATTTAAGGTTAGGTTTAGGGTTAGTGTTAGGGTTACAGATAGGATTAGGGTAGGATTTACGGTTAGGTTTAGGTGTAGTGTTGTTGTTAGGGTAAGTGTTAAGGTTATTGTTAGGGTTAGGTTTAGTGTTAGGTTAAGTTTAAGAGTAGGATAAGTGTTAGGGTTAGGTTTAGTGTTACATTTAGGGTTTGCATTATGATTAGTGTTAGGGTTAGTTTTAGTTTTAGGTTAGGGTTGAGTTAGGGTTTGTGTTAAGGTTATGGTTATGTTTAAAATTAGGGTTAGGTTTAGGGTTAGTTTTATATTTAGAGTTAGGTTTAAAAATAGGGTTAGTGTTAGTGTTAGTGTTTGGGTTAGGTATAGGGTTAGAGTTAGGGTGAGCATTAGGCTTGAGGTTTGTATTAGCTTTTGGTTTAGTGTTAAGGTTAGTGTTAGTGTTAGTGTTAGATTTATGATTAGGCTTAGGTTTGCTGTTAGTGTTATGTTTATTTTAGGTTTAGGGTCAGGTTTATTGTTCAGGTTAGGGTAAGATTTAGGGTTAGGTAAGATAGGGTTTAGGTTTACTGTAGGTTTAGGGTTAGAGTTAGTGTTAGGGTTACATTTAGGATTAAGATTAGGGTTTGGATTAGTTTTAGGGTTAGTGTTTGGTTTAGGGTTAGGGTTAGGTTTAGTGTTAAGTTTGGGGTTAGGGTTAGTTTTATGGTTAAGGTTACTGTTAGTGTTGGGGTTATGGTTAGGATTAGGATTAGTGTTAGGATTAGTGTTAGTGTTCAGGGTTAATTAGGGTTAGTGTGAGGTTTAAGGTTAGTCTTAGGGTTAGATTTAGTGTTAAATCCATTGTTAGGGTTAGGGTTCCAGATCATGTTAGGGTTAGGGTTAGGGTTAGTTTGAATGTTACGGTTAAGGTTAGTGTTATGGTTAGTGTTAGGTTTAAGATTAGTGTTATGGTTATTTATGATTAGGATTAGGGTTATGGTTAGAGATAGTGTTGGGTCAGGAAAGGATTTAGGGTAAGTGTTAATGTTATTGTGAAGTTTAGATTTACTGAAACAAATATGGATAGTGTTAGGCTTAGGGTTAGTGTTAGAGTTAGGGTTAGGGGTAGGGTTAATGTTATGGTAAAGATAAATATTTGGGTTATTTAAGTGTTAGTGTTAGTTTAAGAGTTAAGTGTTAGGTTTAGGGTAAGATTCAGAGTTAGGTTTAGGGTTAGCATTAGTGTTAGGGTAAGGTTTAGTATTAGGGTTAGGTTAAGAGTTAGGATTAGTTTAAGAGTTAGGTTTAGGGTTAGGGTTAGAGTTAATTTTAGGGTAAGTGTTATGGTTAGTGTTAGGTTTATGTTTAGGTTTAGGTTTAGGGATAAAACAAATCCTATCCCTCACCATACCCCTAACCCTAACACCAACCGTAACACTTACCCTAAAACTAACCCTAACCCTTACCATTAACCTAACTCTTAAACTAACCCTAATACTTAACCTAACCATAATACTAAACCTTACCCTAACACTAATGCTAACCCTAAACCTAACTCTAAATATAACCCTAAACCTAACACTTAACCCTTAAACTATCACTAACACTTAAATAATAATAGGGTAAGAATAAGGTTTAGGTTAGTGTTAGAGTAAGTGCAAGGGTTACAGTTAGGGTTACTTTGAGTGTTAGGTTTAGGTTTAGGGTTAGGGTTTGTGTTAGGGTTAGGTTAATTTTAGGCTTAGTTTTAGTGTTAGGATTAGGGTTAAGTTTAGGATTAGGGTTAGTTTTAGTGTTAGTGAAGGGTTAGGGTTAGGTTAAGTTTAGATTTATGATTTAGGTAAGGGTTTGCCTTTGGCTTATGGTTAGTGTTAGGGTTAGGGTTAGGGTTACTCTTAGAGTTAGATTTAGAGGTATGGTGAGGGATAGGATTTATTTTAGGGTTAGTGTTAGGTTAGGATTGTGATTACAGTTAGCATTAGCACTAGAGTTAGTGTTAGGGTTAAGGTTATGGTTATGGTTGGTGTTAGGGTTTGGGTTATTTTTAGAGTTTGTGTAAAGTTGGGTTAGGTTTACAATTGGTGTTAGGTTTAAAATTAGGTTTAGGTTTCAGGTTAAGAATAGGGCTGGAATTAGGTTTAGGGTTAGTGTTAGGCTTATTGTTAAGGCAGGATTAGGTATATTGTTAGGGTTTGGGTTACAGATAGGTTTAGGTTTAGTGTTAGGATTAGGTTTATGGTTAGGTTAAGGGTTACAGTAAATTTTATGTTAGGATTAAAGGTAGTATTAGGATTAGTGTTTGGGTCAGTGTTAGTGGTAGGTTTGAGATAGGGTTAGTGTTAGGTTTATAGTTAGGATTAGGGTTATGGTTGGGTTAGCTTAGGTTTTGTGTTAGGGTTAGTGTTAGGGTTAGGATTAGATTTTAGGGTTAGTGTTAGGCTGAGGGTTAGGGTTAGGGTTAGGGTTGAAGTTAGTGTTAGGGTTAGGGTTAGGGTTCATGTTAGCATTAGGGTTAGGGTTAGGGTTAGTTTTAGGGTTAGTGTTAGTTTTAGGGTTAGTGTTAGTGTTAGGGTTAGGCTTAGGTTTAGAAATAGTGTTAGGGAAAAGGATATGTTTATATTTAGTTTTAGTGTTAGTGTTAGGGTTAGGCTTAGGTTTAGAAATAGTGTTAGATTTAAGTATACATTTACATTTAGTTTTAGGGTTAGGGTTAGTGTTAGGATTAGTGTTATGTTTAGGGATAGCTTTAGTGTTAGGGATAGTGTTAGGGTTAGCCTTAGGTTTAGGTTTAGGTTTAATATTAGGGTTAGGATTATGGTTAAGATTAGGGTTAGTTTTAGTTAAAGTGTTAGGATAAGGGTTAGTGTTAGTGTTAGGGTTATGGTTAGGTTTAGGTTCAGTATTAGGGTTAGTGTTATATATAGGGTGAGTTTTAGTGTTCGGGTTAGGGTAAGGTTTAGGGTTAGATAAGGGTTAGGTTTATGTTTACTGTTAGGTTTGGGTTTAGATTTAGGGCTATGATTAGATATAGGGTTTGGTTTAAGGTTAGTGTTAGGTTTAGGGATAGTTTTAGGGTTAGGGTTATTGTTAAATTGAAGGTTACAATTAGGTATAGGCTTAGGTTTAGGGTGAGTGTTAGGGTTAGAGTTGGGGTTGGGTTAAGGGTTAGGTTTAGTGTTAGGGTTTGGGTTAAATTTTGTGTTAGGTTTAGTTTTAGTTTTAGAGTTATGTTTAGGGTTAGGGTTAGTGCTTCTGCTTGGGTTAGGGTTTGGGTTGGGATTAGAGATAGGGTTAGGGTTATTGTTAGGATTAAGTTTATGGTTCGGTTAAGGGTTACAGTAAGTGTTAGGTTAGGTTTAGTAGTTGGAATAGGATTAGGGTTCGGATTAGTGTGTTAGGTTTGCGTTAGGGTTAGTTAGTTTTATTGTTAGGGTTAGGGTTAGGGTTGGGTTAGTGTTAGTGTAAGTGTTAGGGTTAGGGTTTGTGTAAGGGTTAGTGTTGGGTTGAGGATTAGATTTAAAATTAGAGTTTTGCTTAAAGTTAAGTTTAGGGTTAGGGTTTGTGTTAGGGTTAGGGTAAGGCTTCCTGTTAGATTTAGGTTTAGGGTTAGTTTCAGTGTTAGTGTTAGTATTAAGGTAAGGTTTAGCAACAGTGTTAAGATTAGGTATAAGTTTATGTTTACTGTTAGGGTTAGGATTAGTGTTAGGGATAGTGCTATATTTAGTGTTAGGTTTTGGGATAGGATTAATTTTATGGTTAGAATTTGGGTTAATATTCGGGTTAAGGCTAGGATTAGCCTTAGATTTAGGGTTATTGTTAGGGTTAGTGTTGAGGTAAGGATTACGTTTAGTGTTAGGGTTCTGTCTACAGTTCAGTTTAGGTTTAGGGTTAGGGTCCAGTTTATGGTTAATTTAAGGGTTACAGTAAGTGTCAGTTTAGGTTTAGAGGTAGGATTAGGGTTAGGGTTCAGGTTAGTGTTAGTGTTAGGTTTGAGTTAGGGTTAGTCATAGGGTTAAAGTTAGGGTTAGGGTTATGGTTGGGTTAGGGTTAGTGTTAGGGTTAGGATTAAATTTATGATTAGTGTTAGGCTGAGGGTCAGGGTTAGGGTTGAATTTAGTGTTAAGTTTAGGGTTAGGGTTAGGGTTAGTTTTAGGTTTAGTGTTAGTGTTAGGGTTAGGTATATGTTTATGTTTAGTGTTAGGGTTAGGGTTAGTGTTAGGTTTATTGTTATGTTTAGGGTTAGGTTTAGTTTTATTGTTAGGTTTATTTTTAGATTTATGGTTAGGATTAGAATTAGGTTTAGGGTTTGGTTAAAGTTTAGTGTTAGCATTAGGGTTAGTGTTTTTTTTTGTTAAATTTAGGGTTATAGTTAGTATTAGGGTCATTTTAGGGTTAGTGTAAGGATAGAGTTGGGGTTAGGTTTAAGGTTAGGTTTAGTGTTAGGGTTTTGGTTAAAGTTTTTGTTAGGTTTAGAATTAGGTTTAGTATTAATTTTAGGGTAACGTTTAGGATTAGGATTAGTGTTTGGTTTAGTCTTAGTGTTAGGGTTTGTTTTAGGGTTACTGTTAGTTTTAGTGTTACGGTTTGGGTAAGGTTTGGTGTTAGATTTTCTGCTATGGTTAGAGTGAGGTTAATTTAGTGTTATGGTTCATGTTAGGATTAGGGTTAATGTTATGGTTAGGGTTAGGGTTAGGTTTAGTGTTAGGGTTAGGGTTATGTTTTATCATAGTTTTAGGGTTAGAGTTAGAATTAGGATTAAAGTTAGAATTAAATTTACGGTTGGTGTTAGGGTTAGGGTTAGGAATAGGCTTAGGAATATGTTTAGGGTTAGTGCTAGTGTTAGCATTAGTTTTAGGGTTAGGATTAAATTATGGTTAGGGTTAGGGTTTGAGTTGCGGTTAGGATTATGTTTAGGGTTAAGATTATGGATAGGGTTTAGGTTCATGTTAGGGTTAGGTTTAGTGTTAGGGTACACATTAAGGATAGGATTAGTGTTAGAATTATAGTTAGAGTTTGAGTTAGGGTTAGGGTTTGGGTTAGGGTTAGGACTAGGTTACAGTTAGGATTAGGTTTTGAAAGATGTTTAGTGTTAGTGTTAAACTTTGTGTTAGTGTTAGTTTTAGGGTTAGGTGTATCGTTACAGTTAGTGTTAGGGTTAGTGTTAGGGGAAGGATTAGGTTTATTTTTATGGTTAGGGTTAGTGATAGTGTTAGGTTTAGGGTTTGTGTTAGGGTTAGGTTTATCAGGAGTGTAAGGATTAGGCTTAGGTTTAGGTTTGGTGTTAATATTTGTGTAAGTGTTAGGGTTTGGGTTAAAGATAGTGTTAGGGTTAGTGAAAGGTTTAGAGTTTGTATAAGTTTTTGTGTTATGGTTACGCTTAGGGTTAGGTTTAGGGTTAGTGTTAGTGTTAGAGTTAGGTTTATGGTTAGTGTTAATGTTAATGTTAGGGATAGGGTTAGTGTTAGTGTTAGGCTTAGGGTTAGGGTTAGGGTTAGTGTTAGGGTTAGGGTTAGGGTTTGGGTTAGTGTTAATATTAGTGACAGGGTTAGTGTTCGAGTAATTTTTAGGGTTAGGTTTAGAGTTAGGGTTATATTTAGGGTTAAGTTTAGGTTTTGTGTTAGTGTTAGGTTTTGGGTTACAGTTAGGTTTACATTGAGAATTATGGTTAGGGTTAGGGTTACAGTTAGTGTTAGACTTAGGGTTAGTTTTAGGGTTACTGTTAAGGTTTGTGTTAGGGTTAGGGTTAGTGTTATGGTTAGTTTTAAGTTTTTTGCTAAGTTTAAACTTAAGGTTAGTGTTAAGTTAGGTTTACATGTAAGATTAGGATTTTTGTTAGAATTACTGTTAGTGATAGAGTTTGGATAGGGTTAGTGTTATGGTTATGGTTAGGGTTAGGGTTACAATTAGTGTTAGACTTAGGGTTAGGTTTAGGGTTACTGTTAAGGTTTGTGTTAGGGTTAGGGTTAGTGTTATGGTTGGGTTTAAGTTTTTTGCTAAGTTTAAACTTAGGGTTAGTGTTAGGTTAGGTTTACAGGTAAGATTAGGGTTTTGGTTAGAATTGCTGTTAGTGATAGAGTTTGGATAGGGTTAGTGTTATGGTTAGGGTTATGGTTACAGTTATTGTTAGGTTTAGGGTTAGGGTTAGTGATAGGCTTAGGATTATGTTCAGTGTTAGTGGTTGTATTAGGGTTTGGGTTAGTGTTAATGCTAGGGTTATGGTTAGGGTTAGGGCTACAATTAAGTTATGGTTAGCATTAGGGTTAGATTTAGGTTTAGTGTTAGTGTTAGTGTCAGAGTTAGGGTTATTATGTTTAGGGTTAGGTTTCGGGTTAGTTGGTGTTAGGATTTGTGTGAGGATTAGGGTTAGGGTTAAGGTTAGGTTTAGTGTTAGTGTTTTTTTGTTGTTGTTGTTTTTTTTGTTTTTTTTTTTTTAGAATTGGGGATAGGGTTAATTTTAGAGTTAAGGTTAGGGATACGTTTAGAGTTAGTGTTATGGGTACAGTTATGTTTAGGTTAGTGTTATGTTAGGGTTAGGTTTAGGGGTAACTTTCGTGATAGGGTTAGGTTTAGGATTAAGATTAGTGTTAGGGTAATGATTAGGGTGAGGGTTAGGGTTTGTGCTATGTTAGGTTCAGAGTTTGATTTATGATTAGGGTTAGAGTTATTGTTAGGGTATGTTAGATGTAGGATTCATGTTAATGTTCAATTTTGTTTTAGGGTAAGTGTTAGGGTTAATGTTAGGATTATGTTTAGGGTGAGGGTTAGTGTTAGAATTAGGGTTAGTGTTAGTTTTAGGGTTAGCATTAGGGCTAAGTTTAGGGTTACTTTTAGGGTTAATGTAGGTTAGAATTAGGGTTAGTGTTAGTGTTTGAATTAGGGTTTGTGTTAGGGTTCGCTTTTGGGGAATGTTAGTGTTAGGGTTAGGATTAGAGTTAGGTTTGTGTTAGGGTTAAGATTAGGTTTAGGTTTATGATAGTATTAGGTTTAGGGAGCAGGTTAGTGTTATTGATAGTGTTAGGATTAGGTATAGGTTTATAGTAAGTGTTAGGGTTAGGATTACAGTAAGGATAAGTGTTATGGTTAGGGATATGTTTACGTTTATGGTTAGTGTTAGTGTTATGGTAAGGGTTAGGTTTAGGGTTTGTGTTAGGGTTAGTGTCAGGGTTAGTATTACATTTAGAATTAGGTTTAGGTTTAGTGTTAGGGTTAGGGTTAGGGATAGGGTAGTTAGGGTTAGGGTTATGGTTATGGTTAGGGTTTGTGTCAGGGTTAGGGTTAGGGTTAGTTTTATGGTTACTATACTTTAGTGTTATATTTATGGTTATAATTAGGTTTAGGATTATTGTTAGAATTATTATTAGCTTTACAATTACGGGTAATATTAATTTTAGGTTTAGGGGTAGATTTAGGATTAGTATTAGTGTTAGAGTTAGGGTTGTGATTTTTGTTAGGGTTATTGTTAGATTTGGGGTTATGTTTAGCATTAGAATTAGGGATAGGATTAGGATTGGGGTTAGGTTTTTTTTAGGGTTAAGTTTAGGATTAGGTTTAGTTTTATGGTTGTATTAATGTTAGGGTTAGGTTTAGAGTTAGTGGTAGGTTTAGTGTTAGGGTTAGGTTCAGATATAGTGTTCATGTTAGAGTCAGATTTATGGTTTTCATTAGGATTAGTGTTAAGGTTAGGGTTACGGTTAGGTTTATTTTTTGGTTTAAGGTAAGCTTTAGAGCTAGTGTTTGGGTTAGTTTTAGGGTTAGGGCTAGGGTAAGTTTAACTTTCGTGTTAGGGTTATGTTTAGGGTCAGAGTTAGTGTTAGGGTTCAAATTAGTGTTTGTGTTACATTTATGGGTAACATGAGTGTTAGGGTTGGGGTTAGGGTTAGGGTGAGAGATAGGGTTAGGGTGAGTTTTAATGTTAGTGTTTGTGTTACGGTTAGGGTGAGGGTTTATTATATTGTTAGGGTTAGAAATATGTTTAGAGTTAGTTTTAAGTTAGGTGTAAGTTTAGGGATAGTGTTATGATTAGTTTTAGGGTTAAGCCTAGTGTTAGTGTTAAAATTACTGTTAGAATTGTGGTTAAGATTAGTGATAGGGTTATGTTTATGGTTGAGGTTAGTTTTAGGGTAAGGTTCAATGTTAGGGTAATAGATTTAGGTTTAGTGTTGGTTTAGTGTTAGGGTTAGCATTAGGTTTAGGGTTAATATTAGGTGATTGTTAGCTTCAGAATCACGGTTAAGGTTAAGGTTAATGTTAATGTTAGGGTTAGGGTTAAGATTAGGAACAAATTTAGGTTTAGGGTTCGATTAGTGTTTGTGTTAGGGCTAGTGTTAGGGTTAGAGTTAGGGTAGGATTAGGGTTGGTTTAGGGTTAGGGTAATGGTTAGTGTTAGGGTTAGGGTTATTGTTTGTGTTAGGGTTAAAATTAGTGTTAGTGTTAAGGTTAGGTTTAGGATTAGGTTTACTGTTATGAAATAGTTTAGGTTTAGGGTTAGGGTTAGGGTTAGGGTTAGGATTATGATTAGGATTACCATTAGGATTAAGAATAAGGTTAGGGTTAGTGTTAGGGTTAAGTTTAGGGTAAGGGTTAGCTTAAAATTTAGGGCTAGGTTTAGGGTGAGGGTTGTTGTTAGGGTTAGGATTGGTCTTATGATTATTTTTAGGGTTATTGTTACAATTAGGATTAGTGAAATGGTTAGCAATAGGGTTAAGTTTAGGGTTAGTTTTATGGTTAGCATTAGAAATAGAGTTAATGTTAGGGTTAGTGTCAGCATTAGGGTTAGTTTTAGAGTTAGTTTTAGTGTTTGGGTTATTTTTAGAATTAGGTTTAATGTTATGGTAAGTGTTAGGCTTATGGTTATTGTTAGGTTTCGGGTTAGGCTTAGGGTTACAGTAAACTTTAGGGTTGATGTTAGGGTTAGGGTTAGGTTTAGGGTTCAGTTTAGTGCTAGGGTTACCTTTAGGCTTAGGTTTAGGCTTAGGTTTAGTGTTAGGATTAGGGTTATGATTAGGTTTAGTGTTAGGGTTTGTGTTATGGTTAGTGTTATTGATAAGGTTAGGGTTAAGGTTATCGTTTATTTTATAGATGAGATTAGATTTAGATTTAGGGTTAGGCTGAGGGGTATGATAAGGGTTAGGTTTAGTCGTGGGGTTAAGGTTACTGTTAGTTGTAGGGTTAAGATTTGGGTTAGGGTTAGATTTAGGGTTAGGTTCAGGGTTAGTGTTACATTTAGCATTAGGGTAAGGATTAGGGTTAGGTAAGGGTTAGGGTAAAATTTAGATTAGGTTTATGGTTATGGTTTGTTTAGGATTTGTGTTAGGGTTAGCGTTAGGGTTAGGGTTTGTGTTAGCATTAAGATTATGGTGTGAGTTAGTGTTAGGGTTAAGGATAGGTTTAGGTGTAGACTTTGTGTTAGAGTTTCTGTTAGTGTTAGTTTAGGGTTAGTTGTAGGTTTATGGTTAGGATTATGGTTAGTGTTACAGTTAGAATTAGGGTTAGGTTTTAGATTAGTGTTTGGGTTAGTGTTAGAGTTAGGTTGAGGCCTAGTGGTAGTGTTAGGGTTAGAGTAAATGTTAGGGTTAGGGTTACGTTTATGGTGAGGTTTAGGGTTAGTGCTAGTTTTAGGATTACAGCCTAATCCTATATCAAACCCTAACTCTAAATCTAACACTAACCCTATGATAAACTTCTCACTAACACAATTTGTAATATTAGCTAGTCCTAAAACAAGGCATACCCTAACCCTAGTCTTACAACACAATCGAGCCATAGCTTTAACCCTAAACTTTAACATAAGCCAAAGCCTTAGCCTACACCTAGCTGTAAACCTAGCTCTAATTTGAGTCCTATCCCTAACCCTAAAACAAACCCTGACCCTGACTCTGACCCTAACACTAACCCTAGTTCTAAACATCACTCAAAACCTAAACCTAAAACTAACCCTAGACCTAACCCTAACCCTAAAACTAGGTATAATTTTAACCCTAGTTCTTATATTGGCTGAAACCCTAAACCCAGCCCTAACCTAACCAAAAACCTATCCCTAATCAGAGCTGTAACACTACCTTTAACCCTAACCATAACCATAATTCCAGCTCTATCCCTTACCCTAAACCTAACCATAACCCTAAACCCTGACATATTACAAAACCTATCCCTAATTCTAGACTTAATCCTAAACATAAACCTAGCCCTAACCAGAGCTGTAACACTATCTATTACCCTAATCCTAATCCTAAACCTAATGCTCACCCTAGGATAACCCTAAACTTATTCCTAACCCTAAACATATACATTACCCTAAACCTAACCTGAACCCTAAACCTAACCATATCCATAAACCTAATCCTAACCCTAATAATCTTAAACCTAAAACTATCTCTAACCATAACTCTTGATCTGACATTAGTCGTATCCCTAATGAAGCCCTAATTTTAACCCTTGCCCTAATTGTAAGGCTAGCTATAACATCATACCTAACCATAACCATAACCATAACCCTAGCAATAAACCTAGGCTTAGCCTTAGTACTAACACTAACTATAATTCTAGCTCTAATTAAGCCCTAATTCTAATCCTAAATCTAATCCTAACACTAACTCTAACTCTCGCCCATTCTCTATCCCTAGTTATAACCCTATCCATTATGATAATTCAAACCCTAGGCTTAACAACAGCCCTAACCTTTGCTCTAGCCCTGAACCTAGATGTAACCATACTCTAAATCTAACCCTAACCCTAAGCCTAAACCACACCCTAACTCTAGCACTAACCCTAACTCTAAATTGAAAACTAGCCCTAACCCTAGTCCTAGCTCTCAAGCAAAACCGAGCAATTTCACTGACCCTAAAGCTTAACCTAAACCAAACCCTAACCCTACACTAAGCCCTAAACCTAGCCCTAATTCAAGTCATAACCCTAACCCTAGAACCTAACCCTAACCCTAAAACTACTTCTAATTTTAACCCTAGAACTAATACTAACACTGACTCTGACTTTAACACTAACCCTAGCTCTACACATTACCCTATCCCTAAACCTAATCACAACACTAGACCTCTGCCTAAACCTAACCCTCAAACTAGCCCTAATCATAATGCCAGTTCTTAAATTAGCCATAGCCCTAAACCTAAAACAAAACCTAGCCCTAATCCAAGGCATAACCTTAGCTTTAAGCCTAATCCTAACCCTGGCCCTAACTCTAACCCTATCCCTAGTCCTAATCCTAGCTCTAACTCTATTCCTTACACTTAGTCAAACCCTCACCCTATTGATACCCTAGTCCTAACCCTAATTCTATGCCTACCCAAACCCTAATTCTATTACTAGTCCTAACCCTAATCCTCATTCTAGCTCTATACATAACCTAAACCCTAACTCTAACCCTAACTCTTATTTGACCCTAACACTAAACCTAGGTTTAAACCTGACCCTAACCCTTATCTGAAAACTAACACTATCCCTACCATTAACCCTGAACCTAAACCTAACAATAACACTAGCCCTAGACCTAAACCTAATCTTAAATATAGCCATAACCCTAGCCTTACCGTAACAATAATCGTTAAATTAAACCAAACACTAATTCTACCCCTACACCTAACCCTAGTCCTCATTCTGGACCTAACCCTATACCTAATCCCAACCGGAACCCAAACATTTACCCTAACAAAAACTCTAGTTCTAAACCTTATCCTAACACAAAAACTAACCCTAACACTACACAAACTCTAAATATGGCCATAACCATAACTCTAGCTCTTTAATTACCCATATACCTAGCAGTAGCCCTAAACCTCATGCAAAACCTAGCCCTAATTACAGCCCTAAACCTAACCCTAAGCATAACTCTAACTCAAAACCTAGCCCTAACCTGAACCCTAACCCTCATTCTAGCCCTACCCCTAACTCAAACATTAAAACTTACCCTAAAATAACCCTAGCCCAAACACTAAACCTTACCCTAACCCTAGCCCTAATCCTAACTGTAAACATATCCCAAACTCTAGCTCTAGTTTTATCCATTATATCAATGATAATCCTAAAATTAATGCTAGCCCTAGCCCTAAACTTAACCGTAAACCTACCCTAACTCAGACTGTAAACCTAACCCTCACCGTAGCCCCAAACCTATCTCAATCCCTAACACTTACACTTAATCTAACCCTTACACGAACCCAAAATCTAACCCTAAACTTAACCCTAATCCTAACCATAACCCAAGCCCAAACCCTGCTTGAACCCTACCCATTACTCTAACCCTAAACTTAACCATTATGATAATAGTAGACCTAAAGCTAAACCTACCCTAACCCTAAACATAAACCTAACCCTAGAACTAACAGTCAACCTAACTCTAAACCTAATCCTAGCTAGCTCTAATGCTAACCTTAATCCTAAACTTAAACCTAACCACAAACCTAAACCTAAATCTATATTTAACCTGACATCTAAAACTATTACCCTAACACCAATGATAACCAAAGCCCTAACCATTACACTAACCATGGCCATAACCCTAGACCAAATTATAAATTAATTAAGCTAGCAAAAATCCTAGCTCAAACCCTAAATCGTACCCTAAACCTAATCTTAAGTGTACCCTCGCCCTAACCCTGACCCTAACCCTAACTCTAGCCTTAATCCTAACTATTATTCTAGCCCTAACCCTAGGTATAACCCTATAAATTGCCCAAACAATAACAAAAACCGTAATGCTAACCCTAGGCCTAACCCTAAACCTATCACAAATCCTAACCATATCCATTACCTTAAACCTAATCTAACCCTAAACCTAACACTATCTATTACCTTAACTCTAATTCTAACTTTAATGCTAATTTGAGCCTTAAGACTAAACCTTAATCTAACCCAAACCCAAAACCTGACCATAACACTAATAATACCCCAGCTCTTAATCTGACCCTTTCCCTAAACATAATACTTTAATTTGACCTGGGCATAGACCTAACCCTAAAAATATCACTAACTATAAGCCTAGACCTGACATAGTGCTAGCCCTAATTTTTGCCCTAAACCTAACACAAAGCCTAGCACTAATCCTAGCCTTAAATCTAGCCTTATTCCTAAGCCTAACCATAACAGTAGCCCTAACCCTAAAGCTAATAATAAATCTAGCCCTAAGCCTAATTATAGCACTAAAACAAAATTGAGCAAAAGGCCCAACACTTACCTTAACTTCAACCACACCCTAATACTACACCTAGATCTAACCCTAGCCCTAATTCGAGTCCTAATCATAACCTTAAAAATAACGTGAAACTGACTTACATCCTAACAGTCATCCTAGTTCTAAACACCACCCTAACCATAAACCCACCGTAATCGTATCCCTAGACTTAACCCTAAACCAAGACCTAACCCTAGCTCAAAACCTAACCTTTATGCTAAACATAACACTAAACCTAACCCTAAACCTAGTTCTAACACTAACTCTAACCCTAACTCAAGGCATATTCCTAACCATAACTCTAGTTCTAACCCTATCAATTACCCTAACCATAACTCTTACCCTAATGCTAACCCTAAGCCTAATTCTAGCCCTATAACTAATGCTAACTGTATCAATTACCCTAAAAAAATCCTGAATCTTAAAACAAACCCTAATTATACCGTAACCCTAACCCTAATGCTAATCTGAGCCATAAAACTAAATCCTTACCTAAGCCAAATCCTAATCCTTATAATTCCCCGAGCTCTAAACATGACCCTTACCATAAACCAAACCCTTACACTAAATGTAGCCATAAGGCTAACCCTAAAACTATATTTAAACAAAACCCTAGACTTGATATTTGCCCTAGCACTAATCCTAGCCCTCATCTAAATGAACACTATCCCTCATCGTAACCCTAAACCTAGCCTTAATCATAACCCTAACTCCTACCCTAGTTCTAAGCCTAACTATAACCCTCACCCTACATATAAACATAGCTATAACACCACTTTTATCCTAAACTTAAACCTAACCATATACCTATCATTAGGCATAAGCTAAACACTAACCTTAGCCCTAATCCTAGCCCTATTTTAACCCTATCACAAACCCTAAACCTAATTTTAGCCCTATCACTAATTCTCTCACACTAGCCCTATTCCTAATGCTAACCCTAAAACTAGAGCTAACCTTAACCCTAACCCTAAAACAAGACTAAACCATAGCCCTAAACCTAACCCTTAACCTAAACCAAACCCTTACTATAACCGTACCCCTAACTTGAGTTTTAATCCAAACCCTAAAACTAATCCTGAACCTGACTCTGACCATAAAACTAAACCTAGCTATAAGCCTAACCCTAACCTTTAACCTAAACTTAACACTAGACATAGCACTAACCCTAACCCTTAATTTAGCCCAAAACATAACCCTGGTATTTACATTACCCATAACCCTAACTCTAGCACTAACTTAACACAAATCCTAAACCTAATCTGAGCTGTAACCCAAGATTTAAACATAAATCTAACACTAAAACTAGTCCTAATTATAAAAATAACCCTAGCCCTAACCCTAGCTCTAACCCTAACCATTGCCATAAACATAACCCTAACTCTAATACTAAAACTAGTCCTAAACCTAACCCTATCCCTAATCCTAACCCTATCCATTACCCTAATCCAAATCTAGACTCTAAACTTCATACTATCATTAATCTAATACTAATCCTAATGCTAATTTGAGCCATAACGTAAAAACTTAACCTATCCCAAACCCTAACCCAGACTCTGACTGTAAAAATAGTCCTAGCTCTAAATCTGACCCTAACCCTAAAACTAACCCTTACACTACATGTAGCTATAAACCTAACACTAAACCTATTAACCATAATCCAAGACCTGATATTAGACCTAGTTCTAATACTAGCCCTAAACTTAAAACAAACCCTAGCAGTGAAACAAGCCCTAATCATAACCCTAACCTTAACCATAGCCTTAACCTAATTCTAACCCTGACATTCTCACTAAACCTAGCTGTAACACCATCCCTTACCCTAAACTTAATCCTAACCCTAACCCTAATACTAGACCTAAGCTGAACACTAACCCTTGCCTATTCCTAGCCCTAATTTAATGTATCTCTAATTCCAATGCTAACCATAGCACTAAGACTAACTGTGACTCTCACAGTAGCCCTATCAATACTTCTAAATGTATCCCTTAACTTAACCTTAATCCTAGCCCTTAATATAGCCATAAACCTAGCCATAACACTTGCCTAATTCTTACTCTTTTTCCTAACCCTAGATCTAACTCTAACTCTAACTCTAACACTAACCATAAGCCTAAGCCTAACATACTAGCACAAACCCTAACACTAATTATGGAACTAGCACTAACCCTTACCCTAGCAGTAAAAAAAAAAAAAAAAAAAAAAAAAAAAAAAAAAAAAAAAAAAAAAAAAAAAAGAGTACAGCCCTAACACAAACCTTAACTTAAACCTAATCCTAGTACTACACCTAGACCTAACCCTAGCCCTAATTCAGGTCCTAACCTTACTGTTAATACTAACCCTGACTCTGACTCACATCCTAACACTCACCATAGCTCTAAATACCACCCTACCGTTAAACCAAACCCTTACAGTAACCTTAGCCTTATTTTGAGTCCTAACCCTAACTCTAAAACTAACTCTGACCCTGACTATTAACCTAACACTAACACTCGCTCTAAATATCACACTTATCTTAAACCTAATCCTAACACTAGAGGTTTAACCCCTAACCATAACCCCCAAATTCACCCTAATCATAGCCCAAATTCTTACATTAGCCATTGACCAGCCCTAAATCTAACACAAAAGTAGCCCTAATATGAGCCTAAACCTAGCTTTAACCCTAACCTTTGCCCTAATTTCCAAGCCATAACCCCAGCTCTAACCCTATCCCTTACCCAAAACCCTGACCCTTATTCTGACCCTAACACTAATTGTAGGCCTAAACCTGAACCTAAACCTAAACTGAACCCTAACAGTAGCCCTTCCAGTAACCTTATACCTAAACCTATCCCTAACACTAGCCCTAGACCTAAACCTTATCCTAAATCTAGCCATAACTTGAACAATAGACCTAATGAAAAACCTAGACATAGCCCTAACAATATCCCTTAGCCTAAGCCAAACACTAACTCTTCATCTAGACCTAATTCTGGCTTTAATTCTAACCATAACACTTACCTGAACACTAACAATGACACTAACAGTAACCCTAGGTCTAAACACCACCCCAACACTAAACCTAACCCTAAAACTATATGTAGCCATAACATGAAACATAAAACAAGCCTGAATCATAACAAGTTCTTACATTAGCTGTCATCCTAACCTATCACAAAACCTAGCCATAATCCAAGGCCTACCCCAGCTTTAAACCGAAAGCTAATCCTAATCCTAACCATAGCCCTAATGCTAAGCCTAAACCTAAGCCTAGACCTAATTCTTAGCATAACCCTTGCCCTAACCCTAGCTCTAACCTATCCATTACTCTAAAGATAACCCTAAACCTTTATGCTAACCCTAGGCCAAACCCTAATCCTATCCCTAATCCTAACCCTATCCATTTCCCTACACTTAACCTGACTCCTAAACCTAAAACTATCATTACCCTATCCTTAACAATAATGCTAATTCGAGCCCTAAACCTAAATCTTAACCTAACCAAAACCATAAACCTGACCCTAACCATGATAATACTCCTAGCTCTAAACTTGACCCTAACCTAAAATCTAATCATTAAAATAGACCTAGTTATAAACCTAACCCTAAACTATCCATTGTTGTAACCCTAGATTTGACGTTTGCCCTAGCTCTAATCCTGGTCCTAACCCCAACACAAAACTTAGCCCACATACTAGCCATAAAATTAACCTTAATCATAAACCTAACTGTAACCCTAATTACAACCCTCACCCTACCATACAACTAGCTATAATCACAACCCTTACCCTAAACCTAACCCTAACCCTAAACCTAATATTAAACCTAGCCCTAACCCTAGCCCTAACCCTAACACTTACCCTTGCCCTAAGACTAACTCTAACTCTCACCCTAGCCTTATACCTAGTTCTAAATCAATCCCTTACCATCACCCTAAACCTAGCCCTAAACTTATCGATAACCCTGGCACTATCCTTTGCCCTAGCTCAAACCCTAGATCTAAACCTAACTCTAAATCTAACCCTAAACCTAAGCCTAAACCTCAAACTAACACCAGCCCTAACCCTAACACTAATCCTAAAACTAGCCCTAACCCTACCCCTAGCCCTAAAACAAAGCCGAGTCATAGACCTTATCCTAACCCTTAAACTAAACCAAACCCTAAGCACGCACCTATCTCCAATTCCAGTCCTAAATCTAACCTGAAAAGTAATATGGACACTGACTCTAAACCTAACACTAACACTAGCTTCAAATATTGTCATAACCATAAACCTAAACCTAACACTAGCCCTAGCCCTAACCGTAACCCTATAACTAATGCTAATCTTAACCCTACTTTGTACATTACCCATAGCTTTAACCCTAGCCCTAACCTAACCCCAAACCTAGCCTTAATCCGAGTTCTAAACCTAGCTTTAACCCTAAATTTAAACCTATCCCTAACCCAAACAAAAACCCTAATCATATGCATATACCTAGCCCTAATCTTAGGTCTAACCCTATACTTTACTCTAATGATAACCCTAACACTTATGCCAAACATTTATCCTAACCTTAACCCTATCCATTACACTAAACCACATCTACACCCTAAAACTAGCCCTGTCATTAACCCTAACCCTAAACCTAATGCTAATTTGAGCCCTAAACCTTACCTCTAACCTAAACAAAACCCTAACCTAGAACCTGACTCTAATAATAACACTAGCTCTAATCCTAATCATTACCCTTAACCCAACCCTTATACAAGACCAAGACATAAACATAACACTAAATCTATCCCTAACTGTAAACCTAGACCTGGCATTAGCCCTGGCACTAATACTAGACCTAACCCTCACACAAATACTAGCCTTCATTCTAGCCCTAAGCCTAGCCTTACTCATAATCCTAACCCTAATGCTAGTGCTAACCCTAATACTCACCCTTGGCCTACCCCTCAACTTAGCTATAACCCACTCTCTTACCCTACATGTAACCCTAACCCTAACCTGAGGTGTAAACCTAACACTAACTCTAGCCCTAATTTAGCCCTGTCCCTAAACATAACCCTAGTCCTAGCCCTAAGACTAACTCTAACTCTCACACAGCCTATCACTAGTTCTAACACTATCCCTTACCATAACCCTAACATTACCCCTAACCCTAGTCCTAACCCTTCCCCTATCTTTAGTCCTAGCCCTAACCATAGATCAAATCCTAACTCTAAATATAACTCTAACCTGAAGCCTAAGCCTAACCATTATAAATACATTTATATTTAGATTCTATGTCTACAGATGTTGGCTTGAATTATTATTTAGAATATAGTCATTAGTTTCATAAAATGCATACCATTTCTGGTGGTATATAGAGAATTGATGGCCAGGGGTAGGATGCTATGTTAAGGGGGAAAGGAGTGAGAGTATGAGATTAATCTATCTTAGCAAATTGGAGAAAAACTCTAATGAATAGACAGGGGTAATTTATGGAAGAATGTATAAATTCATTTCTTTATCTGTATTTATAAAATTACCCTATGTATAAATAGTAAAAGTTTGGAGGTTGAAAGTGGGATAGAGAGAGGAAGAAAAAAGATGAAAAAAATAAAAGGAAAGAAAGAAAGAGAGGGAGAATGAAAATAAGATATAATAAAGGGGGTTGAGGTGTGCCTGTGCAATTCCTCTATATTAGACTATTCTGGTGATTCAGTTCTTAAAGTCCAATTTCCTGCAAATTTCTTGGTTTCACATGTGTTTAGATTGTAAGGGCCAGAGGGTGAAAGGTAGAGGAGAATAGATGAGAAGAGCGAAATAAAAAAGTCTCTCAGAACGATGTTTTCATCCAGTAAGTGCAGTTGTCTATTCCTAGCTTGAGTCTCTGTGCTAAGGTTGGTGGAGGTAGCCAGTGTGAGAGGGCTTGAGCTTCTACCTGGAGCCTCCCTACTCTTAGTCTCTTATTTGGAAACCAGGTAGCTGTACAGTTGCTGTTCTACATTGATAGCTACGCCCCCGCCCACCCCCCCCCCCCGAAAAAAAAAAAAAAAAAGCTTGTGAAAAATATTTTGAGTTATCACAGCTGGAGGTAGGGGAGTTGGAAACCAGGAATCCGAGCAGTCTCAGAACTGAGCTGGTAGCCATGGCCACTGATAGATGGTGAGTAAGTTTTTCTAAGATGGATTCCATCTGTTATATGTGTAGGGTGTTTGGTGAGGTGGGTGTTTGGGGTGATATTTGGCCGTGTCCAGAGCTTGGTCTGATGACCCACAGGCAAAGCTTCTGTGTTCTGTGCTACCTATCCTCTGCTCCGAGAGCACCTGCAAGGCCAAGTCTTCTGTCTGAGTGGAGAGCGAACTCACAGCCAAAAATTCCCTCTGTGCCAAGAGCTCACGCGCAGCTCAGACTTCTGTCTGAGCTGAGAGCACTTGCAAAGCAGAGACTTCCGTCTGTGCAGAGAGCTCATGCGAAGCCGAGTCTTCCAACTTCTGACTGAGCTGAGGGCATTCACACAGGTGAACCTTCATCTGCACAGAGAGCTCCCTTGTAGCACTAGTTTTCTTCAAATTTCTATGATAATGGGCAAAGTTCATCTTTTACTTAGCCTTACTATGCTCCACAGGTTTGGGCCTTCTCGGTTCAATGGTTCACTGTCAGGAACAGTTTATATTTTAAGACTTTCCTTCATTATGAATTATTGATGTGAATGAAAATTGAGGTGGAAATCAAACAGGGTTGATAGGAGGTGCTTGAAACTTCATAAATTAGTTCTCAGTGGACACTTACTGTTTTCTTCCTTTTGATGGTAGGCAAAAGCTGAAGCATGCAAAAGCAATGGTATCTGAGATCCCTTAAGGAGAACACACAGAAATGTGTATGTATTAAAATAAGTCTCCCAATGATTTGATCATATCTCTTTGATACTACACAATGTTCTTCTTTAGCTTGCTCCACTAGGCTCCCCAACTTCGGCACTTCTAGGATCAATGGTTCTCTAAACAGGTAAGTGTTAGTGTTACGGTTAGGGTTATGGCTAATTTAGAGCTAGTGTTAGGATTAAAATTTGTTTTGTTCAAATTTCTTTGATACTGGGTGTGAATGACAATGAAGCTGGAAATCAAACAGGGTTGGTACTAGCTTCTTGATTCATCACACACTCAATTAGTTCTCTGTGAGCACTCTCTGCTTTCTTTCTATTGAATATAGGCCAAAGGAGAAGCATGCAAAAACAACTTTATCTGAGAGCACTTTAGGAGACAACAGGGAAATAAGCATGTAATGAACTACCTCCCACAATTATTTGGTCAGATTTCTTTGATACTGTGCATTTTTCATCTTTTAGCTTGCCCCACTAGGCTTCACAACTTTGGGACTTCTATGATCAAAGGTTATCTAAACAGGTTAGGGTTAATTTACAGTTAGGTTTAGGGCTAGGTTTAGACCTAGTGTTAGGTTTAGAGTTATTTTTGTTCAAATTTTCTTGATACTGGGAAGGATTTATCTTTTACCTAGCCTTGTTATGTTCCACAGGTTTGGGCGTGCTCAGTTAAATGGTTCACTTACAGTAACTGTTTCTCTTTTGAGGTTTCAGTTAATTTTGACCTATATGGTAATGGGAAATGGAGCTCAAAATCAAAGAGGGTTGGTGCTAGCTGTTTGAAACATCTCACCTCATCAGTTCTCTGTGTGCACTCTCTGTCTTTTTACTTGTGAATGTAACTCTAAGCTGAAGCATAAAAAAAAAAATAAAAAAAAAACTTTATCTGAGAGCACTTAAGCGGTAAACAAGAAAATAGGCATGTACTTAACTATCTCCCCCAATTATTTGGTGAGATTTCTTAGATGCTGCACTGGATTCATCTGTTAGCTTGCCCCAGTAAGCTCCCCAAATTTGAGACATCTAGGATAAATGATTTTCTAAACAGGTTTGGGTTAGGTTTAGAATTAGGGTTAGGGCTAGATTTAGAGCTAGTGTTAGTGTTAGAGATTGTTTTGTTCAAATTTCTTTGATGCTGGGAAGGATTCATCTTTTCCATACCCTTATTATGTGCCCCAGTTTTGGGCCTTCTTTGTTTAATTGTTCCTGTCGGGAATAGGTTTTTTTTAATATCTCACTTCATTTTTACCTATATGGGTAAATGCAAATGGAGCTATAAATCAGAGGGTTGGTTGGTGCTAGCAGGTGGAAACTTCACATATTCAATCAGTTTTCTTTGGGCACTCTCTGCCTTCTTCCTTGTGAAAGTAGCTGTAAGATGAAGCATGCAAAACCGACTTATCCAAGATCACTTTAGGAGAAAAAAGGGCAATATGCATGTAGTGAACTACCACCCCCAATTATTTGGTTAGATATTTTGATATTTTGCAGAATTCATCTCTAAGCTTGCCCCACTTGTCTACCCAAGATTAAAACTATTATAATCAAAGTTTCTCTTAACAGGTCAGGATTACCGTTATGGTTAGAGTTAGGGCAAGTTTTAGAGCTAGTGTTAGGGTTAGAGTTAATTTTCTTCAACTTTTTGATACTGAGCAGGATTCATCTTTTTCCTATTCTTAGTATACTCCCCATATTTGGGTCTCCTAGGTAAAAGGAGTTGCTCTCAGGAGCAGTTTTAATTTCCATGTTTCATTTAATTTTGCCCTATAGGGGTGAATGGAAATGGAGCTGGAACTAAAAGAGGGTTTGTGCTAGCTTCTTGAAACTGCACACACTCTATCAGTTCTCTGTGCACATTCTCTCATTAGTTTCTTGTGGAAATAGCCCATAGCTGAAGTAGATAGAAACAGTTTTATGTGTGAGCACTTTAGGAGAAAGCTTCAACTATTTTGCTTTGATACTGTACAGGATTCA
Source organism: Marmota monax (assembly GCF_021218885.2). Taxonomy (NCBI): domain Eukaryota; kingdom Metazoa; phylum Chordata; class Mammalia; order Rodentia; family Sciuridae; genus Marmota; species Marmota monax. The sequence continues at coordinate 552,905 of NW_026692694.1, read as the reverse complement.
TCCTTTTCATAGACTTGGTAGGATCACAAAGTTTGGGCCTTCAAGGTTTGCCGGTTCACTGTCAGGAACAGTTTTAATTTTTAGCTTTTACTTTATTATGTTCTATAGATATGAATGAAAATGGAGCTGTAAATCAAACAGGGTTACTACTAGCTGCTTGAAACTTCACACACTCGATCAGCTCTCTGTGGGCACACTCTGTTTTTTTCCTTGGAAAGTACCATAAACTGCAGCATGAAAAAATAATTTAACCAAGAGCACATTAGGAGAAAAAAGGGAAATATGTATGTACTGAAATACCTCCCCCCAATTACTTTGTCAGATTTCCTTGATACTGCTCAGGATTTATCTGTTAGCTTGCCCCACTAGGTTCCTTTATTTGGGCACTAGTATGAAAAATGATTCTCTAAATGGTTAGGTTAGGTTTAGTATTAGGATAGGGCTGGGTTTACAGCTTGTGTTTTGTTCGATTTTTTTTTTTTTTAAATTTCTTTGATACTGGGAAGCATTCAGCTTTTACATAGCCTTACTATATTCCCTAGGGTTGGACCTCTTGGTTCAAGGGTTAGCTATCTGGAACAGTTTTTTTTTTTTTTTAAGTTTTCACTATATTTTGACCTATCTGGGTAAATGGAAATGGATCTGGAAATCAAACAGGGTATGTGCTTGCTACTTCAAACCTCACACACTCAATCAATTCTCTATGGGCATTCTCTGATTTATTCTTTGTGAAAGTTGCCCTAAGCAGAAGCATGCAAAGCAACTTTATGTGAGAGCACTTTAGGAGAAAATGGAAACATGCATGTGCTGAACTACCTCCCCCAATTATTTGGTCAGATTTCTTTGATACTGTGAAAGATGCATCTGTTAGCCTGCCCCACTTGACTCCACAAGTGTGGGACTTCTAGGAACAAAGGGACTCTAAACAGGTTAAGGTTAGTGTTAGGGTTAGTGTTAGGACTAGGATTACACCTAGTGTTAGGGTTAGAGTTAGTTTTGTTTTCAAATTTCTATGATACTGTGCAGGATTCATATTTTTCCTATATTGACTATACTAAAAATAATTGGGCCTCCTACATAAAGGGTTTTCTTTCACGAACATTTTTAATTTCTTTGTTTCTTTTCTTTTTGCCCTATATGGGTGAATGGAAATGAAGCTGGAAATCAAACAAGGTTTGGGCTAGGTGCTTGAATCATCACACACTCAATCAGTTTTAAGTGAGGATTGTCTGGATTGTTTCCTGTGGAAGCAGCCCTAATCTGAAGTAGAAAGAAACGGCTTTATCTCTAAGTGCTTCAGGAGCAAGCAGAATACACATGCATTTAAAGAGCTTCAAATATTTTTTGTCAGATTACTTTGATAGTGTACAGGATTCATTCTTAACCTCGCCTTAGTAGGCTCCCCAAGTTTGGGTCTTCAAGATTCAATGGTTTGCTTTCAGGAACAGTTTCTATTTTAATATTTCACTTCATTTTGACCTAAATGGATTTGAAGCTATAAATCAAACAGGGTTTTTGCTAGCAGCTTCAAACTTCACACACTCAATCAGTTCTCTGTGGGCACTCTTTGGTTTGTTCCTTTTGAATATAGCTCTAAGCTGAAGCATGAAATGCAAGTTTATCTGAGAGCACTTTAGGAGAAAAGAGGGAAACATAAATATATTGAAATACTTTCCCCAATTATTTGGTCATATTTCTTTGGTACTGTGCAGGATTCATCTACTAGATTGACCCACTAGGATCCCCAGTTTTGGGACTTCTATTTTCATAGGTTCTCTGAACAGCTTAGTGTTAGATTTAAGGATAGAGTCACATCTACAATTAGAGTTGCAGTTGGATTTGTTCAAATTTATTTGATACTGGGCTGTATTCATGTTTTCCTTACCCTTGTTAAGTTCCCCAGTTTTGGACCCTCTCAAAGTGTTCACTGTCAGGAACACTGTATATTTAAGGGTTCACTTCATTTTGATCTCTTTGTGTAAATGGAAATGGAGCTCGTAATCAAACAGTGTTGGTGCTAGCTGATTGAAACTTCATATATACAATTAATTCCCTGTCGGTACTCTCTGATATTTTTCCTTGTGAAAGTATCCCAAAGCTGAAGCATGCAAATAAAATTTTATCTGAGAGCACTTTAGGAGACAACACAAAAATATTCATGTACTGAACTACGTTCCCCAGTCATTTGGTCAGATTTCTTTGATACTGCACAGGATTAATCTGTTAGCCCTCCCCACTAGTCTCCACAAGTTAGGAACTTCTATGATCAAAGATTCTCTGAAGAGGTTAGGGTTAGTTTTAGGGTTAGGGTTTGGGCTAGTGTTAGAGCGAGTTTTAGGGTTAGAGTTAATTTCGTTCAAATTTCTTTGATATTGGGCAGGAGTCATCTTTTACCTAGCCTTACTATGTTCACCAGTTTTGGGCCTTCTTGGTTCAAGGTTCACTGTCAGGAACAGTTTGAGTTTTAAAGTTTCACTTCATTTGAACCTATACAGAAAAATGGATATGGAGCTAGAAATCAAACAGGGTTTGTTCTAGCTGCTTGAAACTTCACACACTCAATCTGTTCTCTGTGGACGCTATGTGGTTTCTTCCTAGTAAAATTAGCTTTAAGCACAAGCAAGCAAAAACAACTTTATCCAAGAACACTTTATGAGAAATCTGTGAAATATGATGTCCTGAACTACCTCCCCCCAATTATTTGGGCAGATTTGTTTGATACTGCACAGGATTCATCTGCTAGCTTGCTACCTTTGGTTCCCCAAGTTTGGGACTTGTATGATCAAAGCTCTATAAACAGGATAGGTTTAGGGTTAGTGTTAGATTTAGGACTAGAGTTAGCACTAGTGTTAGGGTTAGGTATTTTTTCTCAAATTTCTTTAATACTGGGTAGGATTTCTCTTTTACCTAGCTTTATTATGTTCCCCAGTTTTGGGCCTTCTAATTTCAATTGTTCACTTTCAGGAACAGTTTGTATTTTAAAGTTTCACTTCAAGTTGTCCTATAGGGGTAAATGGAAATGGAGCTGGTAATCCAACAATGTTGATGCTAGCTGCTTGAAATTTCACACACTCAATCAGTTCTCTGTGGGCACTCTTTGGTTTCTTCCTAGAGAAAGTTTTCCAAAGCCATGACAATGAAAAGAACATTATCCAAGAGCACTTTAGAAAAATAACAGGGGAAATAGGCATGTACTGAAACACCTCCCTCAATTATTTTGTCAGATTTTTTTTATAGTGGTCAGGATTCATCTGCTATCTTGCCCTACTAGGCACCCCAAATTTGGGTTTTTTATGATAAAAGGTTCTCTAATCAGAATAGGGTTAGGGTTAGGGTTAGGTTTAGGGCTAGGTTTAGAATTAGTGTTGTGGTTAGAGTTATTTTTGTTCAAATTTCTTTGATACCAGGGATGATTCATCTTTTACTTAGCCTTACGATATTCACCATGTTTGGACCTTCTCATTTCATGGTTCACTGTCAGGAACAGTTTGTGTTTTAAGGTTTCATTTTATCTTGACTTATATGTGTAATTGAAAATGGAGTTTGATAACAAACAGGGTTGGTGTTAACTGCTTGAAATTTCACACACTCAATCAGTTCTCTCTGGGCACTCTCTGATTTGTTCCTTTTGAATGTAGCCCTATGCTGAAGCATGCAAAGCATAGGTTTAGGGTGAGGGTGATGTATAGGGCTAGGTTTAGTGTTAGGGTCAGAGTCAGGGTAAGGGTTAGTTTTAGGGTTAGGGTTAGGACTCTATTTATGGTTAGTGTTAGGATTAGGTTTAGTGTAAGACTTAATATTTCAGCTAAGGTTAGGGCTATTGCAAGGGTTAAGTTTCTGGTTAGGTCCAGGGTTGCATTTATGTTTATTATTAGGTTTAGTGTTAGGGATAGGGTTGGGGTAAGTGTAATGTATAGGGTTAGAGCTAAAGTCAGGGCTAGGATTGAAGTTAGGATTAGAGTTAGGTATAGGGTTAGGGTTTACGATGGGGCTAGTATTATGTTTAGTGAAAGGGTTTTCTTAGAGCTTGGGTTAGTTCGAAGACATGGGATAGGTTTAGGGTTAGTGTTAGGGCTATTATTAGGGTTAGGGTTATGCTTAGGACTAAGTTTAGGCTTAGGATTAGGGCAAGGTTTTATGTTAGGTTTGGGGCTAGAGTTAGATCTATGGGTAATATAAGAGCTAGGGTTATGTATAGGGTTAGTTTTAGGGTTAGTATTATGGCTAGGGTTTTAATTAGGGTTAAGTTTAGGTTTAGGATAATGGATAACATTAGAGGTAGGGCTAGGGTATGTGTTAGGGCTAGTGTTAGGATTAGGTTTAGTGTAAGGCTTAAAGTTTCAGCTAAGGTTAGGGCTATTGCAAGGGTTAGATTTCAGGTTAGGTCTAGGGTTACATTTATGTTTAAGTTTAGGTTTATTGTTAGGGATAGGTTAATAATTAGGGTTAGGCTAAGGATAATGAATAGGGTTAGAGCTAAAGTTTGCACTAGGATTAAAGTTAAAATTAAAGTGTTAGAGTTATGATTAGTGATAGGGTTATGCTTAGGACTAAGTTTATGCCTAGGATTAGGGCTAGGTTTTATGTTAGGATTAGGGCTATATTTAGAATGATGTGTAACGTAAGATCTAGGGTTATGTTGGGGACATTTTCAAGCTTAGGTTTTTGGCCAGGTCTAGTGTAAGAGTTAGGTTTAGGGTAAGGGTAAGGTTTAGAGTAGGGGAATTGTTAGGGTCATGTTCAGAGTTGGGGTTTGGTTTAGATTTTAGTTTAGAGTTAGTGCTCAAATTGGCATTAGGGTTAGTGTTATTGTAATAATAGGGTTACGTTTAGGTTTCAGGTTAGGTTTAGGATAATTGATAGGGTTGGGTTACTGATAGTAACCCAACTAGTTTTAGGGTTAGGGTTTTGGCTAGGTCTAGTGTTAGGTTTATATTTTCGGTTAGGTTCAGGTTTATATGTAGGTTTACTGTTAAATACTGTTCAGTGTTCACGATAGAGTTAGAGTTAGAGTTATAGCCAGAATTAAGACTAGGTTTAGGTCCAGGGTTAGTGGTAATGTTTCAGTTATGGTAAGGGTTATTTTTAGGGATAGGACTAGGTTTTTGTTTAGGTATAGGGCCAGAGTTAATGTTAGATTTAGGATTAGATTTAGGTCTAAAGCTAGTGGTAGAGTTAGGTTTAGGAAAAGGTTTTTCAGTAGTGCCAGTGTTAGATTTTGGTCTAGGGTTAGGGTCAAATTTAGACCTAAGTTTAGTGTTAGGGTCAGAATAAGGATCAGGGTTAGCATTAGAGTTTGGGGAAGGATTAGAGCTAAAATTAGGGCTAGGGTCAGAACTATTAAGAGGGTTAGGATTTGGGGTAGCCTAAGGATTAGGGATAGGTCTAGGGTTACAATTAGGTTTAGGGTTTTACTTATGGTATGGGATAATGTTAGACTTAGGGTTAGGGTTAGAGTTAGGGTTAGGGTTAAAGCTAGGTTTAGAGCTTGGATTAGGGCTTATTTTGTTGTAGGATTAGGGCTAGGGTAAGGGCATTGGCTAATGAAAGAAGTAGGGTTACAATTAGGGTTAGTTTTAGGGTTAGGGTTAAGAGTAGATCTAGTTTTAGGGTTAGGTTTAAGGTTAAGGTGATATTTAAATCTAGGGTTAGTTTTAGGGTATGAGTCAGGGTCAGGGTTAGGGTTAGGACTTGAATTACAAATAGGGTTACTATTAGGGTTTTGTTTAAGTTGAGGATGAGGTCTAGAGCTAGGATGAGCATTAGGATATGAGTCTGTTTCAGGGTTAGATTTAAGGTTAGGGTTAGGAGTCAAATTTAGGGCTAGGGTTAGGTTTACATGAAGTTTTAGAGCAGTTTAAGTTAAGGTTTAGGGTTAGGGTCATTGCTTAGTTTTGTTTTACTGCTAGGGTTAAGGTTAGGGCTAGTTTTATGATTAACATTAGAGTTAGGGCCAGTGTTAGTGTTAGACTTAAGCTTAGGTTTAGGGTTATATTTAGAGTTAGGGTTAGAAATAAGGTTAGGGCAAGGACTAAGGATAGGGCAAGCATGATTGTTAGTTTTAGGGCTTGGTTTTTGTTTACAGTAAGGAATAGGGTTAGAAATAGGGATAGGGCTAGTTTGAGAGTTAGAGTTAAGTCTTAGTGCTATGGTTAGTTTTAGGTTTAATTATAAGTTTACTGGTAGGGCCAGTGTTAGGATTTGCTCTATCCTTAGGTTCAGGTTTAGACCTAGGGTTATTGTTTGTGTCAGAATAAGGGTCAGGGTTAGCGTTAGTGTTTGGGATAAGATTAGAGCTAGAATGAGGGCTGGAGTCAGGACTATTAAAAGGGTTCAGATTTTGGTTAGCCTAATAATTAGAAAGAGTTCTAGGGTTACCATTAGGGTTAGAGTTTTGCTTAGGATAAGGAATATGAATAGAGCTAGGTTTAGGGTTAGGGTTAGGGTTAAAGCTAGGTTTAGAGCTTTAATTAGGGCAAGTTCCTGTTGTAGGTTTAGGGCTAGGGTTAGGGCAATGGCTAATGTAAGAACTAGTGTTACAGCTAGGGTTAATTTTAGGGTTAGGTTAAAGGTAGGTCTAGTGTTAGGGTTAGTTTTAAGGTTAGAGTGATATTTAGAGCTAGGGATAGTGTTAGGATAAGAATGAGGGTCAGAATTAGTGTTAAGATTTGAATTAGGGATAGGGTTACTAGTAAGTTTTGGTTTAATGTTAAAATGGCATCTAGAGCTAGGTTGAGCATTAGGATACGAGTCTGTGTCAGGATTACTTTTAAGGTTAGGGTTAGGAGTCGAATTTAGGGCTAGGGTTAGGTCAAGATGTAATGTTAGGGTGGTTTAAGTTAAGGCTTAGGGTTAGCACTATTGCTTGGTTTTGTTTTACTGCTAGGGTTTGGGTTAGTGCTAATTTTATGATTAGCTTATGGTTAGGGGTAGTGTTAGTTTTAGGCTATAGCTAAGGTTTAAGCTTAGATTTAGATTTAGGGCTCAATCTAGTTTTGGGGTTACAACTGAGGATAGGGCCAGGGTTAGGGCTAGGGTTAGATTATGGTATGCAATAGGGTTAGAACTAGGGATAGGGCTAGTGTGAGTTAGAGTTAGTCTTAGGTCTTGGGTTAGGGAAATGGATAAATTAGGACTAGGATTTGGGCTATGGTTAGTGTTCAGCTTAAATATAGAGTAGGGTTGGAGTCAGTATTAAGTTTAGGATAAGGGATAATGTTATAGCTAGGTTTAGAGGTAGGGTGATATTTAGAATTAGGGTTAGAGGTTTGTTACAGTTAGGTTTATGATTAAGGCTAGGTTTTGTACTAGTATGAGGGCTATTGTTTGTTTTAGGGTTAGGGCTAGGATTTGGGGTACAGCTAATTTCTGGTCTAGAATTGTTTAAAGATAATTTTATGTTTAAAATTATGGCTACATCTAGTGTAAGGGTTAGGTTTAGGGGTAGGGTCATGTTTAGGACTAGGGATATTATTATGGACAAGGTCTGGGTTAAGGTTTGGGATAGGTTAAGGTCTAAACTTAGGGATTGATTTAGCATTAGGGTTAGGATTAGAGTAATGATAGGGTTAGTATTAGTGTCCAGGTTAGGTTTAGGGTTATGGATAGAAATAGGATTAGAGACAGCATTACGTTTAGACCTAGGGTTAACACTAGGATTAGGGTTATGTTTATGGTAATGAATAGGGTTACACTAGGGTTAGGGCTTGGGTTATGTGTATGATTAGGGCTAGGGTTATGGTTAGGGCTTGGGTTAGGTTTGAATAGGGCTCATATTATGGCTAGGGTTCAGGTTAAGTTAGAGTTAGGGTTAGGGTTATGGCTAATATAAGTACTAGAGTTACATTCAGGGCTAATTTTAGGGTTGAGGTTAGGGCTAGGTTTAGTGTTAAGGTTAGGTTTAAGGTCAGAGTGATGTTTAGAGATAGGGTTAATGTTAGTGTCAGAGTCAGGGTCAGAGTTAGTTTTAGTGTTATGCTTAAAACTCTAATTAGGTCTAGAGTTTGGGGTGGTGTCTTGTTAGGTTTTCATTTAAAGATTAGTGTTAGAGCCATGGCTCAGTTTTGTTTTAGGCTAGGGCTATGGCTAGGGCTAGTTTTAGTATTAGTGTTAAGCTTAGGGCTTGTGTTTGGTTTAGGCTTAGTCTTTGGTTTAGGGTTAGATTTAGAAATAGGTGTTGATCTAAGTTTATTGCTAGGGCTAACTGTTAGGAAAATGGTTAGGGCTAGGGTTATGATTGTGGTAAGGAATAAGTTGAGAACTAGTGATAGGGCTAGTGTGAGATTTAGAGTTCATCTTATGGCTATATTTAGGGTTATGGTTATAGATAGAGCTAAATTAGGGCTAGGGTTAGTGTTAAGTTTAGGCCTAGGTTTAGGGTTAGAGTTAGGGTTAGGGTTAGTTTAAAGGAATGGGTTATAGCAAGATTGAGGGCTTGGCAATGGTCAATATTATGGTTAGAGCCAGGGTTAGGGTTAAGGTAATGATTAAGGCTAGGGTTTAGGGCTAGTGTTTGTATTAGGTTTAGGGCTAGTATTAGGTCTAGTGCTAATGTCAGGTCTAGGGTTACAATTAGGGAAATATTTAGTGTTAGGTTTATGGCTTGGTCCAGTGTAAGGGTTAGGTTTAGTGTAAGGGTCAGTTTTAGGGCTAGGGTTATTATTTGGGTCAGAATCAAGTTTAGGGTTTGGATTAGGTTAGGGTTTAAGTTTAGGGATCAAATTACCATTAGATTTAGGGTTAGGGTAATGACAAGTTTAGGTTTAGGGTTTAATTGTGGTTTAAGTGTAATGGGTAGGGTTAGGCTTAGGCCTAGGGTTAGCATAGGGCTTAGGGTTATCATTAGGGTAATGGATAGAGTTAACCTAAGTTTAGGGCTAGGCTTATGTATAGAATTATGACTTTTGTTTGGGTTAATGTTAGGTATAAATTAAGGGTTAAAGCTAGGATAATGATACTTATTAAGACTAGGTTTTGTCTTAGGTTAGAGCTAGGGTTAAGACTATGGCTAATGTACAAAATAAGGTTATGATTAGTGCTAGTTATAAGGTTAGGGTTGAGGCTAGGTCTAGTGTTAGGGTTAGATTTAGGGTTACAATGATTTTAGAGCTAGGTTTACTGTTAGGGTCAGAGGGTCAGGGTTAATTTTCAGGTTAGGGTTAGGACTAGAATTAGGAATATGGTTAGGGACAGAGTTAGGGCTAGGTGTAAGGTTAGGGTTTGGTTTAGGTTAAGGGTGAGAATTAGGGCTATAACTCGGTTTTGTTTTAGGGCTGAGGCTAGGGTTAGGGCTAAGATTAGGTCTAGGCTTAGGGTTATGGTAAAAGAAAAGATTAGAACTACCCTATAGGTCTATAGTTAGTTGTACTGCTAGGGTTATATTTATTGTTAGGCATAGGGCTAAGTAAGGTTTGGGATTAGGGCAAGTATTAATGTTAGAGTTAGGCCTAGGGTTAGGGCTAAGTAGTTTAGTGTTAGGGTTTGGATTAGGGTTAGATTTAGGATAAGAGATGAGTTTATACCTAGATTTAGATATAGGGTGAGTGTTAGGATTAGGGTTAGTGTTGGGGTTAAGGTTATAATGAAGGCGAAGATTATGTCTAGGATGTGGGTTAAGGTTTGGGTTAAAGTTAGGACAAGGATTAGAGCTAGGTCTAATGTCATGTCTAGAATTAGAGTTAGGAATAATTTTAGGGTTAGGTTTACATCTAGGTCTATTTTAAGGGTTAGGTTTATGGTTAGGGTCAGGTTTAGAGCTAGGGGTATGATTAGGGTCAGGGTTAGGGTTTATGTTAGGTAATAGTTTATGGTTAGGGCTCAAATTAGCATTAGGTTTAGTGATAGGTTAATGATAGTTTTAGGTTTAGAGTTCAAGTTAGGAGTAGGGTAATGGATATGGTTAGGGATGGGCATAGGATTAGGTTTTGGTCTAGAGTTAGCATAAGGGTTAGGGTTATCCTTATGGTAATGCATAGGGTTTGAGATAGGGTTAGGTCTAGGATTATGCTTAGGATTGGATCTAAGGGTAGGCTTAGGCTTAGGGTTAGGGCTACGTTAGCCTTATGTTTAAGTTTATGATTAAAGATAGGGTAGGGCTTGAATTAGGGCTAGGTTTTGCAATAGGTTAGGGGTATGGCTAAATTAAGAACTTGTTGAGATTAGGGCTAGTTTTAGGGTTAATATTAGGGCTAGGTATAATTTCAGGGTTAGGGTGATATTTAGAGCTAGGATTAGTGTTAGTGTTAGGGTCAGTGTTCAGATTAGGATTATGGTTAGAATTAAACCCAGAATTAGGACTAGGGTTAGGTCTAGAGGAAGAGTTTGTATTGGCTAAGGCTAGGTTTTTCTTAAGTCTAGGGCTAAAGTTATGGGTATATTAAGATTAAGTTTTGGTCTAGGGCTAGTGTTAGAATTTCGTTTAGTGTTAGGTTCAGGTTTAGAACTATGATTAGTGTTAGGGTCAGAATAATGGCCAGGGTTAGGATTAGGGTTTGGGTTATGGTTAGCACTAGAATGAGGGATAGAGTTGAGACTAGTAATAAGATTAGAGTTTGGGTTAGGTTAAGGTATAGGGTTAGAATTAGGATTAGAATTAGTTTTAGGGTTTGGCTTAGGGTAAGAGATAGTGTTATAGCTAGGTTTAGGGCTAGGGTTAGGGTTAAAGCTAGGATTACAGCTCAGATTATGGGTAGTTTTTGTATTAGGATTAGGGCTAGGGTTAGAGTAAGAGCTAATGTAAGAACTAGGGTTACAATTAGGGTTAATTTTAGGGTTATACTTAGGGGTTAGAGCTCTAGTGTTAGGGTTAGGTTTAAGGTCAGGGTGATATTTAGAGCTCATATTAGTGTTAGGTTAGTAGTCAGGGTAAGGGTTAGTTTTAAGATTAATGTTAGAACTCAGATTATGGTTAGGGTTACTGTAAGTTTTTGGTTTAAGGTTAGGATGGTGTTTAGAGCTAGAGTGAGTGTTAGGATATGAGTCAGAGTCACGGTTAGAAATAAGGTTAAGTTTAGGACTTGAATTAAGGCTAGGGTTTGGTCTAGGTGTAGTATTAGGATTTTGTTTAAGTTAAGGTTCAGTATTAGGGCTATTGCTTGGTTTTGATTTACTGATAGTGTCAGGGTTAAAACTGGTTTTATGAGTAGCGTTAGGGTTAGGGCTAGTGTTTATGTTGGGCTTAGACTTAGGGTTAGTGTTAGATTTAGAGTTAGGGAGAGATCTAGAGTTATGGCTAGGAATAAGGACAGGGCAAGATTTATTTGCTAGGGTTAGAGCTAGGGTTAGGTTACGGTATTGGATAGGATTAGAACTAGGGATAGGGGTAGTGTGAAAGTTAGAATTAGTCTTATGGCTAGGGTTAGGGTTAGGGATAGTGTTAAATTAGGGCTAGAATTAGGGCTAGGGTTATTGTTCAGCTTAGGCCTAGCATTAGGTTTAGGGTTAGGATTAAGTTTAGGGAAAAGATTGGCATTATAGCTAGGTTTAGAGGTAGGGGGAGTGTTAGAATTAGTTTTAGGCCTATGGTTAGGGTTAGGGTTATGATTAAGGCTGGTTTTAGTGCTAGGATGAGGGCTAGGGTTTGTTTTAGGGTAGGGCTAGGATTAGAGTTAGGACTAACATCAGGTCTAGGGTTATGGTTAAAGATAGATTTAGGGTTAGGTTTATGGGTACAGGTAGTATAAGGGTTATGTTTAGTTTTAGGTGAGGTTTAGAGCTAGGGGTATAATTAGGGTCAGAGCCTTGGTTAGCGTTTGGAATAGTCTATAGTTTAAATTTAGGGCTTGAATTAGCATTAAGTTTAGGGTTAGGGTAATGATAGGGTGAGGTTTAGAGTTTAGGTTTGGTTTAGGGTAATAGATATGGTTAGGATTTGGGATAGGATTAGGTTTAGGCCTAGGGTTAGTATAAGTGTTAGGGTTATAGTTATGGTGATAGATAGGGTTTGAGCTATGGCTGGGGCTATGGTTATGGTTATGATTAGGGTTAGGGTTAGTGTTAGGGTTAAAGCTTGGATTAGGGCTTGAATTAGGTCTAAGTTTTGTGTTAAGTTAGTTCTAGGGTTAGGATTACAGCTAATGTAAGTTCCAGGCTTACATTTAAGGCTAAATTTATATTTAGGGTTGGGGCTAGGTCTAGTGTTATGCTTAGGTTTATGGTTAGGGTGATCTTTAGAGGTAGGGTTAGTGTTAAGGTCAGATTAAGAGTCAGGGTTAGTTTTTGGTTCAGCTTAAAACTTGAATTAGGGTAAGTTTAGGGTTAGGCTTAGGTTTTGGTTTAGATTAAGGGTTAGGTTTAGGGCTATATCTGGGATTTGTTTTAGGGCTAGGGCTAGGATTAGGGCTAGTTTTAGGATTAGCATTAGGGTTATGGATAGTGTTAGGTTTAGGTTTAGGTTTAAGATTAAAGTTAGATTTAGAGTTAGAGTTAGATCTAAGTTAGGGAAAGGGCTATGGAGAGAGCTAGAGTTAGGGCTAGGATTATTGTTCCCATAAGCGATAGAGTTAGAACCAGGGATGGGGAAAGGGTGTGAGTTAGAGTTAGTCTTAGGCTAGGGTTAGGGTAAAGTTATGGATAGGCATAAATTAGAGGTAAGATTAGTGCTAGGGTTAGTGCTAAGATTAGGGCTAGGGTTAGTGTTAGAGTTAGGCCTAAGGTTAGGGGGAGGGTTAGGATTAAGGCTAGGTTTAGGGTTAGGATAATGGCTGGTGTTCATGTTAGTTTTAAAACTAGGATTAGGACTAGTGCTAAAGTTAGATCTAGGGTTATGATTTAGAATGTTTTATGGCTAGGTCTAGTATAATGATTAGGTTTAGGGTAAGGGTAAGGTTTATAGCTAGGGAAATTATTAGGGTAAGGTACAGGGTTAGACTGTGTTTGAGGTTAGGGTTTAGGTTTAGGGCTCTTATTAGCTTTAGGTTCAGTGTTAGGGTAATGATAGTTTTTTGCTTAGGGTTCATTATAGGTTTAGGGTAATTGATAAGGTTAGGGTTAGCAATAAGTTAAGAGTTAGCATTTGGGTATGGGTTATGGTCAGGAGAATGGGTAGGGTTAGAGTTAAGCTTGGGGCTAGGTTTATAGTTTATAGTTAGAAATAGTTCTAGAGTTAGGGTTAGGGTAAGGGTTAGATATAGGGTTAGGGTTAGGGTTATGTTTAATATAAGAGTTGGGTTTTGAGCTAGGTTTGGGGCTAGGGCAAGGGTTGAGTTTAGAGTGGGGTCTAGGGATGAGATTACAGTACGGTTAGGGTTAGGGTTAGGAATAGGTCTACGGTCATCCTTAGGGGTTGTGTTAGGGTTAGGGAAATGGGTACATTTAGATGTAGGTTTAGGTTTATGGTTAGAGTTAGATTGAGGTTTAGTCTTAGGGTTAGGGCTATGGTTATGGTTAGGTTTATGATAAGGTTTAGGTTTGAGCTAGGGTTATGTCTATGGTGAGGGTGATGTTAGGGTTAGGTCAAGGTTTAGTTTTCTGGTTAGGTTTAGGGTTAGGTTTAGGCCTAGGTTTATGAATAGATTTAGAGTTATGTTTAGGGTAATTGGCATCATTAGAGCTAGATTTAGTGCTAGAGTTAAGGTTAGGATTAGGGCTAGCTTTAGGGTTAGATTTAGGGATAGGTGTAGGTTTATATTTAAGGTAAGGTTAAGTTGTGAGCAAAAGTAAGGACTAAGGTGAGGGTTAGGGTAGGGTTAGGGCTATGGTTTTTGTTAGGGTAATGCCTAAGGCTAGGTTTAGGACTAGGATAAGATCTAGGGTTTTGTTTTTTGGTTTAGGCCTAGGTTTAGGGCTATGGGTAGTATAAGAGCTAGGGTTAAAATTAGGGCTGGTCTTAGGGTTCGAGTTATTTCTCCATCTTGAGTTAGGTTTAGATGATTTTTAGGCTCAGGTTTAGTGATAGGTTTACTGTTAAAGGCAAGGTCAGTGTTCAGGTAAGAGTTAGGGTTAGGGTGAAAGTCAGAATTAGGAAAAGGTTAGGTTTAGGGGTATGGTTAGTGTTTGTTTTAGGATAAGGGTTATTGTTAGGGCTAAGACTAAGTTTTGGTTTAGGTCTAGGGTTAGAGTTATTGATAGAGGTAGGACTTGGTTTAGGATTTTTGCTAATGTTAGGTATAAGTTTGCTATAAGGCTACGTTTAGGTATAAGTTTACTATAAGGCTTGTTTCAGGGTTCAGTTTAGGGTTAGGTTCAGGTTTAGACCTATAATTAGTGATAGTTCCAGAATAAAGGTGAAGGTTATGGTTAGGTTTTGGGTTAAAATTAGAGCTAAAATGGGTGTTTGGGTTAGGACTAGAAATAGGGTTAGGATAAGGATTAGGATTAGGACTAGAGTTAGCATTATGGATAGGGTTTGGCTTAGGGTAAGGGATATGATTAGGGGTAGATTTAGGGTTAGGTTTAGGGTTAGGGTTAAATCTAGTGTTAGGGCTTGGATTAGGGCTTTTTTATGTTAAGGTTAAGGCTAGAGTTAGATCTTAGGCCAAAATAAGAACTAGATTTACGATTAGGGTTAGTTTTTGGGATGGGATTTGGGCTGGCTTAGTGTTAGCATTAGCTTAGGGTTAGGGTGATATTTAGACCTGTGGTTAGTTTAGGCCTAGGACTTGAATTACATCTAGGGTTAATGTAAGTTGTAGGATTAGGATTTGGTTTAGTTTAAGGTTTAGTGTTAGAGCAATGGCTCAGTTTGTTTTTTAGGGCTAGGACTAGGGTTCGGGCTAGTTTTAGGACTAGCAATGGTATTATGGCTAGTGGTAGATTGAGGTTTAGGTTTAAGTATAATGTTAGATTTAGAGTTATATTTATATATAGGTTAGGACTTGGACTAGGTTTAGGAGTTAGGTTAGGGCTAGTGTTAGGGTTATAGTGATAGATAGAGTTAGTACTAGAAATAGTTCTAGAGAAAGAGTTAGAGTTAGTCTTAGGTGTAGGGTGATAGTTAGGGTTACAATTAGCACTAACTTATTGCTAGGATTAGAGCTAGGGTTAGTGTTAGTGTTAGCGTTAGGATTAGCATTAGTGTTCATGTTGAATTAGGGTTAGGGTTAGGGTTTGGGAAAGGGATGTGGTTAAACCCAGGTTCAGAACTAGGGAGAGGGTTGAAATTAGGGATTTGGCTAGGGTAGGGTTAAGTTAGGATTAAGGCTAGGTTTAGGGCTAGGATGAGGGCTTGGGTTTGTGTTAGGTTTAGGACAACAATTAGGTCTATGGCTAATGTCAGTTAGGGTTATGTTTAGGGATAGTATTAAGGTTACGTTTATGGCTAGGTCTATTTTAAGGGTTAGGTTTCAGGAAAGGGTCCAGTTTAAATCTGGGTGTATTGTTAGAATGAGTGTCTTGTTTAGGGTTTGCTTTAGGTTATGGTTTAGGTTTAAGTCTTGATTTAGCATTAGGGTTAGGGATTGGGTTAGAGTAATTAATAAGGTTAGGGTTAGTATTCAGGTTAGTTTTAGGAAATGGATAGGGTTAATGTTAAAGTTAGGTTAAGTTTAGGCTTAGATAGGCTTATGTTTAGTGTAATGGATAGGCTAAAAGCTAGGGTTTTCGTTAGGATTAGGGCTAGGTTTATGGTTAGGGTTAGGGTTAAGCTGGGAGTTAGTGTTAGGGTTAGGTTTATGGTAAGTGTTAGGTTTTGAATGTTGGTTAGGGCTAGAAAAATAATTATGGTTAGTGTGACATCTAGGTTTAGGGTTATGGTTAAGTTTAGAGCTAGGTTTAGCATTTGGGTTAGGGTTATGTTTAGGGTAATTGATAGAGTTAGAAATAGGGTTTGGCCTTGGTTATGGTTAGTATTAGAACTAGGGCTAGAGTCAGGTTTAGGTCTAGAGTTATATTTGTGTAAGGGTTAGTGTTTTACCTAGGGTTAGGGTTAAAGCAAGGGTTAGGGTTAGGGTCAGGTCTAGGGTTAGGGTTAGGGATACGCTTAGATCTAGGTTTTGTGTGAGGTTTAGGGCTAATGTTAAGGCTATATGTAATGTAAGACGTAGAGTTCGGGTTATGGCTAGATCTAGTATTAGGGTTATGGCTAGATTTGGGTTAGCATAAAGTTTAGAGTTGGGATTTGTATTAGAGGAAGGAACAGTGTTTGGGTAAGGGTTATGACAAAAATTAGGACTGGGTTTATGTCTAGAGGTGGAGCTAGTGTTTGGGTTAGGTTAAGAGTTATTGTGAGGGCTAAGGCTAGGATTTTGTTTAGCTCTAGAGCTAAAGGTAAGGCTACATTTTGAATTAGGTTTAGATTTAGGGATAATGTTAAGGTTAGGTTTAGGTATAAAGTTACCAGTAGGGCTAGTGTTTTAGGTTTGGTTTAGGGTTAGGTCAGGTTTAGACCTCGAGTTTGTGTTATGGTCAGAATAAGGGTCAGGGTTAGATTTAGGGTTTTGAATAGGGTTAGAGCTAGGATGAGATCTAGTGTTAGGACTATCAATAGGGTTAGTATTTGTATAGCCTAAGAATTAGAAATATGTCTAGGGTAACCATGAGGGTTAGAGTTTTGCTTACGGTAAGGAATAGGGTTAGACATAGGTTTGGGCCTAGGGTTTGGGTTATGGCTAGGGTTAAAGCTAGGTTTAGGGCTCAGATTATGGCTAGTTTTTGTTTGAGGTTTAAGGGTAGGTTTAGGGCAATGACAAATATAAGAACTAGGGTTACAATTAGGGTTAGTTTTAGGGTTAGGTTAGGGGTAGGTCAGTGTTAGGGTTAAGTTTAAAGTTAGATTGATATTTATACCTATAGATAGTGTTAGGATATGAGTCAGATCAGGGTTAGTTTTAGGATTAGGGTTAGGTTACTTAATTAGGGCTAGTGTTACTTTTAGGGTTTGGTTTAAGTTTAGGGTGCTGTTTAGAGCTAGGGTGAGTGTTAGGATATGAGTCAGGCTCAGGGTTATTTTAAGGTTAAGATTAGGACTTGAATTAGGGCTAGGGTTAGTTATACATGTAGTGCTAGTGTTTGGTTTAAGTTAAGTTCAGTGTTACACCTGTTGCTCGGTTTTGTTTTATTGGTATTGTTAGGGTTAGGGTGAGGTTTATGATTAGCTTTAGGGTTAGGGCTAGGGTTATGATGTGGGTTAGGATTAAGGCTGGGTTTAACATTAGTATTAGGGATAGGTTTTGTGTTAGGTTTAGGGTAAGAATTAGGGTTATGTCTAAATTCAGGACTAGATTTACAGTTAGGGAGAGTCTTAGGGTTAGGTTTATGGCTAGGTCAAATTTAAGTGTTATGTTTAGGGAAAGGGTCAGGTTTAGAGCTAGGGGTATTATTAGGGTCATGGTCAGGCTTCTAATTTGTGTTAGGATAAGGTTTAGGTTTAGAGCTCAAATTAGCATTAATGTTAGAGTTAGGGGTAGGGTAATAAATAGGGAGAGGATTATGGTTCAGCTTAGGTTTAGTGTAATAAATATGGTTTTGGTTTGTGATAGGTTTAGGGTTAGGCCTAGAATTAGCATTAGTGTTATGGTATCATTAGGGTAATTTATAGGGTTAGACCTAGGGTTAGGGCAAGGGTTATGCTTAGGATTAGGGCTAGAGTTAGGGTTAGGGTCAGGGTTAGGGCGAGGGTTAAAGTTAGGATTATGTTTCAGAAATTGTTTAGGGTTTGAGCTATGGTTAGTGCTAGGATAAGGATAGTGACAGGGTTATGGTCATGGTTAGTGTTAGGGTTAGTGTTAGGGTTAGGGCTAGGTTTATCATTAGGGTTAGTGTAATAGATTTAGATGTCAGGTTAGAGTTACAGATAAGTTTAGGTTAGAGTTAGGGTTAGGTTTAGGGTTAGGGTTAGGATTTGAGCTAGCTTAGGTTAGGTTTATGGTTGGGTTCACTGTTATTTCTAGGGTTATGTTTATGTTTATGTTTAGGTTATGTTTAGCTTTAGGTCTATTGTTATCATTAGTGTTAATTTTAGGGTTAGGTTAATGGGTAGGGTTCATGCTAGGGTTACGTCTAGGGTTCAGGTTATGATTAGGGCTAGGGTGAGGGTAGGGTTAGGCCTTCAGTTAGAGTTAGGGTTAGCTTAAGTTTAAGAGTTAGGGATTGAGGCAGTGTTAGAACTGAGGTGAGGTTTAGGTTTACAGTTAGGCCTAGGGTAGGGTTAGAATTATAGTTAGGGCTAGGGTTAGCATTAGGTTTAGTGTTATGGCTAGGGTAGTGGATAGAGTTAGAGCTAGGGTTTGTGCTATGGATAAGGTTAGGATTAGGTCTAGGGTTTGGGTGAGTTTTTGGTTTGGGCTAGGGTAATGTTTATAGTAAGGTTAAGGATTCAAGCTAGGGTTAAAGCTAGGAAGAGAGTTAGGGTTAGGTTTAGGGCTAGGTTTAGGTTTAGAGTTATATTTAGGATTACATTTAGGGCTACAATTGGGGCTAGGTTTTGTGTGATGTTTAGGTCTAGTGTTAGGTTTATTAGTAATTTAAGAGCTAGATTTATGCTTATGGCTATATTTAGGGTTTTTCTGGTGTTAGGGTTAGTTTTTTGCTTAGGATAAGGTTTAGAGTTAGGGTTTTTTGTTAGGGTAAGTGTCAGGGTTCAGATTAGAATTAGGTTTAGGGTTAGGTCAAGAATGTGAATTAGGGTTAGGTCTAGGTGTAGGGTTAGTAGTGTTTGGTTTAGGTTAAGGGTTATTGTTAGGCCTAGGTCAAGGGCTAGGATTATTGTGATATATAGAATTATGTTTAGGTCTAAGGTTAGTGTTCAGTTTAGGTATAGGGCTACTGGTAGGGCTAGTGTTTGGTTTTGTTTAAGGGTTAGGTTAGTTTTAAACCTAGCTTTTGTGTTAGTCAGAATAAGAGTCAGGTTTAGGTTTTGGGTTAATTTCACAGCTAGGATGAGGGCTAGGTTTAGGACTAGAAATAAAGTTAGGGTTTGGGGTAGGCTTAATATTAGGGTTAGACTAGCATAGCAATAGGGTGAGTGTTTGTCTTAGGGTAAGGGATAGTGTAAGATCTAGGGTTAGGTTTAGGGCTAGGGTTAGGGATAAACCTAGGGTTAGGCCTTGGATTAGGGTAGGTTTTGTGTTAGTTTTAGGGCTATGGCTAAGGTAAGAATTCGCATTACAATTAGGGCTAGTTTAGGGTTAGTTTAGGGTGAGGTGTAGTGTTAGGATTAGGTTTAGGAATACAGTGATGTATAGAGCTAGGGTCAATGTTAGAGTCAGAGTCAGGGTTAGTATTCATTCTAAGGTTAGAGTTAGGACTTGGATTAGGGCTAATGTTAGGCCTAGGTGTAGTTTTTGGCTATGGTTTAGGTTAAGTGTTAGGGTCAGTGCTATGGCTCGATTTTGCTTGAGTGCTAGGGCTACAGTTAGGGCTTGTTTTCAAATTAGCATTAGGATTAAAACTAGTGATAGGGTATGTTTTAGGCTTATGGTTAGGGTTAGATTTAGAGTTAGGGTTAAATCGAAGTTACAGCTAGGGTTTGGGCTAGGGTTTAGGTTATCATAAGGGATAGGGTTAGATCTAGGGATAGGGCTAGGGCAATCTAGGGATAGGGCTAGGGTGAGATTTAGAGTTAGTCTTAGGGTTAGGGTTTTGTAGGGTTACAGTTAGGTCTTTATTTGGGCTATGTTTAGAGCTAAGGTTAGTATTAAGGCTAAGCCTAGGTTTAGGGCTAGGGTTAGGTTTATGGTTATGTTAGGCATGATGTTATCGTTAGGTTTAGAATTGGGCAAGTGTTAAAATTAGGGTTAGAGATTGTGTTAGGGTTATGTTTAGGATTAAAGCTAAGTTTAGGGCTAGGATTAGGGCTAGGGTTTATGTTAGGTTTAGGGCTTCATTAGTACTAGTGCTAATGTCAGGTCTAGGATTGTGGTTAGATATAGTTTTAGGTTTATGATTATGGCTAGGTATAGTGTAAGGGTTAGGTTAAGGTTTAGGATAAGGTTTAGAGCTAGGGGCATTATTAGGGTGAGGTACAGGGTTCCGGGTTTTATTAGGTTAATTTTTATGCTTAGGACTCAAATTAGCGTTAGAGTTAGGGTTAGGATTAGGTTTATGGGTATGGTTAGGTTTGGGGTTCAGGTTAGTTTTAGTTTAATGGATAGGTTTAGCATTATGAATAGGGTTAGGGTTATCCTAGGGTTAGCATTAGGGTTAGGGTTAGGGTTAAAGTGATGATAGGATTAGAGCTAATTTTAGGGCTTGGGTTATTGTTAGGATTAGGGCTAGTGTTAGTGTTAGGTTTTGTGCTATTCAAGGTTTAGGATAGGCATTAGATTTAAGGTAAGTGTTAGACCTGGTTTATGGTTATTCTTAGTGTTAATGCTAGTGTTAGGGCTCTGATTAGGATAGGTTTTGGGTTAGGGTACTTCTAGGGTTAGGGGTAAACTAATGTAAGAACTAGGGTTATGATTAGGGCTACTTTTAGTGTTAGGACTATGTCCAGTGTTTGGGTTCGGTTTAGGTTTTGGGTGATGTTTATAACTAGAGTTCGTGTAGGGTCAGAGTAAGGTTCAGGGTTAATTTTAGGGTTAGGGATAGGACTCAAATTAGAGCTAGGTTTAGGGCTAGGTGTAGGCTTAGGGTTTGGTTTAAGTTAAATGTTAGGGTTAGGTCTATGGCTCTGTTTTGTTGTAGGGCTTGGGCTAACCTAGCTAGTTTTAGGATTAGTGTTAGATTTACAGCTTGTGCTAGTGAGAGATTTAGGCTTAAGTTAAGGGTTACATTTAGAGTTAGGATTAGATGTGGGATTAGGGCTATGGCTTGGGTTAGGGCTAAGGTTAGGGTAAGTTTTAGAGTTATGTTAAGGTTTGAAGTTAGAATTAGGAATAGGACTAGGGAGAGAGTTAGAATTACTATTAGGGCTAGGGTTAGTTTAGGTTTAGGGCTAAATATTGGCCAGGATTAGGTCTAGGGTTTGTTCTAGGTTTAGGCCTAGTTTTAGGCTTAGGTTTAGGTTTAGGTATAGATTTAGGTTTAGGGGAAGAAATGGGGTTATAGCTAGTGTTAGGGCTTGATCAAAGGTTAGAATTATGGTTAGGGCTAGGATTAAGTTTTGGGTTAGTAAAAAGGCTAGGTTTAGTGCTAGATTGAGGGCTAGGGTTTGTTTTAGGGTTATGGCAAAAATTAGGGCTAGGGCTAGTGTCAGGTATAGGATTATGGTTAGGGATAGATTGAGGGAAAATTTATGACTAGGTCTAGGATAAGGGTTAGATTTAGTGCTGGGGGTATTATTAGGGTTAGAATCAGGTTTCTGTTTTGGTTTAGGTTAAGGTTTAGGATTAGGGTTCAAATTAGCATTAGAGTTAGGGATATGGCATGATAGGATTAGTTTTACGGTTCAGATTAGCTGTAAGGTAAAAGATAAGGTTAAAGTTAGTGAAAGGATTAGGTTTAGGCCTAGGGTTAGCATTAGGGTAAAGGGTTATGTTTAGGCTAATGGACAGGATTAGAACTAGGATTAGACAAGGGTTATGGTTAGTATTAGAGCTTGAGGTAGGGTTAGGTATAGGGTTAGACCCAAGGATAGCATTAGGTTTAGGCTTAGGGTATGGGTTAGGTTTTGAGCTAGGCTTAGCACTAGGGTGAATGTTAGGTTTAGGGTTAGGCCTAGGTTATAGTTACAGTTAGGGTCAAGGTTAGTGTTAGGATTAGGGGTAGGGTTATCATTAGGTTTAGTGTATTGAATAGGGTTTGATGTTGGGTTAGGGATAAGTTTAGTATTAGGTTTCAGCTTAAGGGAAGTGTTAGGGGTAGGTGTACGGTTAGGTTTAGGTTAATGGTTAGTGTTTGAGCTAGAGTTAAGTTGATGGCAAGGTTTAGGTTTATAGCTATGTCTAGGGTTAGGGTTAGTGTAGATTTAGGGTTAGGGCTAGGGTTATCATTGGGGTTAGGTTTAAGGTTAGGGTAATGGGTAGGATTAGAGCTAACATTATGGCTAGGGTTAAGGTTAGGATTAGGGCTAGGGTTAATGTTACGGTTCAGTTTTGGCTAAGGGTTAGTGTTAGCATTAGGTTATATTTAAGGATTAGGGATTGAGCTAGGATTTGCACTGTGACAAGGTTTAGGGTTAGAGTCAGGATTAGGGTTAGGGCTATGGTTAACATTAGGGTTATGGTTATTTTTAGGGTAATGGATAGAGTTAGTGGTAGGGTTTGGCTTATTGTTATGGCTAGATTTAGTGTTAGTGATATGGCTAGGTATAGTTTAGGGTTAGGTTTTCTGTTAGAAAATGGTTTTGAGCTAGGGTTTGTGTTAGGGTAAGGGTCAGTGTTTGGGTTAGTGTTAGGTTTATGATTAGGTCCAACATTAGGAGAAGGGTTAGGATTAGGGGTAGAATTATTTTTTGGGTTAGGTTGGGGGTTATTGTCAGGGCTAGGGCTCGGTTTTTGTTTATGGATAGGGCTAGAGTTATTGCTTGATGAATAATTAGGTGTAGATCTAGGTCTAGTGTTAGGGTTAGGTATAGATATATGGTTACAGGTATTGCCAATCTTAGGGGTTGGTTTTAGGTTAGGATCAGGTTAAGACCTATGGTAAGTATTAGGTTCAGAATAAGGGTCAGGGTTAGATTTGGGGTTTTGGATAGGGATACAGCTAGATTGAGAGCTAGTGTTAGGATTAGGAATAGAATTAGGGTTTGGGTTAGGCTAAGGATTAAGTTAAAACTAGATATAAAGCTATAAATGGTTAGAGTTTGGCTTAGAGTTAGGGACAGGATTAGTGCTAGGGTTAGGGCTAGGGTTAGTGTGAGGGTGAGGGTTAGGGCAAGGGTTAGATTTAAAGCTAGTGTCAGGGCTTGGATTAGGGCTAGGTTTTGTTTTAGCTTTAGGTCTATGGCTAATGTAAGAACTATGGTTACAATTGGGGCTAGATTTAGGGTTATTGTTACATCTAGGTCTAGTATTAGGTTAGCTTTAGGGTTAGGGTTATGTTTAGGATAATGGATAGGTTAGGGTTAGGAAATGTGTTAGGGTTAGGCAGAGGGTTAGCAGTAGGTTTAGGGTAGAGGTTAGGGTATTGAATAGGGTTAAATCTAGGGTTAGGGCTAGGGTTTAGGTTAGGGTTAGGATTAGGGTTAGGTTTAGGGTTAGTGTAAGGATTAAAGTTAGGGTTAGGTTTAGGGTCAGGTTTAGAGATACACTTAGAGTTAGAGATAGGGTTAAATCTAGGGTTTGGGCAAAGAATAGGGATAGGTTTTGTGTATTTTAAGGGCTAGCGTTAGTGATATGGCTAATGTAATATCTAGGGTTATGATTAGGGCTACTTTTGGGATTACTGTTAATGCTAAATTTAGTTTTAGGATTAAGTTTAAGTTTGGGGTGATATGTTGAGCTAGGGTTAGTGTTAGGTTCAAAGTCAGGTTCAGGGTTAGTTTTAGGTTAGGGATAGGACTTGAATTAGGGTAGGCTTATGGCTAGATTTAGGGTTAGGATTTGGTTTAAGTTAAGGATTAGGGTTAGTGCTATAGCTTGGTTTTGTTTTAGGGCTAAGGCTAACGTTATAATAAGGGATAGGGTTTCAACTAGAAATAGGACAAGGTGAGAATTAAATTTAGCCTTAAGGCTAGGGTTAGGGTTAGGGCTTTACTCTGCCTTGGAATAGGTCTAGGATTAGTGTTAGGGTTAGGCCTAATGTTAGGGCTATGTTTAGGGTTAGGTTTAGGGTTATGTTTAACGAAGAGTTGGTGTTATAGCTAGGTTTAGGGCTAGGACAAAGATTAAAATTAGTTTTAGGGATAGGGTGAGGATTGGGTTAGAATTAAGGCTAAATTTGGTGGTAGGGTGAGGGATAGGTTTTTTTTTTTAGGTTTAGGGCAAATTTTAGGATAGGGATAATGCCAGATTTAGGTTTATGGGTAAGGGTAGGTATAGGGTTAATTTCGTGGCTAGGTCTTGTATAAGGGTTAGGTTTAGGGTAAGGATCACGTTTAGAATTAAGTGTATTTTAAGGTCAGTTATGGGTTAGGTTTTAGGTTTCAAGTTTCAGTTATGGGTTAGGTTATGTTTTATGGTTAGGGATCAATTTAGGGTTAGGGTTAGAGTTAGGTTTAGGATAATGTATAAGTTTAGGTTTAGGATTCAGGTTAAGATTAGGATAATGGGTATAGTTAGAGTAAGTTAGAGGGTTAGGGTTAGGCCTAGGATTAGCATTTGGTTTATGGTTATTGTTAGGGTAATGGATAGCATTAGAGCTTGGTTTAGGGCTAGCATTTTGGTTAGGATTAGGGCAAGAGTTAGGGTTAAGGTTAGGGCTAGGGCTAGGGTTAGTTATTGGGTTAGGTTTAGGATATAGGTTAGGTTTTGAACCAGAGTTAGTGCTAGGGTGAGATTTAGGTTTAGTGTTATGTCTAGGGTTAGATTTACAGTTAAGGTTAAGGTTAGGGCTAAGGTTACCTTTAGAGTTAGGTTAATGTATATAAATAGATGTCAGGTTAGGGTTAGGGGTAGTTTTAGGTTTAGGGTTAGTGTTAGGATTTGGGCTAGGGTTAGGGTTAGATTATAGTTTAGAATTTGACCTAGGTTAGGGCTAAGATGAGGGTTAGGTTTAGGGTTAGGTCTAGGATTACTTTTAGAGTTTAGGGTTATCATTAAGTTTAGGGTTAGGTTTATTGGAATGGATAATTATAGAGATAGTATTATGGCTAGTATTAATATTATTATTAGGGCTAGTGTTAGTGTTAGGTTTAGGGATAGGGCTAAGGTTATGTTTAGGTTTAGTGTTAGGGATTTAGCTAGGTTTAGGTCTAAGTTGAGGGTTAGGATTAGCATGAGGGATATGATTATTGTTAGGATTATGCTTAGGGCTAGGTTTAGGCCTAGGATTAGGGCTAGATTTTGTGTTAGGTTCAGAGCTAGGGTTAGGGCTATGGGTATATAAGGACTAGGGTTATGGTTAGGCTTATGGCTAGGTTTAGTGTTAGTTTTATGTTTTGGTTAGTGTCCGTTTTAAAACTAAGTTAGTGTTGGTGTCAGGCTCTGTATTTGGATTAGGATTAGGGTTAGGGATAGATCCTAAATGAGGATTGGTTAGGTCTATATGTAGAGTTGTTTTTTGTGTTAGGTTAAGGGTTATCGTTAGAGCTAGGGCTAGGTTTTGATTCAGTTTTGGATGAGAGATATGGCTAGATTTAGAATTAGTTTTATGTCTAGGGCTAGTCTTAGTGTTAGGTTTAGATATAGGTTTACCAGTAGGACTAATGTTAGGGTTTGTTTTATGGTCAGGGTCAGGGATAGGGTTAGTGTTTGGGTTAAGGTTATAACTAGAATGATGGCTAGGGTTAGGACTAATAATAAAGTTAGGATTTGTATTAGGCTAAGGTTTAAGGTTAGGACTAGAGTGAGCATTAGGGTTAGGGTTTGGCTTAGGTAAGTGATAGGATTAGTTCTAGGGTAAGGGTTAAGTTTAGGGCTAGTGTTAGGGGTAGGTTTAGGTATAGGTTTATTGCTAGTGCTAGTGTTAGGGTTAAGTTTAAGGTTTAGGTTCAGGTTTAGACCTACGGTTACCATTAGGGTCAGAATAAGTGTCAGGTGTGGGTTATGGTTAGAGCTAGAATGAGGGCTAAGATTAGGAATACTAATAGAGTTTGGGTTTGGATTAAAGTGAGGATTAGGGTTAAGACTAGTGTTAGCATTAGGGTTAGGGTTAACTTAGGGTAAGGGATAGGGTTAGAACTAGGGTTAGGGCTATGTTTAGGTTTAGGGTTAGGGATAATGTTAGAGTTAGTATAAGGGTGAAAGCTAAAGATAGGTCTCAGTTTAGTTCTATGTTTTGGTAAGAGTTAGGGCTAGGTTTAATGTTAAAGCCAATGTATGAACTCAGGTTGCAATTTTGGCTAGTTATAGGATTAGGGTTAGAAATAGGTCTAGTGTTAGGGTAAAGAAACCAGAAAACAGGCCCTAGGCATAATCCTAAATTTAATACTCAGCATAGCCCTAACACTAAATCAAACCCTAAACCTAACCATAAACCTAAATATAATCAGAGCCCTAATTCTAACCCTAAACCCAAATCTAACCCTAACCCTAAAACTATATCTAAACTTATCCATTACCCTAACTCTAAGCCTAACCTTAATGATAACCCTAGCCCTAACAATAACCCTAACACTAACTCTACCATAATCCTATCCCTAGACCTAACCCTAAAACTTATCCTCTCCCTAGCCATAACCCTAGCTCAAAACCAAACCCTTAGACTAACCATAACCCTAAATCTAACCCTAGTTCTAAACCTAAACCTAACCTTATCTCAAGACCTATTTCTAACCATAACCCTAGTTCTAAACTAAGCTCTAATCCTACCCACTACCATAAACATAAACCTTACCCTAATGCTAATCCTAAGCCTAACCCTAAGCCTATTGCTAATGCTAAACCTATCAGTTACTCTAAACATAACCTGGACCCTAAACTAAACCCTATAATTACCCTAACTCTTACCCTAATGCTATTTTGAACTCTAAACCCAAATCCTAACTTAAAACCTTAACCACGACCCTAACCTTGAAATTTCCCCTGGCTCTAAACCTGACCCTTACCCTAAACCTAACCCTTACACAAGACGTAGACCTAAAACTAACCCTAAAATTATCTTTACCCATAACCCTATACCTAATATTAGCCCTAGCCCTAATCCTAGCCTTAAAACAATAAATAAATAAATAAATAAATAAATAAATAAATAAATAAATAAATAAAACCTAGCCCTCATCCTAGCCCTAAACCTAGCCTTAATCATAACCCTAACACTACGGCTATCCCTATTCCTACTCTAACCCTAACCCTACCCTTAAACCTAGATATAACATCATCCCTTATCCTAAAAATAAACCTGACTGTAACCCTATCTCTATTCCTAACCTGAACACTAACTCTAGCCTAACCTTGGCCTTAACTTAACCCTTATCAAAACACTAACCCTAATCCTAGCCCTAAGATAAACCCTAACCCTCACACTAGCCCTATTCCTAGTTCTAATGGTATCCCTTATCGTAACTCTAAACCTAGCCCTAACCCTAGCCCTAAACCTTGCCCTATCCTTAGTCCTAGCATAACCCTAGATCTAAGCCTAACTCTAAATACAATTCTAACCATAAGCCTAAGCCTAACACTAACACTAGACCTAACCCTAGTACTCATCATAAAACTAGTGTTAACCTAACCCTGGAACTAAAACAAAACCAAGCAATAGACCCAGCCCTAAACCTTAACTTGAAACAAACTCTAAATTACACCTAGAATACATCCTAGCCCTAAATCAAGTCCTAACCCTAACCTGCAAACTAACCCTGTCCCTGAATTCCAACCTAAAAATAACCCTAGCTCTAAATTCATCCTCACCTTAAACCTAACCGTAACACTAGAACTACCTCTAACTCTAACCCTAAAGCTAACCTTAATTGTAACCCTGATTCTTACACTACTTGTTGCCCTATTTCTAGACCTAACACTAACACAAAATCTAGCCCTAATTGGAGCCCTAAACTTAGCTTTAACACTAACCCTACCCCTAACACTGGTCCTAACTCTATTCCTAAACCTAAGCAAAACCGTAACCCTAATGATAACTCTAGACCTATCCCTAATCCTTAGGCTAATCAAAACTCTAACCCTATTAATAGTCCAAAATCTAGCCCTCATTCTAGCTCTAACCTATCCCAAACCCTAACCCTAACCCTGACCCTTATTTTTACCATAGCACTAACCCTAGGTCTAAACATGAACCTAACCCCAGACCAAACCCTAACACTAGCCTTTCCAGTAATCTTATACTAAACCTTACTCTACCACTAGCCCTAGACCTAAACCTAATCCTAAATTTAGCCCTAACTCTAGCCCTAGACCTAAACAAAACCCTAGCCATAGCCATAACAATAACCCTTAACCTAACACAATGACTAACTCTATCCCTGGACATAAACATTGTCCTATTCTGGCTTTAACCACAACTCTAACTCTAACCTGAACACTGACCCTGCTTTTAACACTAAGCTATCTATAAAACTGACCCTAACTGAAAATCTAAATCTAACACTAGACCTAGCCATAACCCTAACCCTACAACTAGCTCTAATCATAATCTTAACTTTTACAACACTCATAGACCTAATCTTACACTTTAACCTAACAATACCTAGAGTGAATCCTAGGTCTAAACCTAGCCCTAGGTGTAACACTAAGCCTAACTATAGCCCTAATCCTAACCCTAACTGTACCCTTAGTCCTAAATTTACTCAATGCCTAACTCTTGCCTTAAATATAAATTTAGACTTATCCCTAACTCTAACTCTAACCCTATCCCTAACCCTAAACGTAACCCTATCCCTTAACCTAGCTCTGAACATACACATTAACCTAACCCTAACACTAACCCTATTGATAACCCTAGTCATAACCCTAAACCTAACCCTAACCGGAAAACTAACCCTAGACCTAACAATAAACCTAACACTTGTCATAGCCCTAACTGTAGCTCAAACTCTAACTTGTACCAGAAACCTAAATCTAACCATGCCTTAACCTTAACCCTAAAACTAAATCTAATCCTAAACATAAAACTAAACTTGCATCTAACAATAATATTATCCTAACCCTTATCCTAACACTAATGATAAATGTAGCCCTAATCCTAATCTTAAACTTATCAAACCTACCATAATCCTATCCCCACACCTAACGCTGAACCTAACCCAAAACTTAGCCCTTGACATAACTCTAGCTCAAACCCTAATCCTTAAAGTAAACAAACCCTATCCCAAACCCTAACCCTAATCCTAGCCCTAATCCTAAACTTAACCATACCCCATACCCTAGCTCTCTATATATTACCCTAACCATTACCCTAAAACTAATGCTAACCCTAGCTCTAATAACCCTAAATCTACCTTTATCCTTACCTCTGATTCTAACCTAAACACTCAACCTAGACCTAACACATACTAAATCAATGAGCCTTACGCTTAACCTAACAGTAAGAAAAAACTAAGCCTAACACTAACCCTAAACATAGCCCTAACCCTAATACTAACCCTAATGCTTGCTCTAACCCTAAACCTAACCCTAGCCTTAGCATTAAACCTGGTTTAAACCCTAACACGTATCCTAATCTTAACCCTAACCCTAACCCTAGCCTTAACCATAACCCTAATCTTAATTCTAGCCCTAATCCTAAACATAATCCTAGCCCTAACCATAGCTCTAAATCGATCAATTACACAAACAATAATCATAAACCTAATGCTAACCCTAGGCCTAACCCTAACCTATCCATTAACCTAAACCTAACATGAATCCTAAACCTAACTTGAAGCCTAAACCCAACTCTTTCCCTTATACTAATCCTATCTCTAACCCTAATGATAATTTGAGTGCTATCCCTTAACCTCAACCTAATCCAAACCCAAAACCTGACCTGATCATTATAATACCCCTAGGTCTAAACCTGAACCTTATCCTAAGCCTAATTCTGAATATAGACCTAGCCATAAACCTTACCCTAAAACTATCCCTAACCGTAACCCTAGACAGGATATTAGCCCTAGCCCCAATTCTTTCCATAACCCTAACACAAACACTAGCCCTCATTCTAGCCCTAAACCTAGTCTTGATCCTAACCCGAACCCTAACTATAGTTCTATCCCTAATTTGATCTCTTGTCCTATATCTGAACCTAGTTATAACCTAACCCATCCCCTAAATCTCACCCTAACTCTAACCCTAGATTTAACCCTTACACTAATCCTAGCCCTAATTTAGCCCTAAAACTAATCCCCTAACACTAGCACTAATATTAACTTTAACTATCACCCTAGCCCTATTCCTAATTATAACCCTATCCCTTACAATAACCCTAACTCTTGCTCTACCCTTAGCCCTAAAACTAGCCCTACCACGAACCCTAGATCTAACCATAACTCATAAATCTAAGCCCAACCCTAAGACTAAACCTCACCCAAAATCCAGCCCTAAAAGTAACACTATTCCTAAAACTAGCCCTAACCTACTCTTAGCCTTAAAAAATCAAGATATGGCCCTAACTATAACCCTTAACCTAAACCAAAACCTAATCCACACCTAGCCCTAATTAAAGTCCTACCTTAACCCTAAAACTAACCTTGACCCTGACTCTGACCCTAACACTAACTCAAGCTTTCAAATCACCCTAAAATTATACCTAACCCTAAAACTAATCCTACCCCTAACCCTAACCCAAAAAGTAGCCCTAATCATAACCCTAGGTCTTACATTAGTTGTAGCCCTAAACTAATGCAAAACCTAGCACTAATCTGAGCCCTACACATGTTTTAACCCTAACCCTATCCAGAGCCCTAACCATTACCCTAAACCTAACCTTAACACTAAAACTTGCCCTAACCCTAAACTTAACTCTAGCTTTAATCCTAACCATAATCCTAGCCTTAACCCTAGCTCTTACCCTATCCATTACCATAACCCTAACCCTAACCCTAATGCTAATTTTAGGATAACCCTAATCCTATCTCTAACCCTAAAAAATTATCCATTACCCTAAACCTAACCTGAAACCTAAACCTAATCATAAACATTACCCTAACCTTAATACTAACCCTAAAACTAATTAAAGCCCTGATCCTAAATCTTAACGTAACTCAAACCTAATCATGATTGTGACCTTAATAATAACCCTATCTCTAAACCTGACCCTAACCCTCAACCTAAAACTTACACTAGAACTAGTCATAAACCTAACCCTAAAACTAAACCTAACCATAAACCCAGACTTGAAATTAGAGCTAGCACTAATTCTAACCCTAACCCTAAAACAAAACCTAACCCTAATCCTAGCCCTAATTCTAGACCTAAATCTAGCCTTCATATCTGATCCTAAACCTTTCCCTGGCCCTAAACCTATTTTGCACCTCACACTGAATCTAGCTATAACATCATATCTTACATTAATCCTAGCCCTAACCTTGCCCTAAACGTAGGCCTAGCACTAACACCAACCCTAGCACTAATCCTAGTACAAATTTAGTCCTAAACCTAACCTTAACTGTAACCCTATCCATATCTGTCAACCTAGCACTAACCCTAGTTCTAAATCTACCCCTTGAAACAAACCCTAGACCTAAACCTAGCCCCAACCCCATTTCTAATTTCACCTTTACCCTAAACATAGACCTAACACTAACCCTCAATCAAACCCTAATCCTAAGTCTAAACCTCACCCTAACACTAGCCCTAACCCTAATGCTAATTGGAAAACTAGCCCTCACGTTAACCCTAGCACTCAAACAAAACCGAGTCTCAGGTTTAATGCTATTTCTTTACCTAAACTAAAACCTAAGCTTATACCTAGCCCTAAAAATAGCCCTAATTTGAGTCCTAACCCTTACTCTAGAACTTATTCTGACTGTGACTAAGACCCTTACACTAACCCTGGCTCTAAACATCACAATAACAGTAAACTTAACCTGAACACTAGACCTAGCCCTAACCCTAACCCTAAAACTCGCCCTAATAATAATTCCAGTTCTTACAATAGCCATAGCCCTGTGGTAACAGAAAAGCTACCTCTAATCCAAGACAGAAACCTAGCATTAAACCTAACCCTAAACAAAACCTAGACCTATACCTAACCCTAACACTAGCCATTACCCTAGTTCTAACCCTTTCCCTTACCCTAAGCCAAACCCTCACCCTAATGCTACCCTAGTCCTAACCCTAATCCTTAGCTTACCCCAAACAATAACACTATTACTAGTCCTAAACCTAGTCCTCATTCTAGCTCTAACCCTAACCCAAATCCTGATGACTACCCTGACTCTTATTCTGACCTTAACTTTAACTCTAGGATTAAACCTTACCCTAACCCTAAACTGAACCCTAACACTAGCCCTATGGGTAACCCTATGCCTAAACCTAACCCTAACACTCGACCTAGACAAAAACCTAATACCAAATCTATCTATAACTCTAGCTGTATACCTAAACTAAAACCTAGCTTTAGCCCACACAAAAACCCTTAACCTAATCCAAACACTACCTCTACCTCTAGACAAAAACCTGGTCCTAATTCTGACCATACCAAAAACCCAAACACTTTCCTTTCCTGTAACACAAATCATAGCTCTAAACTTTATGCTAGCTGAAAATCTAGCCATAATCCTAAGACTAGACATAGCCACAACCCTAAATCTAGGTCTTACATTAAATGTAGCCCTAACATTAGCCCTACACCTCACGTAAAAACTAGCTCTAAGCATAAACCTAATCCTAATCCTATACCTAACCCTAACCCTAACCATTGACTTAAACCTAACCCTAGCTAATACACTAACTCATACACAAATATAAATCCAGACCTAATCCTAACCCTAATCCTTGTCCTAATCCTAACCATAACAAAGGCCAAACCCTAGTTCTAACTCTATACATTACCCTAAACATAACCCTTACCCTAATAATAACCCTAGCTCTAAACTTAACCCTAAACCTGAGACAAGACATCACACTAACCCTAACCATTGCCCTAGCCATAACCATAGCTCAAACCCAAACACTTACCCTAAACCTAACCCTAAAACTAACCCTGGGCTTAACCCTAACCCTAACCCTAACCATAGCCTAAACCTAACCATAAAACTAGCCCTAAACCTATCCATTACCCTAAACATAAGACTAATCCAAATGCTAACCCTAGGACTAACTCTAAACCTATCTTTAACACTAACCCTATCCATTTCCTAAAACTAACCTGAACACTAACCCTAACCTTATTAATTACTCTAACCCAATCCCTAACCCTAATGCTAAATCAAGCCCTAAACCTAAACCATAACCTAAAGCAAACCCTAAACAAGACACTTATTCTAACAATACACCTAGCTTTAAACTGGACCCTTTCCCGAAACCTAACCCTTACAATAGACCTAGCCATAAACCTAACCTTAACACTATCCCTAAGCATAACCCTAACTGACATTAGCCATAGACCTAATTGTTGTCCTAAACCTAACACAAACCCAAGCCCTCATCCTAGCCCTAAACCTAGCCTTAAACCTAACCTTAACCCTAACCCTAGCCAAATCCTTAATTTCAACACTTTCCCTATTTCTGAAACTAGATATAACCACATCCCTTTCCCAAACCCTCACCCTAACCCTCATCCAACATGAAAACTAATGCAAAACTTAACCCTAACACTAACACTAACCCTAACTCTAATCCTAGCAATAATTTAATGTTAATTGTTATCCTAACTCTAACCCAACCCCTAAGACTAACTCTAACTCTTGCCCTAGACCTATTTCTAGTACTAACTTTATCTATTACAATAACCCTAACACTAGTGTTAACCTAAACCCTAAAGCTAGCCAAATCCTAACCCTAGATCTAAACATAACTCTAAATATAACCCTAACCCAAAGCCTTAACCTCACCCTACCATTAGCCCTAACACTATTGCCAAATCCTAAAACTAGTTTTAAACCTAGCTGTAGCTCTAAAACAAAACTCAGTCCTAGCCCTAACCCTAACACTAACCTAATTGTAACCTCAGACCTGACATTAGAACTAGCCCTAATTCTTTTCCTAACACTAACAAAACACCTAACCCTACACCTACCCATAACTCTAGCCTTATTTTGAGTGTTATCCCTAACCCTAAAACTAACACTGACCTTGTCTCTGACCCTAACATTAACCCTATTTCAAATCATCACTGTAATCATAACCTAACCCTAACATTAGAACTACCCCTAACCCTAACCATAAATCTAGCCCTAGTTCTTATATTATTAGCCATAGCTATACCCTAACCCTAACCTAATCTAAAACCTAGCCCTAACCCTAATCCTAACATTAGCGTTAACCCTAACCTAAATCTAACCCTAATCCTAACCTAGCCTTAATCCTAACCATAACCCTAGCCCTAACTCTAGTTCTAATCCTATCTATTACCTTAACCCTAACCCTAACCTCATTACTAATTCTAGGATAACCTTAGCTCTATCCATAACTGTAACACTATTCATTACCCTAAACCTAATCTGAACCCTAGAACTAACCATATCCATTATCATAACCCTCAACATAATCCTAACCTAATTATAGTCCTAAACCTAAACCTTAATCTAAACAAACCCTAACGGTTATCCTGACCCTAATAATACCTCTATCTCCAAAAGTGACCCTAACCCTCAACCTAACCCTTACACTATACATAGCCATGAACCTAACCCTGAAACTATCCCTAACCATAACCCTTGACTTGACATTAGCCCTAGCCCTAACGTTAGCCTTTATTAAAAAAAAAAAAGCCCCAATCCTGGCCCCAAACCTAGCCTTAATCTGAACTTTAACCCTAACACTAAGCCTAACCCTAAAGTAAACCCTCACTCTAGCCCTTAACCTAGCTATAATGTCATACTGTACCCTGACCCTAATTCTAACCCTAGCCCTAAACCTAGGCCTAGCCCTAATACTAAGCCAAGCTCTAATCCTAAACCCAATTTAGCCCTAACCTTAAATTTAATCATATCCTTAGCCATAAGACTAACTCTAACTCTTGCCCTAGCCCTATTTCTAACATTATCTCTTACCTTGACAAAAAGCCTAGCCCTAACCCTAGCCCCAAACTTAATTCTAGTCCTAAACCTAGATCTAACCCTAACTCTAAATCTAACCCTAACCTTAGACCTAAACCTCACCCTAACACTAACCCTAATCCTAATGCTAATTTGAAAACTCTCCCTCACCATAGCCATAGCATTCATGCATAATTGAGCTTCAGCTCTAATCCTAAACCTTAACCTAAACCAAACCCTAACACAATACCTAGCCCTTACCCTAGCCCTAATTTGAGTCCTAAACCTAACTGTACAACTAATAATGACCCTGATTCTGATCCTAAAAATAACCTTAGCTCTAAATATCACCCTAACCCTAAACCTAACCTGAACACTAAACCTATCCCTAAACCTAATCTTAAAACTAGCCCTAATCATAATGCCAGGTTTTCCTTAGCAATAGCCCTAAGCCTAACAAAAAAGCTAGCCTTAATCTGAACCCTAACCCTAGCTTTATCCCTAATGCTAACACTAAACCTAACCCTAACCCTAGCTCTATCCCTATCCCTTACCCTATGCCAACCCTCACTCTAATACTACCCTTAGCCTACCCCAAACCCTAACTCTATTACAAGTCCTAAAATTAGGCCTCATTCTCTCTCTAAACCTAACCCCATCCCTAAACCTATCCCTGACCCTTATTCTGACCCTAACACTAACCCTAGGTCTAAGCCTGACCCTAACCCAAACCAAACACTAACAAGAGCCCTATGGATAAATCTATACCTAAATCTAACCATAACATTAACACTAGACCTAAATTTAATCCTAAATATAGCCATAACTCTAGCCCTAGCCCTAAACAAAAACCAGCTCTAGTACTAACAATAACCATTAGTCTAACGCAATGACTAAGAATACTCCTAGAACTAACCCTAGTAAAATTGTGCTCCTAACTGTAAATCCAATGCTAACCTGAACACTGATCATTACTCTAACACAAACCCTAGGTCTAAACTTTATACTAACCCAAAACACAACACTAATACTAGCCTTTCCATAACCCTAAACTTAAAACTAGCCATTCCCATAATCCTAGTTTTTACATTATCCATAGTCCTAACACTAGCCATAAACCTCCCCCCAAAGCTTAGCCCTAAATGTATCACTAAAACTAGCTATAGCCTAATCCTAACTTTAGCCCTAGCCCTAACCCTCACACTTGCCTACCACTAACCTTAGATTAAACTCTAACTCTTACAATAAAATATAACCCTAACCCTAACCCTAACCCTTGCCCTAATCGTAACTATAACCATAGCAAAAATCTTACCTCGAATTTTATACAATTCCTTAAATATAACCCTAACACTAATGCTAACCCTAGCCCTCACTCTAACCTTAATTGTAACCAAAGCCCTGACTCTTACCTTAAACCTTGCCCTAGCACTAACCATAAATAATTAACCTAAACCTAACCCTAACACTAACCATAGGCCTAACCCTAACCCTAGTCCTAATCCTAACTTTAACCAAATTCCTAACACTAGCACTAAGGCTATTCATTACCCTACACATAAGCCTATCCCAAATGGTAACTCTAGGGCTAAAACTAACACTATCCCTAAAACTAACCCTATACAATACTCCATAAAAAACCTGAAACATAAACCTAAAACTATTCATTATTCTAAGCCTAACCCTAATGCTGATTTGAGCCCTAAACCTAAACCTTAACCTAAAGTAAACCCTAACCTGGACTTTGACCCTAATAATACACCCAGCTCTAAACCTGACCCTTATCCTAAACCTAAACCTTACATAAAACCTAGCCATAAACCTAACCCTAACCAAAACCTTTGACCTGACATTTGTCCTAGCTCTAATTCTAGCCCTTACCCTAAAACAAAACCTAGCCCTCATCCTAGCCCTAAACCTAGTAACTTAATCCTAATGCAAACCCTCACGTGGCTCTATCCCTAAATTTAACCCTCAAACGAGCCCTGAACCTAACTGTAAGCCCATTATATTCCCTAAAACTGACCCTAACCCTAACAATTACACAAACCCTAACCCTAGCCTTAATCATAGGCCTAACAATAACATTCACCCTAGCGCTAATCCTAGCCCTAATTTAGTCCTAACCCTAACCCTACCACAACCCTAGTCCTAAGACTAACTTACTCTCACCATAGACCTTTTTCTATTTCTAACCCTATCCGTTACTTTATCACTAACCTTAGTCCTCATTGTAGCCATAGCCCTAACCCTAGATCTAACCATAATTCTAAATCTAACCTTAAACTTAAGCCTAAACCTCACCCTACCACTTGACCTAATACCATTGCTAATCCTAAAACTAGCTCTAACCCTAGTCCTAGCCCTAAAACAAAACAGAGGCATTGCTCTCACCTTAAACCTTAACCTAAAGTAAACCCTAATCCTACAAGTATCCATAACACTAGCTGTAATTCACGCCCGTGGCCTAAACTTACCGTAGCTCAAAATGTCACCCTAAACCTAAAACTAATGCTAACACTAAACAAGCCCAAAACTTATCCTAAAAACTAACCCTAATCATAAACCTAGTTCTTACATTCTCCTTAGCCCTAACTCTAGCCTTAATCCTAACACAAAAAATAGCCCTAATATGAGCCCTAACACTGAATTTAACCCTAACTTTAACCCTAGTCCTAAACATAAGCCTAACTCTAGC
Source organism: Marmota monax (assembly GCF_021218885.2). Classification (NCBI taxonomy): domain Eukaryota; kingdom Metazoa; phylum Chordata; class Mammalia; order Rodentia; family Sciuridae; genus Marmota; species Marmota monax. Next base: position 515,718 of record NW_026692694.1, on the reverse strand, counting down.
CCTAACCATATCCCTTGACCTAAGCAAATCCCGATCCATAAAGCTAACCCTAGTCCTAATCCTAATTCTTAGCCTAACTCTATTTCTATTCCTAACGCAAGTACTCATTCTAGCTCTAATTTTAACCCCAAACCTAACCCTAACCTTCAGCCTCATTCTGACACTAACACTAATAATAGGTCTAAACCTTAACCTAACCCTAAACTGAACCCTGGATCAAGCCTTATAGTAAACTTATAACTAAACCTAACCCTAACACTAGCCCTAAACCTAAACCAAATCCTTAACCTGGTAATAACTCTAGCCCTAGACCTAAACAAAACTTAGTCCTCACCCTAACAATAACCATTGTTAACTTAAAACAAAAACTAACTCTACTTCAAACCTAACTGTGTCCTAATTCTGGCTTTCACCCAAATGCTAACTCTAACCTGAACACTGACCTTGCCTTTAAAAGTAAACTTATCTCTAAACCTGATCCTAATCAACATCTAAACCTAAAACTAGACCTAGAGAAAAACTCTAATCCTAAAACTAGTCCTAACCATAACCTAGCTCTGATGTTACCGAGAGCCCTCAACCTAGGCCTAAAACTAACAAAAAACCTAGATCTTATCCTAGGCCTAAACCTAGCCTTAGGCATTACCCTAACAAAAACCGTAGCCCTAACCCTACCCTAACCCTCACCTTAGTTCTTACTTTTGCTCACAACCTAAACCTTACCCTAAATATAAACATACACCTATCCATAAATCTAACCCTAAACCTAGCCCTAACTCTAACCTTAACTCTAGCACTAAACCTAGCTCTAAAGATACCCATTACCCTAAACAAAACGGTAAATCTCTTGATAACCCTAGGCATAACCCTAACCCTAAACCTAAATAGAAAACTAATCCTAGACCTAACCTTAATCCAAACTCTTACCATAGACCTAACCCTAGCTCAAACCTTAAACTTTATCATAAACCTAACCATAAAATAGCCCTAAACCTAAGCCTAAATCTCAATCTAACTCTAACCATAAACCTAAACCTACATCTAAATGTATCCATTATCCTAATCTTAACAATACCCCTAATGATGACCATAGCCCTAATCCAAAACCTAACCCTAACTGTACTGTAATATTATCCCTGAACCTTCCTCTAAACCTAACTCTCACCCTAGCCCTAAACCTAGCTCAAAACCAAAAACTTACATTAAACATAACCCTAAACCTAACCTAGAGCTAACCCTAACCCAAACCCTAACTTAAAACCTATTTCTAACTATAACCTTGCTCTAAGCTTAGCTCTAACCCTATCCATTATCCTAACCATAATCCTTACTCTAATTCTAACTCTAGACCTCTTGCTAAGCATAACTTTATCAATTACCCTAAACCTAAACTGAACCCTAAACAAATACCTATCATTACCCTAACACTGACCCTAAGGCTAATTAGAGCCATAAGCCTAAAAACTAACCTCAAAAACAGTCTAACCCTGAACCTTACTCTCAAACTGACCCTTACCCTAAACCTAACCGTTACACTAGACCTAGCCAAAAAACATTCTAAATCTATCTCCAAGCGTAACCCTAGACCTGACTTTAGCATTAGCCCTAATCCTAGCTCTAAACCTAACACAAAACCCAGGCTTTACCTTAACCCTATACCTAGCCTTAATACTAACCCTAACCCAAACCTTAGGCCAAATTCTAACACTCACCCTAGCCCTAAACTTAGCCCTAACCCTAACCCTAATCTTACCCTCAATTTACACATATCCATAACCATAGCCCTAACCCTAGCCCTAAGACTAACTCTAACTCACACCCTTGCCCTATCCCTAGTTCTAACCCTATCCCTTACTGGAAAAATTATCCTAGCCCTAAGCCTCACCCTATCCTTAGCCCTAGTCCTAACATAGATATAACTCAGTTAGAGTTAAACTTAACTTCAAACCTAAGCCTAAACCTAACACTAGCCCTAACCCTCATGCTAATCCTATAACCAGCCCTAATCCTAGCACTAGCCCTAAAACAAATCCCAGAAATAGCCCTAAACCTAACCCTTAACCTAAATCAAACCCTAAGCCTAACGCTAACCTTAGCACTAATCCGAATTTTAAGCTTAAGAAAAAACAAACCCTGACCTGAATCTGACCTTAACACTAACCATACCTCTAAAGATCACCCTAAACCTAAACCTAACACTAACACTAGATGTAGCCTTAACCCAAAGCCTAAATTTAGCCTTAAATATAAACCTGTTACTTACATTAGCTAAAACCCTAACCCTAGCACTAACTTAACACAAAACCTAGCTCTAATTAAAGACCTAACCCAAGCTTTAACCCTATCACTAACCCTAAACCTATCCCTAAACATAACCATAAAACTAGCCCTAATCCCAGATCTAACCCTATCTATCACCATAACTACAACCCTAACACTAATACTAACCCTAAGCCTAAACCTAACCCTATCCCTAATCCTAACCCTATCCATTACCCTAAACCAAACCTAAACCCTAAACCTCACCCTACCATTACCCTAACCCTAACCTTAATGCTAATTCAAACCCTAAATTTAAACCATAGCTCTCCAAAACCCTATAAAAGGCCCTGACCCTAATAATACCCCTGGCTCTAAACCTGACCTAAAACTAAACATATCCCTTAAAATACCTGTATCCATAAACCTAACCTTATATCTAACTTTAACCACAACCCTAGACCTGATATTAGTCCTAACCCTAATCCTAGCCCTACCCTAAATCAAAACCCAGCCCTCATACTAGCCCTAAAAACAGCCTTAATCATAACCCTAACCCTAACCATAGGCCTAAACCTTTCTAACCCTCAACCTTCCTCTAAACCGAGCTATAATACCAATCCTTACCCTAAACTTAACCCTAACTCTAAACCTAATGCTAGGCCTAAGCTGAACAATAACCCTAGGATTGATTCTAGCCCTAATTTAACACTATTCCTAACCCTAACCCTAGCCCTAAGACTAACACTAACTTGCACACTAGCCTATCCCTAGTTCTAAACCTATCTATTACTGTAATCATAACCCTAGCTCTAACCCTAGGAAATAAATCTTTCCCTGTCCTTATTCCTAGCCATAACCCTAGATCTATCCCTAATTCTAAATCTAACACTAAACCTAAGCCGAATCCTAACACAAACACTAGCCCTAACCCTAAAGCTACTTGTAAAACTAGCCTTAACCCTGACCCTAGCAGTAAATCTAAACCAAGAAATAGTCCTAATACTAAACCTTAACTTAAACCAAATTCTAATACTACACCTAGAACTAACCCTAGCCCTATTCAAGTCCTAACCTTAACCTTAATACTAACCCTGACTCTGACTCATATCCTAACACCCCAGCTCTAAAAACCATCCTAACCTTAAATCAAACACTTACAATAACCCTAGCTGTAATTTGCGTCCTAACCTTAACCTTAAAACTAACCCTGACCCTGACTACTAACCTAACACTAATACTAACTCTAAATATCACACTGACCTTAAAACTAATCCTAACACTAGAGGTCTAACCCCTAACCATAACCCTAAAATTTCCCTAATTATAACCCTAGTTCTTACATTAGCTCTTACTCTAACCCTAGCCCTAATCCTAACACAAAAACTAGCCCTAATCTGAGCTGTAATCCTATCTTTAACCCTAACCCTAGCCATAATCCTAGCTCTCACTCTATCTCTTACCCTAAGCCAAACCCTAATACTAATTCTAATGATAATTGTAACCCTATTCCTTAACCTAACCCAAACTCTAATCTTATTACTAGTCTCAACTCTAGCCCTCATTCCAGCTCTAACCATAACCAAAACCCTAATCCTAACCCTGACCCTTATTCTTACTCTAACACTAATCGTAGGTCTAAACCTGAACCTAACACTAAACGAAACTCTAACATTAGATTTAGACCTAAACCTAATCCTAATCTAGCCATAGCTCTAGCACTAAACTTAAGAAAAACCTAGACCTAGTCCTAATAATAACCCTTAGCCTAAGCTAACACAAACTCTTCCTCTAGACCTAACCCTAGTCCTAATTCTGGCTTTAATTCTAACATAATTCTAATCTGAACACTGACCCTGACACTAACACTAATCCTAGCTCTAAATATCACCCTAAACCTGAAACTACACCTAGCCCTAACATGAACTCTAAAACTAGTCCTAATCATAACAAGTTCTTAATTTAGCCATAGCCCTACCTATTGCAAAACCTAGCCCAAATGTAAGCCCTACCAAAATTTTAACTGTAAATCTAACCCTAACTCTAACCATAGCCCTAATCCTAAGCCTAAGCCTAACCTTAGATCCAATCCTAAACATAACCCTAGCCCTAACCCTAGCTCTAACTCTATCCATTACCCTAAGGATAACCCTAACACTTATGCTAAACCTAGGCCAAACCCTAATCCTATGTCCATCCCTAACCATATCCATTATCCTACACCTAACTTGAAACCTAAACCTAAAGCTATCATTTACCTATCACTAAACCTAATGCTAATTCGAGCCCTAACCATAAACCATAACCTGACCTAAACCCTAACTCTGACTCTAATAATATCCCTAGCTCTAAACCTGACCCTAACCATAAACTTAAACCTTATAATAGACATAGATATAAACCTAACCCTAAAACTATTCCTAACTCTAATCCTAGACCTGACATTAGCCCTGGCTCTAATCCAATCCTAATCCTAACACAAACCTTAACCGACATCCTAGACATAATTTTTGCCTTCATCATAACCTTATCCCTAACTATAACCTTAATTCTAACCCTCACCCTATACCTAAAACTAGGTATAAACTCATCCATTACCCTAAACCTAAACTTAATCAAAATCCTAACACTAAACCTAGCTCTAACCATAGGCCTAACTCTAACATTAAGACTTGCCCTAATCCCAGACCTTATTTAGCCCTATTCCTAACAATAAACATAATCTTATCCCTAAGACTAACTATAACTCTTGCCTTAGACCTATAGGGAAGATATAAACTTTTCCCTTAAGATCACACAAAGCCTAGACCTAAACTTAGCCCCAATCCTAGTCCTAGCCCTATAACAAAACCGAGTTATAGCCCTAATCCTAACCCTTAACCCTAACCTTACACATATCCCTAACCGTATCCCTAACCCTATCTGTAATTTGAGTCCTAAACCTAAATCTGACCCTCATTCATATCCTAACACTAACCCTAGCTCTAAATATCACTCTAACCTTAAACTTAACACTAATACTAGACCTACCCTTAACCCTAACCCTAAACCTAATCCAAAAAGTAACACTATTTCTTACATTAGCTATTGCCCTAACTCTAGCCCTAACCCTAAAACAAAAACTTACTCTAATTAAAGCTCTAAACCTAGCTTTAACCCTATCCCAAACCCTAGCTATATCCCTATAGCTTACCCTAAGCAAAACTCTGATCCTAATGGTAACCCTAGAACTATTTTTAATTATTAGACTAAACAAAATCCGAACCCTTTTAATAGTCCTGACTCTAGCCCCCATTCTAGCTCTAATCTTATCCCAAACACTAATGCTAACCCATACCCTTATTCTGACACAAACAATAACTCTAGGTGTAAACCTGTACCTAAGCATATAGCAAACCCTAACACTGGCCCTACTGGTAACCTTATAATTAAACCTAACCCTAATCCTAGCACTAAGACTAACTGTATCTCTAACACTAGCCATATCCCTAGTTCTAACAAAATTCCTGACCATAACCCAAAACCTAGCCCTAAAAGTAGCACTAATGCTTGCCCTTCCTTAGTACCCTTGCCCTTCCTTGTCCTTCCTCATTTAGGACCCTAACCCTATTTCTTTTATTTTTAAAGATATATATATATATATATATATATATATATATATATATATATATATATATATATAGAGAGAGAGAGAGAGAGAGAGAATTTCTTTTAATATTTATTTTAGTTTTTAGCAGACACAATATCATTGTTGGTATGTGGTCTTGAGGATTTAACCTGGGTCACACATATGCCAGGCGAGCGCACTACCACTTGAGCCACATTCCCAGCCCCAACCTAACATTATTTCTAACTGTAATCTAAATTAACACTATACCAAAGCCTAAGCCTAACACTAGCAGTAGCCCTAACTCTAATGTTAATCGTAAAACTAGCCCTAACCATAATCCTAGCATTAAAACAAAACTGAGCAATGGCCCTAAAACATTAACTTAAACCACTCTAAAACTACATCTAGACCTAACCAAAGCCCTAAATTCGACTCCTAACCCTAACCTTAAATCTAACCCTGAACCAGACTCATATCCTAATGCTTACCCTAGCTCTAGACCCCATCCTAAACTTAATCAAAAATCTAACAGAGACATCACCCTAATTGGAGGAGGGGCAGAGCCGCCGCACGCACCTGCAAGGTAGGCAGACCTATGACAGACCAGCAGGACAGGCCCGGCTGCCCGCCGGCATGGTAGACACATCACCCCAATTGGAGGAGGGGCCCAGCCATTGCCTGTAATGTAGGCAGACCATGCAACCCGGAGAAGGGGCCCAGCGGCCCGCCGGCATGATAGACAGATCACCCCAATTGGAGGAGGAGCACAGGTGCAGCCCATGCCTGCAAGGGAGACTTTGCAACTATACAAGAGCAATATACATATATAGGGGGAAAATTCAATAACACAACAGTTTTGCCAAGCAGAAAGAAACACGAGCAGTATGAAAAGACAAGGAAAGAAAGGACCACAAGCAATTCAGGTCAACTCAACTTTAGAAGAGGTAATATCTGCAGCACATGGAATGTCAGATAAAGAATCCAGGATATACATGCTTCAGATGATCTGGCATCTCAAGGAAGAAATCAGACAGCAAAATCAGACAATGCAAGATCACCTCAACAATGAGTTACAGAAACAAATCCAAGAAGCAAAAGATCAACTACACAGGGAGATAGAGGTTATAAAAAACAAACAAACAGAAATCCTAGAAATGCAGGAAGCAATAAACCAACTTAGAAACTCAAATGTACCAGCATAGTAGAACACTTAGAAGAGAGAACATCAGACAATGAAGACAAAGTATTTCAACTTGAAAAGAACATAGACATCTCAGTGAGACTGTTAAGAAAGCATGAGCAGAACATCCAAGAAATATGGGATAACATAAAGAGACCAAACTTAAGAGTCATTGGGATACAGGAAGGTATAGAGGTCCAAACCAAAGGAATGAGCAATCTGTTCATCAAAATAATAAGAGAAAACTTCCCACACTTGAAGAATGAGACAGAATCCCAAATCCTAGAAGCCTACAGGAAGCCAAATGTGCAATATCATAAGAGATCCACACCTAGACACATTATAATGAAGATGCCGAACATACAGAATAAGGACAGAATTTTAAAAGCTACAAGAGAAAGGAAGCAATTAGGATAACAGCTGATCTTTCAACACAGATTCTGAAAGCTAGAATATCCTGGAATAACATATTTCAAACGCTGAAAGAATATGGGTTCAAACCAAGAATTGGGTATCCAGAGAAATTAAGTTTCAGGATTGGAGATGAAATTAAAACCTTCCACAATAAGCAAAAGTTAAAGAATTTGCAGCTAGAAAACCATCTCTTGAAAACATCCTTGGCAAAACATTACAGGAAGAGGAAATGGAAAATAACAATGAAAACCAACAGTGGGAGGTAGTACAGTAAGGGGAAAAAATAATCAAAGAGGAAAAACAAACCATGTTAAGTAACATAAACAAACAAATATGGCTGGAAGAACAATCCATATCTTAATAATAACCCTAAATGTTAATGGCTTAAACTCACCAATTAAGAGACACAGGCTAATAGAATGAATCCAAAAAAAAAAAAAAAAAAAAAGATCCAAAAATATGCTGCCTACAGGAGACACATTTGATAGGAAAAGACATACAAAAACTGAAGGTGAAAGGTTTGGAAAAATCATATCACTCATATGGATTTCGGAAATAAGCATGAGTGTCCATACTCATATCAAATAAAATAGATTTCAAGCCAAAGTTAATCAAAAGGGATAAAGAGGGACACTACATACTGCTCAAGGGAACCATACACCAACAAGACATAACAATCATAAATATATATGCCCAAAACAATTCATTACTTGGAGTTCATTCCTTAAAATTGAAAAAAAAATAAAATAAAAAAAATAAATGATCTCACACTTCATCACAAATACCAAGAAAAATAAGAGCAGAACAACAGCAAAAGAAGTAGAAGGCAAGAAATAATTAAAATCAGACCTGAAATTAATGAAATCGAAACAAAAGAAACATTTGAAAAAATTGACAAAACTAAAAGTTGGTTTTATTGAAAAATAAATAAGATTGACAGACCCTTAGCCATGCTAATGAAGAGAAGAAGAGAGAGAACTCAAATTACTAGCATATGGGATGAAAAAGGCAATATCACAACAGACTCTTCAGAAATACAGAAGATAATTAGAAATTATTTTGAATCCTTATACTCCAATAAATAGAAGATAGTGAAGGCATTGATAAATTTCTTAAGTCATATGATCTGCCCAGATTGAGTCAGGAAGATACTGACAACTTAAACAGACCAATATCAATTGAGGAAATAGAAGAAGCCATTAAAAGACTACCAACTAAGAAAAGCCCAGGACCAGACAGGTATAGAGCAGAGTTTTACAAAACCTTTAAAGAAGAACTAATACCAATACTTTTCATGCTATTCCAGGAAATAGAAAAAGAGGGAGAACTTCCAAATTCATTCTACGAGGCCAACATCACCCTGATTCCTAAACCAGACAAAGACACTTCAAAGAAAGAAAACTACAGACCAATGTCTCTAATGAACCTAGAGGCAAAAATCCTCAATAAAATTCTGGTGAATCGGATACAAAAACATGTCAAAAAAATTGTGCACCATGATCAAGTAGGATTCATTGCTGGGATGCAAGGCTGTTTCAATATAAGGAAATCAAAAAATATTATTCACCACATCAATAGACTTAAAGATAAGAACCATATGATCATCTCAATAGATGCAGAAAAAGCATTTGACAAAGTACAGCATCCATCTATGTTCAAAACTCTAGAAAAAAATCCTCTGAAATGGAAATGAGGAAAACCACTCCATTCACAATATCCTCAAAAAAAAATAAAATACTTGGGAATCAACCTAACAAAAGAGGTGAAAGACTTATACAATGAAAACTACAGAACACTAAAGAGAAATAGAAGAAGATCTTAGAAGATGGAAAAATATACCCTGTTCATGGATAAGCAGAACTAACATCATCAAAATGGCAATATTACCAAAAGTTCTCTATAGGTTTAATGCAATGCCAATTAAAATCCCAACGGCATTTCTTGTAGAAATAAGATAAAGCAATCATGAAATTCATATGGAAAAATAAAAGACCCAGAATAGCAAGAACAACTCTAAGCAGTAAGTGTGAATCAGGTGGTATAGCGATACCAGACTTCAAACTATAGTACAGAGCAATAGTAACAAAAACAGCATGGTACTGGTACCAAAACAGGCAGGTGGACCAATGGTACAGAATAGAGGACACAGAAAACAATCCATAAAATTACAACTATCTTTTATTTGATAAAGGGGCTAAAAGCATGTAATGGAGGAAGGATAGCATCTTCAACAAATGGTGCTGGGAAAACTGGAAATCCATATGCAACAAAATGAAACTGAATCACTTTCTCTTGCCATGCACAAAAGTTAACTCAAAATGGATCAAGGAGCTTGGTATCAAATAAGAGACACGGCATCTCATAGAAGAAAAAGTTGGCTGTGATCTACATACTGTGGGGTCGGGCTCCAAATTCCTTAATAGGACGCCCATAGCCTAAGAGTTAATAACAAGAATAAACAAATGGGACTTACTTAAACTAAAAAGTTTTTCTCAGCAAGAGAAACAATAAAAGAGGTAAATAGGGAACTTACATCCTGGGAACAAATTTTTACTCCTCACACTTCAGATAGAGCCCTAATATCCAGAGTATACAAAGAACTCAAAAAATTAAACAATAAGAAAAATAACCCAATCAACAAATGGGCCAAGGACCTGAACAGACACTTCTCAGTGGAGGACATACAATCAATCAACAAGTACATGAAAAAATGCTCACCATCTCTAGCAGTTAGAGAATTGCAAATCAAAACCACCCTAAGACACCATATAACGCCAGTAAGTTTGGCAGCCATTATGAAGTCAAACATAACAAGTGCTGGCGAGGATGTGGGGAAAAGGGTACACTTGTACATTGTTGGTGGGACTGCAAATTTGTGCAGCCAATTTGGAAATCAGTATGGGGATTTCATGGAAAGCTGGGAATGGAACCACCATTTGACCCAGCTATTCCCCTTCTTGGTCTATTCCCTAAAGACCTAAAAAGGGCATACTACAGAGACACTCCTACATCGATGTTCATAGCAGCATAATTCACAATAGCAACACTGTGGAACAAACCTAGATGCCCTTCAATACATGAATGGATTAAAAAAATGTGGCATTTATACACAATGGAGTGTTACTCTGCATTAAAACATGACAAAATCATAGAATTTACAGGGAAATGGATGGCATTAGAGCAGATCATGCTAAGGGAAGCTAGCCAATCCCTAAAAAACAAATGCCAAATGTCTTCTTTGGTATAAGGAGAGTAACTAAGAACAGAGTAGGGACGAAGAGCATGAGAAGAAGATTAACATTAAACAGGGATGAGAGGTGGGAGGGAAAGGGAGAGAGAAGGGAAATTACATGGAAATGGAAGGAGACCCTCATGGTTATATAAAATTACATACAAGAGGAAGTGAGGGGAAAGGGAAAAAAACATGGGGGAGAAATGAATTAGAGTAGATGGGGTAGAGAGAAAAGATGGGAGGGGAGGGAGGGGAGGGGAGGTGGGATAGTAGAGGATAGAGAAAGGCAGCAGAATACAACAGACACTAGTATGGCAATATGTATATCAGTGGTTGTATAACAGATGTGATTCTGCAATCTGTATACGGGGTAAAAATGGGAGTTCATAACCCACTTGAATCAAAGTGTGAAATATGATATGTCAAGAACTATGTAATGTTTTGAACAACCAACAATAAAATGTTTTTTAAAAAGAAGCAAAAAACAGATTTGAAACAATCTATATTTGTAAGCTTCATTGCTTATCTTGGTTGGATTCTGGATACATTTCTCAGAAAACATTATTGTATGAGATCATTGATTTTGCTCTTTTTTCCACAAAAATAAATGTAACTCTATCACTAATTTGAGCCCTAACACTAACCCTGAACCTGACTCATATCCTAACACTAACCCTAGCTCTAAATATCACCCTACCTTAAACCTAACCCTAACACTAGACCTCCCCTACTCATAACCCTAAATGAAACACTAATTGTAACCCTAGTTCTAACTTTAGCCAAATCCCTAACCCTAGCATTAACCCTACAAAAACAAAAACAAAAACAAACAAACAAACAAACAAAAAATAACAAGCCCTAATCCAAGCTCTAAACATAGCATTAACCCTAAACCTAACTCTAACCCTAACCCTAGCTCTAACATTATCCCATAACCTAAGTAAAACCCTAAACATAATGGTAACCCTAAACCTATCCCTCATCCTTATGCTAACCCAAATCATAACCCCCTTAATAGTTCTGTCCCCATCCCTCATTTTAGCTCTAATCCTATCCCAAACTCTAATGCTAAACCTGACCATTTTTCTGACCCTAACACTAAACCTATGTCTAAACCTGACCCTAACCCTAGACCAAACTCTATCATTGGAACTACCGATAAACTTTCCTAAACCTAACTCTACCACTAGCCTTAGACCTAAATCTAATCCTAAATCTAGCCTTAACTCTAGCCCTAGACCTAAACAAAAACCAATCTTAGCCCTAGCAATAACACTTACCATAACCTAAAAACTACAACTACCCCTAGACCTAAACCTAGTCCTAAATCTGGCTATAACCCTAACTTTAACACTAACCTGAACACTGACCAGCATTTAATTGTAAACCTAGCTCTAAACCTGACCCTAACTGAAAATATAAACCTAACACTAGACCTCGGCGTAACCCTAACCCTAAAACTAGCCCTGCTAATATCCCTAGTTCTTACATTACCCACAGCCCTAACCCTAGGCCTAAACCTAACACAAAACCTAGAGCTAATCCTCAGCCTTAACCTAGCCCTAAGAATAACCCTAACCCTAACCCTAGCCCTAATCCTAACCCTAACCCTAGCCAAAATAATAACCCTAGCCTTAGTCCCAACCCTAGCTTAAAGCCTAACACTTAACATAAACATAAATCTAGAACCACCATATGTCTAAACCTAACCCTAGCCCTAAACCTAAACTTAACTCTAACCCCAACCCTATATCTAAACTTACAAAATACACTAAACCTTACCCTAAACCTATTGGTAGCACTAGCCTTAACCGTAACCGTAACCCTAACCCTAACCAGAAAACTAAACCTAGACCTAACCCTAAACCTAACACTCGCTATAACCCTAACTGCAGCTCAAAACCTAATCATTAACATAAACCTAAACATAATCATAGCCATAACATTAATCCTAAACTTAAATCTTATACTAACCCTAAAAACTAAACCTAAATCTAATTGTATCCATTACACTAACCCTAACCCTAACCCTAATGATAATCCTAGCCCTAACCTGCACTTTAACAATAAAACTACCGTAATTCTATTCCTAGACCTAACTTTTGACCTAACCCTTTCTTTAGCCCTACCCATAACTCATAACCTAACCCTTATGCCTAACATAACCCTAAACATAACCCTATTTCTAACCCTCACCCTAACCCAAACTCAAGAACTAATCCTAACCATAACCCTAGCCCTAAAATAAACTCTGTATCCATTACCCTAAACATAAACCTTATCCTAATGCTAACCCTTGACTTAACACTAATCCTATCACTAACCCCAACCCTATCAATTATCCTAAACATAACCTGAAACCTAAACATAATCCTATTTTTACAATAACACTAACCCTAATACCAATTCAAGCACTAACCCTAAACTCAAACCTAAACCAAACCCTAACTCTGAACATGACCCTAATAATTCTCCAGGCTCAAAACCTGACCCTTACCATAAACCTAACCCTTACACTAGACCTAGCCAAAAGCATAAGCTTCAAAATATCCCTAAGGGTAACACTAGACCTGACATTAGCCCTAGTAATAATCCTAGCCCTAATAACCCTAGCTCTTATCTTATTCTTAAACATAACCTTAATCATAACCCTAACTCTAAACCTGGGACTAAACCTAACACTAACCCCAGCCCTAATCTTAGCCCTAATTTAGCTGTATCCCTAACCCTAATCCTAAACTAGCCCTAAGACTAAGTCTATCTCTCACCCTTGCCCTAAAACTAGTTCTAACCCTATCCATTATTGGAACCCTAATCCTAGCTCTAATCCTAGGACTAACCCTAGAACTTTTCTTAGCCCTAGCCCTAACCCTAGATGTAATCTTAAATCAAAATCTAACCCTAACCATAAGCCTGAACCTAATCCTAACACTAGCCCTAACCCTAACCCTAATGCTAATCCTAAAACTAGTAATAACTCTAGCCCAAGGCCTAATACAAAAGCAAGCCATAGCCCTAACCCTGACCCTTAACATAAACCAAAACTTACCCCTACAACTAGCCCTAACCTTAGCCCTAATTTGAGTTTTAAACCAAAAACTAAAACTAACCCTTAACCTGACCTAACCCTAAACCTATCTCTAAACATCACTCTCACCCTAATTGTAAATCTAACACTAGACTTAGCCCTGACCCTAACCATAAAACTAGTCTTAATTTTAGCCCTACTACTTATATTAGATGTAACCCTAACCCTAGCCTTAACTTAACCCAAAACCTAAGCAGAATCTCTTTCTTAACTGTAGCTTTAACCATAACCCTAACCTTAACCATAACACTAGCACAGATTGTAACCATAACTCTAGACATAACCTTAGCTCTAACCTTATCCATTATCCTAACCATATCCTAACCCTAATGCTAACACTAGGCTTAAATCTAACCCTATCCCTACTCACAATCTTATCTATTACACTAAACCTAACCTGAAACTCAAACCTAATCCTATCATTAACCTAATTTTAACCCTAATGCAAATTCGAGCACTAAGTTAAAACTTTAACCTATCCCAAACACTAATAATGGCCTTGACCCTAATAATACCATTAGGTCTAAACCTGATCCTTACCTTAAACATACCATTAAACTAGACATAGCCATAAACCTAAACCTAAAACTATCTTTAACTATAATGCTGGACTGAAATTAGCCCTAGCTGTGAGCCAATCATCAGCTGGCATCTGGAAGTTTTCTGGGTCCCCTTTGGCTGTGGCTCTCAACATCTCCCCCTCTCTGTTTAAACAACAATCATGTGGCTTAGGGACCGTGCCTGCCTTAGGTTGTCCAATACTACATATGGTTCTTACCCGTCATTAGATGATCTGACCTCAAGACATAAGCCTCCTGTCTTAGGTTGGTACCATTGCAATTGGATCTTACCCATCCTTGACTACAAGTTCAACATACAGCCCCACCTCTGGATAGGCCTTTGTACCAGCGAGGGATGAGGTTCTTTGCCTCACCTCTGTTGACCCCCAAATTTTAGCTGAATGACCATCACAAGCAGAAGGGAGGAAGATACACCAAGCCAATTGATTGCTCCTTTTGGAAAAATTGTACCAACGATGACACCATCAGCAAAAATACCCCAACACTACCCAAGTCACAGCACCAACAGATAGTTCACAATGCATACAAGTGATTTCACAATGCATAAAAGTGATTCATATTTCAGGCAAGTTCTGCAAGCAGTTCAGTAATAGCTATTGCAGAAATTGTAGATTGGTTTTATCTTTGTCTTCACCAGCACTGTGATGAAGATAGAAATTCTGGAAATAATGGCTAAAGAAAAAATTATGGAACATTCCAGCAGGCACTAAAAGAAAACAATTTTCTAAACAATTTACATTATTCTGAACAGAATTATTAAATATAATGAAAAAAATGGTGAAAGTAAGCAAACAGATCTGTTAACCTCTTTTTTTGTTCACATATTAAAACAATCCTCAACAACTGTTTACCCAATTTAAATTAAACCATTTAAATCACATGAATAATATATATATATATATATATATATATATATATATATATATATATATATATATATATATATATATATATATATTTGGATACATTTTTTTCATGAGCGCTCATCATATATGATATACGGACACACATACATACAACACAAAACACATGTGTGCACACATAATATAATACATACAACACATAACATAATAGTAAAAGTCCCATTACATTTTACAGGTGAAATCTCCATTGCAATGTTTAAAAACTCTATAGCCAAAAAATAGATCTGATCAGGAAAACATTAACCTAGTTCTGTATGAGCTCAAAAAACAAAATAGAATTTCATGATGTGGGAAAGGAAAATAATAAAATAGACATTGACAAAAGCATCCTGGTTCTGTTGCAGAGTAAGGATAGCCAAACTGGAGTTCTGGATATCAGCTGTTATGGATTTGAGCCAAATCATCTTATATTTGGTCTGTAGAAATTGCTTTAGTTATTATCTCTGGAATCCAAATCAGCTGCTGTTCTCCCTGTGGAAACACACAAACAGACCCCGGACTCCAGACAATTACTTGGTCAGGAGCTTTCTATTGTCCTGTTAGAATATCCTTCCAAAGTAACTTGGGCTTATGTACATTTTTTGGACACATATGCCTTTCTGCAGCACTGAGCCCTGATGAATCCAAATTTAAAAAGTTTAGATTGAAAAGGGTTATTTTAAGTTTATCTTTGGGGAATATATACCCCTTTCCAATTCCTTCTTTTTGCTTTAATAAGTACATTTTAACAGTTTGATGAGCTCTTTCAACTATGCCTTGTCCCTGTGGATTGTATGGGATTCCTGTAATATGAGTAATGCCAAATGTTGAGCAAAATTGTTAAAAAGAGGTAGAAGTATAACCAGGGGCATTATCTCTTTTTAACTGTTTTGGAACATCCACAATGGCAAAATTTTGTAAGCAATGAGCTATAACATCTTTAGTTTATTCTCTGGCATGAAGAGAGCCCATCAAAAATTCAGAAGATGTTATCAAGTGTAACCTGCAAATATTTTAATTTTCCAAATTCTGGCAAGTGTGTGACATCCATCTGCCAATTATGGTTAGATATAAGTCCTCAAGGATTGACTCCAAGATTAACTTGTGGTAAAAAGGTCACACAATTTTGACTTTTTTAAAAAATTATTATTTGTCTAGCTTGTTCCTTAGATATTTTAAAACAATTTGGAAAGTATTAGCATTGACATGGAATGCTTTATGAAAATTTGTAGCTTCTTCTAGTGTAGAGAAAATATGTATGTCATGTGTAGTTTTATCTGCTAAATTGTTGCCCAAACTAAGGGCTCCAGGCCATCCTGTATGTGTCCTGATATGTCCTGTAAAGAATGGATCTTTTTCTGTCCCAGATTAGACTTTGTATAGTGGAAACCAAAGAGAAAACAGTAGAGGAAGGGGACATCCTACCACTATCTTCAAGGGATACTATAGCATTAACTATATACTGAGTATGGAAAATAAATTAAATACAGAATCTTTAAACATCACAAAAGCTTGTAATACTACATTGCACTCTACCTTTTGAGCTAATTGTTTGGGTACTAAAAATATAACAGTTTGATCAGGTGTAACTATTGCTGCTGTACCATTATTTGACCCATCAGTAAATATATTTGGAGCATTCATGATAGGTGTTTTTCTTGTCATTTTTGGAAAAATTATAGGATGTGATGACCAAAAAGACAATAAATGATTAGATGGTAAGTGGTTATCAAATAAAACATTAGATTTGCACATGATTATTGCCCATGTATTTAACTCATTAGCTTACTCATCAATTTGATCCATAGTATATGGAGTAATAATTTTACTGAGAGAAATTCCAAACACTCCCTTTGCTGCTTTTATTCCTTTGAGTATTAATAGTCCTACAACCTCAGGATACCTAGTAAAAATAATGTTAGGAGAATAAGATAAATGTATCCATAATAATGGACCTTCTTGCCAAAATACACCTGTAGGAATATTTTTTGTTGGTAGTACAATAAATAATAAATGCAAACATATCAATTCTATCCAAATGCATATTTTCCATATATGTTTCAATGTTTTTAATGCCTTTCTTGCTTCAGGTGTTAACATTCGGAGTGAATTTGGATCTGATGGACTTTTTAGGATATCAAATAAAGGTCCCAAATCTCCTGTTGGTATGCCTAGATAAGGCATTTTCCAATTTATGTCTCCTCATAACTTTTGAAAGTCGTTAAGTGATTTCAGTTGATGTACTCTTATTTGAATTTTTGGTGGCGGACCATGGTTGAGGATAATAGAACTCCTAAGTAATTAATTGAAAAATTTAATTGAAATTTATGTATTGCTGTCTCTAGATTATAATTTTTAATAAGTTTGTAAGTGTGCATAACATTCTAGTAATGTTTTTTCTCTGTGGGAATGATTTGAACTCCCATCTCTGGAGTTAGTACTGTTCTGGTGGAGGTGCAGATGTCCAATCCTATGCTTCCTCTGGTTTGTGGGGATCTAATGGATAATGTGTCCTGGGCACTACCTTGATGGGGTTTCTGGTTTCCTCCATTGCCCTGTATATTTATGGTCTTGGGCCCTGGAGCATTGGGCCCCCTGTCCATTTTTTTGGCAATGGAGCCCGATGCCTTTCTCCATGATATTTTTGATAGACACCTGATCCTTGTTCATTTTTTGATAATGGAGTATCCTCTATGGTGGTTTGAGAACAGCATTCATTAGCCCAGTGTCTCCCTCTGCAGCATCATGGGAAAATACCTGGTATTCTACTCCTTTGATACCAAGTTTTGTTAAACCCTCCTCCTATGGGGCAATTCCTTCAAAAATGTCCTGTTTGTTTACAATTGTAGCATGTTTTTGGCCTGCCATCTAAAACCTGTTGTACTGCAGCTGCAAGACTTGCCCTTGTTCATTAATGTCTCCACATAATTTAATATGTGTTTTTAAATCTTAATGTTTCCATAGTCTATTGGCCTCTCTGCACCAATGTTTTGCTTGCTCATAAGCCAGTTTTTTTTATTAATGGCAATGCTTGTACTATATTCCCAAAAACTCTGGTAGCTGTTTGAATAAGCCTATTTACAATTTCATCATTAGGTTTATTAGCTCCTTTTATTACCTTACATAATTGACCTTGTAAACCTCCATGTCCTTGTAAAGCCTTCCATGCCATAACCACATCTGCAGCAATTTGTGAGTATATGGCAGGATCATATGCAATTTGTTGCTGCTGATCCTCATAAGGTCCCTTTCCTAACAACATATCTAGATTTTCTGAGGATAACCAGCTGCTGCATTTTGCCTAGCCATCTCCTTGCAAAATTCCTCATTGGAAACCTTCCATAACAGGTATTTTCCTCTATTTAGCACAGCTTTACACATACTAGTCCAATCTGCTGACATCATGTTCAAGTTGGTAATGGATTCGACCATGCTTACAGTGAAGGGTTCTTGAGGACCATAGGTTGTTACAGCCTCTTTTAGCTGCTTCACTATTTTGAAATCTAAAGCATGGTGAATTTGCTGCCCTCCTGCCTGCTCAAATACAGGGCATGCTATTATTTCAGGTTCTGTCCCATGATCCCATCTATCAACTACAGGGGTTGGGGGTCTCCCATCATATGGAGGTGGTGCTCTTGGTTGAACAATTATGCCCTCTGTGAGCCAATCATCAGTTGGCAACTGGAATTTTCCTGGGGCCCCTTTGGCTGTGGCTCTCAGCACCCTAACTCAAGGAAAAACCTTCCACTAAACATAACACAGCCCCATCATAAACCCTAACCCTAATCCCAGCTCTAATACTATCTATAATCCTAGCCCAAATTTTAGCTCTAACCCTATTCATTATCCTTTCCCTAATCCTATTATAACCCCATCCCTAACACTAAACCTAATCTTAAACATATATATAACCCTAGACCTACCGTGAAACCTAACCCTTGCAATAGCCCTAATCTTAGCTGAAATATTAAGCCTTACACTAAACCTAATCCTAACATTAGCCCTAACCAAATCACTAACCCTAAACCTAACACTACCTCTAATATTATCCATTACTCTAAATTTAACCTTAACCCTAATTAAAACCGTACCTATAACTCTAATCCTAAATCTAGCCCTAACCATAACCTTAGCTCTTATATTACCCATAGTTCTAACCCTAGCCCTAAACCTAACATAAAACCTAGCCCTAATTCTAGGCCTAAACTTAGTCCTAAGCATAACCCTATCCCTAATCATAGCAATAACAGTAACCCTAACCTAACCGATGTCTTAGACCTAACCGTAGCTCAATGAAAACCCTTTCACAAAATACAGCACTAACTGAAGCCTTAACCATAAACTTTAACCTAAACAAAATGCCAACCTTGACTCTAACGCTAATGAAACACCTAGCTCTAAACGTGACCCTTACACTAAACATAACCCACTAGAACTAGGCATAACCTAATCTTAAAAGTATCCCTAACCATAATCCTAGACCTGACATTAGTCCTATCCCAAGTCCTAGCCCTAAACCTAACAGAAACCTTAGCCATCATTCTAGACATAAACCTATCTTAATCCTACCCTGAACACAAACCCTATTCAAAATTCCAATTCTTACCCACATCCTAGACCTAAAGCTAGCTATAACACCACCCATTCCCCTAAACTTAACCTGGACCCCAATGCTAACCCTAAACCTAGCCCTAAACTTAGGCCTAAACCTAACACTAACCGTAGAACTAATCCTAGCCCTAATTCAGCTGTAAACCCAACCCTAACCTAAGCCTCATACTAAGTCTAGAACTAACTCTCTTCCTGGCCGTACCCATAGTTCTAAACCTATCCCTTCTGGAACCCTAAACTAGCCCTAATTTTAGTTCTAGATTTAACCCATAAACTAAATCTAACCCTAACCCTAATCCTAAACCTTATCCTAAAACTAGCCCTAACACTAAAACTAATCCAATCTAGCCCTAACACTAGCCCTAGCCCTAAAACAAAACCGAGCCATAGTTTTAAACCTAAACCTTAACTTAAACTGAATCCTAAACCTACTCTAGTCCCAACTTTTGCCCTTAATAGAGTCCTAACCCTAACCTTAAAACTAACCTTTACTCTGACTCTGACCCTAACACTAAGGCTACCCTATACTTCATCCTCCCAATAAACCTATGCTTTGCATGCGTCAGCATAATGCTACAATCTCAAGGAACAAATTAGAGAAACCCACAGAGAACTGATTGAGTGTGTGAGTTTTCAAGCAGTTAACACCAACCCTGTTGGTTATCCAGCTCCATTTCCAATTACACTTATAATTCAAGATGAAGTGAAACCTTAAAACACAAACTGTTCCTGACAGTGAACCATGAACTGAGAAGGCCAAACATGCGGAATATAGTAAGGATAAGTAAAAGATGAATCCTCCCTGGTTTCAAAGAAATTTGAACAAAACTAACTCTAACCCCAATACTAATTCTAACCCTAACCCTAACCTGTTTAGAGAACCTTTGATCATAGAAGACCCAAATTTGGGGTGCCTAGTAGGGCAAGATAACAGATGAATCCTGCCCAGTAAAGAAAAAAATAACTGACAAAATAATTGAAGGCGGTGTTTCAGTACATGCCTATTTCCCTTGTTTTATTTTTTTTTTCCCTAAAGTGCTCTTGGATAATGTTCTTTTCATTGCCATGGCTTTGGAAAACTTTCACTAGGAAGAAACCAGAGAGTGATCACAGAGAACTGATTGAGTGTATGAAATTTCAAGTAGCTAGCACCAACACTTTTGGTTACCAGCTCCATTTCCTTTTACCCCTATAGGACAACTTGAAGTGAAACTTTAAAATACAAACTGTTCCTGAAAATGAACAATTGAAATTAGAAGGCCCAAAACTGGGGAACATAATAAGGCTAGATAAAAGAGAAATCCTACCCAATATCAAAGAAATTTGAACAAAAACACCTCTAACCCTAACACTAGTGCTAATTCTAGTCCTAAATCAAACACTAAACCTAAAACTAACATGTTCATACAGCTTTGATCATACAAGTCCCAAACTTGGGGAACCCAAGGTTGCAAGCTAGCAGATGAATCCTGTGCAGTATTTAAAAAATCTGACCAAATAACTGGGGGGAGGTAGTTCAGGAGAGGTATGTATATTTTCCTGATTTCTCATAAAGTGCTCTAGGATAAAGTTGTTTTTGCATGCTTGTGCTTAGAGCTACTTTTAAAAGGAAGAAACCACAAAGTGCCCACAGAGAACAGATTGAGTGTGTAAAGTTTCACGCAGCTAGCACAAACCCTGTTTGATTTCTAGCTTCATTTCCATTTATCTGTAGAGGTTCAAATGAAGTGAAACCTTAAATCTCAAACTCTTCCTGACAGTGAACCTTGAACCAAGAAAGCCCAAAACTGGTGAATATAGTAAGGCTAGGTAAAAGTTGATTCCTGCCAAATATCAAAGAAATTTGAACAAATCTAAGTCTAATCCTAACACTCACTCTAACACTAGCCCTAACACTAAACCTAAAACTAACCCTGTTTAAAGAACCTTTGATCATAGAAGTCCCAAACTTGTGGATACTAGTGGGTGGAGGTAAAAAAATTAATCCTGTACAGTATCAAATAAATCATAACAAATGACTGGGGGACGTAGTTCAGTATATGCATATTTTCCTGTTGTCTCCTAAAGTTCTCTCAGATAAAGTTCTATTTGCATACTTCAGCTTTGGGATACTTTCACAATGCAGAAATCAGAAAGCACTGACAGGGAATTGATTGTGTATGTGAATTTTCAAGCAACTAGCACAAACACTGTTTGATTTCGAGCTCCATTTCCATTTACCCATAGAGATCAAAATGAAGTGAAACCTTAAATTATACAGTGTTCCTGACCATGAACACTTGAACTGAAAATGTACAAAACTGGGGAACTTAACAAGGGTAAGGAAAAGATGAATACTACCTGGTATCAAATAAATTTGAACAAATCTAACTGTAACTTTAATGCTAGATTTGACTCTATCCCCAACCCTAACACTAAGCTGTTTAGAGATCCTATAATCATAGAAGTCCCAAAATTGGGGATCCTAGTGGGTCAACCTAGTAGATGAATCCTGCACAGTACCAAAGAAATATGACCAAATAATTGGGGAAGGTATTTTAATATATTTATGTTTCCCTCTTTTCTGCTAAAGTGCTCTTGGATAAATTTGCTTTTCATGCTTCAGCTTAGAGCTATATTCACAAGGAACAAACCAGAGAGTGCCCACAGAGAACT
The DNA here is from genome assembly GCF_021218885.2 of Marmota monax. Lineage (NCBI taxonomy): Eukaryota > Metazoa > Chordata > Mammalia > Rodentia > Sciuridae > Marmota > Marmota monax. Next base: position 493,186 of record NW_026692694.1, on the reverse strand, counting down.
GATTGAGTGTGTCAAGTTTAGAGCAGCTAGCACCAAACCTGTTTGATTTATAGCTCCAATTCCATTTAGGTCAAAATGAAATGTAACATTAAAATAAGAACTCTTCCTGAAAGCAAACCATTGAATCTTGAAGTCCCAAACTTGGGGAGCTTACTAAGGTTAGGTCAATGATGAGTTTTGTACAGTATCAAAGTAATCCAACAAAAAATTCAAAGCTCTTTAAGTGCAGGTGTATTCTGCATGCTCCTAAAGCACTCAGAGATGAAGCTGTTTTTTCCTGTAGAAGATTAGGGCTACTTCTACAGGAAACAATCCAGAAAATCTTCACATAGAACTGATTGAGTTGTGATAATTCAAGTAGCTAGGCCAAACCCTGTTTGATTTCCAGCTTCATTTCCATTCACCACTAGAGGTCAAAAAGAAGCAAAACATGAAAATTGAAATGGTTCCTGAAAGCAAACTCTTTGTGTAGGAGGCCCAAACATTTCTAGTATAGTCAATATAAGAAAAATATGAATCCTGCACAATATCATAGAAATTTGAAAACAAAACTAACTCTAACCCTAAAACTAGGTCTAATCCTAGTCCTAACACTAACCCTAACACTATCCTTAACCTGTTTGTAGTCCCATTGATCTTAGAAGTCCCAAACTTGTGGAGCCAAGTGGTGCAGGCTAACAGATGAATCTTTCATAGTATCAAAGAAATCTGACCTAAAAATTGGGGGAGGTAGTTCTGCACATGCATATTTTCATTTTCTCCTAAAGTGCTCTCACATAGAGTTGCTTTGCATGCTTCCACTTAGGGCAACTTTCACAAAGAATAAACTAGAGTATGCCCATAGAGAACTGATTGATTATGTGAGCTCTGAAGTAGCAAGCACCAACCATGTTTGATTTCCAGTTCCATTTCCATTTACCCAGATAGATCAAAATAAAGTGAAAAAAATGAAAGAAAAACAAACTGTTCCAGACAGCTAATTTTGACCCAAGAGTCCCAAACCTAGGGAATATAGTAATGCTATGTAAATGCTGAATCCTGCCCAGTATCAAAGAAATTTGAACAAAACTAAATCTAACAAAACACTAGCTGTAAAACTAGCCCTAACCTAATACTGAACCTAACCTAACCTTTTTAGAGAATCATTGATCATAGTAGGAGCCTAATGGGGCAAGCTAACAGATAAATCATGAGCAGTATCAAAGAAATCTGACCAAATAATTGGGGGAGGTATTTCAGTACATTCATATTTTTCTTTTTTCTCCTAATGTGCTCTTGGTTAAATTATGTTTTTCATGCTGCAGTTTGTGGTACTTTCACAAGGAATAATCCAGAGAGTGCCCACAGAAAGCTGACTGAGTGTGTGAAGTTACAAGCAGCTAGTACTAACCTTATTTGATTTACAGCTCTATTTTCATTCACATCTATAGACCATAACATAGTGAAATGTAAAAATTACACTATTCCTGATAGTGAACCACAAAACTTGAATGCCCAAACTTTGGGATCCTAATAAGGCTATGAAAAGGATGAATTCTGTACAGTATCAAAACAATAAAACAAAAAAGTTGAAGCTTGCTATTAAAGTGCTCACAGATAAAACTGTTTCTTTCTACTTCAGCTTTGGCTACTTCCACAAGAAACTAATGAGAGAATGCATACTAAGAAGTGATTGAGTGTGTGAATTTTCAAGCAGTTAGCACAAACCATGTTTGAATTCCAGCTCCATTTACATTCACCCTATAGGGGAAAATGAAATGAAACATGGAAATTAAAGGTGCTCCTGAGAGCAATTTCTTTTACCTAAGAGGCCGAAACATCGGGAGTATACTAAGATTAGGAAAAAGATGAATCCTGCCCAGTATCAAAAAGTTGAAAAAAACTAACTCTAACCCTAACACCAGCTCTAAAGCTTGCCCTAACTCTAACCATAACAGTAACCCTGACCTGTTAAGAGAAACTTTGATCATAAAAGTTTTAATCTTGGGGAGACTAGTGGGGCAACCTTACAGATGAATTCTGCACAGTATCAAAAAAATCTAACCAAATAATTGGGGGTGGTATTTCACTAAATGTATATTGCTCTGTTTTGTCCTAAAGTTATCTTGTATAAATTAGTTTTGCATGCTTCTTCTTACAGCTTCTTTCAAAAGGAAGATAAATTAGTTATCTTGGATAAATTAGTTTTGCATGCTTCATCTTACAGCTACTTTCACAGAGAGTGCCCAAAGGCAACCGATTGAGTATTTGAAGTTTCATCCAGCTAGAACCAACCCTCTGATTTCTACCTCCATTTGCATTTACCCATATAGGTTAAAATGAAGTGAGACATTAATAGCATCCTATTCCCAACAGCGAACCATTGAACAAAGAAGGCCCGAAACTGGGGCACATAATAAGTCTAGGTAAAAGATAAATCCTTCCTAGTATCAAAGACGTTTGAACAAAACAAACTCTAACACTAACACTATCTCTAAAGCTATCCCTAACCCTAATTCTAAACCTAACCCTAATCTGTTTAGAAAATCAATGATCGTAGATGTTCCAATCATGGGGAGCTTACTGGGGCAAGCAAACAGATGAATCCAGTACAGCATCTAAGAAATCTCACCAAATAATTGGGGGAGATAGTTCAGTACATGCCTATTTTCTTGTTTTCCACTAAAGTACTCTCAGATAAAGTTTTTTTTTGCATGCTTCAGCTTAGGGTTACATTCACAAGGAACAAACCAGAGAGTGCACACAGAGAACTGATTGAGTGTGAGATGGTTCTATCAGCTAGCACCAATCCTCTTTGATTTCAATCTCCATTTCCCTTTACCTTATACATCAAAATGAAGGGAAACCTCAAAACACTAAGTGTTACTGTCAGCGAACCATTGAGCTGAGAAGGCCCAAACCTGGGGAACATAGCAAGGCTAGGTAAAAGATAAATCCTTCCCAGTATCAAGAAAATTTGGACAAAACTAACTCTAAACCTAACACTAGGTCTAAACCTAGCCCTAACCCTAACTGTAATCTTAACCCTAACCTGTTTAGAAAACCTTTGATCATAGAAGTCCCAAAGTTGTGAAGCCTAGTGGGGCAAGCTAAGTAAATAAAAATGCACAGTATCAAAGAAATCTGACCAAATAATTGCGGGAGGTAGTTCATTACATGCTTATTTGCTTGTTGTCTCCTAAAGTGCTCTCAGATAAAGTTGTTTTTACATGCTTCTCCTTTGGCCTATATTCAATAGAAAGAAAGTAGAGAGTACTCACAGAGAACTAATTGAGTATGTGACATATCAAGAAGCTAGTACAAACCCTGTTTGATTTCCAGCTTCATTGTCATTCACACCTATAGGCCATAATGAAGTGACACCTAAAAATTCAAACTATTCCTGACAGTGAACCATTAAACTTAAAGGCCCCAAATTGGGGATCCTATTAAGGCTAGGTAGAGGATGAATCCTTTACAATATCAAAGAAATTCAACCAAAAATATTGAAGATTTCTCCTAAATCACTCACAGATGAAGCTATTTCTTTATATTTCAGCATAGGGCTACTTCCACAAGAAACAATCCAGAAAATGCACACTGAGAACTGATTGAGACTGTGAAGTTTCAAGCAAATTTTCAAACCAACTCTGTTTGATTTCAAGCTTTATTTCCATTTACCCATATATGTCAAAATGAAGTGAGACATTAAAAACAAACTATACCCAACAGCAAACCATTGAACAGAGAAGACCCAAAACTGGGGCACATAGCAAGGCTAGGTAAAAATAAATCTTCCCAGTATCAAGAAAGTTTTAGGTTTATATTTAGGGCCAAGTTTAAATCTAGGGTTTTATTAGGGTTAGGGTCAGTTTTAGGGTTTTTGTTAGGTTAAGGTCTAGGTTTAGGGCTCGAATTAGCATTATTGTTAAGTATAGGGTAATGATAATTTTAGGTTTAGGGTTCAGGTTTAGAGTAGGGAAATGGATAGGGTTAGGGTTAGAGATAGAATTAGGATTTGGTCTAGGGTTAGTAAAAGGTTTAGGGTTATCTTTAGAGTAATGGATAGGTTAGAGCTAGGGTTGGGGCTAGGGTTATGCTAAAGATTATGTCTAGGCTTAGGTTTAGGCTTAGGGTTAGGCTATGGTTAGGATTAGATTAGCTTTAGGTTTAAAGCTAGGGTATGCCTTGGATTAGGGCTAGACCTTGCTACAGATTAGGGCTACAGCTAATGTAATAGCTTGTTATGATTCAGGCTAGTATTAAGGTTAGTGTTAGGGCTTTGTATAGTTTTTGGATTAGGTTTAGGGTTGGGGTAGTGTTTAGAGCTAGGGTTACTGTTAGTTTCAGGGTCAGTGTTCAGGTTAGTGTTATGGTTAGAATTAAAGCCAGAATTAGGTCTTGGGAAAGAGTTAGTGTTTGGCTTAGGCTAACAGATATTTTTAGGGCTATGTCTAGGTTTTACATTAGGTCTAGGTTTTGAGTTATTGCTAGAGTTAGGATTAGGTTTAGGTCTAGGGCTATTGTTAGGCTTAGATTTAGGTATAAGGTTACTGGAAGGGCTACTGTTAGGGTTCAGTTTAGCTTTAGGTTCTGGTTTAGGCCTATGATTAGTGTTAGGGTCAGAATAAGGGTCAGGGTTAGGGTTAGGGTTTTGGTTATTGTTAGAGCTAGAATGAGTGCTAGGGTTAGGACTAGTAATAGGGTTAGGGTTGGTGTTAGGTTAAGAATTAGTGTTAGCATTAGGGTTTAGGTTTGGCTTAGGGTAAGGGATAGGTTTAGAGCTAAGATTAGGGCTTGGATTAAGGCAAAATTTAGGGTTAAAACTAGGTTTCGGGTGCAGATTAGGGCTAGTTTTGTGTTAGTTTTAGGGCTAGTCAACAGCTAATGTAAAAACTCGGTTACAATTAGGGTAAATTTGGGTTATGTTTAGGGTTTACACCTCTAGTGTTATGATTAGTTTTAATGTTATGGTGATATTTGGAGCGAATGTCAGTGTTAAGTTAATAATCAGGGTCAGAATTAGTTTTAGAGTTAGGGTTAGGACACGAAATAAGGATAGGTTTACTGGAAGAGTGTGGTTTAAAGTTAGGGTGGTGTTTAGAGCTAGGGTGAGTGTTAGGATATGAGTCAGAGTCAGGGTTAGTATTAATGTTAAGGTTAGGACTCAAATTAGAGCTAAGGTTAGGTCTAGATGTAGTATTAGGATTTGGTTTAAGTTAAGGTTTAATGTTAGGGTTATTACTCAATTTTGTTTTACCACTATGGTTATTATTAGGTCTAGTTTCATGATTAGTGTTAGGGTTAGTGCTAGTTTTAATGTAAAGCTTCAGCTTAGGGTTAGTGTTAGAGTTAGAGTTAGATTTATATCTAGATTTAGGACTAAGATTAAAAATTAGGCAAGTTTTATGGCTAGGTTTATGGCTATATTTAGGGCTAGGGTTAGGGTTAAGTTAAGGGATAGGGTTAGAATTAGGGATAGGGCTATTGTGAGTCAGAGTTATTCTTAGGGCTATGGTTACCATTAGAATTATGGATAGGGTTAAATTAGGGCTAGGATTAGTGTTCAGCTTAGGTCTAATGTTAGGGTTAAGGTTAGGATTAAGTTTAGAGTAAGGGATTGTGTTATAGCTAGGTTTAGTGGGAGGCTGAGGGTTAGTATTTGGCTAGAGCTATGGTTAAGGTTAGGGTTATGATTAGGGCTAGGTTTATTGCTAGGATGAGGGCTAGGTTTTTTTTTAAGTTTAGGTCTAGTATTAGGGCTAGGGCTAATATCAGGTCTTGGGTTATGGTTAAAGGGAGTTTTACTGTTAGTTTTATGGCTACATGTAGTGTAAGGGTTAGTTTTAGGGTTATGGTCAGTTTTACAGCTAGGACTATTTTTACAGTCAGTGTCTGAGTTAGAATTCGGGATAGGTTAATTTTAAAGTTAGGGATAAAATTAGAATTAGGGTTACTGTTAGATTATTGATAGGGTGAAGTTTAGAGTCTAGGTTTGGATTAGGGTAATGGATAGGGTTAGGTTTAGGGATAGGGTTAGGTTTAGGACTAGGTTTATCTTCAGAGTTAGGGTTATGTTTATGACAATGGATAGGATTAGAGCTAGGGTTTGGGATAGGGTTAATGTTTATGATTAGGGCTAGTGTTAGGGTTAGGTTTAGGGTTAAAACTTGGGTTACAGCTTTGATTAGGTCTAGCTTTTCTTTTAAGTTAGTGCTATAGTTAGAGTTATGGCTAGTGTAAGTACCAAGGTTATGTTTAGGGCTAAATTTAGGGTTAGGGTTAGTGCTGTGTCTAGTGTTAGGTTTAGGTTTAGGGTTAGGGTTATGTTTAGAGCTAGGGTTAGTGTTATGGTCAGAGTCATGGTCAGGGTTAGTTTTAGGGTTCAGATTAAAACTCAAATTAGGGTTAGGGTTAGGGTAATTGTTTGGTTTAGGTTAGGGTTGGGTTAGGGTTAGGGTTGGAGTTAGGGTTTTGATTAAGGCTAGGTTTAGGTCTAGGTGAGGCATAGTAGATTCAGGGGTAAGATTAGTGCTAGGGCTAATATCAGTTCTAGGGTTTTGTTTAAAGATAGTTTTAGGGTTAGGCTAATGGCTACGTCTAGTGTAAGGGTTAGGTTTAAGATAAGGATCAGGTTTAGAGCTCGGGGAATTATTAGGATTAGGTTTGGCTTAATTAAGTGTTTATTTTTATGGCACAAATTAGCATTAGGGTGAGGGTTAGGATACAGTTAATTTTGTTTTAAGGTTCAGGTTTGATTTAGGGTACTGATACGGTTAGCATTAATGACAGGGCTAGGATTAGGTTTAGGGTTAGCATTAGGTTAGTGTTATGGTTAAGGTAATTGATAGGGTTAGAAATAGAGATATGTTTAGAAATATGCCTTGAGTTAATGTTAATGTTAGGGGTTACTTTTAAGGTTATGTTTAGGACTCGAATTAGGGCTAGGGTTAGATCTTGGTGTAGTACTAGTGTTTGTTTTAAGTTAAGTTTAGAGTTAGGCCTGTTTCTCGGTTTTGTTCTAGTGCTATGGTTAGGGTTAGGGCTAGTTTTATGATTAGCTTTAGGGTTAGGGCTAAGGTTATGATTAGGTTTAGGAATAAATCTATATTTAATGCTAGGAATAGGGCTAGGTTTTGTGTTAGGTTTACAGAAAGAATTAGGACTAAGACTAATGTCAGGTCTAGGTTTATAGTTAGTGATATTATTAGGGCTAGGTTTATGACTATGTCAAATTAAAGTGTTACGTTTATGGAAAGGGTCAGATTAAGAGCAGGGGTATTATTAATGTCATGGTAAGGCTTTGGGTTTGCATTAGGTTAAGGTTTAGTGTTCAGGCCCATATTAGCATTAAGGTTAGAATCACAGTTAAGGTAATGGATAGTGTTAGGTTTAGGGTTAGGTTAGGTTTAAGGTAATGGATATGGTTAGGGTTTGTGATAGGTTTAGGGTTAGACCTAGGGTTAGTGTTAAGGTTATGGTTATTGTTAGGGTAATTAATAGGGTTAGACCTATGGTTAGGGCAAGGATAATGTTTAGGATTAAGGCTAGAGTTAGGGTTAGGGTCAGGGTTAGGGCGAGGGTACACTTAGGATTATGTTTAGGGTACAGTTTAGGGTTTGACCTATGATTTATGCAATGGGCTAAGATTAATTTATAGTTTGGTCTAGGGTTATGGTCATGGTTAGTGTAATAGTTAGGGATAGGGTTATCATTGATGTTAGGCTAAGGGCTAGGTTTAGGGTTAGAATTATGCTTAGGGTTAGATTTAGGGCTGTAATTAGGGCTAGGTTTTGTGTGAGGTTTAGGACTACTGTTAGGTATAAGGGTAATGTAAGAGCTAGAGTTATGGTTATGCCTATATTAAGAGATGTCTAGTGTTAGGGTTAGTTTGTTTTTGTTAGTTTAAGGTTTAGAGCTAGGGTTTTTTGTTAGGGTAAATGTCAGGGTTCAGGTTAAGATTAAGTTTAATATTAGGTCCAGAATGAGGACTAGGGTTAGGTCTAGGGGTAGAGTTAGTGTTAGGTTTAAGTTAAGGGTTATTGTTAGGGCAAAGGCTAGGGTTATGGCTCTATTTATGATTAGGTTTAGGTCTAGGGCTAGTGTTATTTTTAGGTTTAGGTTTAGGATTAATGGTAGGGCTAGTGATAGTTTTCAGATAAGGTTTAGGTTCAGGTTTAAACCTAGGTTTAGTGTTAGGGTCAGAATAAGTGTCATGGTTAGAGTTAGTGTTCAGTTAAGTTTAGAGCTAGAATGAGGGTTAGGGCTAGGACTAGTAATAGAGTTAGGGTTTGGGGTAGGCATAGAATTAGGGTTAGGACTAGGGTAGCACTAGGGTGAGGGATTGACTAAGTACAAGAAATAGAGTTAGAGCTAGAATTAGGACTAGGGATAGGGTTAGGGTTAGGGCCAGGGTTAGGATTAGGATTAAATCTAGACCTTTGCATTAGATTAGGTCTAGGTTTTGTGTTAGGTTTAGGGCTATGGCTAATTTAATAACTGGCATTACAATTAGGGCTAGTTTGAGGGTTAGGTTTAGGGCGAGTTCTAGTGTTAAGATTAGGTCTATGGATAGGGTGGTTTTTAGAGCTAGGGTTAGTGTTAAGGTCAGAGTCAGGGTTAGTATTATTTCTAGGGTAAGGGTTAGGACCCTAATTAGGGATAGAATTAGGGCTCGGTGTAGGGTTAGGGTTTGGTTTAGGTTAAGGGTTAGGGTCAGTGAAATGGCTCAGTTTTGCTTGAGAGTTACAGCTTGGGTTAGGTCTAGTTTTCAAATTAACGTTAGAGTTAGATCTAGTGTTAGAGTGTGGTTTAGGCTTAGGGTTAGGGTTAGATTTAGAGTTTGTGTTAAATCTAGGTTTAGGTATACAGAGAAGGTTAGGGCTAGGATTAGGGATAGAGTTTGAGTTATCCTAATGGATAGGGTTTGACTAGGGATAGGGCTAGTGCGAGAGTTAGAGTTTGTGTTAGGATTAGATTTAGGGTTAGAATTGGGGCTTAATTAGAGCTAAAATTAGAGCTAGGGTTAGTATTAAGGCTTAGCCTAAGTTCATGGCTAGGGTTATGGTTATTGTTATGGTTAGGTAAGATGTTATAGCTAGCTTTAGGACTAGGGCAAGGATTAAAATTAGGGCTTCATTAGGACTACGGCTAATGTCAAGTCTAGGGTTACAGTTAGAGATAGTTTTAGGGTTAAAATTTTTAGGGATAGGATTAGGTTTACGTTTATGGTTAGGTTTAGGGTTTAGGTTAGGTTTAGGCTAATGTATAAGTTTAGTATTAGAAATAGGTTTAGGGTTATTCTAGTGTGATCATTAGGGTTAGGATTAGGATTAGGGTAATGGATAGGGTTACAGCTCAGGTTAGGGCTAGGTTTATGGTTAGGATTAAGGCTAAGGTTAGGATAGGTTTTGGGTTATGTCAGGGGTTAGGGGTAGTTTTAGATTTAGGGTAAGTGATAGGACTAGAATTAGGTGTATGGTTAGTGTTGAAGTTAGTTTTATGGCTCTAATTAGGGATAGGCTTTTGGTAAGGTTAGGCCTAGCTTTAGGGCTACAACCAATGTAAGAACTAGGGTTATGATTAGAACTAGTTTTAGGGTTATGTTTAGGGCTGGGTCTAGGGTTAGGTTTAGGTTTAGGATTTGAGTGATGTTTAGAGCTAGTGTTAGTGTTAGGGTCAGAGTCAGGGTCAGGATTTTTTCAGGGTTAGGGATAGGACTCAAATTAGAGCTAGGTTTAGGGCTAGGTGTAAGTTTAGGGTTTGGTTTATGTTAAAGGTTAGGGTTAGGGCTATGGCTCGATTGTTTTGTAGGGCTAGGACTAGGGTAGGGATTATTTTAGGACTAGCATTAATCTTAAGGCTTGTGTTAGTGAGAGGTTTATGTTAGGGTTAGGGTTCGATTTACCATTAGGTTTGATATAGTATTAGGGCTAAAACTAGTGTTATGACTAATGTAAAGGCAAGTGATAGGTTTATGGTAACAGATAAGGTTAGAACTAGAAATAGGCCAGGGAGATAGTTAGAGTTTTAGAGTTTATCTTAGATCTAGGTTTAGGTTATGTTTAGGGCTAAATTAGGGCTAGGATTAGGTCTAGTGTTTGTTTTAGGGTTAGGCCTAGTTTAGGCTTAGGTTTAGGTTTAGGGGTAGGGTTAGGTTTAGGGGAAGGAATGGGGTTAGAGCTGGTTTTTGGGCTAGGTCAATGGTTAGAATTTTGGTTAGGGATAGGGTTATGGTTTGATTTCCTAATTAGGCTAGGGTGAGGGCTAGGATGAGGGCTAGGGTTTGTTTTAGAGTTATGTAAAACTAGGGCTAGGGCTAGTGTCAGGTCTAGGCTTAAATTAGGGATATATTGAGGGTTAAATTTATGGCTAGGTCTAGTGTAAGAGTTTGGGTTAGGGTAAGGGTCAGGTTTAGAGGTAGGTGTATTATTAGGGTTAGAATTAGTTTTCAGGTTTGGTTTTAGGTTAGGGTTTAGGTTTAGACTTGAATAAGCATTAGGGTTTGGATAAAGTAATGATAGGATTGGGTTTAGGGTTCATGTTAGGTGTAGGGTAATTTATAGGGTTATAGTTAGCAAAAGGGTTATGGTTAAGACTAGGGTTAGCCTTAGAATTATGGTTGTGCTTAGGGTAAGGGATAGAGTTAGGGATAGAGTTATGCTTATTATTAGGGTTAGAGTTAGGGTTAGGCCTAGGGTTAGGGTTAGGTTTAGGTTTAGGCTATGGTTTAGAGTTTGAGCTATGGTTAGCACTAGGGGAAGGGTTAGGTATAGGGTTAGGTCTAGGATATATTTATGGTTAGGATCAAGGTTAGTGTTAAGGTTAGGGCTAGGGTTATCATTAGGTTTAGGGTATTGGATAGGGTTTGATGTTGTGTTAAGGTTAGGGTTAGGGTTAAGTTTAGGCTTAAGAATAATGTTAGGGATAGGTTTAGTGTTCGGTTTTGGGTAAAGGTTAGGGTTTGAGTAAGGGTTACCTCTATTGCAAGGGTTAGGTAAATGGTTATGTCTAGGGTTAGTGTTAGGGTTGATTTAGGGTAAGGCCTAGGGTTATCATCAGGGTTAGGGTTAGAGGTAGGGTAATGGGTAGGGTTAGAGCTAGGATTATGGCTAGGTTTATGGTTAGTGTTAGTGTTAGGGTTAGTGTTAGGTTTAGGGTTAGTGCAAGGATTAAAGTGATGGATAGGTTTAGGGTAAGGGTTAGGACTTCTTTTAGGTTTAGAGTTAGGGTTAAAACTAGGTTTGGGGTTCTCATTAGGGCTAGATTTTGGGTAACTTAATGCTAGTGTTAGGGGTACAGCTAATGTAAGAACTAGGGTTAAGATTAGGGCTAATTTTTGGGTTATGATTAGGGCTAAGTCTAGTTTTATGGTTAGGTTTAAGTTCAGGGTGATGTTTGGAGCTAGGTTTAGTGTTAGGTTCAGAGTCAGAGTCAGGGTTACTTTTAGGGTATTGTATAGGACTGGAATTAGGGATAGGCTTAGGGCTAGATGTAGTGTTAGGATTTGGTTTAAGTTAAGGGTTAGGTTTAGTGCTATGGCTTGTTATGTTTTAGGGCTAAGGATAAAGTTAAGAGTAGTTTTACAATTAATATTAGTGTTTTTGCTAGTGATAGGGTGAGTTTATGCTTAGGAGTACATTTAGAGTTATGGTTAATTTTCATGTTAAGGCTATGGCTAGGGTTAGAGCTCAGTTTAAGTCTAGTGTTTGGGTTATGGTAAGGAATAGGGTTGGAACTTGAAATACAGCTGGGGCAAAACTTAGAGTTAGTCTTAAGGCTAGGGTTAGGGATAAGTATAGGGCTAAATTAGAGCTAGTAATATTTCTAAGATTGGTGTTAGTGTTTGGCCTAGGGTTAGGGCTATATGTAAGATTAGGTTTAGGGTTAGGTTAAGGGGAAGGGATGGGTTTATAGCTGGGTTTAGGGCTAGGCTGATGATTAGAATTAGGTTGAGGTCTAGGGTTAGGTTTGTGTTAGAATTAAGGCTATATTTAGGTTTAGGATGAGAGATAGGGTTTGTGTTAGGATTAGAGCAAGTTTAAGGGATAGGGATAATGTCAGGTTTAGGGTTACAGCTAGGGATAGTTATAGGGTTTGGTTCATGCCTATGTCTAATTTTAGGTTTAGGGTAAGGCCCAAGTTAAGAGTAAAGTGTATTTTTAGTGTCAGGGTAAGGTTTCGGGTTTGTAGTAGGTTAATTATTAGGGTTAGGGATAAAATTAGCATTATGGATAGATTTAGGGTTAGTTTTATGAATAGGTTTAGGTTTAGGATTCAGGTTAAGATTAGGGTAATTGGTAGGATTAGGGTTAGTGATAGGATTATGGTTAGGCATAGGGTTAGCATTTGGGTTAGGGTTATTGTTAGGGTAATGAATAGCATTAGAGCTAGGGTTAGATCTAGGGTTTTGGATAGGATTAGGGCTAGAGTTAGGATTAGAGCTAGAGTTAGGGTTAGGGCTAGGGCTAGGGATATGGTTTGTTTTAGGTTAAGGGTTCAGGTTAAGTTTTGAGCTAGTGTTAGTTCTAGGGTGAGGGATAGGTTTAGGATTATGTCTAGGGTTATATTTACACTTAAGGTTAGGGTTAGGGTTAGGCCTAAGGTTATCTTTAGAGTTAGGTTAATGGATAGGGTTAGGTGTCAGGTTAGGTTTAGGGGTAGTTTTAGGTATAGGGTTATTGTTAATTTCAGGGCTAAGTTTATCATTTGAGTTAGAGTAATTGATATGGTTATATATCAGGCTAGGTTTAGAGGTAGTTTTTGGTTTAGTGTTAGTGTTAGGGTTTGGGATAGAGTTCATATTAGAGTAAGGGTTAGGTTTTATCTAGGATTAAGCCTAGGATGAGGCTTAGGTTTAAGTTGAGGTCTAGAATTAGGTTTACAATTAGGATTAGAGCTAGGGTTATCATTAGGGTTAAGGTTTGGTTTAGGGTAATGGATAATTTCAGAGATGGTATTAGGGATAGTGTTAACATTATGATTAGGGCTAGGATTAGGATTAAGTTTAGGGATAGGGCTAGGGTTATGTTTAGGGTTCGTTTTGGGGTTTTATCTAGGATTAGGTATAGGTTGAGGGTTAACATTAGCGTCAGGGTGAGGCTTAGGGTAAGGGATAATGTTAGATTAGGGTTAGGGTTATGCTTTGGGCTAGATTTCAGCCTAGGTTTTGTGTTAGGTGTAGAGCTAGTTTTAGTTCTATGGTAATGTAAGGGTTATGTTTACAGTTATGGCTAAGTCTAGTGTTAGGTTTAGCTTTTGGTTAGGGACAGTTTTATAGCTAGCGTTAGTGTTAGTGTCAGGGTCTGTGTTTGTATTAGGGTTAGGGTTAGGGCTAGAGCCAGAATTAGGTTTGCTTAGGTCTAGAAGTAGGGGTTAGTGTTTGGCTTAGGTTAAGGGTTATCATTAGAGCTAGGGCTAGTTTTTTGTTTATGTCTTTGTTAAAGATATGGTTAGATTTAGGATTAGGTTTAATCTAGGGCTAGTGTTAGGGTTAGGTTTAGATATAAGGTTATGGGTAGGGCTAGTGTTAGGGTTTGGTTTACGTTCAGAATCAGAATAATTTTCAGGGTTAAGGTTAGAATTTGGATATGATTATAACAAGAATGAGGGGTAGGGTTTGGTTTTGGGGTAGACTAAGGATTAGTTTTAGGACTAGTGTTAGCATTAGGGTTGGGGTTTGGCTCGGGTAAAGTATAAGGTTAGAGCTAGGGTCAGAGCTTTGGTTCAGGTTAGGGATAGGGTTGGGTTATTTTTATGTTTAGGGTGAAAGCTAGAGTTAGGTATCAGATTTTGGGCCAGGTTTTCATTAGCATTAGGTCTAAGGTTACAGCTAATGTATGATCTAGGGTTATGATTAGAACTAGTTTTAGAATTATGTTTAAGACCACATCTAGTTTTAGGTTGAGGTTTAGGTTTAGGCTAGGATTAGAGGTAGGGTTAGTGTTAATGTCAGAAAAAACTTTAGAGGTAGTTTTAGTGTTAAGATTAAGACTCAAATTAGGGCTAGGCTCAGGGCTATATATAAGATTAGGGTTTGGTTTAGATAAAAGTTTAGAGTTAGTGTTAAGTTTCAGTTTTGTTTTAGGTCTAAGCCTATGGTTAGGGCTAGTTTTATGATTAGCGTTAGGGTTAGGGCTAGTGTTAGGGTTAGGTTTAGGTGTAGAATTAGGGTTAAATTTAGTTAGGTTTAAATCTAGTGTTAGGGCTAGGATTATTCTAGGCTATGGCTAGGAATAAGATTATGGTAAGTGATAGGGTTAGAATTAGGGCTAGGTCTAGGGCGAGAGTTATAGTTATTCTTAAAGCTAAAATTAGAGTTAGGTTTAGGATTAGGGCTTGGGTTAGTATTAGTTTTAGTCCTAGAGTTAAGTTTAGGGCTAGGTTTAGTGTTAAAGTTAGGGTTCGGTTTAGGTTTAGTGTAAGCAATGTGGTTATAACTAGGTTTAGGGCTAGGGAGTGGGTTAGAATTAGAGTTAGGGTTATGATTAAGTCTAAATTTGGGGCTAGGATGAGAGCTAGTGTTTGTGTTAAGGTTAGGGCTAGGATTAGGTTTAGGGCTAATGTCAGGTCTAGGGTTACATTAGAGATAGGTTTTGGTTTATGTTTATGGTTAGGTATAGTGTAAGGGTTAGATTTAGGGTAAGGGTCAAGTTTACAGCTCTGTTTATTATTGGGGTCAGTGTTTGGCTAAAGGTTTGGTTTAGGTTAAGGTTTAAGTTTAGGGCTTGAATTAGCATTATGGTTAGAGTTAGGGTTAGGTAATGAATAGGGTTAGCATTAGGGTTCAGGTTAGTTTTAGGGCAATGGATAGGATCAGGGATTTTGATAGGGTTAGGGTTAAGCCTAGGATTAGCATTAGGGTTAGGGTTATGTTTAGGGTAGTGGATAGAATTAGGGCTAGGGTTAGGGCTAGGCTAATGGTTAGGATTAGAGTTAGAGTTAGGGTAGTTGATATAATTAGAGCTATGGTTAGGGCTATGGTTAATGTTGTGATTAGGGTTAGTGTTAGATTTGGGTTTGCAATAAGGCTAGGATTATGTTAAGAGTAAAGTTTAGGCTTTGAGCTAGGGTTAGGTCTAAAGCGAGGCTTAGGGTTAGGGTTAGGGTTAGGGGTAGGTTTATGGTTACAATTAGGACTTTGTTCATGCCTAAAATTAGGGATAGGTTTAGTTTTAGTTTAGGTCTAGGGTTAGGGCCATAGGTAGTGTAAGAGCTAGAGTTAAGATTAGGGCTAGTTTTAGTGTTAAGGTTATTGCTGGGTCTAGAGTTAGGATTAGGTTTTTGGTTTAGGGTGAGCTTTGAAGCTAGGATTATGTTAGGGTCAGGGCCAGTGTTCAGGTTAGAGTTAGTGTTGGGTTTAGTGTCAGAATTAGGACTAAGTTTAGATCTATGGGTAGGGTTAGTGTTTGGGTTAGGTTAAGGGTTATGGTTAGTGCTAGGGCTAGGTTGTTGTTCAGGTCTAGGGCTAGAGATATGGATAGATTAAGATCAGGTTTAAGTCTAAGGCTTGGGTTAGGTTTAGGTTTAAGTGTATGATTTCTGGTAGGGTTAATGTTAGAGTTCAGTTTTGGATTAGGGTAAGGTTTATACCTACGGTTAGTGTTAGGGTCAGAATAAATGTCAGGGTTAGAGTTTGGGTTTATATTCGAGTTATTGCTAGGATGAAGGTTTGGAGTAGGAATAGTAATAGAGTTAGGGTTTGGGTTAGGCTAAGGATTAGGGTTAAATTAGGTTTAGCATTAGGTTTAGGGTTTAGCTTAAGGTAATGGATTGGGTAAAACTAGGGTAAGATTTAGGGTTATGGTTTGTATTAGGGCTAGTTCTAGGGTTAGGGTTAAAACTAAGGTTAGCACACAGTTTAGGGCCAGGTTTTGGGTAAGGTTGGGGCTAGTGTTAGGCCTACAAGTAATTTAAAAACCACGGTTATGATTAGGGATTCTTTTTTGGTAAGTGTTATGGCTAGATCAAGTGTTAGGGTTAGGTTTACCATTAATGTGATGTTTAGAGCTAGGATTAGTGTTAGGGTCAGGGCCAGTGTTCGGATTATACTTAGAGTTTGGGTTAAACCCAGAATTATCATTAGAGTTAGGTCTAGTGGTAAGGCTACAGTTTGTGTTAGGTTAAGGTTTATCATTAGGGATAAAGCAAGGTATTTATTTAGGTCTATGGCTACAGATATGACTAGATTTAGGATTAGGTTTAGGTCTAAGGCTAGTGTTAGGGATAGGTTTAGATATAGGTTTATTGCTAGTGCTAGTGTTAGGGTTCGGTTTATGGTTAGAGTAAGGTTTAGACATTCGGTTACCTTTAGGTTCAGAGTAATTTTCAGGATAAGGTTTAGGGTTTGAGATATGGTTAGAGCTAGAATGAGGTCTAGGTTTAGGAATAGTAGTAGGATGAGGGTTTGGGTTAGGCTAAGGATTAGGGTTAGGCCTAGATTT
This sequence comes from Marmota monax, assembly GCF_021218885.2. Lineage (NCBI taxonomy): Eukaryota > Metazoa > Chordata > Mammalia > Rodentia > Sciuridae > Marmota > Marmota monax. The sequence continues at coordinate 476,765 of NW_026692694.1, read as the reverse complement.
AGCATTAGGGCTAGGGTTAGTTTAGGGGAAGGGATTGGATTAGAGCTAGGATTAGGTCTATGTTTAGGCTTAGGGTTAAGGCTCATGTTACATTGAGGTTTAGGGTTAAAGCTAGGGTCATGTCCTGCATTAAAGCTATGTTTTGGTTAGAGTTAGGGCAATAGATAGGATCAGGGATTTTGATAGGTTTAGGGTTAAGCCTAGGATTAGCATTAGGGTTAGGGTTATGTTTAGGGTAGTGGATAGAATTAGTTTTAGTGCTAGTTTTAGTGCTATGGCCAATATATGGACGAAGGTTATGATTTGGGCTATTTATAGGATTAGGGTTAGGACTAGGTCTAGTGGTAGAGTTTGGTAAAACGTTTTGAGCTAGGTTTAGTGTTAGGGTCAAATTCAAGGTGAGAGTAGTTTTAGGGTTAGGGTTTGGACTCAAATTTGGGCTGGGGTAAGGGCTAGGTTGCTGCAGTCTGGCTGGGCACAATCAGGAGCCACTTGTCAAAAGAAACTAACTTTATTTTTAGAACCACACACGCCAAACAAAACAGCCTCTCAGGAAAAACCCTCAGAGCCTCAACTGCCACCACCGGCTTTCCACAAGCCTCTATCTCCCACACAAGCTTCTCTCCACCTCCCACAATCCTCCTGCTCTTGAGGCCGATTGGCTGGGTCACGTGGGCGGAGCCAAAAAAGTCCCCCAATGAGCAGCTCCGTGGTCTGAAAGGGCAGGGAAACAGCCCAATGAGCATCACCGCAGAGGAGCCAATCAGCTAGATGTTGCTGGGGCTGAGGAGCCAATCAGCTAGATGTTGCTGGGGCCGCTGTGAGCCAATCATCAGCCAGCAGCTGGAAGTTTGCTGGCAGCTGGAAGTTTGCTGGGGCCCCTTCAGCTGTGGCTCTCAACACTAGGTCTATGGTTAGGTTTTGGTTGAGGTTAAGTTTTAAAGTTCGGGCTATGACTCGGTTTTGTTTTAGGACTAGCGCTATGGTTAGGGCTAGTTTTAGGCTTAGCATTATGTTAAGGGTTAGTGTTATGTTTAGGTTAAGGCTTAGAGTTAAAGTTAGATTTTGATTTAGGATTAAATCCAGGGTTAGTTCAAGGACTAAGGATAGAGCTACTGTTATTTCTTGGTTTATGTCTAGGATTAGGGTTATGGTAAGGGATAGGGTTAGAACTAGGAATAGGGCTAGGTTGAGAGTGAGAGTTAGTCTTACGGCTAAGTTTAGTGTTTGGTTAGGTATAGGGCTTATTTGGGGCTAGGAATAGGGCTAGGTTTAGGGTTATATTTAGGCCTAAGGTTAGTTTTAGGCTTAGGGTTAGGTTTCATGTAATTGATGGGGTTAGAGATATGGATAAAGCTATGGTGAATGTTAGAATTAGGGTTAGGGCTAGGGGTTTATTAATGTTATGATTAAGGCTAGGTTTAGGGCTTAGGATGAGGGATAGGTTTTGTGTTAGGGTTAGGGCTAGGATTAGTGTTAGCTCGAATGTCAGGTCTAGGGTTATGGTTAGAGATAATTTTAGGTTTAGATTTATGGCTATGTTTATTGTAAGTGTTAGGTTTCAGATAGGGGTCAAATTTACAGCTAGGGGTATTATTAGGGTCAGAGTCAGGTTTAGGGTTTTGTTTAATTAGGGTTTATGGTTAGGGCTCAAATTAGCATTAGGGTTTGGGTTAGGGTAATGATAGAGTTTTGTTTAGGGTTAAGGTTAGATTTAGCATAATGGATATGGTTACGGTTAGGGATAAAGTTAGATGTAGGCCTAGGGTTAGCATTATAATTAGGGTTATGTGTAGGATAATTGATAGGATTAGAGCTGAATATAAGTCTAGGTTTATGGCTAGGATTAGGGCTAGGGTTAGGATTAGGATTATGGGTTTTTTTGTGTTAGTTTAGGGCTACAATTACATCTAGGGCAAATGTCAGGTCTAGGATTATGGCTAAAGAGAGATTTAGGGGTAGGTTTATGGCTGGGTATAGTATAAGGGTCAGGTTTAGGGGTAGGGTCAGGATTAGAGCTAGGTATATTATCATGGGAAGGGGCAGAGTTAGGCTATGGGTTGCGATAAGGTTTAGTGTTAGGGCTTGAATTAGAGTTAGGGTAATGATAGGGTTAGTTTTAGGGTTCAGGTTAGGTTTAGGTTAATGAAATAGGTTAGGGTTAGGGATAAGTTTTCAGTTAAACCAAGGGCTACCATTAGTGTTATGGTTATGTTTAGGGTAATGGAGAGGCTTAGAGCTAGTGATAGGGCTAGGGTTATGGTTAGAATTCTGGCTAGGGTTAAAGTAAAGTTTAGGCCTATGTTCTGGGTTAGGCTTAGGTTTAAAGCTAGGGTTAAGGCTCGAATTAGGGCTTGGTTTTGGGTTTGGTTAGGGCTAGGATTAGAGCTATGGTAATGTATGAACTAGTGTTGCAATTAGTGCTAGTTTTATGGTTACAGTTAGGGCTAGGTCTAGTGTTATGATTAGGTTTAGGGTTAGGGTGATGTTTAGAGAAAGGGTTATTGTTAGGGTTAGTATCTGAGTCAGGGTTAGTTTTAAGGTTAGGGTTAGAACTTGAATTAGGGCTAAAGTTAGTACTAGTTGTTCGGTTAGGGTTTGGTTTATGTTAAGGTTTATGGATATAGGTTGGTTTGTTTTAGGCTAGGGGTACAGTTACAGCTATATTATGGATTAGCCTCAGGGATATGGCTAAACTTAGGTTGAGGTTTAGGCTTATTGTTAGGTTAGATTTTGAATCAGGGTTAGATCTAGGGTTAGGGCTAGGACTAGGGCTATGGTTAGGGTGAGGGATAGGTTTATGGTAATGAATATGGTTAGAACTAGAAATACGGCTAGGGAAAGAATTAGAGATAGTCATAGGAGTAGTCTTATTACTAGTGTTAGGGTTACGGCTACATTAGGGTTAGTATTAAGGCTAGGGTTAGTGTTAGAGTTAGACAAAGGGGTTGGGCTAGATTTAGGGTTAGCATTGGTGTTAAGGTTAAGATTAGGGGAATGGGTTTGGTTATATTAGCTTTAGGGATAGGGTGAGGTTTAGAATTATGATTAGTCCTAGGGTTCTGTTTCAGTTTAGGATTAAGGCTAAATTTAGGGCTAGGTTAAGGGCTAGGGTTTCTGTTAGGGTTATGGCTAGGACCAGGTCTAGGGCTAATATCAGGTCTAGGGTTAACTTTAAAAATAGTTTTAGGGTTACATTATGGCTAGGTCTATTTAAGAGTTAGGTTTGTGTTAAAGTTCAGCTTTAGGGCTAGGGTTATTATTAGGGTCAGAGTCAGGGTCAGGGTTAAACATTTGGTTTAGCTAAAGGTTTAGGGTTAAGGCTCAAATTAGCATTAGTGATAGGTTTAGGATTAGGGTAATGGATAGGATCTAGTTTAGGTTTCAGTTCAGTTTTAGGGAATGGATGAGTAAGGTTTAGAAATCGGGTTAGGGTTACCATTAGGGTTAGGGTTATGTTTAGTGTAATGGATAGGTTTAGAACTAGGGTTAGGGCTAAGTTATGGCTTGGATTAAGTCTAGGTTTACAATTAGTTTTACAGATTGGGCTAGGGTGTTATTTGGGGTAAGTTTTAGTGTTAGGGTAAGTGTTAGGTTTAGGGCTAGGATTATGGTTAGATAGGGTAAGGGTTAGTGTTTGACCTAGAGTTAGGCTAGGGCTAGGGTTAGGTTTAGGTTTGGGTTTAGTTTTACATTTATGCTTACAGTTAGGTTTAGTGTTAGGGATATGGTTTTAATTAGGGTTAGGGTAATGATTATGGATAGATCTAAAGTTCAGGCTATGTTAAACGTTGGTATTAGGTCTAGGCTTAGGGTTAGGGTTTAGGATAGAGGTAGGGTTATGTTTAGTGTAAAGGTTAGGCTTTGAGCTAGGGTTAGGTCTAAGGCAAAGCTTAGGTTAGGGGTAGGTTTGGGGCTAGGGTTAGGCTGAGGATATTGCTTAGAGCTAACTTTAGGCCTAGGATTAGGCCTAGGTTTTGGGTTAGGTTTAGGACTATGGTTAGGACTGTGTGTAATGTAAGAGCTAGGGTTATTTTTAGGTCTAGTTTTAGGGTTAGGGTTATGGCTAGGCCCAGTGTTAGGTCTAGGTTTTGGATTAGTGTCAGGTTTAAAGCTAGGTTCAGTGTTAGAATCAGGGTCAGTTTTGGGGATAGGATTAGGGTTATGGTTAAATCCAGAATTAGGTTTAGGTCGAGGAGTAGGGTAAGTGTTCAGTTTAGGTTAAGGGTTATTGTTAGGACTAGTGCTAGGTTTTTGTCTAGAGTTGTAGCTATATTTAGGATTACCTTTGGTACTGGGTCTAGTGATAGGCTTAGCTATAGGTATAGGTATACCAGTAGGGCTAGTATTAGGGTTTGGATAGGGTTTGGGTCAGGTTTAGATGTAGGGTTACTTTTAGAGTCAGATGAGTGTCAGGGTTATATTTAGAGGTAGAAAGAGGGCCAGGGTTAAGATTAGTATTATGGTTAGAGTTTAACTTAGGCTAAGGATTAGGATTAGGAATAGGGTTAGCATTTGGGTTAGGGTTTAGCTTAGTGTAAGAAATAGAATTAGAGTTAAGGTTAGGGCTAGTGTTAGGCTTAGGGTTAGGCCTAGTATTAGGGTTAAAGCAAGGTTAGGCTCAGAATAGGGGTAGAATTTGTATTAGGGTTAGGGCTATGGTTAGGATAATGACTAATGTATGAACTAGGGTTATGATTAAGCCTAGATTTGGGGTTAGGTTAAACTAGATATAATGTTAGTGTTAATTTTCGGTTAGGGTGATGTTTAGAACTAGGATTAGTGTTAGGGTAGTGTCAGGATCAGGGTTAGTTTTAGAGTTAGTTTTAGGGTTAGTTGTAGGTTTAGGGTTTGATTTAGGTTAAGGCTTAAGAATAGGGCTATGGCTTGGTTTTGGTTTATGGCTATGGCTAGGGATAGGACATATTTCAGGATTAGCATTATGGGTATGGTTAGTGTTAGGGTTTAGAATAGGCTTATTACGGTTAAATTTAGAGTTAGATTTAGATTTAGACTTAGGCTTAGATCTAGTATTAGGATTAGGGCAAATGATAGAACTAGGGCTAGGGCCAGGGCAAGAGGTAGAGTTAGTCTTATGGCTAATTTTAGGGTTAGGATAGGATTAAATAAAGGCTTGGATTAGCACTAGGCTTTGTTTTAGGCCTAGGCTTAGGGTGAGGGTTAGGATTAGGTTTAGGGTTATTGTTAGTTTCTGTGTATAGGATGAGGTTATATATAGGTTTAGGGCTTGGTTAGAAATAGAATTAGTGTTAGGGCTCGGGTTATGGTTTGGGCTAGGATTAAGCCAAGGTTTAGGGCTAGGATTATAGCTAGGGCAAATTTCATATCTAGAGTTATGGTTGAAAATAATTTAGGTTTAGGTTTATGGCTACGTCTAGTGTAAGGTATAGGTTTAGTTAAAGGTCAGGTTTAGAGCTAAGAGTACTCTTAGGGTCGGGGTCACAATTAGTGTTTTGGATAGGTTACGGTTTAATGTTATGGCTTGAATTAGCATTAGAGTTAGGATCAGGGTACAGATAGTGTTAAGTTTAGGCTTCAGGTTAGGTTTAGGTTAATGGACAGGGTTAGGTTTAGGCCCAGGTTTAGCAACAGGGTTAGGGTTATTTTTTTAGGGTAATGAATAGGGTTAGAGATAGAGGTATGGCTAGGGTTATTGTTACCATTATTGATAGGGTTATGCTTAGGGTTAGGGTTAGGGTTAAATGTAGTGTTACAGCTAGGGTTATAGTTACAATTAGTGATAAGTTTAGGGTTAGAGGTAAATCTAGGGATAGCACTGGAATTAAGGCTAGGTTTTGGGTTAAGTTAAGGCTAGGTTTAGGGTAATGGCTAATGTAAGTAGCTGGGTTGAAATTAGGGTAATTTTAGGGTTAGGGTTAGGGCTAGGTCTATTGTTATGTTTAGGTATAGGGTTAGAATGATGTTTAGAGCTACGGTTAGTGTTAAGGTCAATGTCAGGATCAGGATTAATTTTAGGGTTTGGCTTAAAACTCAAATTATTGCTAGAGTTATGGTGAAATGTAGGGTGAGGGCTTAGTTTTTATTAAGGGTTAGGGTTAAATCTATGGCTTGGTTTAATTTTAGAAATAGAGTTAGTTCTAGTTTTAGGAATAGCCTTTGGGTTAGGACTAGTGTTAGGTTTAGGCTTAGGCTAAGGGTTAGGGTTAGATTTAGAGTTAGGATTAGATTTAGGGTTTCTGCTAGGGCTATGAATAGGGCTAGTGTTAGATCTATGGTTTGGGATAGGGTTAGGGTTACAGTAAATATAGGGTTAGAACTAGGTTTAGGACTAAGGTGATAGTTTGTATTAGTCTTTTGGCTAGGGTTAGAGTTAAGGTTAGGGATAGGACTAAATTAGATCTAAGATTAGGGCTAGGGTTAGTGTTAGAGTTAAGCCTAGGTTTTTATTTAGGGTTATAATTAAGTCTACATTTAGGTCTAGAATACGGGCTAGGGTTTGTGTTAGGGTTAGGGCCAGTATCATGGCTAGGGCTAATATCAGGTCTAGGTTTATGCTTAGGGATATATTTGGGGTTAGTTTTATAGCTAAGTCTAGTGTAAGGGTTAGTTATAGTGTAAAAGTGAGGTTTAGAGCTAGGGGAATTATTAGAGTCAGTGTCAATGTTAGGGTCAAGTTTAGGTTCGAATTTAGGGTTAGGACTCAAATTATCACTAGAGTTAGGGTTAGGGTAATGATTGGACTAGGTGCAGTGTTCAGGGTAGGTGTAGGGTAATTGATAAGTTTGGGTATAGTGATACAATTAGGGTTAGGCCTATGGTTAGCATTAGGGTAAGGATTATGTTAGGTCAATGATACAGTTAGACTTAAGTTTAGGGCTATGTTTATGGTTAGAATTAGGTCTTGATTTAGGTTTATGGTGAGAATTAGAACTAGGGTTAGGTTAAGGTTATGTTTAATATAAGAGTTAGGTTCTGAGCTATGGTTAGGGCTAGGCTGTGTGTTAGGTTCAGGATAAGTTCTAGGGATAGGATTATGGTAGGTGTTGGGTTAGGGATAAGGATAGGATTAGAACATAGGATTAATGGTAAGGTCAGTAAAAGGGTCAGGGTTAGTGTTAGGATTTTGGATAGGCTTAGATCTAGAAGGAGGACAAGGGTAAGGGCTATTAATAAGGTTAGTGTTTTGGTTAGCCTAAGGATTAGGGGTAGGTCTAGGATTACCCTTGGGTTTAAGGTTTTGCTTAAGTAAAGGATTGGTTTAGAGCTAGGGTTAGGGCTATGCTTATGGTTAGAGTTAGGGTTAAACCTAGGTTTAGGACTTGAATTAGGCCTAGGTTTTGTGTTAGGGTTAGTGCTACGGTTAAGGCAATGGCTAATGTAAGAACTAGGGTTACCATTAGGGTTAGTTTTAGTGTTAGGGTATGGGTTTAATGTTAGGGTTAGTTTTAAGGTTTGGGTCATGTTTTTAGCTAGGGTTCTTGTTAGAATAGGATTCAGGGTCAGGCATAATTTTAGGGTTAGAATTAGAACTCAAATTAGGGTTAGGTTTACTGTTAGAGTCCAGTTTAAGGTGAGGGCTGTGTTTAGAGCTAGAGTGAGTGTTAGGATATGAGTAAGCATCAGGGTTGGTTTTAACGTTAGTGTTATGACTCGAACTAGGGCTAGGGTTAGGTCTAATAGTAGTGTAAGGTTTGGTTTAAGTTAAGGTTTAGGGTTAGGACTGACACTCCATTTTGTTTTAGTCCTATGGTTAGGATTAGAGCTAGTGTTAGTGTTAGGCTTATGCTTAGTGTTAGGATTAAATTTGGAATTAGGGTTATACCTAGGGTTAGGGCTAGAACTAAGGATAGGACAAGGTTTATGTGTAGGTTTAGGATATGGTAAGGGACAGGGTTAGAACTAGGGATAAGGCTAGGGCAAGAGTTAGTCTTAGGGCTAGGATAAGGGTTAGTTTTAGTGATAGGGCTAAATTAGGGATAGCATTACGGCTAGGTTTAGTGTTTAGTTTAAGCCTAGGGTTAGGGTTAGGGTTAGGGTTAGGGTTAGAGTTGAGATTTAGCATTTAGAGTTTAGGTTTAGAGTTAGGGCAAATTTTGTGGTAATCAATGGCTTTATAGCTAGGTTTAGAGGTAGGGTGAGGGTTATGATTAGAGTTAGGGCTGTGGTTAGGGTAAGGGTAATTATTAAGCCTAGGTTTAGACTTAGGATGAGGATATTTTTTTAAGGTTAGGGCTAGGATTAGTGCTAGGGCTAATTTCAGGTCAAGAATTATGGTTGAAGATAGTTTTAGGATTAGCATTATGGGTACGTCTAGTGTAAGGGTTATGTTTAGGGTTAGCATCAGGTTTAGAGCTACAGGTATTATTAGGGTCAAGTTCTGTTAGTGTTTGGGATAGGTTAAGGTTTAAAGTTAGTGCTTAAAGGAGCATTAGGGATTGGGTTATGGTTATGGTAATGGATAGGGTTAGAAATCAGTTTAGGGCTAGGTTTATGGTTGTGATTAGGGCTAGGTTTTGGGTTATGTTAGTGCTAGGGTTAGGTTTATGGCTAATGTAAGTACTAGGGTTATGATTACGTCTAATTTTAGTGTCTTACAGATAGGTTAACTATTAGGTTTAGGTTTAGGTTTAGGGTGATGTTTAGACCTCAGGTTAGTGTTATGGTCAGAGTAAAGGTCAGGGTTAGTTTTAGGATTTGGCTTAAAACATGAATTATGGCTGGGGTTAGGACTAGGTGTAGGGTTAGGGCTTAGTTTAGGTTAATAATTATGGTTAGAACTTTGGCTCAGTTTGGTTTTAGAAATAGAGTTATGGTAAGTGAAATTTTTAGGATTAGTATTAGGGTTAGGGACAGGGTTAGAATTTGGCTTAGGCTTCAGTTTAAGGTTAAATTTAGAGTTAGGTTTTTATTTATGGTTAGTGCTAGGACTAAGGATAGGGCAAAGATTAAAACTAGGATTTTGGATAGGGTTAGTTTTATGGGAAGGGATAGGATTAGAATGAGTGATAATGCCAGGGTGTGAGTTAGAGTGATTCTTAGGGATAGGGTTAGGGTTAGGGTTAGGGATAGGTTTAAATTATGGCTAGGGTTAGTGTTAGGGCTAGGGTTAGAGCTAGTTTTAGAATTAGCATCAGGGTTAGGGCTAGTTTTAGGATTAGGCATCAAGTTAGGGTTAGATTTAAAGTTAGGTTTCAATCTAGTGTTAATGCTAAGGTTAAGGACAGGGAAATTGTGATGAAAAGGGTTAGGGTTAGAGTTAGGGTTACATTTAGGGTAAGGGATGTGGTTTTTTTCTAGGTTTAGGGCTATGGCAAGAGATAGTATTATGGTTAGGACTAGAGATAGGATTAGGGTTTTGATTAAGGCTAGGTATATGGTGAGGATGAGGTTTAGGGTTTGTGTTAGGGTTAGAGATAGTATTAGGGATAGGGCTAATGTCATGTCTATGGTTATAGTTACTGCTAGGTTTTGTGTTAGGTTTATGGCTTGGTCCAGTGTAAGGATTAGGTTTACGGTAAGATTCATGTTTATATCTAGGGTTTTGTTAGAGTCAGGGCCACGGTTAGGGTTTGGGTTAAGTTAGGGTTTAGGTTTATTTTAGTGTAATGGATTGGGTTAGGGTTAGGCCTAGGGTTAACTTAAGAGTTAGGGTTATTGTTAGGTCAATGGATAGGTTTACACCTAAGGTTAGGGCTTGATTTATGTATATGATTAGGGCTAGTTTGGGTTAGGGTTAGGTTTAAGTTTAGGGTTAAAACTAGGTTTCCTATTTGGTTAAAGCTAGGTTTTTGGTTAGATTAGGGCTAGGGTTAAGGCTATGGCTAATGTATGTAGTAGTGTTATGATTATTGCTAGTTATAGGTTTAGGGATAGGGCTATGTCTAGTGTTAGCTTGAGGTTTACAGTTATGATATTTAGAGCCAGGGTTAGTGTTTGGGTAAGAGTCAGGGTCAGGGTTAGTATTTGGGTTAGGTTTAGGACTAGAATTAGGATATGGTAAGGGCTAGGTGTAGGGTTAGGGTTTGGTTTAGGATAAGGGTTAGGTTTAGGGCTATTCCTCGGTTTTGTTTTAGGGCTAGGGTAGTGTTAGGGCTAGTTTTAGGATTAGCATTCACATTAGGGCTAGTGTTAGGTTCAGAGTTAGGCTTAGGTTTAGTGTTAGATTTAGAGTTAGCATTAGATCTAGGGTTATGGCCAGGGCCATGAATAGGGCTATGGTTAGACCAAGGGTTAGGCGTAGGATTAGGGTTCTAGTAGGGAAAGGGTTGGAACTAGGGTTAGGGTTAAGGTGAGAGTTAGAGTTAGTCTTTGGGCTAGGGTTAGGGTTAGTGTTAAGGATAGGGCTAAATTCGAGCTATGATTAGGGATAGTATTAGTGTTAATTTTAGGCCTAGGGTTTGGGTTAGGGATAAAATTAAGGCTATTTGTAGGGCTAGGATAAGGGCTAGGTTTGTGATAAGGTTAGGGCTAGGATTATTGCTAGGGTTAATATCACATCAAGGGTTAAGGTTAGGAATAGTTTTTGAGTTAGGTTTATGGCTAGGTCTAGTGTAAGGGTTAGGTAGGTTAAGAGTCAGGTTTATAGCTATGGAAATTATTAGGATCATGGTTACTAATAGGGTTTGGTTTAGTTTTTATGTTAGAGTTAGGGCTTGAATTAGCATTCAGGTTAGGATTAATGTAATAATTCGATTAGGTTTAGGGTTTAGGGTAGGTTAGAGTAATTGATAGATTTGGGTAAAGCGATAAGCTTAAGTTTAAGCCTAGGGTTAGCATTACGGTAAGGTTTAGGGTTAGGGTAATGGATACAGTGAGAGTTAAGGTTAGGGATATCGTTATGGTTAAAATTAGGTCTTGTGTTAGGGTTAAGGTGAGGGTTACAACTAGGATTAGTTTTAGGGTTATGTTTAGCGTAAGGGTTAGGTTCTTGACTATTTTTAGGCCTAGGGTGAGAGTTAGGTTCAGAGTTTGGTCTAGGGATAGGATTATTGTAAATTTTGGGTTAGGGTTGGGGTTAGGGTTAGACCTAGGTTTAGTTTTAGGGTCAGAATAAGGATCAGGGTTAGGGTTAGGGTTTGGGATAGTGTTAGAACTAAAACAAAGGCTAGGGTTAGGACTATTAATAGGATTAGGGTTTTACTTAAAGACTAGAGATAGCTCTAGGGTTACTCTTAGGTTTAGGGTTTCACTTAGGGTAAGGGATTGATTTAGATCTAGAGTTAGGGGTATTATTAGGGTTAGAGTTAGAGTTAAAACTAGGTTTATGGCTTGGTTTAGGGCTAGTTTTGTGTTAGGATTAGGGTTAGGATTAGGGCAACAGGTAATACAAGAACTAGGGTTACCAGTAGGGTTAGTTTTAGGATTAGGGTTAGGGGTACTTTGAGTGCTAGGCTTAGTTTAAGGTTAAGTTGATATTTATAGCTATGATTATTGTTAGGATAAGAGTGAGGCTCAGGGTTAGTTTCAGGGTTAGTGTTAAGACTGGAATTAGAGCTACTGTTAATGTTAATGTTCAGTTTGAGTTTAGGGCAGTATTTTGATCTTGGATGAGTGTTAGCATATGAGTCAGGTTCAGGGTTAGTGTTAAGGTGAGGCTTAGAACTCGAATTAGGGCTAGGTTTTGGTCTAAGTGTAGTTTTAGTGTTTGGTTTAGCTAAGGTTTAGTGTTAGGGCTATTGCTCAGTTTTGATTTACTGCTAGGATTTGGTTAAGGCTAGTTTCACAATTATTATTAGGGTTAGGGCTAGTGTTAGTATTAGGGTTAGGCTTAGGTTTAAGGTTTGATTTAGAGTTATGGTTAGGGCTGGGACTAACTTTAGGGCAAGTGTTAGGGCTAGTGTTAGGTTTATGGTAGCAGACAGGGATAGAACTAGGGTTAGGGCTAGAGCAAGATTTAGAGTTAATTTTAGGGCTAGGGTTAGGATAGGGTTAGATATAGAGCTAAATTTGGGCTAGGATTAGGGATAGGTTTTGTGTTTAATTTAAGCCTAGGGTTAGGGTTAGAGTTAGGTTTAAATTTAGAGTAAGAGATGACATTATAGCTAGTTTTAGAGGTAGGGTGAGGGTTAGAATTAGGGTGAGGTGTAGGGCTAGATATAAGTTTATGATTAAGGCTAGGTTAGGACAAGAACGAGAGCTAGGTGTGTTTTTAGGGTTTGGTCTAGGATTAGGGATAGGGCTAATTTCAGGTCAAGAATTATGGTTAAAGATAGTTTTAGGGTTAGCTTTATGGCTAAGTCTAAGGGTTAGTTATTGGATTATGGTCAAGTTTAGAGCTAGGTTTAATATGAGGTCAAGGTCTGGGTTAGGGTTTGTGATAGGTTAAGGTTTCAATTTTGGCCTTGAATTAGTTTTAAGATTAGGGTTAGGGTAATGATAGGGTAAGATTTAGGATTAAGGTTAGGTTTATGGTAATGGAAGTGTTAGGATTCAGTAGAGATAAATTTATGTCTAGGGTTATCATGATGGTTTTGGTTATGGTTATGTTAATGGATAGAGTTAGAGATCAATTTAATGCTAAAGTTATGGTTATAATTAGAGCTAGTGTTAAGGTTATGGTATTTTGGGTTAGGGCTCTGATTATGACTAGGATTTGGTTTATGTTAGGGCTAGGTTTAGGGTTAGAGCTAATGTAAATACTAGGTTTAAAATTAGGGCTACTTTTAGGGTTTTAGTGATAGGTTTAGTGTTAGGGTAAGGTTTACTGTTAGGGTGATGTTTAGAGCTAGAAGTCTTAGGGTCAGTGTCAGGTTCAGGCTTAGTTTTAGAATTTGGCTTCCAACTCAAATACATCTAGGTTTAGTTCTAGGTTTAAGGTTAGGGTTTTGTTTAGTTTACTGTTTAGTGTTAGAGCTATGGCTCAGTTTTGTTTTAGGGCTAGGGCTTGCCTTAGGGCTTATTATAGGGTTGGTGTTATGGTTTGGGCTAGTGTTAGGTTTAGGCTTAGGCTTCATGTTAAGGCTAGTTTTAGAGTTTACATAGTGCTAGGATAAGGATAGGGAAAGAGTTAGCGCTAGGGTTAGGGTTATGGTAAGAGATAGGGTTAGAATGAGTAATAGGGCTAGTATAAGAGAGTTAGTCTTAGGGCTAGGATTAGGGTTAGGTTTAGGGATAGGGCTAAATTATGGCTAGGGTTATGTTAGGCCTAGAGTTAGGGCTAGTATTAGGATTAGGCTTAGGCATCAAGTTAGTGTTAGATTTAGAGTTGGATTTTGCCGCAGTCTGGCTGGGCACAATCAGGAGCCACTTGTCAAAAGAAACTAACTTTATTTTTACAACCACACACGACAAACAAAATAGTCTCTCAGGAAAAACCCTCAGAGCCTCAACTGCCACCACCGGCTTTCCCCAAGCCTCTCTCTCCCACACAAGCTTCTCTCCACCTCCCACAATCCTCCTGCTCTTGAGGCCGATTGGCTGGGTCACGTGGGCGGAGCCAAAAAAGTCCCCCAATGAGCAGCTCCGTGGTCTGAAAGGGCAGGGAAACAGTCCAATGAGCATCACCACAGAGGAGCCAATCAGCTAGATGTTGCTGGGGCCGAGGAGCCAATCAGCTAGATGTTGCTGGGGCCGCTGTGAGCCAATCATCAGCCAGCAGCTGGAAGTTTGCTGGCAGCTGGAAGTTTGCTGGGGCCCCTTTGGCTGTGGCTCTCAACATCTCCCCCTCTCTGTTTAAACAACAAGCATGTGGCTTAGGGGCCGTGCCTGTTAGGCAGTCCAATTCAACATATGGTCCTTACCCGTCATCGGATGAACTGACCTCTAGGCGTCAGCCTCCTGTCTTAGGTTGGTACCAATGCAATTGGATCATACCCGTCATTGACTACCGGTCCAGCATACAGCCATACTTGTGGATAGGCCTTTGCACCTGTGGTGGGGTGAGGTTCTTTGCCTCACCTCTGTTGGCCCCCAAATTTTAGACCATCACTAGTAGAGGAGGATGCAAAATGCCATGACATTAAGCCAATTGAGGGCTCCTTTGAAAAATTGTACCACCGGTGACACCATCAGCAAAAATACCCCAACACTACCACAAGTTGCTGCACCAACAGATAGTTCACAATGCATACAGGTGAGCTCACAATGTGTCCAGGCAAGTTCTGCAAGCAGTTCAGTGATGGCTATTGTAGAAGCTGTAGATTGGTTTTATCTTTGACTTCACCAGCACTGGGATGAAGATAGGAATTCTGGCAATAATGGCTAAAGAAAAAATTATGTAACATTCCAGAAGGCACTAAAAGAAAACAATTTTCTTAACAATTTACATTGTCTTTAAGAGAATTATTAAATATAATGAAAAGGAAAGGTGAAAGTAAACAAACAGATCTGTTAACCTTCTTTTTTGTTTACATATTAAAACAATCCTTAACAGTTGTTTACCCAATTTAAATTAAACCATATAAATCACGTGGAAAAAAAAAAAAATATTTGGATCCATTTTATCATGAGCGCTCATCATATATGATATATGGACATACGTATATTCAAACATATAACACAAAACACAAGTGTGCACACATAATATAATACATACAACACATAACATTATAGTAAAGGCCTTATAACTTTTTACAGGTGAAATCTCCATTGCAATGTTTAAAAACTCTATAGTCAAAAAATAGAACTGATCAGCAAAACATTAACCTAGGTCTGTATGGGCTCAAAAAACAAAATAGAACTTCATGATATGGCAAAGGGCAATAATAAAATAGATATTGAAAAAAGCATCCTGGTTCTGTTGCAGATGTAAGAATAGCCAAACTGGAGTTTTGGATATCAGTTGTTATGGATTTGAGCCAAATCATCTTCTTTTTGGTCTGTAGAAATCGCTTTAGTTAATCTTTCTGGAATCCAAATCGGCTGCTGTTCTCCCTGTGGAAACACATAAACAGACCCCCGACTCCAGACAATCACTGGGTCAGGACCTTGGTTAATCTCTCTGGAATCCAAATCGGCTGCTGTTCTCCCTGTGGAAACACACAAACAGACCCCCGACTCCAGACAATTACTGGGTCAGGACCTTTCCATTGTCCTGTTAGAATATCCTTCCAAAGTACCTTGGGCTTATGTACATTTTTTGGACACATATGCCTTTCCGCAGCACTAAGTCCTGATGAATCCAAATTTAAAAAGTTTAGAGTAAAAAGGGTTATTTTAAGTTTATCTTTGGGGAATATATACCCCTTCCCAATTCCTTCTTTTTGCTTTAATAAGTACATTTTAATAGTTTGATGAGCTCTTTCAACTATGCCTTGTCCCTGTGGATTGTATGGGATTCCTGTTATATGAGTAATGCCAAATGTTGAGCAAAATTGTTTAAAAGAGGTAGAAGTATAACCAGGGGCATTATCTGTTTTTAACTGTTTTGGAACACCCACAGTGGCAAAATTTTGTAAGCAATGAGCTATAACATCTTTAGTTTTTTCTCCGGCATGAAGGGAGCCCATCAAAAATCCAGAAGAAGTATCAACTGTAACATGCAAATATTTTAATTTTCCAAATTCTGGCAAGTGTGTGACGTCCATCTGCCAAATATGGTTAGGTATCAATCCTCTGGATTGACTCCAAGATTAACTTGTGGTAAAAAGGTCACACAATTTTGACATTGTTTTATTATTTGTCTAGCTTGTTCCTTAGTTACTTTAAAGTGCTTTTGTAAAGTATTAGCATTGACATGGAACTTTTTATGAAAATTTATAGCTTCTTCTAGTGTAGAGAAAATATGTATGTCATGTGTAGTTTTATCTGCTAAATCATTGCCCAAACTAAGTGCTCCAGGCAATCCTGTATGTGCCCTGATATGTCCTATAAAGAATGGATCTTTTCTGTCCCAGATTAGACTTTGTATAGTGGAAAGCAAAGAGAAAACAGTAGAAGAAGGTGAAATCCTACCAGCATCTTCAAGAGATACTATAGCATTAACTACATACTGACTATCAGAAAATAAATTAAATACAGAATCTTTAAACATCACAAAAGCTTGTAAAACTGCATTAAGCTCTACCTTTTGAGCTGATTGTTTGGGTACTAAAAATGTAAAAGTTTGATCAGGGGTAACGACTGCTGCTGTACCATTATTTGACCCATAGTAAGAATAGTGCTAGGAGAATAAGATAAATGTATCCATAATAATGGACCTTCTTGCCAAAATACTCCTGTAGGAATATTTTTTGTTGGTAGTACAATAAATAATAAAGGCAAACTTATATCAATTCTATCCAAATGCATATTTTCCATATATGTTTCAATGATTTTTAATGCCTTTCTTGCTTCAGGCGTTAACATTCGGGGTGAATTTGGATCTGATGGACCTTTTAGGATATCAAATAAAGGTCCCAACTCTCCTGTTGGTATACCTAAATAAGGCCTTATCCAATTTATGTCTCCTAATAACTTTTGAAAGTCATTAAGTGATTTGAGTTGATCTACTCGTATTTGAATTTTTGGTGGACGGACCATGGTTGAGGATAATAGAACTCCTAAATAATTAATTGGAAAATTTAATTGTACTTTATCTATTGCTATTTCTAGACTATAATTTTTTAATAAGTTTGTAAGTGTGGCATAACATTCTAGCAATGTGTTTTTATCTTTGTGTGCTAATACATCATCCATATAGTGAAATATTTGTAGTTCAGGATTTTGATTTCTAAGTGGCTGGATTACTTTGTTAACATAAATTTGACACATAGTTGGGCTGTTAGCCATCCCTTGAGGGAGTACTTTCCATTCATATCTCTGATCAGGACCTTCATGATTCAGTGCAGGGATAGTAAATGCAAAACGTGGACTATCCTCAGGATGAATTGGAATTGAAAAAAAACAATCTTTAATATCTATAACTAAAACATACCAGGTTTTTGGCAAAGCAGACAACTGAGGAATCCCTGATTGAGCAGGTCCCATAATAACCATCTCATTATTAATGGCTCTTAAATCTTGCAATAATCTCCATTTACCAGATTTCTTTTTGATGACAAAAATGGGAGTATTATGGGGAGATACAGAAGGTTGTATATGTCCTTCTGCTAATTGTTGTTTGACCAGGTCATGGGCTGCTTGTATCTTTTCTTTAGTCAGGGGCCACTGAGGAACCCATACTGGTCTTTCTGATTTCCAAGTAATTTTTATTGTCTCAGTGGCCCTTTCTGAAAATCCAACCCATGTCTGTCTGTTCCTTGACCTATTTGTATTGGTGCTGCTATACCTTGTTCTTGTTTTTCTAATCTTTTTCCTTTCCTAAAACCTTGTCTAGTCATAATAGTGGGTGCATTTTGGTTGATGTTATTTGTTAATGTCAAACCTAATTGATCTAGGACATCTCGTCCCCATAAATTTACGGGAAGATGATCCAATACATATGGCTGTATAGTTCCTTCACATCCTTCAGGATCCTTCCAATCTAATACCATTGCACTTCTATGGGGATTAGTCGCCACTCCTAGGCCTCGAAGCGTTTGAGTGGCTTGTTGTAATGGCCAATGTGTTGGCCATTCTTGACGAGAGATGATGCTAAGGTCTGCACCTGTATCCAGTAGCCCATTAAATTCACGTCCTTGAATATTTAGTTTTAGCATGGGGCGAGAATCTAAATTTAAAGAAAGCATAGCCAAATGTACACCTGTGGAGCCTAATCCCTTGGAACCTCTTTCTACAGTACGACTGGAAAATTTATCATGTAGGCTGGGTATTATTAGTAACTGTGCTATTCTATCTCCTGGTGAAATTACTGATATACCCTTTGGAGAACTGGCTATAATTTTTATTTCACCTTCATAATCGGGATCAATTACCCCAGGACTTATCATAAGTCCTTTTAGAGTAGAAGAGCTGCGTCCCAATAATAAGCCTACTGTTCCTTTGGGAAGAGGTCCTTTCACCCCTGTGGGAATGATTTGAACTCCCATCTCTGGAGTTAGTACTGCTCTGGCGGAGGCGCAGATGTCCAACCCTGCGCTCCCTCTGGTTTGTCTGATGAGGGATCTGATGGACAATGTGTCCTGGGCACTACCCTGATGGGGGTGCTGGGTTCCTCCAGTGCTCTGTATATTTGTGGTTTGGGGCCCCGGAGCATTGGGCCCCCCTGTCCATTTTTTGGCAATGGAGCCCGATGCCTTTCTCCACGATATCGTGGATAAACACCTGGTCCTTGTTCGTTTTTTGTTAATGGAGTACCCTCTATGGTGGTTTGAGAACGGCATTCATTAGTCCAATGTCTCCCTCTACGGCATCGTGGGCAAATACCTGGTATTCTACTCCTTTGATACCTAGTTTTGTTAAACCCTCCTCCAATGGGGCAATTCCTTTTAAAATGTCCTGTTTGTTCACAATTGTAGCATGTTCTTGGCCTGGCATCTAAAGCCTGTTTTACTGCAGCTGCCACAATTTGCCCTTGTTCATTAATGTCTCTGGCATCTAAAGCCTGTTTTACTGCAGCTGCCACGACTTGCTCTTGTTCTCAATGCCGCAGTCTGGCTGGGCACAATCAGGAGCCACTTGTTAAAAGAAACTAACTTTATTTTTAGAACCACACACGCCAAACAAAATAGTCTCTCAGGAAAAACCCTCAGAGCCTCAACTGCCACCACCGGCTTTCCCCAAGCCTCTCTCTCCCACACAAGCTTCTCTCCACCTCCCACAATCCTCCTGCTCTTGAGGCCGATTGGCTGGGTCATGTGGGCGGAGCCAAAAAAGTCCCCCAATGAGAAGCTCCGTGGTCTGAAAGGGCAGGGAAACAGTCCAATGAGCATCACCGCAGAGGAGCCAATCAGCTAGATGTTTCTGGGGCCGAGGAGCCAATCAGCTAGATGTTGCTGGGGCCACTGTGAGCCAATCATCAGCCAGCAGGATTTTGATCTAGGGTTAGTGCTAGGGCTAAGGATAAGGCAAGGGTTACGACTAAGGATAGGGTTAGAATTAGGGTTTAATTTAGGGTAAGGGATGTGGTTATAGCTAGGCTTAGGGCAAGTGCGAGGGTTAGTATTAGGGTTAGAACTAGGGTTAGGTTTAGGTTAATGATTAATGCTATGTTTTGTTTTTTTTTTTTTTTTTGAAATGTTTGGTAACCTTTATTACTATTATTATCACACAGATATACTTAGCTAACCAAGTTATTGATATGCACATTTTCTTTAGGAAACAAGAAAAATCAATGTAAAAATGTTCGGGTTGGGAAATGAGCCACAGTAGGAAATGGGGGCAAGCTTTATTTTAGATGTGAATTAAAACATTCATATATCCTATTTGTGTGGAATGAAAAAAATTAGTGTTAAATATACTTTTAAATTAGTTTGAGGTCACAGAACCTTTGAAAGTTTTGTCCTTTTGTTACAACAATGATCTGCTTATGGATTATACATTATTGAAGTTACAGGAAGGAAATAAAAATATTTCTATATATTCAGAGCTATTTAAGTGGTATTCAATTCATGTACACTATTTTTGCTATTAACTATTTACTTCAGAAAAGATTACTGTCATCTTACTCATTAATGCATTTGCAAAATGTCATGGTTTTCCATTATCTTTGTATGATATATTTAGCAATAATGTAATGATACATGGTGAATTCTCAGCCTTGGAAAACAACTTCTTTGTTGAAAACTGTTATATAAAGGACATAGATTTCAAGAAACTTTATTGAGAACTATCCATGATACTCAAAGATATTGTGTTTGCATGATTAAACATGGTTTATATAGTTAAAATGTCAGAATATATACACTACAAAAATAATTCAAATATTTCATTACTACTATAATCTGGCAATGTTTCCCTAATGGCAACAGTTTAACTTTTCATCTTACCTGAATGTCCTCTAATCTACATATGAAAATAAATATTTTAAGGTATTTTGTATTTTAGTCATTTCCATTGCAGGTTATTTAAAGTATTGGCCCTCTATGCAACATATTTGGTGAAATACTTTGCGATTTAGTTCAACTCCATTTATATGAGTATTCTAAAATGATGTTGAATTCATACAATCTGAAAAATCTTGTTTTGTTTTGTTATGATGATTATCTGGTGTAGGGTTATACAATTTTATTTAATAGTCATTTAGTTTTCCTTTATAGTCTAATTTTTCATCTGTGTAATACGAGAAGACTAAAGCATTTAGAGAAATTTTTTTCTATTTTTATTTTTCCCATTGTAGGTTATGGAAAGAATACTTTGACCTCTAAATCATATCTTATGAAAAAGTCATTGAAGATTAATTCAGACCGTTTAGCTCTTTTCCATATATATGCATTTTTTATCCTCACATATATGTTCTAAAAACTAATGAAACTAAACACTTCCTGCATAAAATATACATTATACAAACTCACATAAATTTTTGCATTTATGAAGGATCATTGATACTCTTAATAAATTGTATAGACTTGTGTGTCTGTTTACACCCATGTGGGGATTCTAGGCCATATAGAAATTATTCAAGATATGTAAATGCTAAAAAATAGACAGTTGCTTATGAAACATAGAATTAGCAGGATAATTTTGTAGTGCACCCCTAGGATTGTTGGAGAAGATGACATGGAGGATGATGTGCTTAGGTAAAAGCTTAGGATATGAAAAAACTTAAGAAAAGGATTGTGGGTAAATTGGTTAAATACATAAAAAACAAATTCCAGCATGGCTGCATGGTGTATTTTGTAAAGGAAATATTCTTATGGCAAGACTGACACTAGTAATTTTTGAGGTATTGGATTTCTGAATCTAAAAAAGTTCTAGATTAGGTTAAAAAGTTTTGAGATTTAACAGTTGAAATTCCACATTTACCTGTAGAATCATTTGATTTTATATTTTTAAGAATAAAGCAATAAAGTATTTTCTAGTTACCTTGTATAAATCAATTTTCTAGAAACTAAGCCAGGTTTTCTCATATCTTGTTAGTGGGAATAAGTGTTTTTATTTTTACCATTTCTGAAATTATTGTGTTAGAATCACCAAGTAGCATATTGAAATGTAGTCCATGGTTTACTGTAATCCAGAACTGAATTTTAAATCTTAAACTACTAAAGGGATTGTTGTTTAAATGTCTAATGGTTCAGTCACTAGAAAATGTCCTTTAAGATTTAAAAACTAATATTAATCTTTATTTTAACATTCCAGAGGGCTATGCCATGAGGACAGGGACTCAGTTATTCCAGTCCTTCTGTTTTGCAGATCTATAATTAGATTTCAGTACTTCCCATTAATAGCTTCTTTGGCCAATTTGGCTGCTTAGTGTAATTACTAGAGTCAGAAGATAGCTCTTGATAAATTCTGATCATTAATCTTAAAACTATTAAACAAAATACAGGATAGAGAATGCATTTTTACCTATTATACTCTAAATGCATTTTAAGTTTTTAGTATGAAAATTCTAAACAAAATATAGTGAGAATAATATCACAAACTACTTTATATCCATCACTGAGCTTCAATAATTATTAATACTTTGCCATATTTGGTACATTAAGATTTTAGATGAAGCATTTTTAATGTCTTTAGGTATTACAATGTTCTTAGCCACTTGATGGTTGAAAAAACCCACAAAACTCCATTGTTAAGTGTGTTAATACATGCTAAGTCACCACCAAGTTTAGGACCTAGACATGGTTAGCACCAAGAAACTCTTCCTTCCTCAAAACTATACTCTACTGGCTCCAAAATTTAACTGGTTTCATGATCATCCTTTTACTTTGATTTATACATTTGTTTAAGAAAGTGTGCATTTTTACATACTTCAGTTTTATCTATTTCATTAAGCTTTAGTGGAATCATACAAT
Source organism: Marmota monax (assembly GCF_021218885.2). Lineage (NCBI taxonomy): Eukaryota > Metazoa > Chordata > Mammalia > Rodentia > Sciuridae > Marmota > Marmota monax. The sequence goes on along the minus strand of NW_026692694.1, from coordinate 455,010 downwards.
AAGCATTTTTTTAGCATATATTTACTTAAGGCTGTATTTGGAATATCCATGTTATTGAGTGTAATATTTTATCATTAACTGTTAAGGTTTTATATTATATGTTGTACTTTAATCATGAAATGTATTATGTAAAATTTGAATAAGTTCTAGTTTTTCGATACAGATATTGCTACTTGAAATCTTGTTTATATATTGTTGCACACATGTACATCTATTTCCAGTTTCTGCTGATTGGAATCATAGTGCCATTAGATATGGAGATACACACTTAAGAGACAATGCCAAAAAGGTCTAGCGAATTCAAATTGGTTAATTATGTTACTGAATACACCCATACTTATTGCTTTACTTTTTATCAGTTACTCAGGAAATGTGAAAAAAAAAATCTCCCACTTGGTTGTATGCATGTGTTTTTCTTCTTTATTGTCTTTGATTTTTTGCTTTTTAAAAATCCCTTCCCTTGATTCTGATTTTTCTTTTAAATGCAGATTTAAGGTATCTAAAGAACTTGTGTGTAGATGTAAACTGCCCCTACACCACTGTTTCAGGGCTTCTGAATTCTGATACTAATCTACATTTGGCCTCTAGTGATTGATTGAACATTTAGCTAGCTTTTTTTTTAAAATCTGCTTATCAGGTAGCACTGGTTCGCTCTTGTGCTCTAACACTTTAACTACTCTTTGTTTTCTGTATTTAGAAATACTTATGCCTAAACTTGTCTACTATTTTTTTTAAATTTTAAAATAGTTCTTTTGAAAAATAAAATATAGTGTCAACATGATACAAACATGTACACATTGTGGAAAGATTCATTCAAGTTAAATAACATTGCAGACCCTCTCTTTAAATTCCACAAAATTTCTGTCTCCTCATTCTCCCATCTCTTTTACATACATATATTATTAAATGTTTTAATTGATTTATGTTTTTTTCTGTTTTTCGTTTTTCTTCTATTGAGATTGGTATTACTATTTAATTTTCATTTTTATTTAGTTTGTATATTTCCCATTTTCTTAATACAAATTGTTCTTCTCTATAGTTTTTTCTTCTATAATAAAAATATTTAATGAGTAAATGTTCTTTTTAAAATAAAGATTTCACTTTGATCCTCTGATTTTAATCTAAGTATTAATTAAAACATTTAAGTTTAATTTCCATTTAGATTAAATATATGCATCATAACATTATTGAGATTCATCTCTATTTAAATTACTTCAGAGATTATATAAAAATACATGATTAATTTTTATTTTGTTTCATGGATATATAAATGTAGTCTCATCAAGAGGCTGGATTATTTAGAGAATTAACTGGTTGCATTAAATTTTTCATTTTATTTTTTAAACTTTATTTTGACTACATAATTTTGAAAAGTAACTATTGAAATTTCCTATATAATTTTATTTTCTCAGGGTATTTTTAAATTTTTAATTGTTTTTATTTGTGTAGTCAGTTATTATTTTATATAAGTTGGATTTTCAAAAATTGTGAATTTTTAACACTATGTATTTCCCTGGTAAGTACCCTTAAATAACGAAGATATTTAAGGTTGAAAATTTTCCATTGGTATAAACCATGCACTAACTCGTTTAAACTGATCCATAGTTTGGTTTAAAAGTAATCTTCTACTTAATGGTTTTAATATTAAATCCTACTATGATTATTAACATTTCTGTGCTTGATTTGTTTTGTTCATGAATTGGCATAAAAATTGTAGAATTACTGTGTTTTCTTTTTCTATTTTAAATCAATTTTCATGAGTGTACTTCTTTGCAAAGTTGGCTTTCTTATAATTGGATGATTCATTGAATTATCATTTATTATAACAAAGGTAGTACCCTGTATTTCTATTATATCTTATGTGGTGTTTCTTGAAGTTCTTTCAATTTTCCTTTTTTTCAGGTATGGTAAAGTTATTTTTTTCTTTGTTTTTTTTTTTTTTTCAATTTGGAATTTTTCAAGAATTCTTTCATTTCATCAAAGATCACTTTTCTAATATTTAAAACCCAACACACTTTTCTATTATTCTAAAAAAGTATCTAATTCCCTACTTCTCTTTCTGTGCTCCTTAAGAATACAAGGAAAATAGTGTGCTTCCTCTTCTCTACCCATCTTCCACAGTCTTCTACAGTGAGATTTTTGAAGATACCTTTACTATGAGCTCTATAACGTCAAAGTAACTCAGCTTCTAGGTTTTTCTGAGTTGGGTTTTATTTAAGCACCTATTATTAGCCCCCCCCCCACCCGATAGTACATATCTCAAAATCCCTAACATAATATTGAAGCTACACTTTGGCATTTATTCTGTACAAACATACCTAACCATGGGTTTATTCACTGCTTCTTACTTTCTCCTTATTTCTTATATATTGCTAGATTGCATTATGGATGCTGATTACTTATTTGTTTAAAATTTTTTCTGGATATAAACACTATATTTTCAAAATTCTTGCATTTCCAAAAAGTATTTCCTTCTAATAACCATGATATTTTGTAGGAGAAGGAGTTTGATTCATTTTCTTTCGAAAATTTACAAAAATTATAAAACTATACTTGTACCTGTAGTACTTATCACCTGTGCATTCTGTAGATACTATACTATTCTAATATCTTGTTTCCAAATGTGCTTATGCCATGATGAGTTTGACTCCTTTGCCCTACATAGCAATGTGGTATTTATCCTTTGTCTTTTTTTTTTTGTTCTGATTCTTTGGAAGGTTAGTTCATAAATTTTCTCATTTTATATTCGGAAGTAAAAGTGTGTTGAGTTTGAATTTCCTTCTTGAATCTCTGTTGTTACTGCAGTGGAGTTCAAACATTATACCTGTCTTTTCTGATATTTTTATTTGTTAGTTCTGTCTTCTCTGTGTGTTGGGCTGCTGCTTCTTGTCTAAGTTGTGTCCATTTGGGTCATGTACTCTTCTTGAACTTCTCACTGTTCTCTAGTTCCACTAATGGAATTTACTGAGTGGTGGAAAGAGATACAGGGTGTAGCTGTTTCTCTTTTTCTTTATCAATGATTATCCAGTTCAATAGGTATAAGTTCTCAAACTAGATTTTAACTCAAATTCCATGATCACTTCATCAGCAAATATTAGTACTTCTAGCTGAAGGAACCACTGAGTCTTCCAGGGACCACCAACTTGATTGTATGCAATCTTGCCTCAAGGGAGAAAGGAGGTGAAGGGTACCACAGAGTTCCATGTATATTCCTCAATTTTATATGTATTATGGTTTAATTTAAAAATAAAAAAAATATTATACAGAACAGTTTAGGCATCTGTTGAATAAAATGAAATACATCTGTAATCTACTTACTATATTTTATTTATATATAATACTTTCACTATTTGGGAAAATACTATTAACTTCATTCTTGTTTCATGTTTTTAAATATTTACAAGATGTGCTTGCTTTCTGTGTCAAACTAGGATTAAATGTAAAAAGGAATTGCTTTAACTCTATAATTTATTAAAATTTAGATTTGCAAACAATGGAAATTGAAAAAAATATCAAATCACTTACATAAAGTTTGTTTTATGCTAGAAGTAGAGAATTAAAGCCTAAAATTCAGTTTTTTCTTTTCTTTCTTCTTCTTCTTCTTTTTTTTTTTTTTTTTTGTGGTGTTGGGGATTGAACCCAGAGCCTTGTGCATGCAAAGCAAGGACTCCACTGACTAAGCTATATCCCCAGCTCCCCTAAAATTCAGTTTTTCTATGTTATAGAAACATTGTTATTATGTATTCTTAATACAGTAAAGACATATTTACCACATGATATAACCAAATGATTTCTGGATTAACAACTAAAAGTTCTAATTTATCGAGTTTTTGAATTCTTTTTTTTTTTATTGATGGACCTTCACTCTATTTATTTATAAGTGATGCTGAGAATTAAACCCAGTGCCCTACACATACCAGGCAAGTGTGCCATCACTGATCTACAGTCCCAGTCCCACATTGACTCTTTTTATTGATTACTTTTTTTTTCCCTATTCTTTTTTTTTAATTTTTTATTGCTGGCTGTTCAAAACATTACATAGTTCTTGATATATCATATTTCACAATTTGATTCAAGTGGGTTATGAGCTCCCATTTTTACCCCATATACAGATTGCAGAATCACATCAGTTACACATCCATTGATTTACATATTGCCATACTAGTGTCTGTTGTATTCTGCTGCCTTTCCTATACTCTACTATCCCCCCTCCCCTCCCCTCCCCTCCCCTCCCCTCTTCTCTCTCTGCTCCCTCTACTGACATTCGTTTGTCCCCCTTATATTATTTTTCCCCTTTCCCTCACTTCCTCTTGTATGTACTTTTGTATAACTCTGAGGGTCTCCTTCCATTTCCATGCATTTTCCCTTCTCTCTCCCTTTCCCTCCCACCTCTCATCCGTGTTTAATGTTAATCTTCTTCTCATGCTCTTCGACCCTACTCTGTTCTTAGTTACTCTCCTTATATCAAAGAAGACATTTGGCATTTGATTTTTAGGGAGTGGCTAGCTTCACTTAGCATAATCTGCTCTAATGCCATCCATTTCCCTGTAAATTCTATGATTTTGTCATTTTTTAATGCAGAGTAATACTCCATTGTGTATAAATGCCACATTTTTTTAATCCATTCATCCATTGAAGGGCATCTAAGTTGGTTCCACAGTCTAGCTATTGTGAATTGTGCTGCTATGAATATCGATGTAGCAGTGTCCCTGTAGCATTCTCTTTTTAGGTCTTTAGGGAATAGACCGAGAAGGGGAATAGCTGGGTCAAATGGTGGCTCCATTCCCAGCATTCCAAGAAATCTCCATACTGCTTTCCAAATTGGCTGCACCAATTTGCAGTCCCACCAGCAATGTACAAGTGTACCCTTTTCCCCACATCCTTGCCAGCACTTGTTGTTGTTTGACTTCATAATGGCTGCCAATCTAACTGGAGTGAGATGGTATCTTAGGGTGATTTTGATTTGCATTTCTCTGACTGCTAGAGATTGTGAGCATTTTTTCATGTACTTGTTGATTGATTTTATGTCCTCCTCTGAGAAGTGTCTGTTCAGGTCCTTGGCCCATTTGTTGATTGGGTTGTTTGTTCTCTTATTGTCTAATTTTTTGAGTTCTTTGTATACTCTGGATATTAGGGCTCTATCTGAAGTGTGAGGAGTAAAGATTTGTTCCCAGGATGTAGGCTCTCTATTTACCTCTCTTATTGTATCTTTTGCTGAGAAAAAACTTTTTAGTTTGAGTAAGTCCCATTTGTTGATTCTAGTTATTAACTTTTGTGCTATGGGTGTCCTATTGAGGAATTTGGAGCCCGACCCCACAGTATGTAAATCGTAGCCAACTTTTTCTTCTATCAGACGGCGCATCTCTGATTTGATATCAAGCTCCTTGATCCATTTTGAATTCACTTTTGTGCATGGCGAGAGAAAGGGATTCAGTTTCATTTTGTTGCATATGGATTTCCAGTTTTCCCAGCACCATTTGTTGAAGATGCTATCCTTCCTCCATTGCATGCTTTTAGCCCCTTTATCAAATATAAGGTATTTGTAGTTTTGTGGATTGGTTTCTGTGTCCTCTATTCTGTACCATTGGTCCACCCTCCTGTTTTGGTACCAGTACCATGCTGTTTTTGTTACTATTGTTCGTAGTATAGTTTGAAGTCTGGTATCGCTATACTGCCTGATTCACACTTCCTGCTTAGCATTGTTTTTGCTATTCTGGGTCTTTTATTTTTCCATATGAATTTCATGATTGCTTTCTCTATTTCTACAAGCAATGCCGTTGGGATTTTGATTGGCATTGCATTAAACCTATAGAGAACTTTTGGTAATATCGCCATTTTGATGATGTTAGTTCTGCCTATCCATGAACAGGGTATATTTTTCCATCTTCTAAGATCTTCTTCTATTTCTCTCTTTAGGGTTCTGTAGTTTTCATTGTATAAGTCTTTCACCTCTTTTGTTAGGTTGATTCCCAAGTATTTTATTTTTTTTGAGGATATTGTGAATGGAGTGGTTTTCCTCATTTCCATTTCAGAGGATTTGTTGCTGATATACAGGAATGCCTTTGATTTATGCATGTTGATTTTATATCCTGCCACTTTGCTGAATTCATTTATTAGCTCTAATAGTTTCTTTGTAGACCCTTTTGGGTCTGCTAGGTATAGAATCTGGTCATCTGCAAATAGTGATAATTTAAGTTCTTCTTTTCCTATTTTTATGCCTTTAATTTCTTTCATCTGTCTAATTGCTGTGGCCAGTGTTTTGAGAACTATGTTGAACAGAAGTGGTGACAGAGGGCATCCCTGTCTTGTTCCAGATTTTAGAGGGAATGCCTTCAAATTTTCTCCATTCAGAATGATGCTAGCCTGAGGCTTAGCATAGATTGCTTTTACAATATTGAGGTATGTCCCTGTTATCCCTAGTTTTTCTAGAGTTTTGAACATAAAGGGATGCTGTACTTTGTCGAATGCTTTTTCCGCATCTATCGAGATGATCATATGATTCTTATTTTTAAGTCTATTGATGTGGTGAATAACATTTATTGATTTCCATATATTGAACCAGCCTTGCATCCCAAGGATGAATCCTACTTGATCATGGTGCACAATTTTTTTGATAAGTTTTAGTATCCGAGTGGCCAGAATTTTATTGAGGATTTTTGCATCTAGGTTCATTAGAGATATTGGTCTGTAGTTTTCTTTCTTTGAAGTGTCTTTGTCTGGTTTAGGTATCAGGGTGATGTTGGCCTCGTAGAATGAATTTGGAAGTTCTCCCTCTTTTTCTATTTCCCGAAGTAGCTTGAAAAGTATTGGTATTAGTTCCTCTTTAAAGGTTTTGTAAAATTCTGCTGTATACCCATCTGGTCCTGGGCTTTTCTTAGTTGGTAGTCTTTTGATGGTTTCTTCTATTTCCTCAATTGATATTGGTCTGTTTAGGTTGTCTATATCCTCCTGACTCAATCTGGGCAGATCATATGACTTAAGAAATTTATCTATGCCTTCACTATCTTCTAATTTATTGGAGTATAAGGATTCAAAATAATTTTTGATTATCTTCTGTATTTCTGAAGTGTCTGTTGTGTTATTGCCTCTTTCATCCGTATGTTAGTAATTTGAGTTCTCTCTCTTCTTCTCTTCGCTAGCATGACTAAGGGTCTGTCAATTTTGTTTATTTTTTCAAAGAACCAACTTTTAGTTTTGTCAATTTTTTCAATTGTTTCTTTTGTTTCTATTTCATTAATTTCAGGTCTGATTTTAATTATTTCTTGCCTTCTACTTCTTTTGCTGTTGTTTTGCTCTTCTTTTTCTAGGATTTTGAGATGAAGTATGAGATCATTTATTTGTTGGTTGTTTCTTTTTTTAAGGAATGAACTCCAAGCAATGAATTTTCCTCTTAGAACTGCTTTCAATGTGTCCCATAGAGTCCGATATATTGTGTCTGTGTTTTCATTAATCTCTAAGAATTTTTCAATTTCTTCCTTGATGTCTTCTATAACCCATTGTTCATTCAGTAACCTATTGTTCATTCTCCAAGTGATGTATTCTTTTCCCTTCCTTCTTTTATCGTTGATTTTCAGTTCCATTCCATTATGATCAGATAGGATGCATGGTATTATCTCTACTCCTTTATATTGTCTAAGAGTTTCCCTGTGACATAATATATGATCTATTTATGAGAAGGATCCATGTGCTGCTGAGAAAAAAGTGTAACTGCTTGATGTTGGGTGGTATATTCTATATATGTCAATTAAGTCTAGGTTATTAATTGTGTTATTGAGTTCTATAGTTTCCTTATTCAACTTTTGTTTGGAAGATCTGTCCAGTGGTGATAGAGGTGTGTTGAAGTCTCCCATGATTATTGTATGGTGGTCTATTAGACTCTTGAACTTGAGAAGAGTTTGTTTGATGAACATAGCTGCACCATTGTTTGGGGCATATATATTTATGATTGTTATGTCTTCTTGGTGTATGGTTCCCTTGAGCAGTATGTAGTGTCCCTCTTTATCCCTTTTGATTAACTTTGGCTTTAAATCTATTTTATTTGATATGAGTATGGATACTCCTGCTTGTTTCCGAGTCCATATGAGTGATATGATTTTTCCCAACCTTTCACCTTCAGCCTATGTATGTCTTTTCCTATCAAATGCGTCTCCCGTAGGCAGCATATTGTTGGGTCTTGTTTTGTGATCCATTCTACTAGCCTGTGTCTCTTGATTGGTGAGTTTAAGCCATTAACATTTAGGGTTATTATTGAGATATGGGTTGTTCTTCCAGCCATATTTGTTTATTTATGTTACTAAACATGGTTTGTTTTCCTCTTTGATTATTTCCCCCCCTTTAGTGTCCTACCTCCCACTGTTGGTTTTCATTGTTATTTTCCATTTCCTCTTCCTGTAATGTTTTGCCAAGGATGTTTTGAATAGATGGTTTTCCAGCTGCAAATTCTTTTATCTTTTGTTTATCATGGAAGGTTTTAATTTCATCTTCCATCCTGAAGCTTAATTTCGCTGGAAACACAATTCTTGGTTGGAACCCATTTTATTTCAGTGTTTGAAATATGTTATTCCAGGATCTTCTAGCTTTCAGAGTCTGTGTTGAAAGATCAGCTGTTATCCTGATTGGCTTACCCCTAAATGTGATCTGCTTCCTTTCTCTTGTAGCTTTTAAAATTCTCTCCTTATTCTGTATGTTGGGCATCTTCATTATAATGTGTCTAGGTGTGGGTCTCTTATGATTTTGCACATTCGGCATCCTGTAGGCTTCTAGGATTTGGGGTTCTGTCTCATTCTTCAAGTCTGGGAAGTTTTCTCGTATTATTTCATTGAATAGATTGCTAATTCCTTTGGTTTGAAACTCTGTCCCTTCCTGTATCCCAATGACTCTTAAATTTGGTCTCTTGATGTTATCCCATATTTCTTGGATGTTCTGCTCATGGTTTCTTAACAGTCTTGCTGAGCTGTCTATGTTCTTTTCAAGTTGAAATACTTTATCTTCATTGTCTGATGTTCTGTCTTCTAAGTGTTCTACTCTGCTGGTAGTATTCTCAATTGAGTTTTTAAGTTGGCTTATTGTTTCCTGCATTTCTAGGATTTCTGTTTGTTTGTTTTTTATAACCTCTATTTCCCTGTATAGTTGATCTTTTGCTTCTTGGATTTGTTTATGTAATTCATTGTTGAAGTGATCTTTCATTGTCTGATTTTGCTGTCTGATGTCTTCCTTGAGACTCCAGATCATCTGAAGCATGTATATCCTGAATTCTTTATCTGACATTCCATCTGCTGCAGCTATTACCTCTTCTACCATTGAGTTGACCTTCAATGCTTGTGGTCCTTTCTTTCCTTGTCTCTTCATACTGTTCATGTTCCTTTCTACTTGGTGAAGCTGTTGTGTTATTGAATTTCCCCCCTATATATTTATATTGGTCTTGTATAGTTGCAAAGTCTCCCTCGCAGGCATGGGCGGCAGCTCTGTCCCTCTGCGGGGAGCTAGGCTTGTTCTGTAGGTGGTCACAGTTCTGTCTACTTTGCAGGTGCAGGCAGAGGCACTGCCCCTCTGCAGGCCTCTGGGGCTGTACTGCCAGGGGGTCGCAGGTCTGCCTACCTTGCAGGCATGGGGGGGGTGGCTCTACCCTTCCTCAGGCCACTGGGCCTGTTCTGTCTCTCGGCTGCAGGTCTGGCCTGTTCTGATTGTGGTCACAGTTCCGTCTACCTGCAGGCGCTGGGGGGAGGGGGTGGCTCTGCCTCTCAGCAGGCGCTGTTCCTCTTCTGCCAGTGGGTCCAGGCCCGCCTACCTTGCAGGAGTGATTAGAAGCTCTGCCACTCTGTGGGCCACTGGGCCTTTTCTGTCCCTGGTCACAGTTCCGCCTACCTGACAGGCGCGGGGGTTGGGGGGTGGCTCTGCCCCTCAGCAGGCCGCTGGGCCTGTTCTGTGGGTGGTCACAGTTCCCTCTACCTTGCCAGCGCAGGAGGAGGGGGCGGCTCTGCCTCTCAGCAGGCCGCTGCTCCTCTTCTGCCGGTGGGTCGCAGGCCCGCCTACCTTGCAGGAGTGATTGGAAGCTCTGTCCCACCGCGGGCCACTGGGCCTTTTCTGTCGGTGGTCACAGTTCCCCTACCTGGCAGGTGCGGGGGGTGTGGGGCAGCTCTGCCCCTCAGCAGGCCGCTGGGCCTGCTCTGTGCATGGTCACAGTTCCCTCTACTTTGCCGGCGCAGGCGGAGGGGGCGGCTCAGCCTCTCAGCAGGCCGCTGCTCCTCTTCTGCCGGTGGGTCACAGGCCTGCCTACCTTGTAGGAGTTATTGGAAGCTCTGTCCTGCCGCGGGCCACTGGGCCTTTTCTGTCGGTGGTCACCATTCCACCTACCTGGGAGGCGCGGGGGGTGGGGGGCGGCTCTGCCCCTCAGCAGGCCGCTGGGCCTGCTCTGTGCGTGGTCACAGTTCCCTCTACTTTGCCGGCGCAGGGGGAGGGGGCGGCTCTGCCTCTCAGCAGGTCGCTGCTCCTCTTCTGCCGGTGGGTCGCAGGCCCGCCTACCTTGCAGGAGTGATTGGAAGCTCTGTCCCGCCGCGGGCCACTGGGCCTTTTCTGTCCATGGTTACAGTTCCCCTCCTGGCAGGCGTGGGGGTTGGGGGGCGGCTCTGCCCCTCAGCAGGCCGCTGGGCCTGCTCTGTGCGTGGTCACAGTTCCCTCTACTTTGCCGGCGCAGGGGGAGGGGGCGGCTCTGCCTCTCAGCAGGCCGCTGCTCCTCTTCTGCTGGTGGGTCGCAGGCCCGCCTACCTTGCAGGAGTGATTGGAAGCTCTGTCCCACCGCAGTCCACTGGGCCTTTTCTGTCAGTGGTCACCTGGCAGGCGCGAGGGGTGGGGGGTGGCTCTCCCCCTCAGCAGGCCGCTGGGCCTGCTCTGTGCATGGTCACAGTTCCCTCTACCTTGCCGATGCAGGGGGAGGGGGCGGCTCTGCCTCTCAGCAGGTCACTGCTCCTCTTCTGCCGGTGGGTCGCAGGCCCGCCTACCTTGCAGGAGTGATTGGAAGCTCTGTCCCGCCGCGGGCCACTGGGCCTTTTCTGTCCGTGGTCACAGTTCCACCTACCTGGGAGGCGTGGGGGGTGGGGGGCGGCTCTGCCCCTCAGCAGGCCGCTGGGCCTGCTCTGTGCGTGGTCACAGTTCCCTCTACCTTGCCGATGCAGGGGGAGGGGGCCGATTAATGCTATGTTTAGGGCTACAATGAGGACTGAGTTTTGTTTTAGGGTTAGGGATAGTATTAGGGATATGGCTAATAACAGGTCTAGGGTTACAGTTAGGGATAGATTTAGTGTTAGGTTTAATGGCTTGGTCCAGTGTGTTGGGTTTTTGGTTAGGGTCAGGTTTAGATCTAGAGTTATTTTTAGAATCAGGTTCAGGATTAGGGTCTGGGTTAAGTTAGTGTTTGGATGCAGGGCTCGAATTAGTGTTAAATTTAGGGTTAGGGTGATGACAGGTTAGGTTTTGGGTTTAGGTTTTTTTAGTGTAATGTATAGGGTTAGGGTTAGGCCTAGGTTTATCAGAAGGGTTAGGGTTATCTTTAGGGTAATGGTTAGGGTTAGCCCTAAGGTTAGGGCTAGGGTTATGTATAGGATTAGGGCTAAAGTTTGGGTTAGGTTTAGGTTTAAGTTTAGGGTTAAAGATAGTTTTAGGACTAAGATTAAGGCTAGGTTTTAGGTCAGGTTAGGGCTAGAGTTAAGGCTACCACTCATGTATGAAGTAGGTTTATGATTACAGCTAGTTAGAGGCTCAGAGTTAAGTCTAGGTCTAGTTTTAAGGTTAGGTTTATGGTGATGATGAGGTTTAGAGCCAGGGTTAGTGTTAGGGTGAAACTCAGGTTCAGGGTAAGTTTTCCGGTTAGTGTTAGACTATAATTAGGGATAGCGTTAGGGCTAGGTGTCGGGTTATGATTTGGTTTATTTTTAAGGTTAAGGTTAGTGCTATGACTAGGGGTAGGGTTAGAACTAGTTTTATGATTAGTCTTAGGGTTAGGGCTAGTGTGTGAGATTTATGCTTAGGCTAAGGATTAAGGATAAGAGTAGAGTTATGGCTAGGCTTTGTCTTTGGGTTAGGTTTAAATTTAGACCTAGGTTTAGATCTAGGTTTTGTGATAGGGCTAAGTATAGGGCTAGGTTAGGGCTATGTTTAGGGCTAGGTATGTGGTGATGGTAAGGGATAGGGTTAGAACTAGGTATAGGTCTAGTGTGAGAGTTAGAGTTAGTCTTAGAGTTAAGGTTAGGGTTAGGTATAGGGCTAAATTAGGGCTTGGATAAGGGTTAGGGTTAGTGTTAGGGTTAGGCCTAGGGTTAGGGCTAGGATTAATTTTAGGTTTAGGGTTAAGTTAGGTTTAGGGTAAGGGATGGGAATATAGCTTGTTTTAGGATTAGGGTGAGAATTAGGGTTAAAGTTAGGGCTAAGTTAGGGTTAGGGTTATGATTAAGGCAAGGTTCAGGGATAGGATGTGGGCTAAGTTTTGTATTAGAGTTAGGGCTAGGATTAGAGATAGGGCTAATTGCTGGTCTAGGGTACGTTTTGGGATAGTTTTAGTGTTAGGTTTATGGCTGGGGTTATTGTAAAGTTTAAGTTTCCTGTTAGGGTCATGTTTAGAGCTATGGGTATTATTAGATTAAGTGTCAAAGTTAGGGTTTGGTTTAGGTTAAGGTTTAGGTTTAGTGCTCAATTAGTCTTATTTTTAGGGATTGGGTAATGACACAGTTTTAGGGTTCAGGTTTGGTGTAGGTTAATGGTCAGGGTTAATGCTAGTGCTAGGATTAGGGTTCCCCCTAGGGTTAGCATAAGGATTATAGTTATCTTAGGGTAATCAATAGGGTTAGAGCTAGGGTGAGGGCTAGGGTTATGGTTGGAGTTAGGGCTAGGGTTATTGTTACAGTTAGCTTTAGGGTTAAAATTAAGGTAGGGATTGGATTAGGGCTAGGTTTTTTGACAGGTTAAGGCTATGACTAATGTAAGACCTAGTGTAATGATTAAGACTAGCTTTACGGTTAATGTTAGGGTTAGGTGTAGTTTAACGGTTAGTTTTAGCATTAGGTGAAGTTTAGAGCTAGGGTTAGTGTTAGTGTCAGGGACAGTGTTCGGATAGGGTAATGGTTAGGGTTAAAGCCAGAATTAGGACTAGGGTTAGTCTAGAGCTAGGGTTAGTGTTTGGGTTACTTTAAGGGTTATTGTTAAGGGTAGGTCTAGTTTGTCTTTAGGTATAGAGCTATAGTTATGGCTAGATTTATGATTAGATTTAGGTCTAGGGTAGTGTTAGGGTTAGGTTTAGGTATAAGGTTACCTGCAGAGCTAGTGTTAGGGTTTGGTTAGGGTCAGGTTTAGATTTAGAGCTAAGATTAATGTTAGGGAAAGAATAATGGTCAAGGATACGGTTCAGGTTCGGGTTAGAGTTAGATCTAGAATGAAGGCTAGTGTTAGGACTAGTTATAGAGTTAGGTTTTGGTTAGGCTAAGGATTAGTGCTAAGAATATGGTTAGCATTAGGTTGAGAGTTTGGCTTAGGGTAAGCAATACAGTTAGAGCTAAGGTTAGGACTAAGGTTAAAGTTAGGTTGAGGGTTAAAGCTCATGTTAAGGCTTAGATTAAAGCTAGTTTTTTATTATGGTTAGGGCTAGCATTATGTTTATTGCTATTGTAAGAAATAGGGTTACGATTAGGTTTAGTTTTAGGGTTAAGTTTAGAGCTAGGCCTAGTGTTAGGGTTAGGTTTAAGGTTAGGTTGATGTTTAGAGCTAGGTTTAGTGTTTGGATATGAGTCAGGTTCATGGTTAGTTTTAGTGTTAGGGTTAGGTTTCCAGGTAAGGCTAGGTTTAGGGCTGGTGTAGGGTTAGGGTTTGGTCCAGGGTAAGGGTTACTGTTAGGAATAAGTCTCAGTTTGGTTTTAGGGCTAGGGCTAGGGTTAGGGCTAATTTTAGAAATAGCATTAGGGTTAGAGCTAATTTCAGTGTTAGGCTGAGGCCTAAGATTAGTGTTTATTTTAGAGATAGGTTAGTGATAGGGCTAAGGATTAAGACTCAGTTTAGGGCTTTGATTAGGGATACATTAAGGGATAGGGTTAGTTTTAGAGATAGGTTTTGATCTAGAATTAGTGCTAGGTTAGGGTGATGACTAGGGTTAGGACTTGGTTTAGGGTTCCAGTAAGATGTAGGGTTAGAAGTAGGTATAGATCTTGTGTGAGAATTATTGTCAGTCTTAGTTCTAGGGTAAGGGTTAGGGTTAGGAATAGGGCTATATTAGTGCTAGGTTAAATATTAGGGTTAGGGCTAGAGTTAGGGTTATATTTAGGGCTAGGGCTAAGTTTAGGTTTAGTGTAAGGGTTAGGGTTTAGCTAAGTTTTGGGCTAGGGGGAGTGTTAGGTTTAGTGTTAGGTCTAGGTTATGGTTATGGTTATGGTTAGGGTTAGGGTTGTGGTTAGGGCTAGAGTATTTATTAGGTTAGGTTTAGTTTTAGAGTAATGTATTGGATTAGATGTAAGATTAGGTTCAGTGTTAAGTTTAGGTTATTGTTAAATTTAGGTTCAGAGATAGGTGTAGTTTTGATTTATCATAATGTTTATGGTTAAATTTATGGCAAGGGTTAGGTTTAGCATTAAGTCAAGGGTTAGGTTTATGATTAGGATTAGGGACAGGATTAGGTTTTGTGCTAGGGTTATTATTAGTGTTAGTGTTAGGGTTAAAGTAATATTAGGTTTAGAGCTAGGGTTAGTACTAGGGTTAAGTTGAAGATTAGGGCTAGGGTTAGGTTTATGTATACTAATAGGGCTAGGGTTATGTTTAGGCTAAGGGTTAGGCTTTGAACTAGGGTTATGTCTAAGGTGAGGCTTAGGGTTAGGGCTACATTTAGGATTATGGTTATTATTAGGGTAGAAATATGCCTCTGAATAGGGCCAGGTTTTGTGTTAGGTTTAGGTCCAGGGTTAAGGCTATGTGTAATGCAAGATCCATGGTTCTGTTTAGAGCTAGTTTTAGGGTTAGTCTTATTGCTATGTCTAGAGTTAGGTTATGTTTTGGGTTAGGTTCAGGTTTAGAGCTAGATTTAGTGTTAGTCTTAGGGTCAGTGTTCAGATTAGAGTTAGGTGTAGGGTGAAAGACAGAATTAAGACTAAGTTTAGGTCTAGGGATAGGGTTAGGGTTCACTTTAGGTTAAGAATTATGTTAAGTATAGGGCTCAGGTTTTTTTTAGGTCTAGGTCTATAGTTATGGCTATATTTAGGATTAGGCTTAAATCTAGGGATAGTGTTAGGCTTAGGTTTAGGTATATATTTACTGATGTGGCTGGTTTTAAAGTCTTGTTTAGGGTTAGAGTTAGATTTAAACTGAGGGTTTTTTTTAGGATAATGATTTGAGTTAGGGTTTGAGCTAGAATGAGGGCTAGGGTTAGGACTAGTAATAGGGTTAGGGTTTGGATTAAGCTATGGATTAGGATTGGGACTAAGGTTAGCAAATATAGGGTTTGGCTTAGGATAATGTTAGAGCTAGGGTTAGGGCTAGGTTTAGCATTAGGGTTAGGGCTAGAGCTAGGTTTAGGTTTAGGTTTACCTGTAGGGTTAAGACTCAGATTAGTGCTAGTTTTTCTGTGAGGTTTAGGGCTGGAGTTAGGGCTATGGCTAATATAAGAACTAAGGTTATGATTAGAGTTAGTATTTGGTCTAGATCTAGTATTAGCACTATCTTTAGGGTTACTGTGATATTTAGAATTAATGTTGGTGTTAGAATATAAGTCAGGGTCAGGGTTAATTTTAAGACTAGGACATGAATTAGAGCTAGAAGGTAATGGCTAGGTTTAGGTTTAGGTTTTGGTTTAGGTTAACATTTAGGATTAGGACAATGGCTCATTTTTTTGTTTGTTTGTTTTGTGTTTTGTTTTTGTTTTGTTTTGTTTTGTTTTTTGTTTGTTTGTTTTTTTGGGGGGATAAGGTCAGGGTTACAGCTAGATTTAAGATTACCAATAGTGTTAGGTCTAGTGTTAGGTTGAGGATTAGGCTTATGGTTAGGGTCAAATGTAGAGTTATGGTTAGACTTAGGGTAGGGTCTAGGGCTAGGACTAGGGCTAAAGTTAGGGCTTGTATTAGGTTTATTGTAATAGATGGGGTTAGAACTAGAAATAGGGCTAAGGGGAGATTTAGAGTTAGTCTTAGGCCAAGGTTAGGGGTAGAGATAGATTTAGGGCTAAATTAGGGCTAGGATTAGTGCTAAGGTTAGTGTTAGGGTTAGGTCTATGTTTGGGGCTAGAGATATGGTTAGTGTTAGGATTAGGGGTAGTGATAGGGTTAGTGGAAATGTTGGGGTTATACCTAAGTTCAGATCTAGGGCGAGGGTTAAAATTAGAGATAGGGCTAGAGTTAGGGTTTGGGTTAGGATTAAGGCTAAATAAAGGCTTAAGATGACTACTAGTGTTTGTGTTAGGGTTAGGGCTAGGATTACGGTGGTGGCTTATGTCAGGTCTGGGTTCATGGTTATGAGCCAGTTTTAGGGTTAAGTTATTGCTAGATGTGGTGTAAGGGTTAGGTTTAGGTTAAGGGTAAGTTTTAAATACAGGTGTAGTATTAGGGTCAGGATTCAAGTAGGGTTTGGTTATGTTAAGATTTAGGGTTAAGGCTTGAATTAGCATTAGGGTAGGTTTAGGGTTTGGTTTAAGGTAATTGATAGGTTTAGGTTTAAAATTCAGGTTAGGTTTAGAGTACTGAATAGGGTTAGTGTCAGCAACATTGTTAGTGTTAGGCCTAGAGTTAGCATTTGGGTTATGCTTATCTTTAGGGTAATAGATAGGGTTTGAGCTAAGGTTAGGGCTAGGGTTAAGTTTAGAATAAAAACTAGGGTTAGGGTTAGGCCTAGGGTTAGTGTCAGGTTTAGGTTTGGGGTAAGTGTTAGCATTTTAGCTAGGAGTAAATCTAATGTGTGGGTTAGGGTTAGAGTCAGGGATAAAGTTAGGGTTAGGGTTAGGGTTATGTTTAGATTAAGGTTAGAGTTTGAGCTAGATTTAAGTTTAGGCCAAGGGTTAGGTCTAGGTTTATTGTTATGTTACAATAAAGGCTAGGTTTTAGGGCTAGGATAAGGGCTATGTTTTGTGTGATGTTTATCACTAGCATTACGGTATGGGTAATGTAAGAGCTAGGGTTATAGTTATGACTAGTTTTAGGGTTAGAGTTATGGGTAAGTCTAGTGTTCTAGTTATGTTTTGGATTAGGATAAGATTTAGAGCTAGGGTTTGTTTTAGGTTAATGGTCATTGTTTGGGTTAGGTTTAGGTTTAGGGTGAGAGCCAGATTTAGGACCAGCATTGGGTCTAGGCATAGAGTTAGTCATTAAGTTAGGTAAACAGTTATTGTTAGGGCTAGTGCTATGTTTTTTGTTTAGGGCTATGGCTAGATTTATGACTCTATTTAGTATTAGATTTGGTCTAATTCTAGTGTTACTCTTAGGTTTAGGTATAGGTTTACTGGTAGGGGTAGGGTTTGGGTTCACTTCATGGTTAGTGTTACTTTTACACATGGGGTTAATGTTAGGGTGAAAATAAGGGTCAGTGTTATAGTTAATGTTAGAGCTAGAATGAGGGTGCTAGGGTAAGGTTTAGAAATATATATATATATATATATATATATATATATATATATATATATATATATATATATATATATATATATATATATATATATATATATATATATATATATATGGTTTGGGGTATGCTAATAATTATGGTTAGTACTAGAGAAGCATTAGGGTGAGGGTTTGGCTTAGGGTAAGGGATAGGTTTAGAGAAGAGTTAGGGTTATGGTTAGGGTTAGTTTTACTGTTAAACCTAGGTTTAAGGTTTGTATTAGGGCTAGGATTTGTATTAGCATTAGGGCTCCAGCTAATGAAAGAACTAGGATTCTGATTAGGGCTAGTTCTAGGGTTAGCGTTAAGGCAATGTTTAGAACTGGGATTACTGTTAGGGTCTGAATAAGGGTCAGGGTTTCATCTAGGGTTAGTGTTAGGACTCAAATTATGACTACATTTATTGCTATGTGTAGGGTTAGAGTTCGGTTTAGGTTAAGGGTTAGGGTTAGGGTTATTGCTCTATTTTTTTTTAGGTCTAGGGTACTGTTAGGGCTTGTTTTCCAATTAGCATAAGGGTAAGGGCTAGTGTTAGAGTGAGCTTTAGGCTTAAGGTTAGTGTTAGATCCTGGTTTAGGGCTAAGGTGTAGGTTAGGGCTAGCATTGGGGCTAGAAATAGGGATAGGGTTTAGATTTAGGGATAGTGATGGGGAGAGTTAGAGTTAGTCTTAGGGCTAGGAATACTATTTATTTTAGGGTTAGGGCTAAATTAGGGCTAGATTAGAGCCATGGTTATTGGTAGGTTTAGGGATAGGGTTAGGGTTAACATTAGGATTAGGGTAAGGTATGATATTCCAACTACATTTAGGGCTAGGGCAAAGCATAAAATTAGGGTTAGGGCTAGGGTTAGTGTTAAGGTTAAGATTAAGGCTAGGCCTAGGGATAGGATTAGGGCTAGGATTTGTGTTAGGGTTAGGGCTAGGTTTAGGGATAGGGCTAATGTGAGGTCTAGGGTTATGGTTAGGGATAGTTTTAGGGTAAGGATTATTTCCAGATCTATTATAAGTGTTAGGTTGAAGGTTAGGTTCAGGTTTACAGCTAGGGGTGTTATTAGGGTCAGAGTCAGATTTAGGGAATGTGTTAGGTTAAGGATTAGTTTTAGGACTCAAAATATCTTTAGGGTTAGTGTTAGGGTTAGGGTAATGGATATGGTTAAGTTTAGGGTTAAGGTTAGATTTAGAGTAATAAACAGGTTTAGGGTTATGGATAGGGTTAGGTTTAGGTCTATGGATAGAATTTGGTTAGGGTTATGGTTAGGGTAATATATTGGATTAGAGCTAAAAATAGGACTAGGGTTATGGTTAGGGTAGAGCAATAGTTAGGGTTAAGCCTAGGGTTAGAATTTGGTTAGGGTTATTGTTAGGGTAATAGATAAGATTAGAGGTAGGTATAGGGCTAGGTTTATGGTTAGAATTAGGGCTACAGTTTGGGTTAGATTTTGGGTCAGGACAAGGTATAGTTTTATGGTTAGGTTTAGGTTTAGTGTTTGGGCTAGTGTTAGGGTTAGGGCTAGTGTTAAAGCTAAGATTAGGGCTCTGATAGTCTAGGTTTTTTGTTAGTTTAATGCTATTTAGGACTAGGGATAATGTTAGAACTAGGTTTATGATAGAACTAGTGTTAAGTTTAGCATTATGTATGAATCAAGTGTATAGATTAGATTTAGATTTAGGTTCATGATTAGAAATAGGGTTAGTGTTTTGGTCAGAGTCAGCACCAGTGTCACTGATCAAAGTTAGAGATAGACTCAAATTAGGCCAGGTTTAAGTCTAGGTGTATGGTTAGGGTTTGTGTAAGGGTTAGGATAAGAATTAGGGATTTGTCTAATGTCAAGTCTAGGATTATGGTTTGGTTAGGGTTAGGGTTGGGTTTTGTCACAGTTTTGTTTTACAGCTAGGGCTACTTTTAGGATTGGTGATAGTATTAGCGCTAATGGTAGGGTGAGTTTTAGGTTTAATTTATTGTTATGGTTAGATCTAGGTCTAGTGCTATGGCTATGTTTAGGGCTAAGGTTAGGACTAGTGTTAGAATTATTAACGGATAGAGTTAGAACTAGTCATAGGGCTAGGGTGAGATTCATAGTTAGTCTTGGGGCTAGGGTTAGGCTTACATTTAGGATTAGGGCTAAATTAGGGCTAGATTTAGGGTTAGGGTTGGGGAAAGGATTGGAGTATAGGTAAGTTTGGGGCTAGGAAGAGGGTTAGAATTAAGGTTAGGGCTAGGGTTAGGATTAAGGCTATGTTTAGTTATAGGATGAGGGGTTGTGTTAGGGCTAGGGCTAGGATTATAGATAGAGCTAGTGTCAGGTCTAAATTTTTGGTTAGTGTTAGTTTTAGGGTTAGCTTATGGATAGGTCTAGTGTAAGGGTTAGGTTTAGGTAAGGGTCATGTTTAAAGCTAGGTGTATTATTATTAGGATCAGAGTCCAGGTAGGGTTTGGTTTAGGTTAAGTTTTAGGGCTAAGGATTGAATTAGTTTAGGGTTAGGGTTATGGATAGGGTAATGGATAAGATTAGATTTATGGTTCAGGTTAGATTTAGAGTAATGGATAGGGTCAGTATTAGCAATAGGGTTAGCATTGTGCCTAGGGTTAGCATATGAGTTAGGTTCATCTATAGGGTAATGAATAGTGATAAAGCTAAGGTTAGGGCTACGGTTAAGTTTAGGATTAGTGTTAGGGTTAGGGTTAGGTCTTTGGTTAATTTTAGGGTTAGAGATAGGGTAAGTGTAGGCATTTGAGGTAGAGATAGGGCTAGAGCGAGGGGTAGGTTTTGAGTCAAGGCTAGTGTTAGGTTTAGGTTTAGGGTTATCTTTATTCTAAGGATTAGAGTTTGAGCTAGGGTTAGGGCTAGAGCGAAGGTTAGCATTAGAATTAGGTTTAAGGTTATGGTTAGGGTTATGATTATGGTTAGGTTTAGGGCTAGAATAAGGGCTAGGTGTTGTGTGATGTTTAGGGCTAACATTAGGGCTTGGGTAATGTAAGAGCGAGGGATATGGTTACGGCTAGTTTTAGGGTAGGGGTAATGGATAAGTGTAGTTTTAAGGTTAGTGTTTGGTTTAGAATAAGGTTAGAGTTATGGTTTGTATTAGATTAAGGGTCATTTTGGGGTTAGGTTGAGTTTTAGGTTTAGAACCAAAATCATGACTAGCCTTTGGTCTAGTGAGAGGTTTAGTCTCTACGTTAAGTTAAAGGTTTGTTAGGGCTAGTGCTAGGTTTTTTTTTTTTTTTTTTTTGTTTGTTTGTTTGTTTGTTTAGGGCTAGGGCTAGATTTATGACTCTATTTAAAATTAGGTTTGTCTAGTGCTACTGTTACTATTAGGTTTAGGTATAGGTTTTACCAGTAGAGGTAGTGTTAGGGTTTGGTTTAGATTTAGGGTCAGGTTTAGAACTAGGGTTAAAGTTAGGGTCAGAATAAGAGTAATTTAGGGTTAGGGTTAGAGCTAGAATGAGGGCTACGTTTAGGACAAGTAATAGAGTTAGGGTTTGGAGAAGGCTAAGAATTATGATTAGGACTATGGTAGCATTAGGATGAGGATTTGGCTTAGGGTAAGATATAAAGTAAGAGGTAGGGCTAGGGTTAGGGTTAGGGTTAGGGTAAGTGTTAGAGTTATGGTAGGGTTACCATTATTGTTTGGTTTGGGGTTATAGTTAGGTTAAGTGTTAGTGTTAGGGTTAGTGTTAGGTGTAAATTTAGGATTAGGTGAGTGTTAGGGTTAGGGTCAAGGTTAGGGTTAGTGTTAGGTTTAGGTTTAGTGTTAGAACAGGTTTAGATTTAGAGTTAGAATAAGGTTTATGTTAGGCTTAGGGTTAGAGGGTTAGAGTTATATTTATGGTTACATTAAGGTTAGGGATAGAGTTAGGGTTATGGTTAGGTTTAGTGTTTGGATTAGGGATAGTATTCAGGTTAGATTTAGAGTTAGGGTAAGGTTTATGGTTAAGGTTAGTGTTAGGGTTAGGTTAAGGTTTATTTTTAGGGTTAAGGTTAGTGTTAGGATATGTGTTAGGTTTATGGTTCGGTTCAGGGTTACAGTTAGTGTTAGGTTTTGTATTAGGTTTAGGGTTTGGGTTAGGGTTAGATTTAAAGTTAAGATTAGGATTACATTGAGGGTTAGGGTTTTGCTTAGGGTTAGGGTTAGGTTTAGTGTTAGGTATAGGGTTAGTGTTTGTGATAGGATTATGATTAGTTTTAGGGTTCAGGTTAAGATTAGGTTTAGGTTTAGGTTAAGTGTTAGGGTTAGTGTTAGGTTTAGGTTTGGGTTTCTGTTAGGGTTAGGTTTTGGGTTAGTGTTAGGGTTAGATTTAGTGTTAGGATTAGGGTTAGGATTAGTGTTATGGTTAGGGGTAATGTTAGTGTTTGAGTAAAAGTTAGGCTTAGGTTTTGAGATAGGTTTAGGCATAGGCTTAGTGTTAGTGTTAGTTATATAGTTATGGTTTGGGTTAGGATTTGTGTTAAGTTTAGAGTTAAAGGTAGTGTTAGGGTTAGTGTTAAGGTTAGTATTAGGCTAAGGTTAGGCAAAGATTAGTGTTAGGGTTAGGGTTAGGGTTTGTGTTAGTGTTAGAGTTAAATTTAGGGTTGTATTAGCGTTATTGTTAGGATGTGGGTTAGTGTTAGGTTTACGGTTAGGGTAAGCGTTAGGGTTTGTGTAAAGTTTAGGTTTTGGGTTAGTGTTAGGGTAAGGTGTAGATTTAAAGTTAAGTTTAGGGTTAGTGTTACAGTTAGGGTTATGGTTTGTGTTAGGATTCATGGTTGTGTAGTGTTACAGGTAGGTTTATGTTTAGATTTAGTGTTAAGTTTAGGGATAGGTATATGGTAAGGTTTAGTGTTAGGGTTAGGGTTAGGTTAAGGTTTAGTGTTAGTGTAAGGGTTATGGTTAGGGTTAGTGTTCGTGTTAGTGTTTGGGTTAGGATTTGTGTTAGGGATAGCTTTAGGGTTAGGGTTAGGTTAGGGTTACTGTTATGGAATGAATAAGAGTTTGTGATTGGGTAAGGGATAGGGTTAAGGTTAGGGTTATGATTAGGTTTACCATGACGGTTAAAATAGGGTTAGGGTTAGTGTTAGTGTTAAGGTTAGGTTTAGGATTAGTTTATAATTTAGCATTAGTATTAGGGTTAGGGTTAGGGTTGGTGTTAGGGTTAGGATTGGTGTTAGAGTTATTTTTAGGGTTAGGCTTAGGATTAGGTTTAGTGTTATGGTTAGCATTAGGGTTAGTGTTATGGTGAGCATTAAGAATAGAGTTAAAGTTAGGTTTAGTGTTTGCATTAGGGTTAGGGTTAGGGTTAGTTTTAGTGTTTGGGTTATGGTTAGAGTTAGGTTTAATATTATGGTTAGTGTTAGGTTTATGGTTATGTTTATGTTTAGGTTTAGTGTTCAGGTTAGTGTTAGGGTTACAGTAAGCTTTAGAGTTGATGTTAGTGTTAGGGTTAGGATTAGGGTTAGGTTTAGTTCTACAGTTAGGTTTAAGTTTAGGTTTAGGTTTAGGGTTAGTGTTAGTGTTAGGTTTAGGGTTATGCTTAGGTTTAGGGTAAGTTTTAGGTTTATTGTTAGGGTTTATGTTATGGTTAGGGTTTTAGTTAGGTTTAGAATTACAGTTAAAATTATGGTTATGGTTATGGTTAGGGTTAGAATTAGGGTTAGGATTAGGGTTATTGTTAGGTTTAGGGTTAGTGTTTGTGATAGGGTTAGGTTTAGGGTTAGGGTTCAGGTTAGGGTTAAGGTTAGTTTTTGAGTTAGGGTTACATTTGGGTTTAGGGTTACTTTTAGGGTTACTATAGGGTTAGGTTAGTGGTTTTTTTAGGGTTAGGTTTAAAGTTATCATTAGGGTTATGGTTAAGATTAGAGATAGTTTTAGGGTTAGGATTAGGGTTATGGTTAGTGTTAGGAGTAGTGTTAGGTTTAAGGTTAGGGTAGGGTTACAGTTAGTTATAGGGTTAGAGTTAATTTTAGGGTTAGTGTTAGGGTTAGGTTTAGGTTTAGGTTTAGGGTTAGGGTTAGGTAAAGGTTAGGGTTAAATTTAGATTAGTGTTATAATTGTGGTTTGGTTAGGTTTTGTATTAGGTTAGCATTAGGGTTAGGGTTTTTGTTAGGCTTAGGGTTAGGGTGTGGGTAAGTTTTAGGGTTACGGTTATGGTTAGGTTTAGGCTTTGTGTTCGATTTTCAGTTAGCTTTAGATTTAAAGTTAGTTATAGGTTTATGGTTAGGATTAAGGTTAGTTTTACAGTTAGAATTAGGATTATTTTTTTGGATTAGTGTTTTCATTATTGTTAGAGTTGGGTTGAGGCTTAGTGTTAGAGATAGGGTTAGAGTAAGTGTTAGGGTTAAGGTCACATTTATGGTGAGGTTTAGTGTTAATGTTAGTGTTCGGATTATGGTTCGTGAGAGTGTTAGTATTAGGGTTAGATTTAGGGTTATTGTAAGGGTTAGGGTTAGTGTTAGTTTTAAGGGTTAGGGGTATTGTTAGGGTTAAGGATAGGTTTAGGGTTACTTTTAGGTTTAGGGCTGGGGTTAGGGTTACGATTTGTTGTAGGCTTACAGTTATGGTGAGGGTTAGTTTTAGGATTAAGTTTGGGATTATTGTTAGGTTTAGGATTAGGTTAGTGTTAGGGTTAGTGTTAGGGTTCGTGTTAGTGTTAGGGATAGGGTTAGTGTTAGAGTTAGGGTCAGGTTCATGGTTAGATTTAGGGTTAGTGTTAGGGTTAGGGAGAGTGTTAGAAATAGTGATAAGTTTAGGTTTAGGGCTTCTGTTAGAGTTACTTTTAGTGTAACAGTGAGGGTTACGTTTATTTTTAGGGTTCATTTTAGGCTAAGGGTTAGGGTTATGTTTAGGTATAGTTTTAGGGTTACAGTAAGTGTTAATGTTCAGGTAGGTTTAGGGCTAGGTTTAAAATTCGGGTTAAGGTTAGTTTTAGTGTTAGGATTTTGTTTGTGTGAGGGATATGGTTTGTGTTAGGGTAAGGTTTAGGGTATAGGGTTTGAGTTAGGTTTAAGGATAGGGTAAAGGTTATTATTAGGATTAGGATTAAGGGTAGAGTGAGGATTGTGGTTGGGTTTAGGGTTAATTTTAAGGTTACTTTTATGTTAGGGTTTGTTAGGGTTAAGGTTAGGATTAATGTTAGGGTTAGGGTTTATATTATGGTAAGGTTTAGGGTGAGGTTAGGCGCATGAAAAGTTTTTGGGTTAGTTTCAGTGTTAGTTAGTGTTAGGGTTAGGGATAGCGTTAGGATTAGGGATAGGTTTAGGGTTACTTTTAGGATTATGGATAAAATTAATGTTAGGGTTAGTGTTACAGGGTTATGGGTAGGTTTAGTGTTAGGATTAGGGTTAGATTTATGGTTAAGGTTAATTTTTATGTTAGGGTTAGCTTTCGGGTTAGGGTTAGTGTTAAGATTAGTGTTAGGTTAAGAATTATGGTTTGGGTTAGGGTAAGGGTTAGCTTTAGGTTTTGTGTTAGGGTTACGGTTATAATTAGGGTTTTGGTTATGATTAGAAGGAGGTTTAGAGGGAGGCATAGGGTTACGTTTAAGGTTATGGTTAGGATTCAGGTTATAGTGAGACTTAGGTTTAGGTTTAGAGTTAGTTGTAGGGTTACTTGTAGGTAAGGGTTACTGTTAGGGTTAGGGTTAGAATTAGTGTTTGAGTTAGGTTTAGGTATATGGTTTGTTTTAGGGTAAGGTTTAGGGTGAGGGTTAGGGGTAGGGGTAGGTTTTCAGTTAGGTTCAGGGTTAGTGTTAGTGTTAGGGTTATGGTTAGTAATAGTGCTAGGGTTAGAGATAGTGTTACGGTTACAGTTAGGCTTATGGTTATGGTTAATGTTAGGGTTAGGGTTAGGTTTATGGTTAAGGTTAGTTTTGGGGATAGGGTTTGTGTTAGGACTTAAGTTATTTTTAGAATTAGGGTTCGCATTTTGGATAGGGTTAGTGTTAAGCTTAGTGTTCAGGTAAGAATTATGATATGTGTTAGGGTAAGGGTATGGTATAGGTTTTTTGTTAGGTTAGTGTTAAAATTAGGGTTTATATTATGATTAGAAAGAGGGTGAGAGTGAGGCATAAGGTTAGGGTTAGGATTAGTTTTAGGTACAGGTATTTTAGGTATAGTGTATGCGTTAGGTTTATGGTTAGGGTTAGTGTTAGGGTTAAATTAAAGTTTAGGGATAGGGTTAATGTTAGGTTTAGGCTTAGTCTTAGGGTTAGGGTTAGTGATAGGGTTAGTGTTGTTGTTAAGGTTAGTGTTAGGATTAGGGTTAGTGTTAGTCTTAGTGTTAGGTTTAGGGTTAGTGTAAAGGTTAGGGTTAGGATTAGTTTCAGGGTTAGGGTTAGGGTTAGTTTTAGTGTTAGCATTAGTGTTTGTGTTAGGGTTTGAATTAGGTAGAGTTTTATGGTTAGGAATAAGTTTAGGATTGGGGCTAAGGTCAGTTTGGGTTAGTGTTACAGTTAAAGTTAGGATTAGGGTTCATTTTATGGTTAGGGTTAGTGTTATGTTTAGGGTCATTTCTAGGGTTAGGGTTAGTTAGTTAGATTTAGAGTTAGGGTTAGGGTTAGAGTTAGTATTAGGATTACTGTCGTGTGAGGGATAAGGTTTATGTTAGGTTAAGGGTTAGGGTTATGGTTAGATTTAGGTTTAGAGTGAGGCTTAGGGTAAGTCTCAGAGTTAGTTTTAGTGTTACAAGTAGGTTAGGATTAGTGTTAGGGTTATTGTTAAGGTTTGTGTTATGTTGAGGGTTAAGGTGAGGGTTAGGGATAGGGTTAGTTTTAGGGTTAGGTTAAGTGTTAGTGTTACGGTTAGGTTTAGGGATAGTGTTAGGATTAGGGATAGGATTAGGGTTACTTTTAGGTTTAGGTTTTCAATTAGGGTTAATGTTAGTGTTACGGTTATGGTTAGGTTCAGTGTTAGGTTTAGGGTTAGGGTTCTGGTTATAGTAGGGTTAGTTTTAAAATTGGGTTAAGGTTTGGGATAGGGTCATTGTTAAGGTCAGTGTTAGGGTATGAATTATAGATTGTGTCAGGGTAAGGGTTAGGTTTAAGTTTTGTGTCAGGCTTAGAGTTAAAATTAGGGTTTTGGTTATAATTAGAGAGTGAGTTAGAGTGAGGAATAGATTTGGGTTAGGGTTAGTTTTAGGGTTATGTGTTGTTTAGCAATAGTGTTAGGGTAAAGGTTAGGGTTAGTATTAGCATTAGGATTAAAGGAAAGGTCAGAGATAGGGTTAGTGTTAGGTTTAGGTTTAGGCTTAAGTTTAGGGTTAGTGATAGGGTTATTGTTTGGATTATGATTAGTGTTAGGTTTAGGGTTAGGTTTAATGTTAAGGCTTGTTTTATGTATAGGGTTAGGTTTAGGATTAAGTTAGGGTTAGTGTTAGTGTTAGTTATAGGATTAGGGTTGAGGTCAGAGTTAGTGTTAGGGTTAGGGTTTGTTTTAGGATTAGTGTTAGGTTTAGAATAAGGGTTAGGATTGGGTAAGTGTTAGGGCTAAATTTAGGATTAGGGTAATGTAAAAATTAGTGTTAGGGATGTAATTTGATTTAATGTTGGGATTAGGGTTAGGGTTAGGTTTGCGTTATGGTTAGGTTTATGGTTATAGTTAGTGTTATGGTTAGTGTTACTGTTATGTGAAGGGTTATGTTACATTTAGGGTTAGTATTAGTGTTAGTATTAGGGTTAGTTTTAGTGTATTTGTTACTTTTAGTGTTAGGGTTATTGTTAGTTCAAAGTTATGGTTGGGGTTAGGTTATGTTAAGGGTTATGTTTTGGGTTACAGATTGTGTTAGGGTTATGGTTAAGGTTAAGGTTAGGGTTTTATAAGGTTTATGGTTATGGTTAGGGTTAGGATTACTGTAAGGTTTAATGTTAAGATAGGGTAATGGTTAGGTTTAGGTTTAGGTTTAGTATTATGGTTATTGTTAACCATAATACTAAACCTAACCCAATAGGGTTAGGGTTAGGATTAGGGTTAGTGTTAGTGTTAGATTTAGGATTAAGGTTAGGGTTAGTGTTAAAGTTAGGGTTAGGATTTGTGTTAAGTTTAGGGTTATGTGTAGGATTAGCATTAGCGTTAGAGTTAGGGTTAGGATAGGGTTAGGACATGGTAAAGTTTAGTGTTAGGTTTTGGGTAAGCATTAGGATTAGGGTTAATATTAGGTTTAAGTTTAGTTTGATGGTTAGGTTAGGGTTAGGGTTAGGTTTATTGTTCGCCTTAGGTTTAAGGATAGGGTAAGTGTTAGCTTTAGTTTTATGGTTAGTGTAATGGTTAGTGTTATACTTATTTTTACAGTTAGTGTTAGATTAAGGCTAGTTTTAGGGATAACTTTAGATTTAGGGTTAAGTTTAGAGATATTGTTATGGTTATGTTTAGAATTAGGGTTAGGGTTAAAGTTAGGATAGGTATTAATGTTAGGGTTATTTTAAGGCTTAGGGTTAGGATTTCTTTTAGGGTTAAAATTAGGGTTATGATAGGGTTTGTGTTAGGATTAAGTTAAGGTTAGATTTAGGGTTAGGGTTAGGGTTATGTTTAGGGTAAAATTTAGGGTTAGGTTTAGGGTTATGGCTAGAGTTAGTGTTTGTGTTAGTGTTAGTGTTACCATTAGGGTTTATGTTAATGTAAGTTTTTGCATTAGGGTTTGGGTAGGGGTTACAGTTATGGTTATAGTTAGGGTTATGATAAAGTTTATGACTAGGGTAAGAATTAGGTTGACACTTAGGGTTAGGTTAGGCTTAGGCTTAGGATTAGGGTTAGGATTAGATATAGTGTTATGGTTAGGGTTGAGGTCAGGTTTAGAATTAGGGTTAAGATTAGGTTTAGGGTTTTGGTTAAATTAGGGTTAGGGTTAGGGTTCATGTTAGGGTTAGGGTTACTGTTTGTGTTAGTTTTAGGTTTAGGGATAGGGTTATGGTTAGGGATATTTTTAGGGCTATAGTTTGACTTAGTGTTAGGTTTAGAGTTAAGGGTCATGTTAGTGTTGGGGTTAGGGTTATGGTTAGGGTTAGTGTTACTCTTAGATTCCTGGTTAAGGTTAGGTTTAGTGTTTGGGTTAAGGCTAGAGTTAGATTTAGAGTTAGATTTAGTGTTAGGGTTTAGGGATCATGTTAGTCTTAATGTTAGAATTATGGTTAGGGTTAGTGTTACGGTTAGATTTAGGGTTAAGGTAAGGTTTTTTTTGTTTGGGTTTAGATTAGAGTTAGATTAAGAGTTAGTGTTAGGATTAGGGTTAGTGTTATTGTTAGGTTTTGAATTAGGGTTAGGTGAGGCTTAGGATTAGTGTCAGGGTTATGTTTAGCTCTAGGGTTAGGTTTAGGGTTGGGGTTAGGGATAGGTTTAGGGTTAATTTAAGGTTAGTATTTGGTTTAGGGTTTGTGTGTCAGGTTTAAGGTTTACAGTTTTTGTTACAGTGAGGTTTAGTGTTAGAATTAGGTTTGGGTTGGAGGTAGGGTTAGGGTTCATGTTTGGGTTAGGTTTCTGGTTATTGTTAAGTTTAGGGTTAAGGTTAGAATTAGGGTTAGGGTTAGTGTTATTTTTAGGTTAGTGTTATGCTTATGGTTAGGGTTACTGTTGGGGTTAGCGTTAGGGTTCATGTTAGGGTAAAGTTTAGGGTTAAATTTAGGTTTAAATTTAGATTTACAGTTCGGGTTATGGTAAGGGTTAGCCTTAGTGTTTTTATTAGGATTATTTTTAGTTTTATCTATAGAGTTAGGGTTCAGTTAGTATAGTGTTAGGTTTAGGGTTAGGGTTAGGTTGAGGGTTAGAGTTAGGTTTTGGGTTAAGGTAAGGATTAGGGTTATTGTTAGGATTAGGGGTAGGGTTTAGGTTATGTTCATATAAGGGTTAAGTTTAGGGTTAGAGTTGCAGTTAGGATTAGGTTTATTTTTAGGGTTAGGGTTAAGGGTGGGGTTAGGTTTAGGGTTAGATTTAGGTGTAGAGTTTTTTTTTTTAGAATTAGTTTTTGTTTTAGGTTTAGGGTTAGGTTTAGGACTACTCTTATAGTTATGGTTAGATTTGGTTTTGCATTATAGTTAGTGTTAGGGTTAGAGTAAGTGTTAGGCTTGGGGTTAGAGTTGGTTTATGGATACAGTTAGAATTAGGGTAGTCTTAGATTTAGGGTTACTGTTAGTGCTAGTGTTAAGTTTAGTGTTAGGTTTAAGGTTAGGTTTAGGGTTAGTAGGGTTCATGATAACATTAGAGTAGGGATAAGGGTTAGTGTTAAGATTTGGGTTAGAGATAGTTTTAGGGTTCATGTTAGGTTTAGGGTTAGGGTAGGTTTAGGTAAGGGTTAGGGTTAGGTAAGGGTTACAATTATGGTTTAAATTACAGTTTGTGTTAGGCTTAGAGTTACGTTAGGGTTAGGGTTAGAGTTAGGGTTATTTTTAGGGTTAAGGTAAGGTTTAGTGTTAGGATTTTGGTAAATTTTATGGTTAGTTTTCGGGTTAGAATTAGTGAAATTTTTAGGTGTAGAGTTAGGGTTCATGTTTAGTTAGTCTTAGGGTTAGGATTAGGGCTAAGGTTTGGGATATGTTAGGCATAGTTTTAGGCCTAGGTTTAAAATTAGTGTTTGGGTTAGGGTTAGAGATAGGTTTATGGTTATTTTAATTTTAATTTAGGTTAGGGTTATGTTTTGTGTGTGGTTTGGGGTTAGTTTTAGTGTTAGAATTATGGTTAGGGTTAGAGTTAAGAATAGAGATAGGGTTTACGTTAGTGTAGATTTAGAGTTAGGGTTAGATCAATGTTAGGGTTAAAATAAGGGTTAGGGTTAGGGTTAGAGTTTTGATTAGAGTTAAGTTTAGGGTTTGTATTAGGGTTAGGGTTAGAGTTAGGGTTAGGTTTAGGGTTGGGGTTATGGTAAAGTTTAGGGTTAGAATTGGGGTCTTGTTTAGTTTAGCGTTATGGTTAGGGTTTGTGTTATTGTTACTGTTAAGGTTAGTGTTAGGGTAAAGGTTATGTTTAGGTTTAGGTTTAGGGTTAATGTTAGGTGTAGGGTTACATTTAGGCTTAGTTTAATGTTAGGTTTAGGGTTAGTTATAGGATTAATATTATGGTTAGGGTTAGATTTATGGTTAGGGTTAATGTTAGGGTTAGGGGTAGGTTTTGTGTTTGCATTATTGTTAGGTTAATATTAGGTTTAGTGTTATGGTTAGGTATATTTTCAGTGTTAGTGTTAGGGTTAGTTTTAGTATTAGGGTTCATGTTAGGATTAATGTTATTGTTAGGGTTAGGGTTAGTGTTTGGTTATGATTATGGCTAGTTTTACATTTTGGTGTAGGTTTAAGTTTAGTGTTAGTGTTAGGGTTCTGGTTATGGTTTTTGTTATGGTTAGGTTTTGTGTTAGGGTTAGGGTTAGGTTTAAATTTATTGTTTGAGTTAGGGAAAAGTTTAGGGTTTGGTTTAGGGTTAGTGTTAGGGTTAGGTTAGTGTTAAAATTATTTTAAGGTAAGTTTTAGTGTTAAGGTTAGGTTTAGTTTTATTGTTAGGTTTAGGGTTAGGTTTGGGGTTCATGTTATTGTTATGGTTTGTGTTAGGGTTAGTGTTAGTATTGGGTTTATGTTTAGGATTAATGTTATTGTTAGTGTCAGGGTTAGAGTTAAAGTTAGTGTAGGGTTAGGTTTCATGTTATGGTTAGTGTTAGTGTTATGGATAGGTTTATTGTTAGGGTTAATAATAGTGTTAGTATTAGGGGCAGGTTTAGGATTAGTGTTATGGCAGGTTTAGGTTTAGTGTTAGTGTTAGGGTTAGTGTTAGTGTTAGGTTTAAGGTTCAGGTTATGGTTAGTGTTAGGGTTAGGGTTAGAGTTAGTATTAGTGATAGTCTTAGGGTTAGTGTTAGGGTTAGGGTTAGGTTTAAGATTAGGGTTAGGATTAGTGTTAGTGTTAAAGTAAGGGTTAGGATTAGGATTAGGTTTAGTGTTAGGGTAAGTGTTAGGTTTAGTTTTAGGTTTAGGTTTAGTATTAGGGTTAGGGTTAGAGTTCGGATTAGTTTTAGAATTAGGTGTAGGTTTAAGGTTAATCTTAAGGTAGGTGTTAGAGTTCGTGTTATTGTTTGTGTTAGGGTTATGGTAAGGGTTAGGAATTGTGTTAGGGTTAGTTTTAGAATTAGGTTGTGGTTAGGGTTACCTTTACGTTTAGGGTTAGTTAGGGTTAGGATTTGAGTGAGAACAAGTTTTATGGTTAGTGTTAAGTTTAGGGTTAAGCTAGGGTTAGGCTTTGTGATAAGATTAGGGTTGGGTTATGTTTAGTGTTAGTGGTCAGTTTAGTGTTAGGATTAGGTTGCAGATTAAGTTTAGGTTTAGTATTAGGGTAAGTGTTTGGGTTAGGGGTGAGTTTCAGGGTTAATATTATGATTAGGGTAAGGGTTAGCCTGAGTGATAGGAATAGGGTTGGTGTTAGGTTTAATATTAGGGTTAGGGTTAGGTTTAGTGTTGATGTTCATGTTAGAGATAGGGTTACGGTTACTCTTAGAGCTATGGTTAGGATTAGGGTTAAGTTAGGTTAAGGATTATGAAGTGGGTTACGGTTTATGCTA
Source organism: Marmota monax (assembly GCF_021218885.2). NCBI lineage: Eukaryota > Metazoa > Chordata > Mammalia > Rodentia > Sciuridae > Marmota > Marmota monax. Next base: position 422,901 of record NW_026692694.1, on the reverse strand, counting down.
GGGTTAGGATTAGGCATAGGTTTAGTGCTAAGTTTAAGTTTAGTTTAAGGGATAGTTTTACAAATAGGGTTAGGGTTAGTGTTAGGTTTAGTGTTAGGCTTATTTTTAGGGTTCTGTTTATGGTTAGTTTTAGGTTTAGTGTTAGGACTATAGTTAGGTTTAGGATTAGTATTAGGGTAAGGGTTAAAGTTAGGTTTAGGGCTTGGGTTAATGTTAGGTTAAGGGTTAATTTTGGGGTTAGTATTAGGTTTAGTATTAGGGTTAGGATTAGGTATTGGATTATGGTTAGGGATAGTTTTAGTATGAGGGTTAGGTTTAGGGTCAGGGTTAGAGTTAGGGTTAGTGTTAGCATTAGGGTTATCGTTCATGTTAGGGTTAGTGTTATAAATAGGTTTTGGGTTAATTTTATATTTAGGGTTAGAGTTAAGGTTATGATTAGTGTTAGAATTTGGTGAGGTTTATATCTAGTTTTAGGTTTTGTGTTAGGTATAGTGTTAGTTTTAGAGTTAGTTTTAAGATTACGGGTAGGGTTATTGTTAATTTTAGGGTTAAGGTTTTAGTTAGGGTTAGAATTAGTGTTAGGGTTAGAATTAGTTGGGTTACGTTTAGGTTTAGTGTTAGTGTTAGGATTAGGGTTAATGAGAGGGTTATGGTTGCCTTTACGGTTAGTGTTAGTGTTAGTGTTAGGGTTACTTTTATGATTAGATTTAGTTTTAGGGTTAGGTAAGGGTTAGGGTTAAAGTTAGGGTTAGTGTTAGGTTTAAGTTTAGGGTAGAAGTTAGTGTTATTGTTAGGGTTAGGTTTAGGGTTAGGTTTACTGTAAGGTTTAGGGTTATATTTAGGTTTAGTGTTAGGATTAGGGTTAGGATTTGTGTTAGGGTTATGATTATGGATAGTGTAATCATTAGGGTTACGTTTAGGATTAGGGTCAGGGTTAATATTAGTGTTAGTGTTATGTTTTGTGTTAGAGTTAGTGTTAGGGATAGTGTTAGGGTTATGGTTAGAGTTAATGTTAGGGTTAGGGTTAGGGTAAGCTTTAGTGTTAGTGTTAGGGTGAGGTTTTGTGTGAGAATTTTGTTTAGGGTTGTGGTTAGGGTTAGGGTTAGTGTTAGGTTTAGTAGTATGGTTAGGTAAGAGTTAGGGTTTGGGTTATGTTAGTGTCAGGTTTATGGTTTAGGTTTGGGTTTGTGTTAGATTTAGGGTTAGAGTTAGTGTTAGTGTTAGGGTTAGTGTTAGGGTTAGGGATAGTGTTAGTGTTAGTGTTAGGAATGCAGTTAGGATTAGGGTTAGTGTTAGGGTAAGGTTTAGGGTTTGGTTTAGGTTTAGGATTTGTGGTATTGTTAGGGTTTGTGTTCGTGTTAACGTTAGGGTTAGGATTTGTGTTAAGGTTATGGTAAGTGTTAGATTTAATGTTACTGCTAGAGTTAGTGTTAGGATTAGCATTCAGTTTATCATTAGGGTTAGGGTTAGGTTTAATGTTAGGATTAGTGTAAGGGTTAGGGTTCCATTTAGGGTTCGTTCTAGGGTTAGGGTTAAAATTAGAGTTAGGATAAGTGTTAAGGATAGAATTAAGGTTACTGTTAGATGTAGTGTTAGGGTTAGGGTTAGATTAGGTTTTCAGTTACGTTTACGGGTAGTATTAGGATTAGGTTTAGGGTTAGGGTTAGTATTTGGGTTACAGTTAGGGTTAAATAAGAGTTATGGTTTGGGTTAGGTTAGGATAAGCTTTATGGTTTGGGTTAGGATTTGTGTTAGGGTTATGTTTAGGGTTATAGTTAGAGTTATAGTTAGAATTAAAATTAGGCTTAGGGTTAGTATTACGGTTAGTGCTTGTATAGAGTTATGGCTATACTTAGTGTAAGTTATAGGGTTATGGTTTGTGTTACTTTTAGTTTTAGCATCAGTGTTATCATTATTGTTAGGTTTTAGTGTTAGGGTTAGGTTTATTGTTAGGTTTAGGTAAGGGTTATTGTTAGGGTTAAGATTTTTGTTACAGTTATGTTTATGGTCTGGTTTTGTGTTAGGGTTAGGGTTTAGGTTAGCATTATTTTTATGATTACTGTTAGAGTTAGGGTTAGGATTATATTTAGGTTTAGTTTTAGGGTTACAGGTAGAATTAGGGTTAGTGTTATAGTCAGTGTGAGGGTTAGCATTAGGTTAGGTTTAAGGTTATGATTAGGGTTAGTTTATGTGTTAGGGTTAGTGTTAGGGATAGAATTAGTGTAAGGGTTAAGGTTAGGGTTACAGTTACAGTTATGATTAATGTTAGGCTTAGATTTAGGGTTACAGTTAAGTTTAGGTTTAGGATTAGGGTTAAAGGTAGTGTTAGGGTTAGGGTTATGTTTAGCATTATTGTGTGGTTGAGATTTATATCTAGTTTTAAGTTTTGTGTTAGGGTTAGGGTTAGGGTTTGGTATAAGTTTAGGGTTAGGGTGAGGGTTTGGTATAAGTTTAGGGTTAGGGTGAGGGTTTTTGTTAGGTTTACGGTTAAATTTATGGTTAGCTTTAGGATTAGTTTTAGGGTTAGGTTTAGGATAAGGGTTAAGTTTAATATTAGGTTAGTGTTATGGTTAGTGTTAGGTTTATGATTAGAAATCATGTTATCGTTAGGGTTAGAGTTCAGGTTAGTGTAAGGTTTAGTGTTAGGCTTAGCGTTAATGATAAGATTACGGTTGAGGTTAGGGTTAGGGTTAGTGTTAGGTTTGGTATTACGGTTATGGTTAGAATATGTTATAAGTTTATGGTTAGTATTAGTCTTAGGGTTAGGATAAAAATTAGTGTTAGTGATAAGGTTAGGGTTATAGTTAGGTTAAGTGTTTTGGTTAGGGTTAGGTTTAGGGTAGGGTTAGTGTTAGGGTTAAGGTTAGTGATATTGTTAGGTTTAGTGTTAGTGTTCATGCTAGGTTATGGTTAGAGTTAAGGTTAGGTTAAGGTTAGGGTTATGTTTAGAGTTAGGTTCTGTGTTACAATGATGGTTAGGGTTGGGTTTAAGGTTAGGGTTAGGGTTAAATTTAGTGTTAGGTTAGGTTTAGGGTTAGGGTTAGGTTAAGGTTTAGAGTTAGTGTTAGGGATATGGTTAGAATTTGGGTTAGTGTAAAATTATGGTTAGGGTTAGGGTTAGATTCATGGTTATGGTTAGGGTTTGTTTTAGCATTATGGTAGGGTTAGTTTTAGGGTTAGGATGATGGTTAGCATTAGAGTTAAGTTTAGTGTTAGATTAGGGTAGATTAGGGTTGTGTTAGGGTTAAATTATTGTTAATTTTAGTGTTAGGGTTAGATTAATTTTAGGGTTAGGGTTCATGTTAGGTTTAGGCTTAGTGTTAGTGTTAGGTTTAGGTTTAGGGTTTGGTTAGGGTTAGGGTTGGTGTTAGTGTTAGGGTTAGGTTTAAGGTTACCGTTAATTTTTGGATTGGGTTATAGTTACGTTTAGGCTTAGTGTTAGGGATAGAATTAGATTTAGCTTTAGGATTAGGGCTAGGGTGAGTGTTAGGTTTAGGGTTAGGATTAGGGTTATTGTTAGGAGTAGGACTAGGTTTAGTGTTAGGATTAGGGTTAAATTATGGTTAGGGTTAGTGTTAGGGTTAAAGTTAGGTTTATGGTTAGAATTTCTGTTTGGATTAAGAACAGGCTTAGTGTTAGGTTTAGTCTTATGTTTAGTGTTAGGTTTAGTGTAGAGTTAGCTTTATTGTTAGGTTTAAGGTTAGGATTAATATTAGGGTTAAGGTTTTTGTTAGAGTTATGGTTATGGCCATGTTTTGTGTTAGGGTTGGGGTTAGGGTTATCATTACAGTTATGCTTAGTGTTAGAGTTAGGTTTAGGGTAAGTTTTAGGGTTATGGGTAGAATTAGGGTTAGTATTATATTCATTGTCAGGGTTAGGGTTAGGGTTAAGATTATGGTTACTTTATGTGTTCGGATTATTGTTAGGGATAGAAGTAGTGTTAGGCTTAATGTTAGGGTTAGGGTAAGGTTAGGATTAGGGTTACAGTTATGGTTCATGATAGGGTTAAGTTTAGTGTTACTGTTAAATTTAGGTTTAGTATTTGGTTTAAATGTAGTATTAGGGTTAGGGTGAGGTTTAGCATTAGTGTTTGAGGTTTATTCCTAGTTTTAGGTTTAGTGTTATGGTTATTGTTAGGGTTTGGTATAGGTTTAGGTTTAGGGTGAGGATTATTGTTAGATTTAGGGTTAAATTTATGGTTAGCCTTTGGATTAGTTTTAGAGTTAGGTTTAGGATAAGGTTTAAGGTTAATGTTAGGGTTAGTGTTATGGTTAGTGTTAGGTTTAGGATTAGAGTTCGTGTTAGATTTATTGTTAGGGATCAGGTTATTTTTAAGGTATAGTGTTATGGTTAGGGGTAATGATAGGGTTAGGGTTGGGGTTTGGGTTAGGTATAGTGTTAAGATTGGTGTTATGGTTATGGTTAGATTTAGGATTAGGGTTATTGTTAGGAGTAGAACTAGGTTTAGTGTTATGGTTAGGGTTAAATTAGTGTTAGGGTTAGTATTCAATTTAAGTTAGGGTTAGGGTTAAGATTTCTGTTAGGATTAATATTAGGATTAGTTTTGGGTTTAGTGTTATGTTTAGGAATAGTCTTTTGGTGAGGGTTAGGATTAGTAGTATGGTTAGGATTATGGTTCCTGTTAGAGTTATGTTTATGATTAATGTTAGGTATAGGATTAGGGTTAGGGTTAGCTAAGGGTTAGCATTAGGGTTAGCTTAGGTTAGGCTTATGGTTTCAGTTAGGGTTTGTGTTTGGGTTAGGCTTATGTTAGGGTTAGAGTCAGGCTTTTGGTTAGTGTTAGAGGGAGCATTAGGATTTCTGTTAGAGTTATGTTTAGGTTAGGGTTAAGTTTTTTTGTTAGTGTAATGGTTAGGTTAGGTTTAGGTTTTCGGTTACAATTATGCTTTTGGTAAGGAATATGATACATTTAATGTTGGGGTTAGGGTTAGGATTAGTGTTTGTGTTAGGGATTGGGTTAGTGTTAATATTAGGTTTAAGGTTAATGTTAGGTTTAGGTTTAGTGTTTTGGTTAACATTAGGGTTAAAATTTGTATTAGGGTTAGTTTTAGGGTTAGGATTATGGTTATGGATAGGGTTAGTGTTAGGGTTAGGGTTAGTGTTATGTTTAGATTTAGGGTTTGTGTTAGTGTTAGTGTTAGCATTAGGGATAGGGTTAGGGATAGGGTTAGTGTTAGTGTTAGTGTTAGGTGTAGGTTTAGGGTTAGGGGTAGGTTTAGCATTCGGGTTAGGTTTAGTGTTACTTTTAGTTTTATTGTTAGCATTTGTGTTAGTATCAGGGTTAGGGTTATGGTTGGGGTTAGGTTTAGTGTTAGTATTAGGGCTTGAGGTAGCATTAAGTTTAAGTGTAATGATATTTTTAGTGTGAGGGTCAATTTTAAGTTTAGGGTAATGGATAGGTTAGGTTTAATGACAGTGATAAAGAAAGACTGAGCATTAGAATTAGGGTTTGGGTTATGGTTTGGGTAATGGACATGGTTAAGCTTGGGTTAGGGCGAAAGTTTTTGGTTAGAGTCAGGGCTAGGGGTAGGGTTAGGTTTAGGTTTAGTGTAAGGATTAAACTTAGGGTTAGGTTTGGCATAAGGGTTAGGGCTAGGTTTAGGGTTTGAATTAGGATTAAAGCTAGGGTTGTGTCTTGGATTAACACTATGTTTTGGGTTACATTAGTGTTCTTCTTAGGGATAAAGTAATGTAAGAACAACGGTTACAGTTAGGGCTAGTTTTAGGATTCTATTTAAGACTGAGCTTTGTTTTAGGATTAAATTTAGGTTTATGGTGATGTTTTTCACTAGGTTTACTGTTAGGGTCCGAGTCAGGGTCATGGTTTGTTTTGTGGTTAGGGATAGGACTCAAATTAGGGGTAGGCTTAGGGCTAGATGTAGGGTTAGGATTTGGTTTAGGTTAATGTTTAGGTTTAGGGCTATGGGTCATGTTTTATTTTTTTTGGACTAAAGCTAAAGTTAAGGGTAGTTTTATATTAGCATTAGTGTTATTGCTACTGATAGGGTGAGTATAAGCTTAGGAGTAGATTTAAAGTTCTGGTTAATTCTAGGGTTAGAGCTATGGCTAGTGTTAGATCTAAGATTAGCGCTAGCGTGTTGGTTATGTTAAAGGATGTGTTAGAACTAAGAATAGGGCTTTGAGTTAGTCTTAGGGGTACAGTTTTGGTTAGGTTTAGGGCTAAATTAGGGCTAGAAATATGTCTAGGGTTAGTTTTATGCTTAGGCCTAGGATTACAGCTATGTTTATGGTTAGGTATAGCATTAGGGTTAGGGAAAAGGCTGCCTGTTTGATTTCTGCCTCCATTTCCATTTACCAATAGGTGACAAAATGAAGTGAAACCATAAAATACAATGTGTTCATGGTAGTGAACCATTGAATTTAGAAGAACATACCTCGGGATCATACTAAGACTAGATGACTCCTGCTCAGTATCATGAAATTTTAACAAAACTAACTCTCATTCTATCATTACATCTAACCCTAGCCCTAGCCATAACCCTAAACCTAACATTAACCCTAACCTGATTTTTAGAACCATTGATCCTAGAATTCCCACCCTTGGGGAGCATTGTGGGGCAAGCTAAGTGATGAATCCTATGCAACATCAAACAAATCTAACCAAATAATTATGAGAGGTATTTCAGTACATTCATATTTTCCTATTTTCTCATAAAAGGCCCTCAGATTAAGTTGTTTTTGCATGCTTAAGCATAGGCCTACTTTTACAAGGAACACACCAGAGTCTATACAGAGAACTGATGGAGTGTGTAAAGATTCAAGCAGCTAGCACAAAACCTGTTTGATTTTCAACTCTATTAACTTTCCTGTATAGGCCAAAATGAAGTGAAATCTTAAAACACAAAAAGTTCCTGACAGCAAAACTGTGAACAGAGAAGGCCTAAACCTGGGGAACAGAGTAAATCTAGTAAAAGAAAAATCTTTCCATGTATCAAAGAATTCTGCATAAAAATAACTCTAACCCTAACACTAGCTCTAACCCTAGCTTTTCCCCTAACCATAACTTTTTTGTGAAATGCTTGACTGTAGGATTTCCAAACTTGGGCATCCTAGTGTGGCAAGCTAAGGGATGAGTGCTGAACAGTATCAAAGAAAACTGTCCAAAAATTTCATTGTGTATATCAGTACATGCATATTTCTCTGTTATCTCCTAAAGAACTCTAGAATACAGTTGTTTTAACATGCTACAACTTAGGCCTACAGTCACAAGAACAAACCAGAGATTACTCACAGAGAATTGATATAGTGTGAATATTCAAGCACCTAGCACCAGTGTTTGATTTGCAGCTCCATTTCAATTTACCTTTAAGGATAGGAGAAAAATGAATCCTGCCAGTATTAAAGAAATTTGAACAAAACTAACTCTAATCCTAATACTAGCTTTAACACTAGCCCTAACACTATCCTTAACAAAAACCCTAACCTGTTTGAAATACTGTTGATCCTAGAAGTCCCAAACATGGGGAGCCTAGTGAGCTTAGCTATCAGATGAATCCAATGCAGTATCAAAGAAAAATGACTTCCAAATTCATTCTACGAGGCCAACATCACCCTGATTCCTAAACCAGACAAAGACACTTCAAAGAAAGAAAACTACAGACCAATATCTCTAATGAACCTAGATGCAAAGATCCTCAATAAAATTCTGGCAAATCAGATACAAAAACATATCAAAAAATTATGCATCATGATCAAGTAGGATTCATCCCTGGGATGCAAGGCTGGTTCAATATACAGAAATCAATAAATGTTATTCACCACATCAATAGACTTAAAACTAAGAACCATATGATCATCTCAATAGATGCAGAAAAAGCATTCGACAAAGTACAGCATGCCTTTATGTTCAAAACTCTAGAAAAACTAGAGATAACAGGAACATACCTCAATATTGTAAAAGCAATCTATGCTAAGCCTCAGGCTAGCATCATTCTGAATGGAGAAAAATTGAAGGCATTCCCTCTAAAATCTGGAACAAGACAGGGATGCCCTCTGTCACCACTTCTGTTCAACATAGTTCTCAAAACACTGGCCACAGCAATTAGACAGATGAAAGAAATTAAAGGCATAAAAATAGGAAAAGAAGAACTTAAATTATCACTATTTGCAGATGACCAGATTCTATACCTAGCAGAACTGATTCAGTCTTTTAAGTTTCAAGCACAGAGAACCAACAGGTTTTGATTTCAACCTCCATTTTCATTTACCTATATAGGACAATATGAAGTGAAACCTTAAAATACAGAGTGTCCCTTTTAAATGAGAAGGCCCAAATCTGAGGATCATATTAAGTCTAGGTAAAAATGACTCATTAAAAGTATCAAAGAAATTTGTACAAAACTTACTCTCACCATAACACTAAATTTAACACTAGCCCTAATCCTAAACCTAACACAAACCATAAACTGATTAGAGAACAATTGATCCTAGGAGTCCCAGAATTGGAGAGCTTTGTGGGGTAAGCTAAATAATAAATCCTACTCAGTACCAAACAAATCTGACAAAATATTTATGGGAGGAATTTCATTGCATGCATATTCCCTGTTTTCTCCTAAAGGGCTCTCAGATAAAGTTGTTTTTGCATGCTTCAACTTAGGCCTACACTCACAAGGAACACAGCATAGTGTCCCCACAAAGACTTGAGGGTGTGTGTGCAGTTTCAAGAAGCTAGCATAAACCCTGTTTGAGTTCCAGGTCCATTTACATTTACTTGTCTACGTCAAAATGAAGTAAAATGAAAATACTAACTGTTCCAGAAAAGAATACATTGAACCAAAAGGCCCAAACCTTGGACAAAGAGTAAGGTTAGTTAAAGATGAATCCTGGATTGTATCAAAGAAATTTGAATAAAGTAACTCTAACCCTAACACTACCTCTAAACTGAGCCCTAATTCTAACACTAAACATTAACATAGCCCTTTCCCTAACCCTAAATTTAACACTAAATTTAAATGTAATCATTGCCCAAACCCTAGCTCTAACTCTAACCATAACCCTAATGCTAAATGAGGCCCTAACCCTGACATTTACCCTAGACCTTCTCTAACCCTAACCCTTGCCCTAGCCCTAAATCTACCTGCAACCATAACACTTACCCTAAAACTAACCCTAACCCTAATGCAAAACCTAACATTAGCCCTAATCCTAACCATAAAGATAGTCCTAACCCTAGCTGTAATCCTATCTTTTACCCTAAACTGAAGCCTAAACCAAATGCTAACAACAGGACTAAACCTAACTGTATAACTATCCCTAAGGCTATTTAAACCCTAAACGTAACCTGAACCCTAACGAGAACCAAATCCATTACTCTAAACCTAATGCTAATTTGAGCCTTAACCCTAAAACTTAACCAAAACCAATCCCTAATCCTGATACTGACCGTAATAATACACCTAGCTTAAAACCTGACCTTTACCCTAAACCTAATCCTTACAGTAGACCTATTCATAACCAAACCCTACAACTACCCTTAACTGTAATGCTAGACCTGACATAGCCCTAGCTTTAATCCTAGCCCTAGCCCTAACCCAAACACTCATCTGAGCCATAAACCTAGCCTTAAACCTAACCTTCTGCCTAACCCTAACCAAAGACCTAATCCTAATTATAACCCTAGCCCTAAACTTAACTCTAACTGAATCCATTACCCTAAACATAACCCTTGTCCTAATGCTAACTGTAGGATTAAGCCTAACCCTATCACTAGCCCCCAAATTATCAATTACCCTAAACCTAACCTGAACCCTAAGCCTACCCCTATATTTACCCTAAGCCTAAATCTAAGTTAAATTCGAGCCATAACCCTAAACTCAAACATAAAAGAATCCCCAAAACTTGCCCTGGCCCTAATAATTGCTCTAGCTCTAAACCTGACTCTTATCATATAGCTAACCCTTACCATAGACCTAGTCATAAAACTTTCCCTAAAACTATCTCTAAATTTAACCATGGGCCTGATATTAACCATAGGCATAATTCTAGCCCTAACCCTAACACAAATCCAAGCCCTTATCCTAGTGCTAAACATAGCCTTAATTACAATCCTAACCTAAACACTAGACCCAATATTGACATTAACCATAGCAATAATTTTAGCCCTAATATAGCCGTATCCCTAACCCTAGTGCTAAGACTATGTCTAACTCTCACATTAGTCCTTTCAATTTTTTCTAACCCTATCCCTTACCGTAACCCTAACCCTAGCATTAACCTAGACCTAAGCCTTGCCCTATCCTTTGCCCTAGCACTAACCTTCGAGAAAACCTAACTCTAAATCCAGCCCTTACCCGAAGCTTAGGCCAAACCCTAAAACTAGCTCAAACCATAACAGTAATCCTAAAACTAGCCCTAATCCTAGCTGTATCTCTAAAACAAAACCTAGCTATACCTATAACCCTAATCCTTAACGTAAAACAAACCCTAACTTTAAACCTAGCCCTAAACCTATCCATAATATGAGTTGTAAGCGGAACCTTTAAGCTGAACCTGACACTGACCCTAACACTACTAGCTCTAAATATCACCCTAAACCTAAACCTAACCCTAACACTAAATCTATCCCTAAAACCCTAAAACTAGCCCTAAAAATCGTTCTAGTACTTCTATTAGCCCTAACACTAACCCTATCCCGAACTTTACCGGAAACCTATCCTGAATCCTAGCTTTAACCCTAGCCCTATTCGTAACCATAAACCTAGCCCTAAACTGATCTCTTACTCTATCCATTACAATAACCAAAACCATAACTCTAATGTTAAATATAGGCATGAACCTTAAACTATACCTAATCTTAACCCGATCTACTTCCCTGAACCTAACTTTAACCTAAACCTAAACCTATCATTACCCTAAACTTAACACTAACACTAATTCATGTCCTACCTTTAATCCTTAACTTAACCCAAACCCTAATTCTGACCTTGACCCTAATAAAACACCTAGATTTAAACTTGAACATAAACCTACACCTAACCAATAGCCTAGACATAGCCATAATCCTAACCTTGAAACTAACTTTAACCATGATTCTGTACATGAAATTAGCCCTAGCACTAATCCTAGTCCTAAAGTTAAAACAAAACCTAGCCCTCATCCTAGCCCTAAACCTAGATTTAATTATAATCCTAACCCTAACCCTACCCCTAACCAAAATTGTAACCCTCAGTCTACCTCTACATCTAGCTATAATGCCATCTCTTACCCTAATCTTAGCCCTAACCCTAACCCTAACTCTAGGCTTAAGCCAAACAATAAACCTAGCCCTTATCCTAGCACTAATTTAGCCCTATCTCTGACAATAACACTAACCCTAGCCCTAAGACTCACTTTAACTCTCACCCTGTACCTATCCCTAGTTCTAACCCTATCCTTTACAATAACCCTATGACCTAGCCCTAACCCTTGCCTTATCTTTAGTCCCAGCCCTAACCCTAGATCAAACCCTATCTCCAAATTTAACCCTAACAATAAGCCTAAGCTTAACTCTTACACTATCCTTAAACCTAACCCTAGGACTAAAACAAACCAAGCAATAGCCCTAACCCTAAACATTAACTTATACCAAAACTAACATTAAACCCAGACCAATTCCTAGACTTAATTCGAGTTCTAACTCTAACTTTAAAACTAATACTGATCCTGACTCATATCTTAACACTCAACCTACCTCTAAACACTGCACTCACCTTAAACCAAATGCTAAGAATAACCCTAACAATAATTCAAGTCCTATCTCTAAGCCTAAAACGAACCATGACCTGACTCTTATCCTAACACAGTAATAAATATCACTCTAAACTTAAACGTATCCCTAACACTAAACCTTACCATAACACTAAAACAAACCCAATTTTAACCATAGTTCTTCCATTAGCCATGGCACTAATCCTATCCCTAACTCTAACACAAACACTAACCCTAAACCTAGATTAACCCTAACTCTCACCCTAATCATAGCCCTAAACCTAGCTCTAAAGCAATCCCTTAACCTAAGCAAAACCCTAAACCTAAGGGTAATCCTAGACCTATTCCTAATTTTTAGGCTAACCAAAACCCTAACTCTATTAATAGCAGTAACCCCAGTTCTCATTCTAGCTCTAACCCTATCCCAAGTTCTAATCCTAACCCTGACCCTTATAGTGACCCTACCACTAAATCTAGGTCTAACTCTAATCCTAACTCTAACCCCAAACCTATGTTTATCCTCCCTAGACTTAACCTAAAGCTAACTCCCAGCCTCGCCCTAACATTAGCTCAGAACCTAACCCTTATGCTATACATAAACCTAAACCTAACATAGTTATAACCCTGACCCAAATCCTAACTCAAAACCTAATCCTAACCATAACCCTAGCTATACCCTTAACTATAACTGTATGCATTACCCTAAACATTATCCTTTCACTGATGTAACCCTAGGCCTAACCCTAATCCTATCACTATCCCCTTTTTTCATGAGCATTCCTCATATATGAAATATGGACATACACACATACAGACATACAACACAAAACACAAGAGTGCACACGAACATACAACACATAAGACAATAGTAAAGGCCTTATAGCTTTACACAGTTGAAATTTCCAGTGCAATGCTTGAAAACTCCACAGTCAAAAAATAAAAGTGATCAGAAAATCATTAACCTAGGTTTGTATGAGCTCAAAAAATAAAATAGAACTTTATGATGTGGGAAAAGGCAATAATAAAATAGATATTGAAAAAAGCATCCTGGTTAATCACTGTCACAGATGTAAGAATAGCCAAGCTGGAGCTTTGGATATCAGGTGTTATAGATTTGAGTCAAATCATCTTCTTTTTGGTCTGTAGAAATTGCTTTGGTTAGTCTCTCTGTAATCCAAATTGGCTGCTGTTCTCCCTGTTGAAACACACAAACAGAACTCAGACTCCAGACAATCACCAGGTCAGGACCTTTCCATTGTCCTGTTAGAATATCTTTCCAAAGTACCTTAGGCTTATGTACATTTTTTGGATGCATATGTCTTTCCGCAGCACTAAGCCCTGATAAATCCAAATTTAAAAATTTTAGAGTAAAAAGTGTTATTTTAAGTTTATCTTTGGGGGATATATACCCCTTTCCAATTCCCTCTTTTTGCTTTAATAAGTACATTTTAATTGTTTGATGAGCTCTTTCAACTATGCTGTGTCCCTGTAGATTGTATGGGATTCCTGTTAAGTAAAACATTAACTGATTTTTCTTCAGGGATGATGTTCCAAAATGTCCTATATGCATCCTTTGGAAATTTAAAGATCCTTTTAAATTCAAGTCTTCCAAAAGCATTTTGCCTTAGTTTTTAGAATTACTTTAGTCCTTTTAATTTTTTGATGTGGTTTTAAACCAATTTCCTTCTAGTTTAACATTTTCTAAATTAGCTCTTGTCTTTAAATTTTAACACCTTCATCTGAGACTTCTAATATCTTCACCACCAGAAATTAAAGTTGATGGGCTTTTTGAGAAAAATTACTAATAATCTCCTTGTTCCTCTATTTTATCCAATATTTGACTTTAAACTTCTCTCTTCTACCTTTTTCTATCTTGAATTTCTGTATCTAAAAGTTGTCTTAGCCTTTTGCATTTTCTATCTGAAATACCTTTACTTGATATTTTCAACTATTTTCTATCTTATTCCTATCTTCTAGTTTCTCCCCCACTAAGGTTTGTACATTCACACTTATTTGCTTTTTTTTTCCTCCCAGTTTTCTTTTCTTTCCTATTCTGTGGGTTTAAAATTTTTGTCTTTCTACATCTTCTCTATCTTCCTACATCTTTTCTATCTTTTTTTTTTACCTTCCTGTACTTCTGTCTCCGTAGGTTTTTACCTTCAATTTCTAATATTCTTTCTCAAAATTGCTTTTATCCTATTATCTTCCCATTTTCATATTTTTTAAGTAATGCTTTTAAGATTAACTAGGTTTCTAATGATGCAATCTTTCCTCCATCATGAAGGCATCTTAACCACCTTCAATTTAACCTTTTAAAGCCTGTTTCAACTTACTTAGACATTTTACAACTTTTTACTTTACCATACAAAGAATATCTCATCTAGAAACATTTATTTTTCTTTTAACCTTTTATGCTGAAATATATTTCTACATCTTGAATCTTTTTGTATCACTTTGTTCTTTTTTCTGAAGGTAATGAAGGTACCTCAACCACCTTCAATTTAAACTTTTAAAGCCTTCCAATTATCATCTATACTGTACTTTTAAATGTACTTTTTCACCACCTACAGCTTCACTCTTTTAAACTAGGCTTAGAATCTGTTTAAATCACTTAATGTTAGTTCACATGGCTGCCCTTCAACTAAAGGCTTTTTTTTTTTACTCCATTAAGAAGCTTTGTCTCAATCTGCCATGTACAAATACCTTTTTCTTCTTTCTTCCTTTCTCAAGCTTTTAAAGTAAGTCTAGTTTCCTCAAAATCTTTTTAAATGGCATTTTACAACTTTTTACTTTACCACACAGAGATTATCTCATCTAGAAACATTTTTCCACATCTTGAATCTTTTTATATCTCTTTTCTAGCCATTAACCCTTTTTATAAATTCACATTCTGAAACAACTCTTATAAAATTTCTGGTTTAGGCAAATTACTCCACTTTAATAAGATGAAATACTTTCATTTTTTTTTATGGTACTATAATACTATAACTGAAACCCAACTGAAACTTCTTATATCCTTTGTATATAAATTACACATGATAGAATCTTAACACTTAGTAACCTTGTTTCCATGAAGACACAGACCAAAGCAATATTAAAACATTTTTCCATTTACCAATTTATGAAAACACACATAATGTTTAAATATATTACCTTATGTAACTTAATAAGTAAGAGTACTTGATTTTATACTTAGTGGTTGATATTTTAACACTTTAGCTTTGTAAATTAATCAGATGTCTGTAAAAACCAAGATCTTAGACAAATGTAGTAAACAGAACTAGCCATCTCTTTCTTGTTGAAGAAAAATCCTTCTAGAGGATACCATGATGGTTTCATTGATATACTTAGTAACTCGTGTTTAAAAAGCCATGGGCTACATTTTTGTATTGTATCAACATATATCCTAACTGTTCTTGGTCTTACTGGGGTGCCTCCTTTCTCTAACAATTTCTCTTCCTTGGGGGTGAACAACTTCAAACCTTGAGTCAACCATTTTCCCTAGTTTGCCTGAGAAAGTTCTAGGAACAGGCAACTTGAAATAAAAACAAAATAAATCAAAACAAGAACACATTGTTTTTTTTGAATTGGTCACCCATTCTTTTTCTCTTCCTCAGGGATGAGCAATTGCACTTACCTCTAAGCTTCAGAAGTTCCCTGTATGGGCCACCAACTGCCGCAGTCTGGCTGGGCACAAAATCACGAGCCACTCACAGCATTGTAGATTCAAACAGCAATTCTTTATTCCCGAACTCTCACCGGCACTCTACACACATGTACTGGGAAAAACTCCACAACTCTACCGGGCTCTGCATCCCAAATACTCTTTGAATCCCATGAGAACTCAACAGGAACTCAAGGATACCTGAGTATCCTGAGGCAGCAGGATTCACCCTATTCCCAGCAGGATCCACCCTAAACCCAGATCCACCCTAAACCCAGATCTGCCCTAATCCCTGAGCAAGGTCACATTTCAAGCAATGTCACTGCAAATGACCTGGGTCCAAGCAAGCCCATTTTCACAGTGGAGAGTCCACCCTGTAAGCAACATTGGGTAGGCTGACAAGGAAATTGCCCTGTGTCATTCCTACTTGGCTATGGCTCTCAGCATCTAACCCTATCCCTAATCTTCATCCTATCCATTACCATAAATCTAACCTGAAACCTAAACCTAACCCTATCATTATGCTGATCCTAACCTTAATGCTAATTTGAGTCCTAATTTTAACCTTAACCTATCCAAAACACTAATTGTGACCATGACTTTAATAATACACTTAGCTCTAAACCTGACCCTAATCCTAAACCTAAAGCTTAAACAAGGTGTAGCCATAAAGCTAAACTTAAACTATATTTGACCATAACCCTAGACCTGAAATTAGCCCCAACCATAATCCTAGCCCTAAACCTAGCGTTAATCATAAACTGAATAATAACCTGAGGCCTAACACAAATTTTAACCTTCACCCTATTCCTAAACCCACCTATAACCACATCCCTTACCATAAACCTAACAATAACCATAAACATAACCCTAACCCCTGCTCTAACCTTAGGCCTAATACTAACACTAAGCCTAGCACTAATCCTAGCCCTAATTTAATCATATCCTAACCCTAACCCTAGCCCAAAGACAAAGTATAACTCTTGCAATTTCTCTAGATGTAGTCTATCCTTAACCCTATTCTAACTCTAGATCTAAACCTAATTCTAAATCTAAACCTAAATCTAAATTTAAGAGTAATCATAAACCAAATAAAACCCTAACACTACACCTAACCATAATGCTAATACTAAACTTTCCCTAGCCCTGACCCTAGCCATAAAACAAAACCAAGCAAAATCCTTAACAAAACCCTTAACCAATACCAAATCCAAAACTTATAACCTGGCCCTAACCCTAACTCTAATAATTACTCTGACCCTGATGTTGAATCTAACACTAATCCTAGCTCTAATCATCACCCTAACTTAAATTAACCCTAACACTAGACCTAGTCTTAACTGTAAACCTAAAACTAGCCTTATTTGTAACTCTAGTTCATACATTAGTCATTTTCCTAACACTAGCATTAACGCTAACACAATTCTTACCCTGGATTAAAGCAAAAAAAAACTAGCTTTAATCCTAATCTTAATCCTAACAGTAGCCCTAAACCTAACCTTAACCCCAGCCCTAAACCTAGCACTAATCCTATGTATTACCCGAATTCAAACCCTAACCCAAATGCTAACCCTAGTCCTAACCCTAATTCTAACACTAAACAAAGCCCTATGTCTACATCTAACCATATCCATTTCTCTAACCCTAAACCTATCCCTAATGATGATGCTAGCCCTAATCCAATCCTAACTTTAACCACACTCTAATCTTATCCCTAGACCTAACTTTAAACCTAACCCTCACCATAGCCCTATCCCTAGCTAAAAACCTAACCCTTATGCTAAGCATAATCCTAAAACTAACCCTAATTCTAACCCTAACCATAACCCTAACTCAAGACCTATTCCTGACCATTAACCTAACCCTAAACTTAGCTCTAATGCTATCCATTATCCTAAGCTTTACCCTTACCCTAATGCTAACCCTAGGCCTAACACAAACCCTATCACAAAAATTAATTCTCTCAATTAACAAAAGCTAACCTGAACCCAAAACAAAACCTATCATTACACAAACACTTAGCCTAATTCTTCTTTGACCCCTAACCCTAAACCGTAACCTCAACCAAACTTTAACCTGATCCTGACCCTAATAATTTCCCTCGCTCTAAACCTGACACTTAACCCTAAACCTAACCCTTAAAATAGACCTACCCATTAACCTAATCCTAAAACTGTCCTATCCTCAACTGTAACCCCTCACCTGACATTAGCTCTAACCCTAATCTTAGCTCTAAACCTAATAAAACTACAGCCCTTATCCTAGCTCTAAACCTATATTAATCCTAACCCTAGCCCTAACTCTAGCTCTAACCCAATACTAACCCTAGCCATTATCGTAACCATAATTTCAACTTATCTTTAAACCTAAACATAACCCTAGACCTAAGAATAAATCTAACACTCACACTAGCCCTAACACTACTTCTAACACTATCCCATAATGTAACCCTAACCCTACCCCTAAACTTAGTCCTAACCCTTGCCCTATCCATAGCCCAAGCAGTAACCTTAGAATATAATGTATCTCTAAATCTAACTCTTACCCAAAGCCAAAGCCTAAACCTAACACTAGGCCTAACGATAATACTAATCTTAAGACTAGACCTAATTTATCCCTAGCCCTAAAACAAAACCGAACCATAAGCTCTATCACTAACTTTTAAACTAAACCAAATGCTAACCAAACACCTACCCCTAACCCTAGCCCTAATTTAAGTTTTAACCTGAACCCTTAAATTAACCCTGATACCAAATCTGACAGTAACACTAATGCTAGCTCTAAATATCACCCTAATCCTAACCCTAACTCTAACACTAAACATAGCCCTAATCTTAACCCTAAAATTAGCCCTAAATTTAACCCTTGTACTTACATTGGCCATAATCCTAAACCTAGTACTAACTTACCCCAAAACCTAGCCCTAATCTGAGCCCTAACCCGAGCTTTAACCCTAACTCTAACCCTAACCCTAACCCTAGCACTAGCCTTAATAATAATCATAAAATTAGCCCTAACCCTATACATCAGTATAACAATAACCCTAATTCTAATGCTAACCCTAGGCCTAAATCTAATCCTATCTCTAATCCTATCCCTATCCATTTCCCTAAACCTAACATGAACCTTAATTCTAAGCCTATCATTACCCAAACCCTTACCCTAATGCTAATTCAATCCCTAACTTTAAGCCTTAACCTATTCCAAACCCTAAACTAGACCTTCACCTTAATAATAGCCCTAGTCCTAAACCTGACCTAACCCTAAACCTAAACCTTACACTAGACATACCCATATTCCTAACTCTAAAACTATATTTAAACCTAATTATAGACTTGAAATTAGCCATATTCTTAATCCTTGCTCTAATCCTAAAACAATCACTAGCCCTCATCCTAGCCCTAAACTTAGCCTTAATCATAACCCTAATCCTAACCCTTATTCTAAACATCACCCTACCTCTAAAACTAACCTAGCTTACCCTAAACTAACTCCTAAATCTAACCCTAATTCTATACTTAAACTAACACTAACCTTAGACCTAATTCTAGCCCTAATTTAGCCTTATCCCTAACACTAAACCTAACCTTAGCTGTGAGACTAAAAATAATTCTCACACTTGCTCAATCACTAGTTCTAATCATATCCCTTACGATGACCCTAACCATAGCCCTAACCCTTGTCCAATCCTTAGTCCTAGCCATAAACCTAAGTCTAAGCCTCACACTAACACTAAACCAAATCCTAATGCTAATCATAAAACTAGTCCTAACACTACCACTAGCAGCAAAACAAAACCGAGGAATAGCCCTAACCCTAAACCTAACTTAAACCCAACCCTAACACCTAGACCTAACTATAGCCTTAATTTGAGTCATAACCCTAACCTTAAAAGTATACCTGACACTGACTCATATGCTAAACTCACCCTAGCTCAAAATACCATCCTAAACTTAAACCAAACTTAACAGTAACCTTAGCCTTATTTGAGTCCTAACCCTAAATCTGACCTTAACTCATATCCTAAAACTAACCCTAGCTCTAAATATCATCCTAACCTTAAACTTAACCCTAAAATTAAAACAACCCCTAACCCTTAACCCTACCCCTAAAACTAACCCTAGTTCTTATATTAGTGATTGCCCTAACCCTATTCCTAACCTAACACAAAACTAGCCCTAATCGGAAACCAAAATCTAACAAAAACCCTAACTGTACCCTAACTCTAGCCCTAACCCCGGCTCTAACTCTGTCCCTTACCCTAAGTGACATCCTAATCCTACTTGTAAACCTCTACCTATCCATAATTTTTAGGCTAACCAAAATCCAAACCTTTTTAATAGTCCTGACCCTAGCCCTCATTCTAGCTCTAATTCTATCCCAAACCGTTTTGCTAATCCTGACCCTTATTCTTACTCTAACACAAACCTTAGGTCTAAAACTGACCCTCAACCTAGAGCAAACCCTAATACTGGCCAATCTTCTAACTTATACCTAAACCTAACCATAACCCTAACCCTAGACTTAAGACTAACTCTAACACTCACATTATCCCTATCACTATTTCTAAGCATATCCATTACTATTACACTGACCCTAGCTCTAACCTTTGCCATATAATTAGTCCTAGCCCTAACCCTAGATATAATCCTAATTCAAAATCTAACCCTAATCTTAAGCCTAAGCCTAACAGTAAAACTCACCCTAACCATAATGCTAATAATAAAACTAGCCCTAACCCTAATCCTAGCAGTATAACAATCTGAGCAATAGCCCTAACCATAAACCTTAACTTAAACCAAATGCTAACACTGCACCTAGACCTAACCATAGCATTAATTCGAATCCTTACCCTAACCTTAAATCTAACCCTAACCCTGTCTCATATCCTAACACTCACCCTAGCTCTAAACACCCTCCTAACCTTAAACTAAAACCTAAAAGTAAACCTACTCTTAATTTGAGTCTTAGCCCTAACCTTGACCCTGACTCATATCCTAATACTAAACCTAGCTCTAAATATCATCCTAACTATAAACCTAGCCCTAACACTAGTCCTACCCCTAACCTGAATGCTAAAACTAACCCTCATTGTAACCCTAGTTATTACAATAGACATTGCCCTATCATTAGCCCTAACCCTAACTCAAATCTAGCCCTAATCTGAGCCCTAATCCTAGATTTAAACCTAACCCTAACTCTAGCCCTAACCTTACCTCTAAGGCTATCCCTTACCCTATGAGTAATGCTAAACCTAATGTAGCCCTAGATCTATGCCTAATCCTTAGGCTAACCAAAATCCTAATCTTATTAATAGTCCTGACCTTAGCCCTCATTTTAGCTCTAATTCTATCCCTAACCTGAATGCTAATGCTGAACCTTATCCTGACCCTAACACATACCCTAGTTCTAAACCTGACCCTAACACTGGACTAAAACCTAACACTAGTTCTGGACCTAACCCTTACCCTAATTCTAGCCTTATTTCTAGCCCTAGACCTAAATAAAAACCTAGTCCTAGGCCTAACAATAACCCTTAGCATAACACAAACACTAACATTATCCTTAGACCTAAACCTACTCCTAATTCTGGCTGTAACCCTAACTTGAACTCTAACCCAAACACTGACTCTGCCTTTAACAGCAAACATAATTCTAAACCTGACCCTAACTGAAAATCTAAACCTAAAACCAGAAATTGGCATAACTTTTAGCCTAAAACTAACCCGAATCATAATCCTATCTCTTACATTACCCTCAGCTTTAACCCTAGGCCTAAACCTAACACATAAGCTAGAGCTAATCCTAGGCCTTAAACCAGCCCTAAGCATAACTCTAAACCGAACCCTAGCCGTAACTCAAACATAACCCTTGCCTTAGTCCTAACTCTAGCTCAAAACCTAACACTATACACATTAACCTAGAACTATCACTGAATCTAAACCTAAACCTACTCCTAATCAAACTTTAACACAAGCCCTAACCCTAGCTCTAAAATTACCCACTACCCTAACCCTAACCCAACCCTAATTGTAACCCTAGCCTTAACCCTTAACATAATCCTAACCCTAAATAGAAAACTAACCCTAGACCTAAACCCTAAACTAATACTCACTATAGCCCTAAACATAAATCAAACCCTAACCCTTAAAATAAACCTAAACATAACCATAGACCTAAGCCTAACCCTAAACTTAAATCTAGCCCTGTCCCTATCATAAACCTACCTCTAACCATATTTATTACCTTAACACTAAACCTAAACTTCATTATAAACATTCCCCTAACCCTAACCATAAACCTACAGTAATCCTATCCCTAAATATAACCCTTGCTCTAAACCTAATCATACCTCAGAACCTAACTCTTACACTAAACATAACACTAACTCTAAGCCTAGTTCTAATCCATATCTTAACAAAATCTCAAGGCCTAATCCAAACAATAAATCTAGCTATAACCTTAGCTCTAACTGTATCCATTACTCTAATCATAAACCATATCCTAATTATAATGCTAGGCCTAGCCCTATCTCAAGACCTAATCCTAACCATAAACCTAGCCCTAAACTTAACTCTTACCCTAAACATAACCCTTTCCCTAATGCTAACCCTAAACCTAACCCTAAACCTATCACTAAACCCAAACCTATCAATTACCCTAAACCTAACCTAAATCCTAATTCTAACTGTATCATTACCCTAACCATAACCCTAATGCTAATTTGAGCCCTAACCCTAAACTCAAACCTAAAAGAAACAATAACCATGACCCTTACCCAAAAAATTCCCCTAGGTCTAACCTAATCCTTACCCTAAACCTAATCCTTACATTAGACCTAGCCAAAACTTAACCCTAAAACTATCCATAACCATAAAACTAGACCTGACATTAGCCCTAATATATTCCTATCCCTAACCCGAACACAAACCCTAGCACATATTAGCACTAATCATAGCCTTAATCATAATCATAACCTGAAACCTAGGCCTAACTTAAAATCAACCGTATCTCAATCTTAGACCAAACTTATCCCTATCATAACCCTAACCTTAACCGTAGCCCTAAATCTAAATCTAACTCTCTCCCTAGCCTTAAAACTAGTTCTAAACCTATCCCTTACTGGAACTCTAAACCTAGCCCTAACTCTAGGCATAAACATAGCCATTTCCTTAGCCCTAGCCCTAACTCTATATCTAAACTTAACTCTAAATCCAACCCAAATGCGAAGCCTAAGCCTAAACCTAACTCTCACCCTAACACTAACCCTAACACTAGTCCTAAAACTAGCCCTAACTCTAGCCCTAATACAAAACTGCGCCATAGCCTTAATGCTAATCCTTAACCTAAAACAAACCCCAACCCTACACCTTGCCCTAACCCTAGCCCTAATTCTAGTTTTAAGCAGAACTCTAAAACTAACCCTAACCCTGATTCTGATGCTAAAATTAACCCTAGCTTTACACATCACCCTAAACATAACCCTAAACATAACAGTAGACCTAGCCCTAACCCTAACCCTAACCCTAAAAATAGCGCTAATTTTTACCTAGTTCTTACATTAGCAATAACTCAAACCCTAGCCCTAACATAACCCAAAACTTAGCCTAATCTGAAACCTAAACTGAGCTTTAATTCTAACCCTAAACATAACCCTAGACCTAGCACTAATAATAACCATAAACTTAGCTCTAACCCCAGCTCTAACACTATCCATTATCCTAAAAATAATCCTAAACATAATGCTAAGCCGAGGCCTAAACCTTACCATATCCCTCACCTAAACCTAACATTATCCCTTACCCTAAACCCAACTTGAAACCTAAACCTAACTATATCATTACCCTAATCCTAAACCTTTGCTAATTTGAGCCCTACATTTAAACCTTAAGCTATCCAAAACACTAATCACGACCAGGACACATACAATAACTTTAGCTTTAAACCTGACCCGAACCTTAAACCTAACCATTGCACTACATCTAACTTAACCCCTTAACTATTTTTAATTGTAAAGCTGGAACTGAAATTATCCCTAGCCTTTATCCTAGCCCTAAACCTAGTCTTTATTCTAACCTGAACCATAAGCTGAGGTTTAACCATAATTCTAACCCTCACCCTAGCCCTAAACCTAGCTATAACCCCATCACTTACCCTAAACTTAACCATAACCCTAAACCTAACCACAATTTTAAACCTAAACATAACCCTTGTCCTAACCCTAGGCATAACCCTAACACTAAGCATAACACTAACCATAATTTATTCCTATCCTAACCCTAAACCTAGCTTTAAGCCTAACTCTAACTCTTGCCCTAGACCAAACCTAGATCTAAACCTAACTCCAAATTTAAAACTAACACTAAATTAAAAATAACCATAATCCTAAACCACACCATAACACTAGATCTAACAATAATGCTAATTCTAAAACTCGCCTTACCCCTAGCCCTAGCCTTAAAACAAAACCAAGCAATATCCCTAACCCTAACCTTTAACATAAACAAAACCATAAACCTACACCTAGAACTAACCATAAAAAATCCTAGCTCTAAACATCATCCTAATCTTAAATTAACCCTAACACCAGAGCTAGCCTTAACCCTAACCCTAAAACTAGCCCTAATATTAATCCTATTTCATGCATTAGTCATTGTCATAATGCTAGCCATAACCTTAACACAAATCCTACCCCTAATTCTAGTCATAAACCTAGCTGAAACCCTAATCTTAACCCTAAAACTAGCCATAACCCTAATCCTAACCCGAGCCCTTATGCTAGTTCTAACCCTATCTCTTACCCTAACCAAATGGTAATCTAGTCCTAACCCTAATCTTTAGCCTAACTTAAACACTAACAGTATTATTAGTCCTAACCCTAGCACTCATTCTACTTCTAACCCTAACCCTGACGTTATTCTGATCCTAACAGTAACCTTAGGTATAAACCTGAACTTAACCCAAAATCAAACCCTAACACTAGCCCTACCAGTAAGCCTATAACTACACCTAACCATAACATAGATCTAGACCCAATCTAATCCTAAATATTTCTATAATTCTAGCCCTAGACCTAAACGAAATCCTACCTCTAGCCCTAAAAATAACCCTTAACCTAAACTAAACACTTACCCTACACATAGCCCTAACACTAGTCCTAATATAGTTCTAACCCTAAACCTAATTTTATCTGGAACACTGGCCCTGACCCTAACCCAAAACCTAGTCCTAACACTAGACCTAGCCATAAGCCTAACCCTAATACTAGCCCTAATTAGAACCCTAGGCTTACCCCTATTTTAAACTTAATCTTAACCCTAACAGTAGTCCTAACACTAACCATAGTCCTAACCCTAGCCCTAAACCAAACACAAAACCTAGCCATAATCCTAGGCCTATACTTACACCTAAGTATAACCCTAACCCTAACCCTAGCTCTAAAACTAACCCAAACACTAACCTTTGTCTTAGACCTAACCCTACCTCAAAGCCAAACTCTTACCCTAAGCATTACACAAGCCCCATCCTAAACCATAACCCTAACCTTAGCTCTTATCCAAACCTTAACTTAGCTCGAACTTTAGTTCTAACCCTGTAAATTACCCTAAACCTAACCCTAACACTAATTGTAAAGTTATCCCTAATGCTAAGCTTAACCATAACCTTAACCATAATGTATCCCAAGACCTAACCATAAACCTAAACCTCATCATAGACCTAACCCTGGATGAAACATTAAGCCTTACACTAAACCTAATCCTAATACTAGAATGAATCCATACTCTAACCCTAACTCTAACCCCAAATATAACATTATTCATTACACTAAACCTAACATTAAGTGTAATTAAATCTCTAGCCATAATCTGAACCCTAAACAAAACCCTAAAAATAAACATATCCCTAGACCTAAACGTAAACCTAAACCTCACCCTAGCCATTACCCTAACTCAAACACTAACCCTTACCCTAACCTAACCATAACAGTAGCCCTAAACCTAACACTTACCATAAACTAAACATAGCCCTATCCCTAAATATGAATCTACTTTTAGACTTAATCCAAACCATAACCTATCCCTAACCCTAGCTTCAAATCTATCCACTCTAGTAAACATAACTCTAACCTAATGCTAACCTTAACCATGTTGCTAAACCTAACACATCCATTACCCTAAACCTTAACTGAAACCTAAATCTAGCACTATCCATTACACTAACACTAAGCCTAAACCTAAACAAATTCAAGCCCTAACCCTAAATTTGACCTAAACCAAATGCTAACACTGACCATGGCCCTAGTAACACCCCTAACTCTAAACCAGACACTAACCATAAACATAGCTCTGACACTAGACTTAGACATAAATTTACTCTATAACTATCCTTAATAATAACCCTAGACTTGACATTAGCTCTAGCCCTAGTTCTAGCCCTGAACCTTTAAGAAACCCTAGCCCTAAACCTAGCCTTAATTCTAACCTAAACACTAACCCTAGTGCTAATCCTAATTCTGACCCTCACCCTAGCCCTAAAGCTAGCTATAACCCCACCCATTCCCCTAAACTTAATCCTAACCCCAATGCTAATCTTAAACTTAGCCCTGCTCCTATTCCTAATCTTAACACTATCCCTAACCCTTATCCTAGACATAATTTAGCTTTAAACAAACCCTAACCCTAACCCTAGTCTTAAATCTAAATCTAACTCTTGTCCTAGCCATTTCCTTAGTTCTAACCCTATCTCTTACCATAACACTAACCCTAACCCTAATCCTAACCCTTTATCTAAACCTAACTCTAAATCTAACACTAAACCTGAGCCTAGACCTCACCCTAACATTAGCCCTAATCCTAGCACTAGTCCTAAAAACAACCCGAGTCATAGCTCTAAACCTAACCCTAACACATAGAAGTCAAGTTGAAGTTAAACCTTAAAACACAAACTGTTCCTGACAATGAACCTTTAACTGAGAAGGCCCACCATGGAAAACGTGGTAATGCTAGGTAAAAGATAAATTCTGACCAGTATCAAAAAAAAAAAAAAAAAAAAGAACAAAACTAACTATAACCCAAACATTAGTTCTAACCCTATGCCTAATCCTAATCCTAAAACTAAACCTTCATTGTTTATATAGCTTGATCATAAAAGTAAAAAACGTGGGGTGCCTAGTAGGGCAAGGTAACAGATGAATCCTTCCCAGTATCAAAAATTCTCACCAATAATTGGGGAAGGTGTTTCAGTACATGCCCATTTCCCCTGTTTTCTCCTAAAGTGCTCTTGGATAAATTGTTTTTTCATGCTTCAGCTTAAGGTGCTTTCACAAAGAATAAACCAGAGCATGCACACAGCGAAGTGATTGAGTGTGTGAAGTTTCATGCAGCTAGCACCAACCCTGTTTGATTTTCAGATTCATTTTTCTTCATACCTTAAGGCAATAATGTAGTGAAAACTAAAAATTCAAAATGTTCTTGACACTGAACCATTGAACCTTGAAGGCCCAAACTTGGGGAGCCTACTAAGGTTGGTCAAAGTTGAATCCTGTTCAGTATCAAAGTAATCTGACCAAAAAAATTTCGAAGCTCTTTCAGTACATGTGTATTTTGCTTGCTCCTAAAGCACTCAGAGATAAAGTTGTTTCTTTCTACTTCAGCTCATGGATACTTCACAGGAAACAAACCAGAGAATTCTCACTGAGAACTGATTGAGTGTGTGAAGTTTCAAGCAGCTAGAACAAACCCTGTTCGATTTCCAGCTTCATTTCCATTCACCCCTATATGGGAAAAAAGAGAAACATGAAAATTGAAACTGTTCCTAAGAGAAAAACCTTTTACGTAGGAGGCCCAAACATTTGGGGTATAATAAAAATAGTAAAAAGGTGAATCCTGCCTAGTATCATAGAAATTAAAACAACAACAACAACAACAACAACAACAACAAACCTCTAACCCTAATACCAGGTATAAACCTATTTCTAACACTAAGTCTACACCTAAACCTAATCTGTTTAGAGATCGTTGATCATAGAAGTTTCAAATTGGAGAGTCTGGTGGGGCAAGCTTACAGAGGAATCATGGGCAATTTCAAGGAAATCTGACAAAATAATTGGGGGAGCTCTTTCAATACATTCATATTTCCTTGTTTTCTCCTAAAGTGTTCTCAGATAAATGTGTATTGCATTCTTCAGCTTATTACTAATTTCACAAGGAAGAAACCAGAGAGTGCTCACAGAGGACTGATTGAGAGTGTGAAATTTCAAGCAGTTAGCACCAGCCTTGTTTGATTTCCAGCTCCAAGTTCATTTACCCATGTAGGTCAAAATGAAGTAAATTCATAAAATAAAAATTGTTCCTGTCAGCAAAGAATTGAATCAGAATTCTGAAACCCGGGAAACATAGTAAGGATAGGTAAAAATGTATCCTGCCAAGTATCAAAGAAATTTGAACAAGGCAAACTCTAACCATAAAACTAGACCTAACTCTAACCTAACCTGTTTAGATAACCTTTGATCATAGAAGTCTCAAAGTTGAGGAGCCCAGTGGGACAAGCTAACAGATGAATCCTGTCCAGTATCAAAAATCTGACCAAATAATTGGGGGAGGTACTTCGGTACATGCATATTTTCCTGTTGTCTCCTAAAATGCTCTCGCATAGTGTTGTTTTTACATGCTTCATCTTTGGGATACTTTCACAAGGATAAAACCAGAGTGTCATCACAGAGAACTGATTGAGACTGTGAAGTTTCAAGCAGCTAGAACAAACCCTGTTTGATTTCCAGATCCATTTCCATTTAACCATATAGGACAAAATGAAGTGAAACCTCAAAAGAAAAACTGAAATACTGACAGCAAACCAGTGAACCTAGAAGGCTCAAATCTGGGGAACCCACTAAGGATAGGTAAAAGATAAAACCTGCCTAGTATCAAGAAAATTTGAACAAAACTACTCTAAACCTAACACCAGATCTATCCTTAATCCAAACCCTACAGCTCACCCTAGCCTGTTTAGAGAACCTTTGATCATAGATGTTCCAAAATAAGGGAGCCTAGTGGGGCATGCTAACTGATGAATCCTGCACAGTATCAAAGAAATCTGAGAAAATATTTTGGGTAAGTGCTTCAGTACATGCTCATTTGCTTGATTTCTCCAAAAGTTGTCTGGGATAAAGTTGCTTTCCATGTTTCAGCTGAGGGACACATTCACAAGGATCAAACCAGAGTGCCCACAGAGAACTGATTGAGTGTGTGCAGTTTCAAGCAGCTAGCACCAACCCTGTTTGATTTCATGCTTCATTTATCTTCAAAAAATATGTCAAAATAAATTGAAACCTTAAAATACAAAATGTTCCTGACAGCGAACCATTGAACTGAGAAGGCCCAAACCAGGGAACATTGTGAGGCTAGGTAAAAGGTGAATCGTTCCCAGAATCAAAGATACATGAACAAAGCTGACTCTAACCCTAACACTAGATTTAAACCTAGCCCTTACCCTAAACATAAAACTAACCCTAATTTGTTTAGAAAACCTTTTATCATAGAAGTCCCAAATTCAGGGAGCCTAGTGGGGCAAGTTAACAAATGAGTCTTGTGCAGTATCAAAGAAATCTGACCAAATAATTTGGAAAGGTAGTTCAGTACATGTATATTTCCCTGTTGTCTCCAACAGTACTTTCGGATAAAGATTTTTTTTTTTTTTTGCATGCTTCAGCTTTGGGAAATTTTCACAAGTTAGAAACCAGAGTGCCCACATAGAACTGAGTGTGTGCAGGTTTAAGCAGCAAGCATCAACTCTGTTTGATTTCGAGTACCATTTCCATTTACCTGTATAGGTCAAAATGTAGGAAAACTTAAAAAACAAACTGTTCCTCATAGCAAACCATTTAAGGGATAAGGCCCAAACCTGGGGAAAATAGTAAGGCTAGGTAAAAGACGAATTTTGCTGAGTATCAAATTAATTTGAACAAAACTCAACCTAACTCTACACTAGATCTAACCCAACCCTAACCTAATTCTAACATTTTTAGAGTACCTATGATCATAGAAGTCCCAATCTTGGGGAGGCTAGCAGCACAACTTAACAAATGAATCTTGTGCAGTATCAATAAATTTGATGAAAAATTGGGGGAGGTATTTCAGTACATACATATTTCCCTGTTTCTTTCTTAAAGTGCTCATATATAAATTGTTTTTCATGATTTATCTTAAGGAAGTTTCACAAGGAACAACCAGAGAGTGCCCACAGAGGGCATTGTGTGTGTGAAGGTTCAAGCAGCTGGTACTAACTCTGTTTTGTTTCCAGCTCCATTTTCATTCATGTGTATAGGCCATAATAAAGTGAAACCAAAAAATTCAAACTGTTCCTGACAGTGAATTGGCAAACCTTGAAGTTTGCTCCTAAAGTGCTCACAGCCAAAGCTGTTTTTTTTTTTTTGTTTTGTTTTGTTTTGTTTTGTTTTGTTTGTTTGTTTTTTAATTCAGCTTTGGGCTACTACCACAAGAAACAAATGAGAGAATGTGCCCTGAGAACTGATTGAGTATGTGAAGTTTCAAGCAGCTAGCACAAAACCTGTTTGAGTCCAACTCCATTTCCATTCACCCTATAGGGCAAAATGAAGTAAAAGATGAAAATTAAAACTGCTCCACAGAGCAAACCTGTTTACTTGGAGGCCCAAATATGGGGAGCATACTAAGAATAGGAAAAAGATAAATCCTGCCCACTACTCAAAAGGTTGAAAAAAACTAAGTCTAACCCTAACCCTACTTCTACCCTTAACTCTAACCATAACCCTAAGCCTAACCTGTTAAGAGAAATTTTTATCATAAAAGTTTTAAACATGGCAAGACTAGTGGGGAAAGCTTATGTATGAATCCTGCACAATATCAAAGATTTCTGACCAAATAATTGGGGGAGGTATTTCAGTACATGCATATTGCCCTGTTTTCTCCTAAATTGCTCTTGGATAAACTTGTTTTGCATGCTTCAGCTTATCACTACTTTTACAAGAAGAAACCAGAGAGTGCCCACTGAAAACTGATTGACTATGTGAAGTTTCAGCAAGCTAGCACAAACCCTCTGATTTCCAGCTCCATTCTCATTTACCCATATAGGTCAAAAAAAGTGAGACATTAAAAAAAAAAAAAAAAAAAAAAAAAAAAAAAACTATTCCCAACAGCGAATCATTGAACTGAGATTGAACTGAGAAGGCCCCTGAGAAGGTTATGGAGCACATAACACTAGCTCTAAAGGTAGCCCTAACCCTAACCATAAAACTAACCCTTACCTTTTTAGAAAACCATTGATACTAGAATTGCCAAACTTGGGGAGCCTAGTGGAGCAAGTTAAAAGATGAATACTATGTACTATCAAAGAAATGTGATCAAATTATTGGTAGGCTTATTTCAGTACATACACATTTCTCTATTTTCTCCTTAAGGGCTCTTGGATACATTTTTTTTTTTTTTTTGCATTCTTCATCTTTGGCCTACCTTCAAAAGAAAGAAAAAAGAAAACAGAGAGTGCCACTGAGAACTGATTTGTGAGGTTTCAAGCACTTCCTGCCAAAACTGTTTGATTTCCAGCTCAATTTTCATTCACATCAATAAGCCATAATGAAGGGAAACCTTAAATACAAACTGTTCCTGACAGCGAACCATTGAACCGATAAGGCCCAAACATGTGCAGCATAGTAAAGCTAAGTAAAATATGGGCCACATGGGTTTTCTCAGTTCAGATGGAAGGCTCGGCTGTGAAGTTTCTCTGGGCACAGACAGCAGTCTTAGCCACACAGGCACTCTCTGCACAGATGGAAGGCAACACAGATCACAGAGGCTTTGCTTGCATGTCACCGACCAAGCTCTGGACTCAGCACAAGTTCACTCCAGAACCACCCAGCTCACCAAACACCATACATGGGTAATAGATGAAATCCATCTTGCAAAACCTTACTTGCCATCTATCAGTGTGCATGGCTACCAGCTTGGTTCTGCAGCTGTCAGGTACCAGGTTTCCAACACGCCTACCTCCAGTTGTGATAACTCAAGATTTTTCTCACAAGATTTTGGTGGGTGTAGTTTTAAATGAGGAATAGCAACTCTACAGGCACCTAATTTCTAATTCAGAGACTAAGAGTAGGAAGGCTCCAAGTAGAAGCTCAAGCCCTCTCACCCTGTCTACTTCCACCACCCTGAGCACAGACTCAAGCAACGACTAGACAACTCCACGTACTGCAAGAAAAGAAAACAGAATTCTGAGAGACTTTTTTTTTTCTTACTTTTCTATTCTTCCTCTTCTCATCCATTCTTATCTACTCTCTCCTCTTTGGTCCTCACAACCTCAACATTTGTGAAACCAGGAACTTTTTTTGAAGTTGGACTTTAAGAACTGAATCACTAGAATTGTATAATATAGAGGAATTGCATAGGCCCCACCTCACAACCTCTTTATTTGCTCTTATTTTCATTCTCCCTCTCTTTTTTTCTTTTCTTGTTATTTCTTCTTCTTTTTTTCTTTCTCCCTCTATCCCACTTTCAGGCTCCTGACTTTTACTATTTATACATAGGGTAATTTTATGAATACAGATAAGGAGTTTGAATTCATAGCTTCTTCCATAAATTCCCCCTGTCTATTCAGTAGAGTTCTCCTCCAAAGTTGCTATGTTAGATTAATCACATACCCTCATTCCTTTTCCCTTTAACATACCATCCTACTCCTTTCCCTCAGTTCTCTATACACCACCAGAAATGGTATGCCTTTATGAAACAAATGACTATATACTAAATAATAATTAAAGCCAACATCTGTAGACACAGAGTCTAAATATAAATGTATTTATAATGGTTAGCCTTAGGCTTCAGGTTAGGGTTAGATTTTTAGTTAGGTTTTGATTTATTGCTAGGGCTAGGGCTAAGAATAGGGCAAGAGTTAGAACTAAGGTTTTTTTTTTTTAATTTAGGATTATGGTAAGAGATAGTGTTAGAACTAGTGATAGGGCTAGTATGAGAGTTAGAATTAGTCTTAGGACTTGGGATATGATTAGGATTAGGGAGAGGACTAAATAAGGTTTAGTGTTAGTGTTAGGTTTAGGCCTCAGGTTAGGGTTAGAGTTAGGATTATGTTTAGGGTAAGTTATTGGGTTATAGCTAGTTTGAGGGCTAGGGTAAGTGTTAGTATTAGGTTTAGGGTTAGGGTTAGGTTTAAGGTTATGATTAAAGCTAGGTTTAGTGCTAGGATGAGGGCTAATATTTGTGTTAGGGTTTGGGCTAGTAATGTCATGGCTAATGTCAGGTCTAGGGTTATATTTAGGGATAAATTTAGTGTTTGGTTTATGGCTTGTTCCAGTGTAGGGATTAGTTTTATACTAAGGTTCAGTTTTATAGCTAGAGTTATTATTAGGGTCAGGATAAAGGTGAGAGTTTGGGTTAGGATAGGGTTTAGGTTTAGGGCTTGAATTATAATTATGTTTTTTAGTTAAGGTAATGAAAGGTTTAGGTTTAGGGTTTAGGTGTGGTTTTGTGTAATGGATAGGGTTATGGTTAGGCCTACGGTTAGCATAAGGGTTATCATTAGGGTAAAGGATAGGGTTTAGATTAATGTTTAGGATTAAGGCTCGAGTTATCATTATGGTTAGGGATACAATAATGATAGTTTTAGGTTTAGAGTTCAGGTTAGGTGTAGGATAATGGATAAGTTTAGGTTAAGGAGAGGATTAGGCTTCAGCCTAGAGTTAGCAGAAGCATTAAGGTTATCATTAGGGTAATGGATAGGTGATAGGGCTAGTGTTATGCTTAGGATTAGGTCTAGGGTTAGGCCTAGGTTTATGGTTAGGGCTAAGTTTAGGGTTATGTTTAGCTTTAGGGTTAAAGCTAGTGTAGGGCTTGGATTAGGGCTAGGGTTTGTAATAGGTTATGGATATGGCAAATATAAAAACTTTGTAATGATTATGGCTGGTTTTAGGGTTAATGTTAGAACTTAGTGTTAGTGTTAGGTTTAGGTTTGGATGATGTTTAGAGCTAGCTTCAGAGTTAGTGTCAGGATCAGTATTCTGTTTAGGTTTATGGTAATGGAAAAGCCTGAATTATGACTAGTATTAAGACTAGGTGAAGGGTTAGTTTTTGGCTTTAGACTAAGGGTTATTATTAGGGCTAGGGCTAGGTTTTCCTTTAGGTATAGGGCTAGAGTTATGGATAGATAAGCATTAGGTTTAGGTCTAAGGCTAGTGTTAGAGTTAGGATTAGGTATAAGATTACCAGTAGGGCTAGTGTTACTGTTCGGTTTAGGTTTAGGTTCAAGTTTAGACCTATGAATAGTGTTAGGGTCAGAATAAGGGTGAGGGTTAGGATTAGGGTTTGGTTTATTGTTAGAGCTAGAAAGAGGACTAGGGTTAGGAGTACTAATAGCGTTAATGTTTAGGTTAGGTTAAGGAATAGAATTAGGATTAGGATTTGCATTAGGTTTCTGGTTTGTCATAGGTAATGGATAGGGTTAGTGCTGGGTTTAGGGCTAGATTTAGGGTTCAAGCTAGGGTTAGGGCTTGGATTAGGGCTAGATTTTCTGTTAGGGTTATGGCTATGGTTAGAGCAATGGCTAATGTAAGAACTATGTTTTTTAGGTTAGTTTTAGGGTTATGGTTAGGGGTTAAACCTCTAGTGTTAGGATTAGGTTTAATTTTAGGGTGAAATTTAGAGCTAGTGTTAGTGTTAGGTTAATAGGCAAGGTAAAGTTTAGTTATACAGTTAGGTTTAGGACTCCAATTAAGGCTAGGGTTACTGTAAAGGTTCAGTTTAAAGTTAGGGTGGTGTTTAGAGCTAGGGTGAGTGTTAGGATATGTGTCAGAGTTAGGGCTAGTATTAAGGTTAAGATTAGGACTCGAATTAGGGCTATGGTTAGGTCTAGGTTTAGTGTTAAGTTTTGGTTTAAGTTAATGTTTAGGGTAAGGGTTATTGCTCAATTTTGTTTTACTGCAAGGGTTAGTGTTAGGGGTAGTTTTATGATTAGCATTAGGGCTTGGACTAGGGCTAGTGTTAACTTTAGGCTTGGGCTTAGGGTTAGGGTTAGATTTAGACTTAGAGTTAGATCTAGGGTTAGGAGTAGAAATAAAGGTCTGGCAATGGTTATGGCTCAGTTTAGGGCTAAGGTTAAGGCTAGGTTTAGGATTATGGTAATGGATAGGGTTAGAAGTAAGGATAGGATAGTCTGAGAGTTAGAGTTAGCCTTAGGGCTAGGGTTAGGGATAGGTTAAATTAGCAATAGGATTACGGCTAGAGTTAGTGTTCCCTTAGTCCTAGAGTTAGGGTTAGGGTTAGGGTTAAGTTTAGGGTAAGGAATGACATTATAGCTAAGTTTAAAGATAAAGTGAAGGTTAGAATTAGGGTTAGGACTATTGTTAGTTTTAGGGTAATGATTAAAGCTAGGTTTGGATCTAGGATGGAGGCTATGGGTTATTTTAGTGTTAGGGCTAAGATTAGGGCTAGGGCTAATATCAGATCTAGGGTTATGATTAAAGATAGTTTTAGGGTTAGGTTTTTGGCTACATGTAATATAAGTGTTAGGTTTAGGGATAGAGTCAGGTTTAAAGCTCGTGTCAAGGTCTGGGTTAGAAGTTTGGGATAAGTTAATGTTTAAAGTTAGGGCTTGGATTAGTGTTATGGTTAGTATTATTGTAAGGTTAGAATGAGGTTTAGGGTTTAGGTTTGGTTTATAATAACGCATATGTTTAGGATTAGGGATAGCATTGGGTTTAGGCCTAGAATTATGGTTATGGCAATGATAGAGTTAGAGATAGGTTTAGGGCTAGGGTTATGGTTTTGATTAGGGCTAGGTTTAGAATTAGGGTTAGGGTTAAAGCTCGGGTTAGAGTTTGGATTAGGGCTAGGTTTTGGGTTAAGTTAGTGCTAGGTTTAGGGGTAAGGCTAATGTAAGTACCATAGTTACAATCAGGGTTAAATTTAGGGTTAGGGTTAGTGTTAGTTCTAGTGTTAAGTTTAGCGTTAGGGTTAGGGTGATGTTTAGACTAGGGTTAGTATTATGGTCAGAGTCAGGGTAAGTGTTCGTTCTAGTTTTCAGCTTAAAACTAGAATTAAAGCTAAGGTTAGGGTTAGGGATAGTGTTTGGTTTAGGTTAAGGGTTAGGTTTAGGGCTATGGCTCTGTTTTGTTTTAAGGCTAGGGTTAAAGTTAGATTTAGATTTAGGATTAGGGTTAGGGTTAGGCTTAAGTTAAGGGTTTGAATTAAAATTAGATCTAGGTTAGGGCTAGAGCTAATGATAGGGCTAGAGTTAGGGCTGGGTTTATGGATAGTATTATGGTTACAGTAAGGGATAGGGTTAGATCTAGGGATGGGGCTAGGGTTAGATTTAGAGTTAGTTGTAGGGTTAGGGTTAGGGCTAGGGTTATGAATAGGACTAAATTAGTTCAAAGTTTAGGGATAGGGTTAGTTCTTGGGTTAAGCCTAAATTCAGTTTTAGGGTTAGGATTAAGGCTAGGGTTAGGGCTACAATAAGGCCTGTGATTTGTGTTAGGTTTAGGGCTACATATGATGTCAGGTCTAAGATTATGGTTGGGGATAGTTTTTGGATTAGTGTTATGGCTAGGCCTATTTAAGAGTTCGGTTTAATGTAAAAGTCATCCTTAGAGCTAGGAGGTTTATTAGGGTCAGGGTCAGTGTTAGAGTTTGTTTGAGGTTAGGTTTTAGGGTTAGGGCTTGAATTAGCACTAGGGTGTGGGTTAGGGTAATGATAGGGTTTTGTTTAGAGTTCACATTAGGTTTAGGGTAATTTATAGGGTTAGGGTTAGTGATAGAGTTAAGGTTAGCCATAGGGTTTGCATTAGGGTAAGGGTTATGGTTAGTATAATGGACAGGATTAGAATTAAGTTTAGGGGTAGGTTTATGGTTAAGAATAGGTATTGAATTAGGATTAGGATTAGGGTTAAAACTAGGGTTAGGGTTAGGTTTATGTTTAGCATAAGGGTTATGTTTTATAGCTAGGGGTAGGGCTAGGGTGAGGGTTAGGTTTAGGGTTACTTCTAGGGATAAGATTATAGTACTCATAGGGTTAGGTTAGGATTATGGCTAGGGACATCATTAGGGATAGGGTTAGGATTAGGGTAATGTATATGATTAGATGTAGATTTAGGGCTATGTTTAACGTTATATTGAGGTTTAGGCTTAGAGTTAGGGCTATGGTTATGTTTAGGTTTATATTAAGTGTTAGGGTTTGAGCTGGGGTTAGGTCTATGGCAAGTTTGAGGTTTAAGGTTAGGTCTACGTTTAGTTTTCCAGTAAGGTTTAGGTTTATCATTAAGTTTAGGATTATCAATAATTTTAGGTTTAGGTTTAGAGTAATGGGTAGATTTAGAGCTAGGTTTAAAGCTAGGGTTAAGGTTAGGATTAGGGAAAGGTATAGGGTTAAATTGAGGGATAGGTGTAGGTTTATGTTTAGAGTAATGTTTAGGCTTTCAACTAGAATTAGGACTAAGGCGAGGGTTATGTTAGGGTTAGGGCTAGGGTTAGAGTTTTGTTATGCTTAAGGCTTGATTTAGGCCTGGGATTTTCTCTAGGTTTTGTGTTAGGTTTAGGCCTAGGGTTAGGGCTATGGGTAATGTAAGAGCTAGGGTTATATTGAGGGCTAGCTGTAGGGTTAGTTTCATGGCTAGTTCTAGTGTTAGGTTTGGATATTCGGGTAGAGTCAGATTTAGAGTTAGGTTTACTCTAAAGGCAGGGTCAGTGTTTGGGTTAGAGTTAGTGTCAGAATTACAGCCAGAATTAGGACTATGTTTAGGTCTAGAGTTAGGGTTAGTGTTTGAGTTAGGTTAAAGATTATTATTAGCGCTAGGGATAGGTTTATGTTTAAGTCTAGGCATAGAGTTAAGGCTTGATTTAGGATTTGGTTTAGGTCTAGGGCTACTGTTAGTGTCTGGTCTAGGGTTAGGGTCAGTTTTACACCTATGGTTAGTGTTAGGGTCAGAATAAGAGTAAGGGTTATCTTTAGGGTTTGGGATAGGGTTAGAGCTAGGATGAGGGTTAGGGTTAGGACTATTTATAGTGTTAGGGTTTTGGTTAGCCTAAGGATCAGAGATAGATCTAGGGTTACTATTAGTGTTAGTTTTTTTTTTTTTTTTTTTTTTTTTTTTTTTTTTTTTTTTAGGTTAAGGGATAGCCTTAGAGCTGGGTTAGCTAGAGTTAGAGTTGGGGTTAGGGTTAAATATAAGTTTAGAGCTCAGATTAGGGCTAGTTTTTGTGTTAGGTTAGGGCTAGATTTGTGCATTTGCTAATGTAAGAGGCAGAGTTACAATTATGGTTACTTTTAGGGTTAGGGTTATGAGTAGGAGTAGTGTTAGGTTTAGGTCTAAGATTAGGGTCATATTTAGAGCTAAGATTATTGTTAGGATATGAGTCATCCTCAGGGTTACTTTTAGGGTTAGGGTTAGGACTCATATAAGGGCTAGGGTTACTCTTAGTGCTTGGTTTGAAGTGAGGGATGTGTTTAGAGCTTGGGTAACTGTTAGGATATCAGACAGGTCAGGATTAGCTTTAAGTTTAGGGTTATGACTTGAATTAGGGCTAGGGTTACTTTTAGGGTTTGGTTTAAGTTTAGGGTGATCTTTATAACTCAGGTAAGTGTTAGGATATGAGTCAGTGTCCGAGTACTTCTTAAGGATAATGTTAGGATTCAAATTAGGGCTACGGTTACGTCTAGGTGTAGTGTTAGGGTTTGAGTTAAGGTTTAGGGTTAGGGCTGTTGCTCAGGTTTGTTTTAGTCCTAAGTTTAGGGTTTGGGCTAGTTAAAAGATTAGCATTAGGGTTAGGGCTAGTATTAGTGTTAGACTTAGGCTTTGAGTATGTTAAATTTGGATTTAGCATTAGATATAGGATTAGGGCTAGGTCTAACTATAGGGCAAGGGTTAGGTCTAGGATTATGGTTACGACAACAGATAGGGTTATAACTAGGGCTAGGGCTAGGGTGAGATTTAGAC
Organism: Marmota monax; assembly: GCF_021218885.2. NCBI lineage: Eukaryota > Metazoa > Chordata > Mammalia > Rodentia > Sciuridae > Marmota > Marmota monax. The sequence continues at coordinate 384,541 of NW_026692694.1, read as the reverse complement.
TTAGTCTCAGGCCTAGGGTTTTGGTTAGTTTTAGGGATAGGGCTAAGTTAGGGCTAGGGTTAGTGTTCACCTTAGGCCTAGTGCTATAGCTAGGGTTATAGTTAATTTTAGGGTAAGGTATGTTGTTATAGCTAGGTTTAGAGGTAGGGTTCTAGTGTTAGTATTAGTTTTATGGTTAGAGTGATGTTTAGACCTAGGGTTTGTATTTGGATATGAGTCAGGGTAAGGGTTAGTTTTAGGCCTAGTACTCGAATTAGAGCTCAGGTTATAGCTACTTATGGATTAGGGTTTGCTTTAGGTTGAGGTTTAGGATTAGAGTAATGGCTTGGTTTTGTTTTAGGGCTAGGGCTTGGATTAGGGCTATTTTGGGGATTAGCAACAGTGTTAGAGCTAGTTCTAGAATGAGGTTTTCACTTAAAATTAGGGTTAGATTTAGAGTTATGGTTAGATCTAGGGTTAGGCCTATGACTAAGGATAGGGCTCATATTTGGATTATTGTGAGGGTTACAGTAATGAATAGGGTTATAAATAGAAGTAGGGCTAGGATTTGAGTTACAATTAATCTTAGGGCTAGAATAAGGGGTAGGGTTAAGGTTAGGGTTCAAATAGGGCTAGGATTATTGCTATGATTAGTGTTAGGTTTAGGCCTATGTTTAAGGCTAGGATTAGTGTTAGTTTTAGGAAAGGGATGGAGTTATATAGCTATATTCAGTGCTAGGGCAAGAGTTATATTTAGGGATAGGGCTAGTGTGAGGGTTTGGTTTAGAATTAAGTCTCGGTTAAGGGCTAGAAGGAAGGCTAGGGTTTGTTTTGGGGTTAGGGTTAGAATTAGGCCTAGGGATAATGTCAGGTCTAGGGTTTGGGATAGTGTTAGGGATAGGTTTATGGCTAGGTCTAGTGTAAGTGTTACATTTTGTGTAGGGGTCAGGTATATAGCTAGGTTACTATTAGGGTCAGAGTATGGATTAGTGTTTGGTTTAATTTAAGGTTTAAGTTTAGGAGTCAATTTAGCATTAGGGTTAGGTTTGGGATTAGAGTAATGGATAGAATTAGGTTTACAGTCAGGTTAGGTTTAGAGTAATGTATAGGGTTAGTGTTAGGGATAAGATTAGTGTTAGGCCTAGGGTAAGCATTTGTCTTAGGCTAACCAAATTAATAGGTTTAGTGCTAGTGTTAGTGCTTAGGTTAAGGTTAGGATTAGGGTTAGATTTTGGGTTACTCATAGGGTTAATGATAGGGTTAGGTTTTGGGCAAGTGTTAAGGTTTGAGCTAGGGTTAAGGCTAGATCGAGGGTTAGTGTTAGAATCAAGGCTACGGTTAGGGTTAGGTTTAGGGTTATGTTCAGTGTTAGGGCTAGGGTTAGCATTATTTTTAGGGTTATGTTTATTGTAATGAATAAAATTAGAGCTAGGATTTGGGCGATGTTTACACTTAGGACTAGTGATAGTGTTATGGTCAAGTTTAAATCTAGGATTTTTTTAGAGTAAGGGTTAGAGTTTGAACTAGGATTAGTGCTAGGGCAAGAATTAGGCTAGGTTTTGTGCTAGGGTTTGGTTTAAGGTTATGCTTAGGTCTAGGTTTAGGGCTTTTATTAGGGTTAGGTTTTGTGTGAGGTTTATGGCTAGTGTTAGGGCTATGAGTAATGTAAGAGCTATGGTTATGGTTATGGCTAGGTTTTTCGGTTAGGGTTATAGGTATGTCTTGTGTTAAGTTTAAGTTTGTGGTTAGGATAAGGTTTAGAGCTTGGCTTTGTGTTAGAGTAAGCATCAGTGATCAGTGTTCGGGCTAGCATTGGATTTATGGTTAGGGCCAGAATTAGAACTAGGGTTAGGTCCAGAGCTAGGGTTAGTCTTTGTGTTAGGTTAATAGTTATTTTATGTCTTGGGTTAGGTTTTGTTTAGAAGTAGGGCTAGAGTTATGGGTACATTTATGATTAAGCTTAGGTCTAGTGCTAGTGATATGGTTAGGTTTAGGTATAGGTTTACCTATAGGGTTTGTGTTAGGGTTCAGTTTTATGTAAAGGTCAGGCTTTAACCTAGGATTATTTTTAGGGTCAGAATAAGGGTAAGGGTTAGGCTTAGGCTTCAGGTTAGGGTTAGAGATAGAATGAGGTCTAGGGTTAGTACTAGTAATATAGTTATGGTTTGGGGTAAGCTGAGGATTAGGTTTAGAACTAGGGTAGAATTAGGGTGAGAGTTTGGCTTAGGGTAAGGAGTAGCTTTAGAGCTAGGGTTTGGGTTAGGGTTAGGGTTAGGGTTGGGGTTAAAGCAAGGGTTAGAGTTAGGGATACAGTTAGCAATAAATTAGGGCTATTAGAGCTATTTTTAGTGTTAGGATTAGGCCTAGGGTTATGGCTATGATTAGTGTTAGTGATAGTATTAGGGCTAGTGTTAGGGATAGGGGAAAGGGTGTGGTTATACCTTGGTTCAGAACTAGGGCGAGTGTTGAAATTAGGGGTTGGGCTAGGGTTAAGTTTTGGATTAGAATTACGGCTAGGTTTTGGTTTAGGATGAGGGCTAGGGTTTCTGTTAGGTTTAAGGCAAGAATTAGGTAGAGTGCTAATGTCAGGTATTTGGATATAGTTAGGGATACTCCTAGGGTTAGTTTATGGCTAGGTCTAGTATAAGGGTTATGACTAGGGTGTCAGTTTAGAGATAGGTGTGTTATTAGAGTCAGTGCCTTGCTCAGTGTTTGGGTTACATTTTGTTTTAGTTTTAGGGATTTAATTAGCATTAGGGTTAGGGTTAGAGTTAGGGTTAGAGGAATTGATAGGGTTAGGTTTAATGTTCATTTTAGGTTTAGATAAGAATAAGGTTAGTGTTAGCAATAGGTTCAGGGTTAGATTCAGGTTTAGGACTAGGGTTAATGTTAGGTTTACCATAAATTTTAGGGTTTGAGCTAGGATTAGGACTATGGCAAGGGTTACGTTTACATTTGGGTCTAGGGTCAGGTTTACAGTTAGGGTTCCTCTATGTTTAGGGTTAGGGCTATGGTTAAGTTGACAGTTGCTGTTAGAGTAGGTTTAGGGTTAGGGCTGGTGTTATGATCTTTATAATTAGCGTTAGGGTAATGAGTGGGGTTAGAGCTATGTTTAGAGCTATGTTTGGGTTAGGCTTATGTTTAGGATAATGGATAGGTTTAGGTATAGTGTTATGGTTAGAATTAAGGCTAGGGTAAGGGTTAGGTTTAGGTCTAGGTTAGTGTTAGGTTTAGGTTTGGGGTAAATATTAGGGTTTGGAATATAGTTAGAGCTATTTGACAGATAGGGTTAGTGTCAGGTCTAGGTTTAGGAATAGGGTTAAATTTAAGGCTAAGTTTATCATTAGTGTTAGGGTTATGTTTAAGATAATGTATAGGATTAGAACTAGAGTTAGGGATAGGATCATGGTTAGGACTAAGTCTAGGGTTAGGTTTAGTATTAGGACCAGATTTAGGTTTAGGGTTATGTTTAGAGTAATGATTAGGGCGAGGATTAGGGTTAGGGTTAAAATGAGGTGTAGGGCTCAGTTTAGGTGTAGATTTTGGGTTAGTTTAGGGCTACGGCTAATGTAAGAACTAGAGTTATGATTAGGGCTTTCTTTAGGGTTAGGGTTAGGGATAGTACTAATTTTAGATTTAGGTATACTTTTAGGGTGATGTTAGAGCTGGGGTTTGTGTAAGGTCAGAGTCAGGCTCAAGATTAGTTTTAGGGTTAGGGTAAGACTGGAATTAGGGCTAATGTTAGGGATAGGTGTAGGATTAGATTTTGGTTTAGGTTAAGGGTTAGGGTTAGGGCTATGGCTTGGTTGTGTTTTAGGGCTTGAACTAGATTAGAGCTTGTTTTAGGATTAGTGTTAGTTTTAGAGCAAGTGTTAGTGTGAGGTTTAGGCTTAGAGTTAGGATTGGACTTAGAGTTATGGGTTAGTTCTAGAGTTAGGGCTAGGGCTTGTGTTAGGCCTAAGGTTAGGGCAAGTGTGAGGGTTATGGTAAGGGATAGGGTTAGATCTAGTAATAGGACAAGGGCGAGAGTTAGAGTTATTCTTAGTGCTAGTGTTAGGGTTAGGGCTAAATTAGTGCTAGGATCAGGTCTAGGATTAGTTTAAAGGTTAAGTATAGAGTTAGAGTTAGGGTTAGATTTGGGGGAAGGGATGGGTTATAGCAAGGCACAGAACTAGGGCGAGAGATAAAATTAGGGAAAGGGCTAGAGTTAGGTCTTGGGTTAGGATCAATGCTATGTTTAGGACTAGGATGAGGGCTATGGTTTGTGTTAGGGTTATGGCAAGAATTAGGGCTAGGGATAATATGAGGTCTAGGGTTATGATTAGGGATAGTTTTGGGGTAAAATTTTTGGCTAGTTCTAGTTTCAGAGTTAGGTTTAGGGTGAGGTTCAATTTGAGAGCTAGGGGTATTATAAAATTCAGAGGAAGGTTTGGGGTTTGGGTTAGGTTGAGGTTTAGGATTATGGCTGAAATTAACATTAGGTTTGAGTTACAGTTATGGTAATTGACAAGGTTAGGTTTAGGCTTCAGGTTACATTTAGGGCTCAGGTTAGATATACAATAATGGATAGGGTTAGGGTTAGGCCCAGGGTTAGCATTATAGTTATGGTTATCATAGGGTAATGGATAGGGTTAGAACTAGGATTAGAGCTAGGGTTTTGTTTAAGATTATGTCTAGAGTTAGGGTTACATTTAGGGTTAAGGCTACGGTTAGATTTAGGGTATGGTTTAGGGTTTGAGCTAGGGTTAGTGCTAAGGAGAGGATTAGGTTTAGGATTAGGTATAGGGTTAGGATTAGGGTTACCATTAGGTTAAGGTAATGGGCAGGTTTAGATGTTGGTTTAGGGGTAGGGTTAGGTTCTAGTTTTAAGACTAGGGTTAGTGTTAAGTTAAGTATAATTGTTAGATTTAGAGCTAGGGTAGAACTATGGCAATGGTTAGGTTTATATTTCAGTCTAGGATTAGGTTTATATTAAAGGTTAGAGTAGGTTTAGGTTTAGGGCTAGGGTTATTGTGGTGAGCCGCTTCTGCTGTTTCTGCAGACTATGGTCGCCATTACAAGATGGTGCTGGCTCTGCTGTGGTCTGTGACAAACAACTCCTTATTTGGGAGAGTTGGCGCATGGTTTTTCACCACCCTATGAGAAAGCTCCATGTGGCAGCTTCGCATTGGGGCTTGAGATGCTTTATTAAGGCTGGGAGGGGATCCGGAAGGAAGAAGAAGAAATATCAAAGGCCTGAATAAACTGCTGAAAGAAGATTCCTGAGTTGCATCTTCCTTGCGGGCAAGGGGTCGCGACAAGTGGTGCTGAGACCCAGGAACCAGAACTTTCAGCAGTCAGGGGTGGTGCACCGGTTAGTCCCAGGTAAGTGGGATCCACGACCAAAGCGGGGCAGCTCCTCTGTAAAGAAAGAGAGAGCATTACATTTTATTGCAGCTGCACTGTGTACTTTGGCTTCTACTTTCGCTTTTGTTTTCTGTGTTTCTTTTGTTGTGTCATTTTGCTTTTGTTTTTTGTGCTTCTTTTGTTGTTGTGTCATGGGTGCCGCATCTTCAAGTCCGCTTCTCCTGGCCCTAGATGGCCTGTTATGTTCCAAGGGCCTGGAAGTGAAACATAGTACTTTACAGAGATTTTTACAGAAGATAGATATCACTGCACCGTGGTTTGCATTTTCGGGCAGCCTTACTGTACCTAGTTGGGATAAATTAGGCAAAGATCTTGACTTTGCTTCTGAGCAGGGCATATTAGAGGGTGGGGTGATACCCCTTTGGAAAATGGTCCGTAGTTGCCTTACAGATGGCAGATGTCAGGAAGCACTTACTAAAGGACAGGAAGTTCTAGAGCAATTACATGAGGAGAAATCGGAGACAGCAGGAATTGAGGTGCCTCAGGAGGATGGGAGTGTGCGGAGCGTGAAACAGGGGAGGAGACGATTGTATCCAGATCTAAGTATGCTGCGCACACCCCCATGTGAAAGTGGGTCAGAGGAAGAGGAGGATGAGGAGGAAGAGCTCGGGAGGCTGTCTCGTCAGCTAGAGAGTTTAGCTATAGGAGAAGGGAACAGAAATAAATAGGGGCTCAAGAAAAGAGATCCCCAGGATCCACCGCCGTATGGTGGGGGTGTTTCGGGGAGAGCTTTCCATGCCCAAACATGGAGGGCTGTTAACGCTGAGATGGGTCTTGCTTATCCAGTTTTTCAGGATGACAATAGGGGAAGATTCCATGAACCCTTAGGTTTTAAAATTGTGAATACCCTGGCGGAGTCTGTGTGCACTTATGGGGTGGATGCCGCCTTCACACTAACTCAGGTGGAGAGTCTGTCTAGATACTGCATGACTCCCTCTGATTGGGCTAGCCTTGTTCGGGCTTGTGTTTCCCCGGGTAAATATTTGGACTGGAGAGCATTTGTGCTAGAGGGCACAATAGAGCAGGCCGCCCAAAACCATGCGGCGGGACATCCCCATTGGGACAAGGATATGCTTTTGGGGCAGGGTAGATTTGCAAATCAACAGAAAGGATTTCCTCTTGAGGCATATGATCAAATTAACAACATTTGCATTCGGGCATGGAAGTCGCTTCCAAATAGCAGAGAGGTGTCTGGTAATTTGACCAAGATTCTACAAGGCCCTACAGAACCCTTTTCAGATTTTGTAGCAAGGATGGTGGATGCCGCTGGAAAGATTTTTGGGGATCCTGATAGAGCCATGCCCCTTATCAAGCAATTGGTCTTTGAGCAATGCACCAAGGAATGTAAAGCGGCAATCACTCCTTATAAAAATAAGGGCATAGAAGCATGGATGAAAGTGTGTAGAGAGATTGGAGGACCTTTAACTAACGCAGGTCTTGCAGCTGCTGTCCTTCAGATTGCAAAAGGGTGCAGTCCTGGTGCCGGAACATGCTTCCATTGTGGTCAACCCGGTCATTTCAGACGTGAATGTCCCAAAAAAGACAATTTTACTGGACCTCCTCACAGTGGCCCTTCCAATGGCCTTCGTCAACCGGGGCTGTGTCCAAAATGTAAAAAGGGGAAGCATTGGGCAAAAGAGTGTAGATCAGTGAGGGACATCCATGGACAGCCTATTTCAGCTGGGCCAAAAAATGGCCGAAGGGGCCCCCGACCCCAGGGCCCACAAATATATGGGGCAGTGGAGAATGTCACACCCGAACCCGAGACATGGCCATCTCTACGCCATCCCATGAGACGCGGAGAGCCATTACAGGTGCCGTGGGATTGGACCTCTGTTCCACCTGCAGACTCGTATTAACACCTAAGATGGGAGTCCAATTGGTGGAAACTGAGTTCAAAGGGCCTTTACCACCTGGCACTGTAGGTTTGCTAATTGGACGTGCATCCTGTATCTTACAAGGTCTTCATGTCTTTCCCGGAGTCATCAGCCCTGATACTGTAGGTGCAGTAAAGGTTATGGTGGAGGCTCCAAGGGGCATTGTGTCTATCTCCCCAGGGGATCGGATTGCTCAATTACTAATTTTGCCTAGCTTACATAATCACTTCCCTGCTGACTCAAGGTCACGGACGGGAAGTGAGATTGGTACCACTGGAGGGAATTGTGCCTATTTGTCAATAGATATGAGCAATCGCTCCACTTTGGAATTAAGCATAGAAGGTAAATCTATTGTGGGATTGCTGGATACAGGAGCAGACCGTAGTATCATAGCCCTTAAGTACTGGTCTAAGGGATGGCCAGTGCAGACTTCTGATCAATCCCTGAGAGGACTTGGATATGCCCAAGCCCCTCAAATCAGCTGTAGACATCTTTCTTGGAAGGACCCAGAAGGACACAATGGCACCTTTCAGCCTTATGTACTTGATTTACCTATCTATTTATGGTGCCGTGATCTGATGAAAGACATGGGGTTCACTCTTAGTAATGACTATTCCCCAGTGTCTCAACAAATTATGCAAAATATGGGGTATAGGCCAGGTCTAGGACTAGGAAAACACCTACAGGGGCGTAGGCATCCTGTGCAAGGTCATCAAAAGCTTAACAGATTTGGTCTGGGTTTTTCCTAGGGGCCACTGGGGCTCAAATACCCATAACATGGCTCACCGAGGAGCCTGTTTGGGTGCCTCAGTGGCCTCTTCCCTCGGTTAAATTGGTAGCAGCCCATGATTTAGTCAAAGAACAACTTGACTTGGGTCACATCCAACCTTCTACTTCTCCATGGAATACTCCCATATTTGTTATTAAGAAAAAATCAGGAAAGTGGCGCCTACTGCATGATCTACTAGCAGATAATGCTCAAATGCAACTTATGGGGCCCATTCAAAGAGGGCTGCCTCTGCTCTCCTCTGTTCCTCAGGGCTGGCATATTATTGCTATTGACATTAAAGACTGTTTCTTTTCTATTCCTTTGCATCCTAAAGACTCACAGCGTTTTGCCTTCACCCTTCCCTCGTGTAACCACGAGGAACCAGATCAAAGGTTTGAGTGGGTAGTGTTGCCGCAGGGAATGGCTAATAGTCCCACGATGTGCCAGATGTGTGTGGGGAAGGCACTCTCACCTCTCAGACATAAGTATTCCTCCATCAAGATCATTCATTATATGGATGATGTGTTATTGGCCGCTAAGTTAGAGCAGACAGTTAATGAGGCCTATAAAGAATTAGTAAAGCTGTTAGCTCAATATGGGCTACATATTGCACCTGAAAAGGTTCAAACGGGGAATTCTATTGAGTATTTGGGAGCGATAATTGGGTATGACAAATTAAAACCACAAAAAATCACCATAAGAACTCAGGATCTCCAAACTCTAAATGATTTTCAAAAACTGCTGGGAGATATTAATTGGATAAGGGGATATTTACATATTCCTAATGGTATGCTCCTGCCTTTGTATGCTACACTTAAGGGTGATCCAGATCTTGCTTCTCCTCGTAGCCTCACCAAAGAGGCTAGAGCGGCCCTTACAACAGTAGAAGAAGCTATACAACATGCTACTCTATGCAGGCTCCAGAGTGATAAACCTTTCCAGTTATGTGTGTTTGCCACTATGCGGCAGCCTACTGGAGTACTGTGGCAAGATGGGCCTTTACTATGGATCCACCCACATGTATCCCCAGGAAAATCCTTAGAATACTATCCTGATGCTGTTGCAGCGTTAGCACTTAAAGGGATTCAACAAAGCATTCAATTTTTCGGACAATCACCTTCTTCTCTTATTATACCCTATACTAAAGCTCAAATTAATGTTTTGTGTGCTACTCTAGGCAACTGGGCTATTCTATGTTGCTCGTTTCAAGGGGATATTGATAATCATTACCCTTCCCATCCATTACTCCATTTTGTTAAAGAACATCCCATCATTTTCCCTAAGGTAACTTCACCCAATCCAATTCCGGGGGCTGTTAATATTTTTACTGATGGTTCCAAGTCTGGAATGGGAGCTTATGTAATTAATGATTCTACCCCTGTTCAGCATCAATTTGCTCCTGGAAATCCACAATGGGTGGAACTGCAAATTGTTATTGAGGTTTTTAAACAGTGTTCTTTTCCTTTTAATCTTATTTCGGACTCCATCTATGTGGTACAAGCACTAAAAGTCCTGGAGGCCATGGGAGCTATTAGTAATGCCCATAATGTATCTGCTTACTTTAATAAGCTTCAACAGCTTATCTGTAGCTGCACTGCTCCTTTTTATCCAATGCACATCCGGGCTCACACCTCTCTTCCTGGTCCATTATCACAGGGTAATGCCTGTGCGGACTCAGCCACTAGTGGTCAGTTGATATGCTTGGCTTCCTCCTTAGAGGGGGCTAAATTATTTCACCAGAATTTCCATGTTAATGCTTTAACGCTGCGCAGGCGTTTTTCCATTTCAAGAGTAGATGCTCGTCAAATAGTACTACAATGTCCCCATTGTGTCACATTTCTTCATCCCCCTAATTATGGAGTGAACCCACGGGGATTGAAGCCATTGGTTGTCTGGCAAATGGATGTGACACACATACCTGACTTTGGTAACCTCAAGTATGTGCATGTTTCTGTTGATACGTGCTCTGGAGTTATTCATGCTTCTGCTTTATCGGGAGAAAAGGCATGTAATGTTATTACTCATTGCCTAGAAGCATGGGCAGCATGGGGTGCTCCTGCATCCCTTAAGACTGATAATGGACCTGCTTTTACTGGCAGACAATTTACATCCTTTTGTTCTACCATGGGAGTGCAACTTACTCATGGTCTGCCTTACAATCCTCAAGGACAAGGCATTGTTGAGCATGCTCATCGCACATTAAAGGAAACTTTACAAAAACAAAAAGGGGGAATAGGAGCTGAACACACTCCTAAAGAACGCCTGTCCTTAGCTCTCTTTACCATTAATTTTTTGAATTTGGATATTCATGGTCACTCTGTGGCCGATAGACATGTGTCCCCTCAGTCCTCTGTGATTGGCTATGTTAAGTGGAAGGATGTTCTTACGGGCCAATGGAACGGCCCCGACCCCGTGCTGACATGGGCGTGAGGATCTGTATGTGTTTTTCCCCAGGATTGCACGGAACCATTGTGGGTCCCTGAACGCCTGACAAGAAGAGTCTTGACATCAACCGACCAGCAACAAGAGATACCACAGCAATCCTGTGATGAGGATCTTCACTCTGCTACGTGCTCTGGTTCTGGTGCTGGTGCCGATGGCACAGACGACACCAATGCAGTGGTGGGCAATGGCACGGGCTTGGCCAATGCCGATGCCGGTTCATGGTAATTCTAGTGTCCTCCCCACTATTTTCTCTACCTCATGTTAGATGTCTGCTCCCTGTGCCTCTCCTAGAGGGGACATGGAGAGCATTTTTAATCAATCTCAAGTTAATCTCACAGGAGTTTTTTGTTTCAGCCTTGGAAACGCTAATTGCATCAGCCTTAAGACCAAAAATTTGACTAACTGGGAGGACCCATTGCGGTCCAGTCAGGTCTCATGGAGCATTATCAGTGCCGTACTGAGCCAAGTAGTTTTGGGGAAGCAATCAGGCTCAGGGACCCCCGCAAGTAGCTCTGCTTTAAACATAAATACCTTGGCTATTATCTCCAAGGTACTAATCCCAGTGCCTCCTTCTTCTAATAGTACTTACAATGCCACTCATTTCAAGGCCTCCCCTTACTGTACCCCTAATCTTGGTTCCCCCCAACATTTACGCCTTGTCAGGATCATTCTTGGGAGAAACATCAAGTTGCTAAAGGTTTCTCCCTTTCCCCCTCTCTTAAGAGGCATGTTTATAACTTTAACAACAGTGCCAACTCCTCTACAGGAGTAGGTTGGTCCTGGTTTCAATGGCTGATTTCCAATGAGAAGGGGGCTTCAGCCGATATTTCTGCATTGGCTCAATTGCTGGGAGCCAAAAGCTGGCTGGCTAATGTTTCTGGCACTGTTAGGGAGAGTGAACGAGGTAATAGACTTACATCTGTTTCGTTCAACTCTCTGCTATATAATGCCACATTGCCCCCTGCAATGGTCTGTGTCCAATCCCCGTTCTTGCTTCTTTTGGCTAATGACACCTCATCAGGGATGCTGGATTGTTCTAATGTTACCTGTCTCTTATCTGAGTGTTGGAATGGTTCTTGGACTGTAGCAGTGGTTATGAAAATTCCAACTTTTGTCCCAATCCCAGTCACTGTGGACCCAGATAAATTCCCCATTGTTGAGCTACTTAGAGTCCACAGGGATTTTGGAATTACGGCAGCTATAGTGACAGCTGTGGCAGTGTCTGCTGCTGCAGCGGTTACGGCCAGAGTGGCCATTGCCAGTCAAGTACAAACTGCTGCCACCATTAATCAAGTTGTTCAACAAACTTCCACCATACTTGAATCCCAAAATACAATTAATCAACATATTTTGTCAGGGATTTTAGCTGCCAACCAAAGAATAGATTTACTCCAAGCTCAGGTAGAAGAATTGGTTGACTTGGTGATTTTGGGTTGTGTTGACCAACGTGCACATTTATGCATAACCTCTGTCAGATTTAATGATTCTAGGAATGCCTCCCGCATCATTGGCAAATATATGGCCGGAAATTGGTCCATGGCAGCGGAAGACATGATCCAGTCTTAACTAACCCAGATAACTGTCTTAAACAGTACCCGTGTCGATTCACCGATTGGATATCTTCTGCTTTTTCCTTCTTCAAAGAGTGGGTCGGGGTAGGCATTTTTGGTGCAATGTGTTGCTTCGGTATGTTCCTCTGTTTTTGGTTTCTCTGTCGCCTTAAGGCCCACAGTGATCACGATAAGGCTATGATCATACAAGCTCTTGCAGCTTTAGAAAATGGCAACTCACCTCAAGTCTGGCTTGCGCATCTTAAACAGTAAACCTTTGACATGGTTGTTACATCCCAAGTTATTATAACATTGCACTGGGATCAACATGACTTTCCTTGTTATTCTCTTAGTGTTTGAAAGCCCTTGCACTCTGCCAGTCTTACTGTCATTGCACTCAGATGGGTTTCCACACTAGTGCTTTTCTATCGCCTTACAGTCCATGCCTTTCTTTCAGGGTGCTGTCAACTTGTTTGTCGTTATAAACAGCCACAGTTCAGCCTCAGCTATCCCCCTTCATCCACCATCGTCACGATACAGGATGCAAGGCAAGGCACTGCACTTGAGTGATCCTTGACGTGGACCTCAAGGAGAGCATGTCCTATTGCATGCGGGTTAGACGCGTCCACACCCCGCCCCACGAAAAAAGGCGTCGGCTGATATGGCCTCAGATCTGGGGAAGGGCCCTCCTTAGGACTGAGTCATACTATGCAGCCACTTCTGCACAGTGGGATAGGACCTCTACTCTCGTCTGTATTGTTTTAAGAAAACAGAAAGGGGGAACTGTGGTGAGCCGCTTCTGCCATTTCTGCAGACTATGGTCGCCATTACAAGATGGTGCTGGCTCTGCTGTGGTCTGTGACAAACAACTCCTTATTTGGGAGAGTTGGCGCATGGTTTTTCACCACCCTATGAGAAAGCTCCACATGGCAGCTTCGCATTGGGGCTTGAGATGCTTTATTAAGGCTGGGAGGGGATCCGGAAGGAAGAAGAAGAAATATCAAAGGCCTGAATAAACTGCTGAAAGAAGATTCCTGAGTTGCGTCTTCCTTGCGGGCAAGGGGTCGCGACAGGTTATCATAACGTTTATGTTTAGGGTTAGGGTAATGGGTGGGGTTAGAGCAAAAGTGAAGTCTAGTTTTAAGTTTAGGATTAGGGCTAGGGTTAGAGTTTGTGTTGGGCTTATCATTTTCTTACAGTATGTTAAGGGTAAGTGTCAGGGATTAGGTAAGTATTTGGGCTAGTTTGAAACTTCAGGTTAGAATCATGGCTAGGTATAGAGTTAGGGTTAGGGTTAGGGTTAGGGGTAAGTTTAGCCCTAGGTTTAGGGTTATGGTTATGGTAATGGATAGAGTTAGAGCTAGGGTTTGGGCTATGTTTACACTTAGGATTAGGGCTAATATTGGGGTTAGGTTTTGGGCTAGGGTTATGTTTAGCAAAAGGGCTAGTGTTTTAGCTAGTGTTAGTGGTAGGGCTAGGACGAGGATTAGGTTCAGCTTTAAGTCTAGGGACAGGATTATAGTAGGTTTAGAGTTAGGGTTAAGGTTAGGGCTAGGGTTATCCTTAGGGTGAGCATAAGGATTAGTGTAATGAATAAGGTTAGATGTAGATTTAGGTTTAAGGTTAGGGTTAGATTTAGTTTTAGGGTTAATGTTAAGGCTACAGTTATGTTTAGGTTTATGGTACAGTTAAGGTTTTGAGCTAATGTTAGGGCTACGGTGATTGTTAGTTTTAGGGTTTGATCTATTTTTAGTTTTCAGGTTAAGGTTATGGTTATGGTTAGGGTTAAGGCTAGGGTTATCAATACAGTTAGGTGTAGGGTTAGAAAAGATGTAGGTTTAAAGCTAGGTTTAGGTATAGGATTAAGTTCAGGGTTAGAGCTAGGGTTAGGGTTTAGAGTAAGGTTTGATTCTAAGTTTATATTTATGTTAAGGTTTAGGCATTGAGTAAGGTTTAAGCCTATGACTAGGCTTATATTTAGGGTTAGGGCTGGGGTTAGGGTTGGGGTTATGCTTATGGCTAGATTTAGGCCTAGAATTCACTGTAGGTTTGATGTTACATTAATGCATAGAGTTGGGCTATGGGTAATGTAAGAGCTAGGATTATGATTAGGGCCAGTTGTAGGACTAGGGTTATTGCTATGTCTAGTATTAAGCTTAGGTTTTTGGTTTGGGTCAGATTTTGAGATAGGTTTAGTGTTAAAGGCAGTGTCTGTGTTCAGGTTAGAGTTAGAGTCAAAGTTAAAGCCAGAATTGGGACTAGGTTTATGTCTAGGTGTAGGGTTAGTCTTTGAGTTATGTTAAGGGTTATTGTTAGGGCTAAAGCTAGGCTTTTGTTTAGGTCTAGAGCTAGAGTTAAGTCTAGATTTAGGATTAGGTTTATTACTAGGGCTATTGATAGGGTCTGGTTTAGGTATAAGATTACTGGTAGGACTAGTTTTATGGTTTGATCTAGCGTTAGGGTCAGGTTTAGACCTAGTTTAGTGTTATAGTAAGAATAAGGGTCATGGATAGGGTTAAGGTTTTGGATAGGATTAGAGCCAGAATGAGGTCTAGGATTAGAACTATTAATATGGTGAGAGTTTTTATTAGCCTGAGGATTAGGGATAGATGTAGCATCACCATTAGGGTTAGGGTTTTACTTAGGGTTAGTGATAGGGTTAGAGCTAGTGTTAGGAGTAGGGTTAGGGTTAGGGTTAAAGCTAGGTTTAGAGCTTGGATTCGGGCTAGTTTTTGTGTTAGTGTTAGAGCTAGGATTATGGCAAAAGGTAATGTGTAAGAACCAGGGTTACAATTTGGTTTAGCTTTAGCGTTAGGGTTAGGGGTAGTTCTAGTGTTAGTGTTAGATTTAAGGTTAGGGTGAAATTTAGAGCTATTGTTATTTTTAGGATAGGAATCAGGGTCAGTGTTAGTTTTAGAGTTTGAGTTAGAACTCAAATTAGGGCTAGTTTTACTGTTAGGGTTTGGACTAAGTTTTGTGTCATGTTTAGAGATAGGATGAGTGTTAGGATATGAGTCAGGGTCAGGGTTAATTTTCAGGTCTAGTATTAGTTTTTGTAGCAGTTTAGGTTTTGGTTTAAGGTAAGATTTATAGTTAGGTCTATTTCTCAGTTTTGTTTTAGTCGTAGCATTAAAGACCATTTTAAATTTAGTATTAGGGTTAGGACTATTGTTAGTGTTAGACTCAGACTTAGTGTTAGGGTTACATTTATAGTTAGGTTAGATCTAGGATTAGGCTAGGATTAAGGATAGGGCAAGGTTTAGGGCCAGGGTTAGATTTATGGTAAAAGAAATGTTTAGAAATAGGGATAGGGCTAATGTGAGAGTTAGAGTTATTGATAGGGCTAAAATTAGAGTTAGGGTTTGGGATAGGGTTAAATTAGGGTTAGGATTAGGGCTAGGTTTAGTGTTCAGCTTAGGCCTAGCAATAGGGATAGGGTTAGGTTTAAGTTTAGTATAAAGAATGGTGTTATAGCTAGGTTAAGATGTAGGATGAGGGATAGAGTTAGGATTAGGGCTAGGGTTGGGGTTAGGGTTATAATTAAGGCTAGGTTTAGGGCTAGAATGAGTGCTGGTGTTTGTATTAGATACAAAGCTAGGGTTAGTGCTACGACTAATATCAGGTCTAGGGTTATGGTTTAAAGATAGTTTTATGGTTAGGCTTCTTGCTACATCTAGTGTAAGGGTTAGGTTTATGTTAAGGGTCAGGTTTAGATCTCGGGGAATTATTAGCATCAGGATTTGGCTTAGGTAAGGATTTAAGCTAATGGCTCAAATTAGCATTAGTGTTAGGGTTAGGGGTATATTTAGGCCTTGTTTTAAGGTTCAGGATTGGTTTAGGGTAATAGATACAGTTAGCATTAATGATAGGGCTAGGGTTAGGCTTAGGGTTAGCATTAGTGTAAGGGTTATGGTTAGGGTAATTGATAGGGTTAGCGCTCTAGTTTAGAACTATACTTATGGTTAGAAATATGCCCTTGAGTTAGAGTTAGATTTAGTGTTACAATCAGGGTTAGGGTTAGGTTTAGGGTTATGTTTAGCATAAAGCTTAGGTTTTGAGCTAGGGTTAGGGCTAGGTTTAGGGTTAGGTCTAGGGATAAGATTTCAGTAGGTTTAGGGTTAGGGTTAGAGTTAGGGATAGGGTTATCATTAACATTAGGTTTAAGGTTAAGGTAACGGATAGGGTTACATTAGATTTAGATTTGGTTTAGAGTTAGAATTAGTGATAGGATTAGGATTAGAACTATGGTTATATTTAGGTTTATGAGTAGGTTTATGGTTTGATCTAGAGTTGGGGCTACTGTGAATTTAATTTTAGGGTTATGTCGATGGTTATTTTTCTGGTTAAAATTAGGGTTAACATTAGATTTCGGCCTAAGATTATCAGTAAGTTTAGGTTTAGGATTAGGATAATTGGTTGGTTTAGAGCTAGGTTTAGTGCTAGGTTAAGTTTGGGATATGGGCTAGGGTTAATGTGAGAGTTAGAAATAGATCTAGGCTTATTTTTAGGGTAAAAGTTAGGCTTTGAGCTGTCTTTGGACTAAGGTGAGGGCTAGTGTTAGGTATAGGGCTACTGTTAGGGTTAGGGTTATGCTCAGGGCTAGGTTTAGGCCTAAAATTAGCTCTATGTTTAGAGTTAGGTTTAGGTCTAGGTTTAGGGCTATGGGTAATGTAATTTCTAGGGTTATGATTAGGGGTAGTTTTAGTGTTAGGGTTATAGCTGGGTCTAGAATTAGGTTTAGGTTTTGGTTAATTTCAGGTTTAGACATAGGTTTAGTGTTAAAGCCGGGACAGTGTTTGGGTTAGAGTTAAAGTTAGGGTTAAAACCAAAATTAGGATTAGGTTTAGGTATAAGGGTAGAGTTAGTGTTTGGATAGGTAAAGGTTTATTTTAGGGCTAGGGCTAGAATTTTCTTTAGGTCTAGAGCTAGAGTTGAGTCTAGGTTTAAGATTAGGTTTAGGTCTAGAGCTAGTAGTAGGGTTAGGTTTAGGTATAAGGTTACAAGTAGGGCTCGTGTTAGGGTTTGGTTTAGGGTTAGGGTCTTGTTTAGACCTGGGGTTTATGTTATGGTCAGAATAATGGTCAGGGTTAGGATTAGGGTTTGGGATAGCATTAGAGCTAAAATGAGATCTAGTTTTAGGACTATTAATAGGGTTAGGATTTGGTTAGCCTATGGATTAGGGATAGGTCTAGGGTTACAATTAGGGTTAAGGTTTTGCTCAGGGTAAGGCATAGTGTTAGAGCTAGGGTTAGGTTTATGGTTAGGGTTAAAGCTAGGTGTAGGGCTCAGTTTAGGGCTAGTTTTTGTGTGAGGTTTAAGGCTAGGGTTAGGCTAACAGATAATATAAGAACTAGGGTTATGATTAGGGTTACGAGTAGGTAGGGGTAGGTCAAGTGTTAGGGTTAGGTTTCTGATTAGGGTGATATTTATAGCTAGGGTTAGTGTTAGGATATCAATCAGGTCAGGGTTAGTTTTAGGGTTAGGGTTAGGACTCGAATTAGGGCTAGGTTTACTGTTATGGTTCAGTTTAAGTTTAAGGTGTTGTTTAGAGCTAGGATGAGTTTTAGGATATAAGTCAGGTTCAGGGTTATTTTTAAGGTTTTTATTAGAACTGGAATTAGGGCTAGGGTTAGATATATTTTTAGTGCTAGAGTATGTTTTAAGTTAAGGTTAGTTTGAGGCCTGTTGCTCGGTTTTATTTTAGTGCTATAATAAAGGTTAGGGCTAGTTTTATGATCAGATTTAGGGTTAGGTCTAGTATTAAGCCTCGATTTAAGGCTAGGATAAGGGATAGGATTTGTGTTAGGTATAGGGCAAGAATTAGGGCTAGGACTAATGTCAGGTCTAGGATATACTTAGTGATATTTTTAGAGTTACGTTAATCACTCGGTCAAATTAAAGTGTTATGTTTATGAAAAGGTTCAGATTAAGAGCTGGGGTATTATTAGGGTCAGGGTCAGGATTCAGGTTTGGGTTATGTTAAGGTTTAGGGTTAATGCTCAAATTAGCATTAAGGTCAGAATTTGGGTTAGGTTAATTTGGGTTAGGTTCAGGGTTTAGGTTAGGTTTAATGTAATGGATATGTTTAGGGTTTGTAATAGGTTTAGGATTAGGCATAGGGTTAGCATTAGGGTTATGGTTATTTTTAGGGTAATTTATACGGTTAGAGCTAGGTTAGTGTAGGATAATGGTTAGGATTAGGGCTAGAATTATGGATAGGGTAAGGGTTAGGGCGAGGGTTACACTTAGGTTTAGGTTTGGGGTATAATATAGGGTTTGAGCTAGGATTTTTGCTATGGCTAAGATTAATTTAGAGTTTGGTCGAGGGTTATGGTCATGGTTAGTGTAACGGTTAGGGCCTGGGTCATCATTAGATTTAGGGTAAAATGTTTAATCGTCATGTTAAAGATAGGTTTAGGTTTAGGTTAGAGTTAGTTGAAGGTTTAGGTTTAGGGTTAGGGTTTGAGCTAGCTTAGATTTATGGTTAGGGTTAGGTTCACTGTTAGTTCTAGGGTTAATTTTATGTTTAGAGTTAGGGTAGGTTTAGCTTTAGGTCTACTGTTATTATATGGGTTAAGTTTAGTGTTAGGGTATTGGGTAGGGTTTGAACTAGGATTAGGGCTAGGGTTAAGGTTAGGATTAGGGCTGGGGTTAGGGCTAGGTTTAGTCCTTATGTTAGTGTTAGGTTTAGGTTAAGTGTAAAGGTGAGGGATTGAGCTAGTTTTTGGCCCAAGAAGGGTTAGGATTACAGTCTGTTGTAGGCTAGGGTTAGGGTTAGGTTTACGGCTAGGTTAAGAATTAGTTTTAGGGTTATGGTTAGTCTAATGGATAGAGATAGAGCTGGGTTTTGCGCTATGGTTACAGTTAGAATTGGAGCGAGAGTTAGGATGAGGTTTAGGGTTTCGATTAGGGTTATGTTTAAAGTAAGGCTTAGGGTTTGATCTAGGGTTAGGGCTAGAAAGAGCATTAGGGTTAGGATTACAGCTATGTTTAGGGTTACGGTTATGCTTAGGCTTCAATCTAGGTCTGTAATTAGGGCTAGGGTAGGTTTTGAGTGATGCTTATAGCTACTGTTAGATATATTTGTAATGTAATAGCTAAACTTATGGTTATGGCTAATTTAGAGTTTTTCTAGTGTAAGGGTTAGTTTTTGGGTTAGGTTAAGATTTAGAATTAGACTTTTTGTTGGGGTAAGTTTCACAGTTCAGGTTAGGATTAGTTTTAAGGTTAGGTCCTGAATGATTACTAGGGTTAGGTGTAGGGGAAGAGTTAGTGTTTGCTTTAGGTTAAGGGTTATAGTTAAGGCTAAGGCTGGGCTTAAGGCTATATTTAGGATCAGGTTTAGGTCTAGGGATAGTGTTAGTGTTAGGTTTAGAGTTAAGGTAACTGGTAGGGCTGGTGTTTGGTTTTGGATAAGGTTAGGGTCATGTTTAAACCTAGGTTTAGTGTTACGGTCAGAATAAGGGTCAGCATTAGGTTTAGGGTTTGGGTTAAGTTTAGAGCTAGAATGAGGGCTAGGTTTAGGATTAGTAATAGAGTTAGGGTTTGGGGTAGGCATAGAATTAGGGTTAGGACTAGTGAAGCAATATGTTGAGGGTTTGATTAAGTGTAAGAAATAGGGTTAGAGCTAGGATTAGGACTAGGTATAATGTTAAGGTTAGGGCAAGGGTGAAGTTTAGGGTTAAAGCTGAGTTTTGGCCTTGGATTAGGGCTAGGTATTGTGTTAGATTTCGGGCTATGGCTAATTTAAGAACTGGCATTATGATTAGGGCTAATCTTAGATTTAGGTTTAGGTTGAGGTCTAGTTTTAGAGTTAGGTTTAGGGATAAGGTTGTGTGTAGAGCTAGGTTAGTGTTAAGGTCAGAGGCAGTGTTAGTATTAGTTCTACGGTTAGAGTTAGAACTTAATTAGCGCTAGGTTTAGGGCTCATTGTAGGGTTAGGTTTTGGATTAGGTTAAGGTTTAGGGTCAGTGCTATGGCTCTGTTTCTCTTGAGGGCTAGGGTTACGGTTAGGGCTGGTTTTCAAATTAGCATTACAGTTAGAGCTAGTTTAACATGTGGTTTAGGTTTAGGATTAGGGTTAGATTTAGAGTAAGGGTTAGATCTACATTTAGGGCTACAGCAAAGGTTTGGGCTAGGGTTAGGTCTAGTTTTCAAATTAGCATTATGGTTAGAGCTAGTTTTAAGATGTGGTTTAGGCTTAGGGTTAGGGTTAGATTTAGAGTTAGGGTTAGATCTAGGTTTAGGGCTACAGTGAAGGTTAGGGCTAGGATTAGGGCTAGGGTTTGAGTTTTCATAAGGGATAGGGATAGAACTATGGATAGGGCTAGGATAAGCATTTGAGTTAGTGTTAGTGTTAGGGTTAGATTTAGGTTTAGAATTAGATCTAGGATTAGAGCTAGGGTTAGTATTAAGGCTGAACCTAGGTTTATGGATAGGATTATGGTTTTGTTTATGGTTAGGTATGATATTATAGCTGGCTTTAGAACTAGGGTGAGGGTTAAAATTAGTGTTATGTCAATGGTTATTTAGGTTTAGGATTAAGGCTTAGATTAGGGCTAGGATTAGGTAAAGAGTTTGTTTTAGGGTAAGGGCTTCCTTTGGTCTAGGGCTAATATCAGGTCTAGGTTACGGTTAGAGATAGTTTTACAGTTAAGATTATTAGGGTTAGGATATTGTTTATGGATATGGTTAGGTTTAGGGTCCAAGTTCAATTTAGGGTAATGTATAGGCTTAGGATTAGGAATAGGTTTAGAGATATAGGGTTAGCATTAGGGTTAGGATTAGGATTAGGGCAATGGATAGGTTTACAGCTCATGTTAAGGCTAGGATTTTGGTTAGGATTAAGGCTAGGCTTAGGGTTACATTTTGGGTTATGTCAAGGGTTAGGGTTAGGGTTAGATTTAGGGTAATTATTAGGGCTAGAATTAGGGTTATGTTTAGGGTTAAAGGTGATGTTAGGGTTCCAATTAGGGATAGCTTTTGGTTTAGGTTAGGGCTAGGTTTAAGGCTACATCCAAAGTTATGGTTTGAACTAGTTTTAGGGTTAGGTTTAGGGCTATGTCTAAGGTTAGGTTTAGGTTTAGGTTTTGAGTGGTGTTTAGAGCTAGGTTTAGTGTTAGGGTCAGAGTCAGGGTCAGGGTTTGTTTTAGGGATACGGATAGGACTGGAATTAGAGCTAGGTTTAGGGTTAGGAGTAGGCTTAGGTTTTGGTTTTATGTTAAAGTTTATGGTTAGGGCTATGGCTCTGTTATTTTGTAGGGAGGAATAGGGTAGGACTAGTTTTAGGATTAGCATTAGTGTTATGACTTGTGTTAGTGAGCAGTTTAGCTTAGAGTTAGGGTTAGATTTAGAGTTAGGGTTAGATATAAGATAAGGGCTAGAGCTAGGGTTAGGGCTAATGTAAAGGCTAGTGATAGGATTATGGAAAGTGATAGGGTTACAACTTGAAATAGGGCTAGGGCGAGAGTTAGATTTAGTCTTAGGGCTGGGGTTAGGTTAGGTTTCGGCCTAAATTAGGTCTTAATTTGGTCTAGCGTTTTTATTAAGGTTAGATCTACCTTAAGGCTTAGGTTTAGGTTTAGGGATAGGGTTACATTTATGGGAAGGGATGGGGTTAGAGCTAGTTTTAGGCCTAGGTCAAAGGTTAGAATTCATTTAGGGCTAGGGTTATGGTTTTGTTTAGTAATAAGGCTTGGTTTAGGGCTAGAATGAGGGCTAGGGTTTGTTTTAGGCTTATGACAAGAATTAGGGCTAGGGCTATTGTCAGGTTTAGGCTTACATTAGGGATAGATTGAGGGTTAGATTTATGGCTAGGTCTAGTGTAAGGGTTTGGTTTAGGGTAAGGGTCAGGTTTAGAGCCAGGGGTATTATTAGTGTTAGAATTATATTTTTGGTTTGGTTTAGGTATTGGTTTAGGACTAGTGCTTTAATTAGCATTAGGATTTGGTTGGGTTAATGAGAGGTTTAGTTTTAGGGTTCATGTTAGGTATAGGGTAATTGATAGGGTTAGAGTTAGCAAAAGGGTTAGAGTTAGGCCTAGGGTTAGCCTTAGGGTTATGGTTGTGCTTAGGATAATAGATATGGTTATGGCTAGTGTTATAATATGTATTAGGGCTACAGTTGGGGTTAAGCCTAGGGTTAGGTTTAGGTTATGTTTTAGGATATGGTTTAGAGTTTGAGCTGGGTTTAACACTAGGTCAAGGGTTAGGTTTAGGGTTAGGTCTAGGTCAAATTTAGGTTAGGGTCAAGATTAGTGTTAAGTTTAGGGCTATGGTTACCATTAAGTTTATGGTATTGGATAAGGTTTGATGTCATGGTAGGTTTAGGGTTAGTGTTAGGTTTTGGCTTAAAGTTAAGATTAGGGATAGGTTTAGATTTAGATTTACGGTAATGTTTAGGGTTTGAGCAAGTGTTAGCTCTATGGCAAGGGTTAGGGTTATGTTTATGTATAGGGATAGTGTTAGAGTACATTTACGGTAATGGCTAGGGTTATCAACAGAGTTAGGGTTAGGGTTAGGTAAATTGGTAGGGTTAGAGCTAGGTTTTGGGCTAGAGTTATCATTAAGGTTAGTGTTAGAGTTAGGGTAATACATAGGATTAGAGCTAGGGTTAGGGATAGGGTTAAGGTTAGGGTTATGGCTAGGGTTAAGGTTAGGTTTAGGTTTAGGCCATGGGTTATTGTTAGTGTTAGGTTACGTTTAAGGTTTAGGGATTGAGCTAGTGTTTGTACTAGGAGTAGAAATATGGTTAGAGTCAGTGTGAGGGTTAGGGCAAGTTTTAGCATTAGGGTTAGGGTTAAGCTTAGGGTTAGGGTAATGGATAGATTTAGGGGTAGGTTTTGGCCTATAGTGATGGCTAGTTTCAGGGTTAGTGATATGGCTCAGTCTAGTGTTAGGGTTATTTTTGTTGTTGTTGTTGTTAGGATAAGTTTTAGTTTTTGTTAGGGTAAGGGTCAGTGTTCAGTTTAGGGTTAGGTTTATTTTTAGGGCCAGCATTAGGACTAGTTTTTTGCCCAAGGGTAGGGTTAGTGTTTGGGTTAGGTTAAGGGTTATTATTAGGGCTGGAACTAAGGTTTTGTTTAGGGCTAGGCCTAGGGTTATCACAAGATAAAGGATTAAGTTTAGGTCAAGTCTAGTGTTAGGGAAAGTTTTAGTTATATTGTTAATAGTAGTGCCAATATTAGGGTTCACTTTAGGGTTAGGGTCAGGTTTAGACCTATGGTTAGTATTAGAGTCAGAATAAGCGTCAGGATTAGGGTTAGGGTTTGGGATAGTGATAGAGCTAGATTGAGGATTAGGGTTAGGTTTAGTAATAGATTTAGGTTTTAGGTTAGACTAAGAATTATTTTTAGAACTAAGGTAGCTTTAGGGTTAGAGTTTGGCTTAGGGTAAGGGATAGGGTTAGTGCTAGTGTTAGGGCTAGGGATAGAGTTAGGGTTAGGTCTAGGGTTAAGTTTAGGATTAGGGTTAATGCTAGGGTTAGAGCTAGGCTAGGTTTTGTGTTACCTTTAGGGCTACGGCTAATGTAAGAAAGAGGGTTATTATTAGGGCTAGTTTTAGGGTTAGGTTATGGCTATGTCTAGAGTAAGGCTTAATATTTCTGCTAGGATTAGGGCTATGTAAAGGCATAGGTTTTTATGGTTAGGTCTTGGGAGATGTATAT
The DNA here is from genome assembly GCF_021218885.2 of Marmota monax. NCBI lineage: Eukaryota > Metazoa > Chordata > Mammalia > Rodentia > Sciuridae > Marmota > Marmota monax. Next base: position 360,851 of record NW_026692694.1, on the reverse strand, counting down.
GGTTAGTGTTAGGTTTAGTGTTTGGGGCAGTGTTAAGGTTAGGATTTTGGTTACGTTTAAGGTTACCTTAGTGTTAGGGCTAGGGCTAGGATTAGCATTAGTGTTAGGTCTAGGATTAGGTTTAGTGATAGAGTTAGGGTTTGATTAGGGTTATCATTAGGGTTAGGGCTAATGTTAGGGTTTGTATTAAGTTTATTTTAATGGATAGGGTTAGAACCAGAAATAGGGCTAGGGGGAGAGTTAGATTTAGACTGAGACCAAGGTTGGGGTAGAGTTAAGGTTAGGGCTAAATTAGGGCTAGGGTTAGTGCTAGGGTTAGTATTAGGGTTAGACCTATGTTTAGGGCTAGAGATATGGTTAGTGTTAGGGTTAGGGTTAGTGATAGGTTTAGGGGAAAAGATGGGGTTATACCTAAGTTCAGGTCTAAGGTGAGGGTTAAATTTTGATATAGGGCTAGATTTAGTGTTTGGGTTAGTATTAAGCCTAGGTGTAGGCCAAAGATGATGACTAGTGTTTGTGTTAGGGTTAGGGCTAGGATTAGGGCTGGGGGTAATATCAGGTCTGGGTTTATGGTTATGGTTAGTTTTAGGGGTATGTTATGGCTAGGTGTAGTGTAAGGATTACAATTAGGTTAAGGGTCAGTTTTAAAGTTAGGTGTATTATAAGGGTCAGGGTTCAAGTAGGGTTTGGTTTCAGTTAAGATTTGAGGTTTAGGCTTTAATTAGCATTAGGGATATTGTTAGGGTTTGGGTTAGGGTAATTGATAGGGTTAGGTTTAAGGTTCAGGTTAGGTTTAGTGTATTGAGTAGGGTGAGTGTTAGGAATAGTGTTAATGTTAGGCCTAGTGTTAGCATTTGGGTTAGGCTTATTTTTAGGGTAATGGATAGGGTAAGAACTAAAATTAGGGCTGGGATTAAGGATAGAATTAGGACTAGGATTACGGTTAGGCCTAGGGTTATTGTCAGGGTTATGTTTGGGTTAAGTGTTAGCATTTGAGCTAGGATTAGGGCTAGTGTGAGGGATAGATTTAGTGTTTGTGTTAGGATTAGGTTTAGGGTTAGTGTTAGGATTAATATTTTTGTTAGGTTTAGTGTTAGTGTTAGGGTTAGGGTTAGTGTTAGGGTGAGTTTTAGGGTTAGTATTAGCTTTCAGGTTAACATTAGGTTTATTGTTAGCATTTAGGGTTAGGCTTAGGTTTCGGTTTAAGTTTAGCTTTATTGTTAGTGTTTGGGTTAGGGTTAGGGTTAGGGTTAGTGTTAGGGTTACTGTTAGGGTTAGGATAAGGCTAGTTTTAGGGTAAATATTAGGGGTTTTATTAGGGTTAGTATTAGGGTTAGGATTACAGTTCAGATTAGGTTTAGGGATAGGTTTAGAGTTAATGTTAGTGTTAGTGTAAGGGTTAGGGATAGGATTAATGTTAGAGTTAGAATAAGGTTAGAGTTATGGAAAGGGTTAGGTTTAGGTTTAGTGTTAGGGTTAGATAGAGGATTAGGGTTAGTGTAAATGTTATGGTAGGAATTTCTGTTAGGATCAGGGTTATGGTGAGTGTTAGGGTTAGGGTTAGATTTAGTGTTACTGTTAGTTTTAGTGTTTGGGTTTTTTATAGGTTTGGGGTAATGGTTTAGTTATGATTAGTTATCATAACTAATCATAAATTAACACTTTATGATTAGTGTTAGGGTTAGTTTTAGGGTAAGGTAAAGGTTAAGGTTAGGGTTGGGTTAGGTTTAAAATTATGGTTTAGGTTATGGTTTGTGTTAGGTTTAGGGTTAGGTTAAGGGTTAGGGATAGGGTTAAGTTTAGGGATAGTGGTAGGCTTAGGGTTATGGATATGGTTAGTGTTAGGAAAAGTGTTAGTGTTAGAGATAGTGTTAAGTTTAGGTTTAGGTTTAGGGTTAATGTTACTGTTAGTTTAGGTTAGGGTTAGTGTTCGTGTTCAGATTAGGATTGGGTTTAGGGTTAGGAATTAGTGATAAGTTTATGTTTAGTGTTAGTGTTAAAGATAGGGTTAGGGTTGTTAGGGTTAGTGGTAGTGTTTGGCATAGGGTTAAGCTTAGTGTTAGGGTTAGTGTTAGGGTTAGTGTATGGTTAGAATTAGGGTTTGTGTTAGGGTTAGGGTTAAAATTAGGTTCAGGGTTATGGTTAGAGATAAGGTTAGTTTTAGTGTTATGGTTAGTGTTATTGTAAGTGTTAGTTTTAAGGTTAAGGTTAATTTAGGGTTGGGTTAGTGTTAGTGTTAATTGTAAATTTAAGGTTATGTTTATTGTTATTGTTAGTTATAGGGTTAGGGTTACAGTTAGGGTTAGTGTTCGGGTTAGGGTTAAGATTTGAGTTAGGGTTAGTTGTAGTGTTAGAGATAGGGTTAAGGTTAGTGTTAGGGTTAGTGTCAGGTTTTGGGTTCATATTAGGGTTAGGGTTAAAGTTAGGGTTATGGTAAATGTTAGGGTTAGTGTTATGGCTACAGATAAAATCATTGTTAGTGTTATTGTTAGGGTTAGGGTAGGGTAAGGTTTAGGGTCAAGGTTAAATTTAGGGTTAGTAATAGGTTTAGTGTTATGGTTTGTGTTAGGGTTTGGGTTAGGTTTAGGGTTATTGTTATGGTTAAGATTCAGGATAGGGTTAGTTTGGGGAAAGGGTTTGGTTTGAGTTAGGGTTAGGGTTAGGGTTACTGTTCATGTTAAGGGCAGATTTAGAGTTAGGTTTAGCATTATGTTTGTTGTTAGGGTTATTGTTAAATATAGGTTACATTTAATTTTATGATTAGTTTAGGATTAGGGTTGGGGTAGTGTTAGGTTTATGTTTAGGGTTAGTAAATGTGTTAGGGTTAGTGTTAAAGTTAGGGATATGTTTTTTGTTAGAATTAGAATTAGTGTTAATGATAGAGTTAGAGTTATGGTTAGGATTAGAGTTAGATTTAGTGTTAGGATTAGTGTTATGGTTATTGTTAGGGATAGGTTAGGGTTAGGGTTAGCAAGCATCTTAATATTAGGGATACATTTAGGGTTAGGGTTAGGGTTAGGTTTAGTGTTAGGGTTAGTGTTATGGCTAGGGTTAGGGGTAGGTATAGTGTTAGTTAAAGTGTTAGGGTTAGGGTTAAGGTTAGGCTTAGAGTTAGGGTTAGTGTTAGTGTTAGGATTAGGGTTAGGGTTTGGTTTAGTGTTAAATTTAGGATTAGGTTTAGGGTTAGTGTTAGGCTTAGGGCTAGGTGTATGGTTGGTGTTAGGTTTATGGTTAGGATTATAGTTCATGTTAGTGGTATTTTTAGTGTTAGGGTTAGTGTTAGTTTTAGATTAAGGATTAGGGTTAAGGTTAGGTTTAAATTTAGGGTTAGGATTAGGGTTAGTTTTAGTGTTAAGATTAGGGTTAGGGTTTTTCTAAAAGTTAGGGTTATGGTTAGGGTTACAGTTTGGGTTACGGTTAAGGTTGTTGTTTGGGTTAGTATTAGGGTAATGGTTAGGGTTAGTGTTAGGTTTAGGGTTAGAATTTGGCTTTGGTTTAGGGTTGTTTGTAGCATTAGTTTTAGGGTTCGTGTTAAGGTTATGTTTACGTTTAGGGTAGGGTTTGTGTTAGGGTTAATGTGAGTGTTAGGGTTTGGGATATTGTTAAGTTTAGGGATAGTTTTAGGGTTAGGATTACTGTTAGGTTAGGGTTAGGTTTAGGGTATGTTTTACGGTTTGCATTAGGGTTAGGTTTGAGGTTGGTGATAGGGAAAGTGTTAGGGTTATTTTAGTGTTAAGGTAAGGGTTAGTGTTAGGGTTAGAGTTCTGGTAAGGCTTAGATTTAGTTTAAGATTTAGGGTTACAGTTATGGTTAGGGTTAGTGTTAGGGTTGGAGTTACGGTTTGTGTTAGGGTCAGAGTAAGGTTTAGTGTATCAGTTAAGATTAGGGTTAGTTTAGTGTTAGGATTAGGGTTTGGATTAATGTTATGATATGGGTTACGGTTAGTGTTTCATGTAGGGTTAGGGTTAGGTATAATATTTGTGTTAGGTTTAGGGTTAGCATTATGCTTAGGGTTAGGTTTAGTATTAGGTTTGGGTTTAATGTTAGGGCTAGTGACAGGGTTAGTGTTAAGGTCAGGATTATTGTTAGTGTTAGGGTTAGGGTTAGGGTTATTGATAAGTTTAGGATTAAGGTTAGGGTGATGGTTATTGTTATGTTTAGGTTCATGGTTAAGGATAGGGTTAATGTTAGTGTTAGTGTTAGGTTTAAGTAAAATTTAGATTTAAGTTTATGGTTACTATTTGTGTTAGATTTTGGGTTAGCATTAGTGTTATTGTTAGGGTTAGTTTTATGTTTAGGATTATTGTTAGGGTTAGGTTTCAGATTAGTGTTCGGTTTGGTCTTAGCGTTAGTGTTATTGTTAGTGTTAGGTTTAATATTCAGGTTAGGGTAAGGTTTAGAGTTTTGTTAAGTTTTCAGGTATCATTTAGTGTTAGGTTAAGGGTTAGGGTTAAGCTTAGTGTTAGGATAAGTGTTAGGTTAAGGTTATGGTAAGGGTTAGGGTTAGTTTAAAAGATAGGTTCAGGTTTAGTTTCGTGTTTGTTTTAGTGTTAGGTTTAGGGTTACATTTAGAATCTGGGTTAGAGTTAGGGTTAGGTTAATGATTATGGTAAGTGTTTGGGTTACAGTTAGGGTTACTTTTAGTTTTAAGTTTAAGTTTAGGGATATGGTTATGGTTTGTCTTAGGGTTATTGTTAATGTTAGGGTTAAGGTTAGTGTTAGGTTTAGGGTTACATGTACAGTTAGAGTCAGTGAGAGTTGTAGGTTTGAAGTTAGGGTTAGTTTTAGGGTAAGGGTTAGGGTTAGGGTTAGTGTTAGGTTTACTGTTAGGATTAGGGATAAGGTTAGTTTGTGATTAGACTTAGGCTTAGGTTAAGTTTAGAATAATGGTTTTGGTTTGGGTTTGTCTTAGGTTTAGGGTCAGTTTTGGGGTTATGGTTAGGGTTAATTTTAGTGTTATGTTTATGGTTAGTGTTTGTGTTAGGGTTGGGATTATGGTTAGGAATAGCATTAGGGTTAAGTGTATGTTATGGTTAGTGTTAAGGTTAAATCATGGTTAGGGTTTGTTTTAGATTATGTATTATGGTTATGGTTAGTGTTAGGGTTAGGTTAGGGTTAGGGATAGTGTTAGGGTTAGCATTAGGGTTAGGTTTAGAGTTAATGTTAGGGTTACCCTTAGTGTTTGAGTTAGGGTTAGGGTTAAATATTGTGTTAGGGTTAGGGTTAGGATTAGGGTCAGTGTTAGGCTTAGGTTTATGGTTAGAGTTAGGGTTACTGTTAGGTTTAGGTTTAGGTTTATGGTTTTGGTAAGTGTTGGGTTAGGTTTACAGGTATGATAAGGTTATGATTAGAGTTAGTGTTAGTGTTAGATTTTGCATTAGGGTTAGTGTTAAGTTAGTCTTAGTGTTATTGTTAGGTTTGGATTAGGGTTAGATTTAGGGTCAGGGTTATGGTTTGTGTTAGGGTCTGTGTTAGTTTTAGGATTAGGTTTAGGATTAGTGTTAGAGTTAGGGTTAGGGTTAGATTTATTGTTAGGGTTAGGTTTAGTGTTATGTTTAGGTTTAGGCTTATGGATAGGGTTAGTGTTAGTTTTAGTGTTAGGGTTAGTTTTAGGGTTAGTGGTAGGGTTAGCATTCAAATTAGTTTTAGGGTTAATTTTAGGGATAGTGTTAGGATTAGAGTTAGTGTCAGGGTTATGGTTATGGTTAGGGTTAGGTTTAGTGTTAGGATTAGGTCTTGAGTTAGCATAAGATTATGGTTAGAGTTTGGGTAATATTATGTTTAGGGTTAGGTTCAGGTTAGGGTTAGTAAAATCGATAGGTTAGGTTTAGGGATAGTGGTAGGTTCAGGCTGAGGATTAGTATTAGTTTTAGGGTTAGTTAGGGTAATGGATAGGGTTAGAGCTAAGATTAAGGCTGGTTATGGTCAGAGTAAGGGCTGTTGGTAGGGTTGTGTTTAGGTTTAGGGCAAGGATTAAAGTTAGTGTTAGGTATAGGATAAGGTTTAGGGCAAGGTTTAGGTTGCGAGTTAGGGTTAAAGCTAGGGTTTGGTCTTGGATTTGGGCTAGGTTTTGTTATACATGCGGGGTCTTTTTAGGGATATGCCTAACATAAGAACTAAGGTTACAATTTGGGCTAGTTTTATGGTTATATTTAGGACTGAGTCTAGTTTTAGGATTATGTTTAGTCTTATGGTGATGTTTTTAACTAGTGTTAGTATTAGGGACAAAGTCAGAATCATGATTTATTTTATGGTTAGGGATAGGACTCAAATTATGGGCAGGCTTACATCTAGGTGTAGGGTTAGGATTAGGTTTAGGTTAAGGGTTAAGGTTAGTCCTATGGCTTGGTTTTGTTTAAGGACTGAAGCTAATGTTAAGGGTAGTTTTATGATTAGTGTTAGTGTTATTGCTACTTACAGGTTGAGTTTAGGCTTAGGAGTAGATTCAAAGTCATGCTTAATTAAAGGGTTATGGTTATGGCTAGTGTTAGAGCTAAGATTAGGGCTAATGTTTGGGTTATGGTAAAGGGTAGGGTTAAAACTAGGAATAGGTCTATGGCAAGAGTAAGAGTTAGTCTTAGGGCAAGAGTTTGGGTTAGGGTTAAGTCTAAATTTGGGCTAGGAATATGTGTAGGATTAGTGTTAGGCTTATGCCTAGGATTAGGGCTTTTTTTTTTTTTTTGGTTAGGTTTAGGGCTACCTGTTTGATTTCCACCTCTATTTTCATTTACCCATAGGTGTCAAAATGAAGTGAAACCTTAAAATACAAAGTGTTAATGATAGTGAACCATTGAATTAAGAACAACATAACTATGGAGCACACTAAGGCTACATAAAAATGAATACTGCCCAGTATAGAAAAAATTCTAACAAAACTAATTCTCACTCTAACATTACATCTAAACCAAGCACTAGCCATAACAGTAAACCTAAAATTAAAAACCTAACATTAAACCTAACCTGAGTAGAGATCCATTGATCCTAGAATTCCCACTCTTGGGGAGCTTTGTGGAGCAAGTTAAGTGATGAATCCTATGCAACATCAAACAAATCTGACCAAATCATTATGGGAGGTATTTCAGTACATGCTTATTTTCTTGTTTTCTCCTAAAGGGGTCTCATATTAAGTTGTTTTTGCATGCTTAAGCATAGGCCTACTTTTACAAGGAACACACCAGAGTCCCTACAGAGAACTGAAGGAGTGTGTGAAGTTTCAAGAAGCTAGCACAAACCCTGTTTGATTTTCAACTCCATTAACTTTCCCGTATAAGTCAAAATTAAGTGAAATCTGAAAATACAAAATGTTCCTGACAGCGAACCTGTGAAAGGAGAAGGCCTAAACCTGGGGAACAGAGAAAATCTAGCTAAAAGATAAATCCTTCCAAGTATCAAAAATTTTGAATAAAACTAACTCTAACCCTAACACTAGCTCTGACTCTAGCTCTTCCCCTAACCCTACCTTTTTATGAAAACTTTGACTGTAGAATTTCCAAATTTTGTCAGCCTATTGTGGCAAGCTAAGGGATGAATCCTGCATAGTATCAAAGAAGTCTGTCCAAAAAGTTGATGGAGTATATCAGTACATGCATATTTCTCTGTTATCTTCTAAAGGACTCTTTGATAGATTTGTTTTTACATGCTTCAGCTTAGGCCTACTCTCACAAGAACAAACCAGAGATTGTTCAGAGAGATTTGATGGAGTGTGAAGTTTCAAGCAGCTAGCAACAATGCTATTTGATTTCCAGCTTCATTTCCATTTACCTGTACAGGGAAAAAAAAACTGAAACTTTAAATTACAAACTGTTCCATACAGTGAACCATTGATCCTAGGAGGCCCAAACAAGTGGAGTATAGTAAGGATAGGAGAAAAATGAATCCTGCCAGTATCAAATAAATTTGAACAAAACTAACTCTAATCCTAATACTAGCTCTAACACTAGCTCTAACAGTCTCTTTAACACAAACCCTAAACTGTTTGAGAAACTGTTGATCCTAGAAGTCCCAAACAAGGGAAGCCTAGGGGGCTAAGCTATCAGATGAATCCTATGCTGTATCAAAAAAAAATGACCAAATAATTGAGGTAGTATTTCAGTTAATGCATATTTCTCTATTTTCTGATAAAGGGCTCTCGGATAAAGTTGTTTCTGCCATCTTCTCTTTAGGGCTACATTCACAAAGCACAAACCAGAGATTTCCCACAGAAAATTAATTCAGTGTTTGAAGTTTCAAGCAGCTAGCACAAACCCGGTTTATTTTAACAGCAGCCTATATTTCATTTTCCTATATAGGTCAATATGGAGTGAAACATTAAAATATGGAGTGAAAACATTAAAAGAGTGTTCCTGTTAGTGAACAACTGAAATGAGAAGGCTCAAACTGGAGGGGCATATTAAGGCTAGGTAAAAGATGACTCCTTCTAAGTATCAAAGAAATTTGTACAAAACTTACTCTCACCCTAAAACCAAATCTAACACCAGTCTAAACCCAAACCTAACATTAACCCTAAACTGATTATTGAACCATTGATCCTAGAATTCTCACACTTGGAGAGCTTTGTGGGAAAAGCTAAATAATGAAACTACTCAGTATAAAACAAATCTGACAAAATAATTATGGGAGCCCTAAGCCTAACATTTACATAGCCTTCAACCTAATATTTACCCTAGACCTGCTCTAACCCTAACACTCAGCCAAGCCCTAAATCTAGCTGCAACCATAACACTTAACCTAAACCTAACCCTAAACCTAGGCCTAACCCTACCCCTAACCCTAACACTATCCCTAATAGTAACCATGAACGTAGCCCTAACACTAGCTGTAGTCCTCTTTTACCCTAATTTAAGGCTAAACCAAATGCTAACAATAAGACTAAACCTAACTGTATAGTTATCCCTAGGGTGATTCAAAACCCTAAACTTAACCTGAACCCTAAACCTAACCATATCCATTACCCTAAACCTAATGCTAATTTGAGCCTTAACCCTAAACCTTAACCAAAACCAATCCTAATCCTGACACTGACAATAATAATACACCTAGCTCTAAACCTGACCTTTACCCTAAACCTAACACTTACATTAGACCTATTCATAACCAAACCCTACAACTGTAATGATAGACCTGACATTAGTCCTAACCTTAATCCTAGCCCTAGCCCTAAACCAAACTCTCATCTGAGCCATAGACCTAAACTTAATCCTAACCTTCACCCTAAACCTAAATAAAGACCTAATCCTAACTATAACCCTAGCCCTAAACTTAACTCTAGCTGTATCAGTTACCCTAAACTACATCCTTATCCTAATTCTAAACCTAGGATTCACAAGTACCCTATCACTAGCCACAACTATCAATATTAAAAATATTCTGAACAATAAACCTAAACCTATCTTTACCCTAACCCTAATCCTAACTCTAATTTGAGCCATAACCCAAAACTCAAACCTAAACCAAGCCCTGACACTGACCGTGGCCCTAATAATTCTCATAGCTCTAAACCTGACTCTTATTTTATAGCTAACCCTTACAATAAACCTAGCCGTAAATCTTTCTCTAAAAAAATCCCTAACTGTAACTCTAGACCTGACATTAGCCCTAGCCATAATTCTAGCCTTAACTGTAACACAAACCCTAGCCCTTATGCTAGTCCTAAACATAGCCTTAATCAAAATCCTAACCCAAACTCTAGGCCTAACTCTGACACTAACCCTAGCCCTAATCTTAGCCCTAATTTAGCCCTATCCCTAACACTAGTCCTAAAACTAACTCTAACTCTCACATTAGACCTTTCACTCATTCTAAACCTATCCCTTACTGTAACCCTAACCTTACCCCTAACCCTTGCCCTATCCTTTGCCCTAGTAGTAACCTTAGATAAAACCTAACTCTAAATCGAGCCCTAGCCTGAAGACTAAGCCAAACACTAACACTAGCCCAAACCATAACACTAATCCTAAAACTAGCCTTAAAACTAGTGCTAGCCCTAAAACAAACCCTAGATAGCTATAACCCTAAACCTTAACATAACCAAACCCTAACCTTAAGTTTAGACCTCACCATAGCCCTAATATGAGTTGTAAGCCAAACCCTTAAACTATCCCTGAATCTGACACTGACCCTAACACTACTAGCTCTAAATACCACCCTAACTCTAAACCTAACCCTAACACTAACTCTAGCCCTAAAACCCTAAAACTAGCCCTAAACATCACCCTAGTTCTTACATTAGCCCTAACCCTAACCCTATCCCTAACTTAACCCAAAACCTATCTCTAATCCTAGCTTTAACCCTAGCCCTATTTGTAATCATAAACCTAGCCCTAAACTGATCTCTAACTCTTTCAATTACCATAACCAATAACATAAACCTAATGCTAACCCTAGGCATGAACCCTAATATTAATCCAATCTATTACACTGAACCTAACCTAAACCTAACCCTAACCCTATAATTACCCTAAATCTAACCCTAACACTAATTCAAGCCCTAATTTTAAAACTCAACCTATCCCAAAATCTAACCCTGACCTTGACCCTAAAAAAAAAAAAAAACCCTAACTCTAAACTTAAACATACCCCTACACCTAACCCTTAACCTAGACCTAGCCATAATCCTAACTCTAAAATTATCTTTATCAATAATTCTGGACCTGAAATTAGCCCTAGCCCTAATCCTAGTCCTATACCTAAAACAAACCCTAGCCCTCATCTTAGTCCTAAACCTAGCTTTAATCATAATACTAATTTAAACCTACCCTAACCCAAAGTGTAACTCACACACTACCTCTATACCTAGCTATAATGCCATCTCTTACCCTAAACTTAATCCTAACTCTAGGCTTAAACAGACCCCTGACTCCAGACAATCACTGGGTCAGGATTTAAGTTAATCTCTCTGGAATCCATATTGGCTGCTATTCTCCCTGTGTAAGCACACAAACAGACCCCCAACTCCAAATAGTTACTGGGTCAGGACATTTCCATTTTCTGGTTAGAATATACTTCCAAAATACCTTGGGCTTAGGTACATTTTTTTGACACTTATGCCTTTCTGCAGCACTAAGTCCTGATGAATCCAAATTTAAAAAGTTTATAGTAAAAAGGGTTATTATAAGTTTATCTTTGGGGAATATATACCCCTTCCCAATTCCCTCTTTTGGCTTTAATAAGTACATTATAATAGATTGATGAGCTCTTTCAACTATGCCTTGTCCCTGTAGATTGTATGGGATTCCTGTTATGAGTAATGCCAAATGTTGAGCAAAATTGTTAAAAAGAGGTAGAAGTATAACCAGGGGCATTATCTGTTTTTATTGTTTTGGAACCCCAGAGTGGCAAAATTTTGTAAGCAATGAGCTATAATATCTTCAGTTTTTTTCCCCTCCAGCATGAAGGGAGCCCATTAAAAATCTGGAAGAGGTATCAACTGTAACTTGCAAATATTTTAATTTTCCAAATTCTGGCAAGTGTGTGACGTCCATCTGCCAAATATGGTTAGGTATCAGTCCTCTAGGATTGACTCCAAGATTTACTTGTGGTCAAAAGTTCACACAAATTTGACATTGTTTATTATTTGTCTAGCTTGTTCCTTAGATATTTTAAAATGCTTTTTATGACATGGAACTTTTTATGAAAATTTGTAGCTTCCTCTAGTGTATAGAAAATATGTATGTAATTTGTAGTTTAATCTTCTAAATTATTGCCCAAAATAAGGGCTCCAGACAATCCTATATGTGCCCTGATATGTTCTATAACTAATGAATCTTTTCTGTCCCTGATTAGACTTTTTATAGTGGAAAGCAAAGAGAAAACAGTAGAGGAAGGGGAAATCCTACCAGCATCTTCAAAGGATACTATAGCATTAATTATATAGTGACTATCGGAAAATAAATTAAATACAGAATCTTTAAACATCACAAAAGCTTGTAATACTGCATTAAGCTCTGCATTTTGAGCTGATTGTTTGGGTACTAAAAATGTAAAAGTTTTCTCAGGTGTAACTATTGCTGCCGTACCATTATTTGACCCATCAGTGAATATATTTGGAGCATTCATGATAGGTGTTTTTCTTGTCATTTTAGGAAAATTACAGAATGTGATGAACAAAACGACAATAAAGGGTTAGATGGTAAGTGTTTATCAAATGAAACATTAGATTTGCACATGATTGTTGCCCAAGTATTTAACTCATTAGCTAACTCATCAATTTTATTTATAGTATATGGAGTAATAATTTTATTGGGAGAAATTTTAAACACTCCCTTTGCTGCTTTTAGTCCTTTGAGTATTAATTGTCCTACAGCCTCAGGATACCTAGTAAGAATAGTGTTAGGGGAATAAGATAAATGTATCCACAATAATAGAACTTCTTGCCCAAATACTCCTGTAGGAATATTTTTTGTTGGTAGTACAATAAATAATAAAGGCAAACTTACATCAATTCTATCCAAATGATTATTTTTCATATGTGTTTCAATGATTTTTAATAATGTTCTTGCTTGAGGTGTTAACATTCAGGGTGAATTTGGATCTCATGGACCTTTCAGGATATCAAATAAAGGTCCCAACTCTCCTGTTGGTATACCTAGATAAGGCCTTATCCAATTTATGTCTCCTAATAACTTTTGAAAGTCGTTAAGTGATTTCAGTTGATCTACTTGTATTTGAGTTTTTTGTGGATGGACCATAGTTGAGGATAATAGAACTCCTAAATAATTAATTGGAAAATTAAATTGTACTGTATCTATTGCTATCCCTAGATTATAATTTTTTTAATAAGTTTATAAGTATGGCATAACATTCTAGCAATGTGTTTTTATCTTTGTGTGCTAATAATACATCATCCATATAGTGAAATATTTGTAGTTCAGGATTTTGATTTCTAAGTGGCTGGATTACTTTGTTAACATAAATTTGACACATAGTTGTGCTGTGAGCCATCCCTTGAGGGAGTACTTTCCATTTATACCTCTGATCAGGACCTTCATAATTCAGTGCAGAGATAGTAAATGCAGAACATGGACTATCCTCAGGATGAATTGGAATTAAAAAAAAAAAAATCTTTAATATCTATAACTAAAACACACCAGGTTTTTGGCAAAGCAGACAATTGAGGAATCCCTGATTGAGCAGGTCCCATAATAACCTTATCATTATTAGTGGCTCTTAAATCTTGCAATAATCTCCATTTACCAGATTTATTTTTGATGACAAAAATGGGAGAATTATGGGGAGATACAGAAGCTTGTATATGTCCTTCTGCTAATTGTTGTTTGACCAGGTCATGGGCTGCTTGTATCTTTTCTTTAGTCAGGGGCCACTGAGGAACCCATACTGGTCTTTCTGATTACCAAGTAATTTTTATTGTCTCAGTGACCCCTACTGAAAATCCAACCATGTCTGTCCGTTCCTTGATCTATTTGTATTGGTGCTGCTATAACTTGTTCTTGTTCTTCTAATCTTTTTTCTTTCCTAAAATCTTGTCTAGCTCTAATAGTGGGTCCATTTTGATTGATGTTATTTGTTAATGTCAAACCTAATTGATCTAGGACATCTGGTCCATAAATTTACGGGAAGATGATCCAATGCTTATGGCTGTGTAGTTCCTTCACATCCTTCAGTATCCTACTAATCTAACACCATTGCACTTCTATGGGGATTAGTTGTCACTCCTAGGCCTTGAAGCATTTGTGTGGCTTGTTGTAATGTCCAATGTTTTGGCCATTCTTGATGAGAGATGATGCTAAGTTCTGCACCTTTATCTAGTAGCCCATTAAATTCATGTCTTTGAATATTTAGTTTTAGCATAGGGGGAGAATCTAAATTTAAAGAAAGCATAGCCCAATCTACATCTGTGGAGACTAATCCCCTTGAAACTCTTTCTACAGTACAACTGGAAAATTTATCATGTAGGCTGGGTGTTATTAGTAACTATGGTAATCTATCTCTTGTTGAAATTTCTGATATACCCTTTGGAGAACTGGCTATAATTTTTATTTCACTTTCATAATCAGGATCAATTACCCCAGGACTTATCATAAGTCCTTTTAGAGTAGAAGAAGTGCATCCCAATAATAAGCCTACTGTTCCTTTGGGAAAAGGTCCTTTTACCTCTGTGGGAATGATTTGAACTCCCATCTCTGGAGTTACTACTGCTCTGGCAGAGGTGCAGATATCCAATCCTGTGCTTCCTCTGGTTTGTCTAGTGAGGGATTTAATGGACAATGTGTCCTGGGCACTACCCTGATGGGGTTGCTGTGTTCCTCCAGTGCTCCCTATATATTGTGGTCTTTGGCCCCAGAGCATTGGGCCCCCCGACCATTTTTTGGCAATGGAGCCCGATGCCTTTCTCCATGATATCATGGATAAACACCTGGTCCTTGTTCGTTTTTTGATAATGGAGTACCCTCTTTGGTGGTTTAAGAATTCCATTCATTAGCCCAATGTCTCCCTTTATGGCATCATGGGCAAATACACGGTATTCTATTCCTTTGATTCCTAGTTTTGTTAAACCCTCCTCCTATGTGGCAAGTCCTTTTACAATGTCCTATTTGTTCACAGTTGTAGCATGTTTTTGGCCTGGAATCTAAAACCTGTTTTCCTGTAGCTGACACTTCTTGCCCTTGTTCATTAGTGTCTCTACATAATTTAATATATGTGTTTAAATCTTCATGTTTCCATGGTGTAATGACTTCTCTGCACCAACGATTCACTTGCTCATAAACCAGTTGTTTTATTAATGTCATTGCTTGTTCTGTATCCTCAAAAACTCTGGTAGCTGTTTGAATAACCCTATCTACAAATTCGGTGTAAGGTTCATTAGCTCCTTGAATTACCTTAGAAAATTGACCTTGTTAACCTCCATGTCCTTGTAAAGTCTTCCATGCCCTAATTGCATCAACAGCAATTTGTAAGTATATGCCAAGATCTTATGCAATTTGTTGCTGGTGATCCTTATAAAGTCCCTTTCCTATCAAGATATCTAGATTTCTCTGAGGATAACCAGCTGCTGCATTTCGCCTAGCCGTCTCCTTGAAAAATTCCTCATTGGCAACCTTCCATAACAGGTATTGTCCTCCATTTAGCACAGCTTTACACATATTAGCCCAATCTGCTGGCTTCATGTTTAAGTTGGTAATGGATTCAACCATGTTTACTGTGAAGGGTGCTTGAGGATCATAAGTTGTTACAGCCTCTTTTAGCTGCTTCACTGTTTTGAAATTTAAAGCATGGTGAATTCGCTGCCCACCACCTCAAATACAGGGCATGTTAATATTTGAGATCCTGTCTCAGGATCCCATCTATCAACTTCGGGGGTTGGGCCCTCCCAGCATATGGAGGTGGTGTTGTTGGTTGGACACTTACACCCTCTGGTGATAGAAAGGTGTTAGTAGCAGTCTCCTGTTGTAACTTTTCCCCTGATGGCTTTTTCTGCTCTAAACATTCTTGTCTTACTAGCTCAAAAGACCTTCTTTTTTACTTGAATTTTTTCCTCTTACTAGTTCGAGAGACCTTCTCTTTTACTTGAATTTTTCTAATATAAATATAACACAACCCAAAAAGATAATGACTAACAAAACTGAAACAGTGAAATAAAATTGGAACAACAAAAAATCATTATAATAGCCTCCTGAAATATCCATCTGTCCTTTTTCCCTATCTGTTCCTCAGAAGTGAGCAGTTTTTCTTCCATCTTACACATCCCCAGGGACAGGCAACTTAAAACAAAAGTGAAGCAAAACAAAAGAAGAAATGGCTACCCATCCTCTCACCTTGCCCTCAGGGGCGAGCACTTTACCTTATCACTTACCCTCAGTTTTTCCCCTTGCGGGGATCAAATGCCGCAGTCTGGATGGGCACAATTCAGGAGACACTTGTAAAAAGAAATGAACTTTATTTTTAGAACAAACACACTGCACCACACAGCTCCTCAGGAAAACTCTCAGAGTCCAACTGCCACTACCATCTTCCCACAAGCCTCTCAAAGTCCCCCACTTCTCCTGCTCTTGATGACAATTGGTGGGGTCATGTGGGCAGAGCCAAAAAAGTCCCCCAATAAGTAGCTCCGTGGTCTGAAAGGGTGGGGAAAGAGCCTAATGAGCATCACCACAGAGGACCCAATCAGTTGGCAGCTAGAAGTTTTCTGGGGCCACTGTGAGCCAATCATCAGCTGGTAGCTGGAAGTTTACTGGCAGCTGGAAATTTGCTGGGGCCCCTTCAGCTGTGACTCTCAACAAAACCTATCCCTAATCTTTAGACTAACCAAAACCCAAACTCTATTAATAGACCTAACCCTAGTTCTCACTCTAGCTCTAACTGTATCCCAAATTCTAACCCTAACCTGATCCTTATACTGACCCTACCACTAATCCTAAAACTAACTCTAACCTTAACTTTAACCCAAAACGTATGGTAATTCTATCCCTAGACCTAATCCTGAAGCTAACCAACAGCCTAGTTCTATCCATAGCTCAGAACCTAACCCTTACACTAAACATAACCCTAAAACTAACAATAGTTCTAATCCTCACCCTAATCCTAAATCAAGACCTAATTCTAACCATAACCATAGCTATAACATTAACTCTAACTATATCAATTATTCTAAACATTACCCTTATGCTAATGTAACTCTAGGCCTAAAAACAACCCTATCACTATCCCCCAAACTGTCAATTACCCTAAACCTAACCTGAACAATAAACCTAACCTTATCATTACCATAATGATAACCCTAATGCTAATTTGAGCCCTAACCCTAAACTCCAACCTAAACCAAAGCCCAACACTGACCCTGATATTAATAATTCCCCTCACTCTAAACCTTATTATTACCATATACCTAACCCTTTCACTAGACTTAGCCATAAACCTAGCCCTAAAACTATCCCTAAGCATAACCCTAGACCTGACTTTAGCCCTAGCCTTAATCCCAGGCTAAACCTAGCACAGACCCTAGTCCTTATCCTAACCCTAAACATAGCCTTAATTATAACCCTAATCCTAACTCCAGGCCTGAACTTAACATTAACAATAACCCTAATCTCACCCCTAATTTAGCCCTATCCCTAACCCTAACCCTAACCCTAGCCCAAAGACTAACTCTAACAATCACCATAGCCCTAACATTATTTCTACCTCTATACTTTACAGGAAGCCTAATCCTAGCCTGAACCAATGGTCTATCTCTAGTGCTATTCATATCCCTGGCCATAATCCTAGATCTAAACCTATCTCTAAATCTAACCCTAAAAATAAGTCCAAGCCTAAACCTAACCCTATCCCTAACCCTGAGGCTAACCCTAAAACTAGCCCTAACCCTAACCCTAGCTCTAAAACAAAAACAAGACATGAACCTAACCATAATCCTTAACATAAACCAAGCCCTAATCCTAAACCAACAGTTTAGTGTTAGGTTTATGGTTAGTTTTAGGGTTAGGGTTAGTTTTAAGGTTAGGGTTATGGTTATGGTTAGGGTTATGGTTACTGTTAGGCATGGAGTTAGGGTTAGGGTTAGTGTTATATTTAGCATTAGGGTTAGATTTAGAATTAGTGTTAGGGTTAGCATTAAGGTTAGGGTTAGAGTTAGGGTAAATTTTAGGGTTACTGATAGTTTAGGGTTAGTTTTAGGGTTAGTGTTATGTTTAGGTTAGTGTTAGTGATAGGGTTAGGGTTAGGGTTAGTGTTTGGGTTAATTTTAAGATTTGGGTTAGTGTTAGGATTAAGGTCAGGGTTTATTTTAGAGTTAGGGTTTGTGTTAGGGTTAGGTTTAAGGTAAATGTTAGGTTATGTTTAAGGTACGATTAGGGTTAAAGTAAGGGTTAATGTTAGTGTTAAGGTTTACATTAGGGTTAGGGTTAGGTTTATGGTTAGTGTTAAGTTTAGTGTTTGAGTTAGGTTTAGCATTAGGTTTAGGATTAGTGATAGGGTTAGGGATAGTGTTAGTGTTAGTTTTAGTGTTAGTGTTAGGGTTAAGGTTAATTTTAGGCTTAGTGTTAAATTTAGGGTTAGGGTTATGGTTAGCAGTAGTGTTAGGGTTAGGGATTTTAAGAGTTAGCAATAGTATTAGGATTTGGAATGTTTAGGGTTATGGTTATGGTTAGGGTTAGGGTTAGGGTTAGCGTTTTGCTTACCATTAGGTTTAGTGTTAGAGTTAGGGTTAGGATTAGGTTAACTTTTAGGCTTAGTGTTAGGGTTAGTATTAGTATAAATGTGAGGCTTACAGTTCGGATTAGGGTTGGGTTAGAAGTACGGTTAGGGTTAGTGTTAGGGTTAGGGTATGGGTTATTTTTAGGGTTAGGGTTAGGGTTAGTGATAGGGTTAAGTTTAGGGTTCATGTTAGGGTTATGGTTAGGATGAGTGTTAGGTTTATGGTTTGTGTCAGGGTTAGGATTAGGTTTAGTGTTAGTGATTGTGTTAGTGTTATGGTTAGGGTTATGGATAGTGTTAGGAATTGGGATAGGTATAAGATTAATGTTAGGCATTGGATGACAGTTAGTGTTACTGTTAGGGTTAGAGTTCAGTTTAGTTTTAGTGTTAGGGTTAGTTTTAGTGTTACGATTAGTGTTATAGTAACGGTTAGGATTAAGTTTAGTGTTAAGTTTATGTTTAGGTTTCGGTTTAGGGGTAGTATTACTGTTAATTTAGTGTTAGAATTAGGGATAGTGTTAGAGTAAGGGTTAGGTTTAGGATTAGGGTTAGGGTTAGTAATAACTTTAGGGATATGTTTAGCATTATTGTTAGTGATAGGGTTGGGGTAGGTGTTAGGGTTATTTTTAGGGTTATGGTTAAGATTAGTGTTAGATTTAGTGTTAGATTTAGTGTTAATATTAGACATAGGGTTAAATTTTGTGTTATGGTTACTGTTAGGGTTAGGATAGGATTAGGGTTCATGTTAGGGTTATGTTTGGGGCTACCTTAGGCTTAGGATTAGAGTTAGGTTAAATGTAAGGTTAGGGTTATGGTAAAAGACAAAATTAGTGTTAGGGTTAGGGTTAGGTTTAGTGTTAGGTTTAGGGTTATTGTTAGGTTTAGGGTTAGGGTTAGTGTTAGTGTTAGGGTTTGCATTAGGGTTAGGTTTAGGTTTAGGGTTAGTGTTAGGTTTAGGGTTTGTGTTGTTTAGGATTAGTAATAGGGTTAGGGTTACTTTTAGGGTTAGGGTTAGGGTAGTGTTAGAGTTAGTGTTAGGGTTAGTATTATGGTTAGGAATAGAATTAGGTTTAGGTTTAGAGTTAGGGTTATGGTAAGAGTTAGGTTTAGTGTTAGGTTTAGGGTTATTGTTTGTGTTAGGGTTGAAGTTAGGGTAGGATTTAGGGATTGTGTTAGGTTTAGGTTTTACAGTTAGTATTAGGATAAGGGTTAGTTTTAGCGTTAGTGATTGAGTTAGCATTAGCGTTACATTTAGAGTTATGGTTAGGGTTAGGTTTTCTCTTAGGGTTAGTGTTATGGTTAAGAAAAAAGTTAGGGTTAGTGTTTGAGTTACGGTACAGTTTAGTGTTAGGTTAAGGTTTAAGGTTAGGTTTAGTGTTAGGGTTAGGTTTAGGTTAGTGTTAGTTTTAGGGTTAGAGTTAGCGTTTTTGTTAGGGTTAGTGTTTGTGTTAGGTTTAGGTTTAGAGTAAGTGTTAGGTTAGGTTTAGGGTAGGATTAGGGTTAAGGTTAGGGTTAGTGTTCGTGTTAGGCTTACAGTTAGGGTTATGGTTAGGTTTAGGGGAAGTGTTAGGGTTAGTGTTGTAGTTAGGTTTAGCATCAGTTTTAGTATTAGTGTTTGGGTTTGGGTTTGTGTTAGGATTAGGTTTCGGGTTAGGGTTAGTGTTAGTGTTACTGTTAGTGTTACAATTAGGATTAGTGTTAGTGTTTGCTTTAGGCTTTGTGTTCCCATTAAGTTTAGGGTTAGTGTTAGGTTAGAATTACAGTTAATGTTAGAGTTAAGGTTAGTTTTAGATTTAGGGTTAGTGTTAGGGTTAGGGTTAGGGTTAGGTTTATGTTTAAGCTTTATCATAGCATTAGGGTTACGTTAGAGTTAGGATTAATGTTAGGGTTAATGATGGGGTTAGGGTTAGGGTTAAGGTTAGGTTTAGGGTTAGTTTTATGGTTATGATTATAGTTAGGGTTAGGGTTAGAGTTAGTGTTACTGTTAGTGTTACAATTAGGATTAGTGTTAGTGTTTGCTTTAGGCTTAGTGTTCCCATTAAGGTTAGGGTTAGTGTTAGGTTAGAATTACAGTTAATGTTATAGTTAAGGTTAGTTTTAGATTTAGGGTTAGGGTTAGGGTTAGAGTTAGTGTTAGGTTTAGGTTTTGTGTTATAGAACAGGTTATGGTTCAGTGTAGTGTTTGTGTGTTGTTAGGTTTTGAGTTAATTTTAGGGTTTGGTTTAGTGTTAGGGTTAGCATTAGGGTTAGTGTTAGTGTTAAATATTGTGTTAGAGTTAGTGTTAGGGTTAGTGTTAGGGTTAGGTTTGTGGTTATATTTAGTGTTAGGGTTGGAGTTAGGGATAAGTTTAGAGTTAGTATTATGATTAGAGTTATGGTTATGTTTAAGTTTATTGTTAGTGTTAGGTTTAGGGTTAGGATTTATGTTAGGGTTAGGTTTAGCATGAGTGTTAGTGTTAGGGTTAGATTTAGGTTTGCTGTGAGTGTTTGTGGTAGGGTTAAGATTATGGTTAAGGATAGTGTTAGGGTTAGTGATAGGTTTAGACTTATTGTTAGGTTTAGGATTATAATGTTATGGTTATGGTTATGGTTAGGGTTAGGTTTAGGGTTAGTGTTAGTGTTAGGTTTAGGGTTATGATTAGTTTTGTCCTAAGGGTTAGGGTTATATTTAGGGTTAAGATTAGTATTGGGGTAGGGTTAAGATAAGGATTAGTTTTAAAGTTAGGGTTGGATTTAAGTTTTGCGTAAGTCTTATGCTCAATGTTAGGGTTAGGGTTAGTTTTTTTTAGGATTTGAGTTAGGATTTAAGTTAAGTTTATGGTTAGGGTTAGTGTTACATTTAGGGTTTGCATTAGGTTATTGTTAGGTGTAGTTTAGGGTTAGGGTTAGGGTTTGGTTAAGATTAGGTTTTAGTTTAGGGTTAGGGTTTGTGAGGGTTAGTTATAGAGGGTTAAAATTTGGGTTAGGGTTAGAGTTAGTGTTATATTTAGGGTTAGGATTAAAGATAGGGTTAGTCTTAGGATTAGTGTTAGGGTTAGGTTTATGGTTACAGTTAGCTTAGCATAGGCTTAGGGTTAGGGTTAGTTTAATGATTAGTGTTATGATTAGGCTAAGTGTTAGTGTTAGGTTTATGAATAAAGTTAGGTTTGGAGTTATCTCCAGGGTTAGCATTAGGTTTAGCATTAGATTTATTGTTCAAGTTGGGTAAGGTTTAGGGTGAGGTTAGGTTTACTTTTAGGTTTAGTTTATGGTTAAGGTTAGTGTTAGGGTTAGGCTGTGGGTTAAAGTGAGGTTTAGGCTTATTTATAGAGTTAGTGTTAGAGTTTGTGTTAGGGTTAGGAATAGCATTAGGGTTAGAGTAACAGTTAGGTTTAAGGTTAGGGTTAAGATTAGATTTAGGGTTAGTGTTAAGGATAGGGTTAGGTTTAGGTATTGTGTTAGGTTTGCGTTTGGGTTAGGATAGTGTTAGGGTTAGAGTTAGTGTTAGTTTCAGGTTTAGGGTTTGTGTTAAGTTTAGGATTAGGGTTAGTTTTAGTGTTAGGGTTACGGTTCAGATTGGGGTTAGTGTCAGGATTAGAGTTTACTTTAGGAATTTGTGTTAGGGTTAGGATTAGTGTTATGGTTAGTTTTAGTGTTAGGGTTAGTGTTAGTGTTAGGATTAGTGTTATTGATTGTGTTAGGGTTAGAGTTATGTTTAAGGTGAGTATTAGGTTTAGGGTTCTGGTTTGTCTTAGGGTTAGTGTTAGGGTTAGTGTTAGGTTTAGGGTTAAGGTACATCATAGTTTTAGGGTTAGAGTAACAGTTAAGATTAATGTTAGGATTAAGGATATGGTTAGTGTTAGGGTTAGGGTTAGTTTTATGTTTGAGTTAGGGTTCAGGTTAGGGTTATGGTTAGTGATAGGTTAGTTTTATGTCGATGTTAATGATAAAGTTTGTGTTAAGTTTAGGTTTAGGGTAAGTGTTAGATTAGGTTTAGGATTAGCATTAAGGTTAGGTTTAGATTTAGAGTTAGGATTAGGATTAGGTTTAGTTTTATGGGTAGTGAAAAGTTTAGGGTTAGCATTACATTTAGGGTAATGGCTAGAGTTAGGTTTTATCTTTGGGTTAGTGTTGTTTTTAAGGTTAGATTTAGGGTTAGTGTTTGGGTTAGGGTAAGATTTAGGATGAGGTTGCGAGTTAGTTTAAGGGATTTTTTAGGTTTTATTTTATGGACAGGATGAGGGTTAGTGTTAGCATTAGGTTTTGGGTTAAGGTAAGGATTATGGTTAGGGTTATTGTTAGGGTTAGGTTTAGGGTTAAATATAGTGTTAGGTTTAGGAATAGCTTTAGGGTTAGAGATAGGGTTAGGGTTACATTTAGGGTTAGTTTTATAGTTATAGTTGGGGTTATGGTAAGCTTTAGTTTTATGGTTAGGGTTTGTGTTAGGTATATTTTACAGTAAATGTTAGATGAGGTTTATGGGTAGGATTAGGATTAAGGTTAGGGTAAGTGTTAGTGTTAGGGTGTGCGTTAGGTTTAGGGTTAATTTTAGTGTTAGGGTTAGGGTTAATTTTAGTGTTAGTGTTAGGGTTAGGGTTCATGTTAGTGTTATGGTAAGGGTTAGTGTTAGTGTTAGATTAGGGTTAGGGTTAGGTTTAGGAATAGTGTTAGAGATAGGGAGAGGTTTAGTGTTAGTGTTAAGGTTAGGGATAGGGTTAGGATTATTGTAATGTGTAGAGCTAGAGTTGTGTTAGGGTTAGTTTTAGGGTTAGCATTAGAGTTAGCAGTAGGGTTAGGTCTAGGTTTAGAGTTAGGTTTAGCATTAAGTTTAGGATTAGTGTTAGTTTTCGGGTTAGTGATAGGGTTAGGGTTAGTGTTATGTTTCGGATTATGGTTAGGATTAGTTTTTTTTTTTTTTTTCTTAGGCTTAGTGTTATATTTAACATTACAGTTAGGGTTATTGTTCAGGTAAGGGTAAATTTTAGGATTAAGTTAAGGGTTAGTGTTAGGGTTTTGTTAGCTTTAGTTTTAGGGACACGGTTAGGGTTAGTGTTAGTGTTAGCCTTTGAATTAAGGTTAGGGTTATGGTTATGGTTAGTGTTAAGTTTAGGATTAGGTATAGTGATAGGTTTTGGAATAGGTCAAGGGTTAATGTTAGGGTTAGGGTTAGATTTAGGGTTAGTGTTATGGTGATGGTTAGAGTTATGGTTAGGGTTAGTGTTAGGGTTATTTTTAGGGTTATTATTAGGGTTCGGGTTAGGTTTCGTGTTAGGGTACGGATTAACATTATGATTAGTGTTAGAGATATGGTTAGGGTTTCAGGTAGGGTTAGGGTTTGGGTTAGAATTAAGGCTACGGTTATGGTTTAGATTAGGGTTTGTGTGAGGGTTAGTGTTAGTGTTAAACTTTGTGTTAGAGTTAGTGTTAGGGTAAGTGTTAGGGTTAGTTTTATGGTTATGGTTAGTGTTAGGGTTGGAGTTAATGATAAGTTTAAGTTTAGTGTTAGGTTTAGGGTTAGGGTAATGTTTATGGTTAGGGTTAGTGTTAGAGTTAGGGTTAGGGTTCATGTTATGGTTAGATTTAGCATGAGTGTTAGGGTTAAGGTTAGGTTTAGGTTCGGTTTTAGTGTTTGGTTTCAGGTTAAGGTTAGGGTTAAGGATAGTGTTAAATTTACTGATAGGTTTAGAGATAGGGTTAGGGTGTGGTGTAGTGATATTGTTAGGGTTAGTGTTAAATTTGTGTTAGGATTAAGGATAGGGTATTTTAGTGTTATTGTTAGGATTTAAGTTAAGGTTAGGTTTAGAGTTAGTAGAGGGTTACAGATAGGTTTAGGGTTAGATTTAGGGTTATGATTAGGTTTAGTTTTGGTGTTAGAGTAAAAGAGTTATGGTTAAGTGGTAAGTTTTGGTTTCTGTTAGGTTATGCTTAAGGGTAGGATTATTGTTAGGGTTAGGGTTAGTGTTAGTGTTAGGTTTTACATTAGTATTAGTGTTAGGGTTAGTTTTATTGCTAGGTAAGGATTGAGTAAGGGATAGTATTATGGTTAGGATAAGGGTTTGAGTTAGGGTTACAGTTTTGTTTAAAATTAGGGTTTGGATTAGGGTTGATGTTATATTTACGGTTAGGTTTAAGAATAGGTTTACTGTTAGTGTTAGTGTTAGGGTTAAGTAAATGGTTAGATTTGGGATTAGTGTTAGGCTTGAATATAAGATTAGTTTTAGGTTTAGTGTAAGGTTAGTTTTAGTATTAGTGTTATGTTTATGATTGGCATTAGATTTGATGTTAACTTTAGGTTTATTATTTAGTTGAGGGTCAGGTTTATTGTTTGGGTTAGGGTAAGGTTTAGGGTTAGGTAAGTTAGGGGTTAGGCTTACTTTTAAGTTTAGGGTTAGGTTAGGGTTAGGGTTAGGCTTTGGGTTAAAGTTAGTTTTATGGTTAGTGATAGGTTTAGTGTTAGGGTTTGTGTTAGGTTTAGGGTTATTGTTAGTGTTAGGGTTTGTTAGGGTAACATTTAGGATTAGGTTTAGGGTTAGGATTAGTGTTAGTGTTAGTGTTAGGATTAGGGTTAGGGTTAGTGTTGG
Source organism: Marmota monax (assembly GCF_021218885.2). Classification (NCBI taxonomy): domain Eukaryota; kingdom Metazoa; phylum Chordata; class Mammalia; order Rodentia; family Sciuridae; genus Marmota; species Marmota monax. Next base: position 336,144 of record NW_026692694.1, on the reverse strand, counting down.
GTTTAGGGTTAGGGTTTTTGTTAGGTTTAAGGTTAAGTTTAGTGTTAGTGTTAAAGTAAATGTAAGGATTAGGGTTTGCTTTAGGATTAGTGTTTGTGTTCAGGTTTGCATTAGGTTAGTTGTAGGGTTGGTTTTAGTGTTAGGGTTTGTGTTAGGGTTAGGATTAGTGTTATTGATTGGGTTAAGTTTATGGTTATTGTTACATTTAGGGTTAGTTTTACGGTTAGGTTTCTGGTTTGTTTTAGTTTTAGGGTTAGGGTTAATTTTAGTTTGGGCATTAGGGTTAGTTTTAGGCTTAGGTTTATGGTGAGGTGAATGGTTACAGTAAATTTTAGGTTAGGTTTAGTGGTAGTATTAGGATTAGTTTTATAGTTAGTGTTATTGTTAGGTTTAGCAATAGTGTTAAATTTAAGGATATGTTTTCGTTTAGTGTTAGTTTTAGGGTTAATGTTACGGTTAGTGTTATGTTTAGGATTAGGTTTAGATATAGGGTTAATGTTAGGGTTAGCATTAGGGTTAGGTTTCGGGTTAAAGATAGGGTTAACCTTAGGGTTAGGGTTAGTGTTAGGGTAAGTGTTAAGGTTAGATTAGGTGTATTGTTAGGGTTCGTGTTACAGGTGGTATTAGAATGAGTGTTAGGGTTACATTTATGGTTATGTTAAGGGTTACAGTAAGTGTTATGTTAGGTTCAGAGGTAGAATTTGGTTTAGGGTTGGGGTTATTGTTAGTGTTTTCTTGAGTTCAGATTAGTGTTAGTGTTATTGTTAGGGTTAGGGTTGGATTAGTGTTAGTGTTAGGTTTTGGGTTAGAGTTTTTGTCAGGGTGTGTGTTAGGGTTAGGATTAGATTTAGGATTAGTTTTTTGCTTAGGGTTAGGGTTAGAGTTGAAGTTAGTATTAGGGTTATGGTTAGGGTTCATGTTAGGTTTAGATTTAGGGTAAGTGTTAGTGTTAGGGTTAGGTTAAGTGTTAGCAATAGTGTTAGGGTTAGTGATATGTTTATGTTTAGTGTTAGGGTTAGGGTTAATGTTAGGGTTAGTATTATGTTTCTGGTTAGGTTTTGTTTTAGGGTTAGTATTATGGTTAGCCTTAGGATTATGTTTAGGTTTAGTGTTAGGGTTAGCGTTATGATTAGTTTTTGGGTTAGTTTTAAAGATAGTGTGAGAATAAGTGTTAGGGTTATGTTTAGGTTTATGTTCAATATTAGGGTTAATGTTATATATAGTGTTAGATTTAGTGTATGGGTTAGGGTAAGGTGGAGGGTTAGGTTAAGGTTTATGTTTAATGTTATTGTTATTGCTAAATTTAGGTTTTCAGTTAGAATTAGGGTTAGGTTTAGGGTTAATGTTTCAGTTATTGATTAGGTTTGTTTTAGGTTTAGGTTTAGTGTTTTGGTTTGAGTTAAATTTTGTTTTAGGTTTAGAATTAGTTTTAGTGTTAGTTTTAGGGTTACGTTTAGGATTAGGGTTAGTGTTTGGATTACTGTTAGTGTTAGGATTTGCTTTAGGGTTAGTTTTTAGGTTAATATTATGGTTAGGGTAAGGGTTAGTGTTAGATTTTCTGCTAGGTTTAGAGTGAAGTTAGTGTTGGTTTTACAGTTTGCATTAGGATTAGGGTTAGTGTCAGTGCAAGGATTATGGTTAAGTTTCGTCATAGTGTTAGGGTTAGAGGTAGAGTTACGATTAATGTTAGGGTTAAGGTTAGGGTTAGGGTTATGGTTAGAAATATGTTTAGGGTTAGTGTTAGGGTTAGGGTTAGAAATATGTTTATGGTTAGTGTTAGGGTTAAATTATGGTTATCATGGGGTATGAGCTAGGGTTTGGATTAGGGTTAGGTTTAGGATTATGGTTAGGATTTGGGTCACCATTAAGGTTAGGTTTATTGTTAGGGTACATGTTAGGGATAGAGTTTGTGTTAGGATTACAATTACAGTTTGAGTTAGGTTTATGGTTTGGATTAGGGTTAGGGCTAGGTTTACAATTAGGATTAGGGTTTGGGTTAGGGTTAGTGTTAGTTTTAAACTTTGTGTTATAGTTAGTGTTAGAGTTAGTTTTAAGGTTAGGTTTATGGTTACAGTTAGTGTTAATGTTAGTGTTAGGGTAAGGATTAGGTTTATGTTTACGGTTAGGGTTAATGTTAGGGTTAGGGTTAAGGTTCATGTTCGTGTTAGATTTAATATGTTAGGATTAGGTTTAGGTTTAGGTTTGGTGTTAGTGTTTGTGTTAGGGTTAGGGTTAGGTTTAATTGTAGTGTAAGGATTAGAGAAAGGTTTAGTGTTAATGTTAGTGTTATGGTTATTGTTATGGTTATGATTAGGGTTATATTTAGGGTTAGTGTTAGTGTTAGTGTTAGATTTAGATTTAGATTTATGGTTAGTGTTCGTGTTAATGTTAGGAATAGGGTTAGTTTTAGGGTTAGGGTTAGGTTTAGGTATATTGTTAGGGTTAGTGTTATGGTTTGGGTTAAATTTAGGGTTAGTTTTAGAGTTAGGGTTAGGGTTAGGTTTTGTGTTAGTGTTAGGGTTTGGGTTAGGTTTAGATTTACGTTTAGAATTATGGTTAAAATTAAGGTTACAATTAGTGTTAGGCTTAGAGTTACTGTTAAGGATTGCATTAGGGTTAGATTTAGTGTTATGGTAAGGGTTATGTTTTTTTGGGGGGTTAATGTTAGGTTAGTGTTAGGTTAGCCTTACGGTTAGAATTAGGGTTTTGGTTAGAATTACTGTTAGTGATAGGGTTTGGGTAAGGCTAATGTTATGTTTAGGGTTAGGGTGGTTTAGGGTTAGTGTTAGGGTTAGGGTTACAATTTGTTTTCACGTTAGTGTTAGGGTTATGGTTAGGTTTAGGATTAGTGTTAGGGTTAGGTTTACATTTAGAATTATGGTTAGGGTCTGGGTTACAGTTATTGCTAGGTTTAAGGTTAGGTTTAGTGATACGGTTAAATTTAGGGTTAGTGTTAGTGGTTTTAGTTATTGTTAATTTTAGGGTTAGGGTTAGGTATAGGGTTAGGATTAAGTCATGGTTAGCATTAGCATTTGTATTAGGGTTAGGTTTAGGGATATCGTTGGGATTATGGTTGGGATTAGCTTTCGGGTTAGTGTTAGGTTTAGTATTAGTGTTGAAGTTAAGATTAGGGTTAGTGTTTGGATTATGGTTAGGTTTAGTGTTAGTGTTTGGTTAGTGTTAGTGTTAGCATTAGGGTTAGGTTTAGACTGAGTGTTAGGGTTATCCTTAGGTTTAGAGTTAGGGTTAGTGTTAGGGTTTGGGTTAGTGTTTTGTTTAGGGATAGGGTTAGTGTTAGTGTTAGGGTTAGATTAGGGTTAGGGTTAGGTTTAGTGTTAGGGTTAGTGTTAGTGTTAGGGTTAGTGCTAGCTTTAGAATTAGATTTAGTGTTAGGGTTGTGGTTAGGGTGAATTTTTGTGTTATGGTTAGCATTAGGGTAAGAATTACGGTTTGTGTTAGGTTTAGGGTTACAATTAAGCTTAGGGTTAGTGTTAGGGTTTGGGTTAGTGTTAGGGTTTGTGATAAAGATAGGGTTAGTGTTATGGTTAGGGTTATGTTTTGTGTGAGAGTTAAAGTTAGGGTTAGTGTTAGTTGTTAGTTTACAGGTAAGATTAGGGTTTTTTTAGAATTAATTTTAGTGATAGAGTTTGGATAGGGTTAGTATTATGTTTAGGGTTTGGGTTCTGTTAAGGTTAGTGTTAGGTTTATGGTTACAATTTGTGTTAAGGTTACTGCTAGGGTTACAGTTAGGTTTAGAATTAGTGTTAGCATTCAGGTTAGGGTTAGGGTTAGTGTTATGTTTAGAGTTAGGTTATGGATAAGGTTAGTGTTAGTGTTAGCATTAGGGTTAGGTTTAGGTTTAGTGTTAGGTTTCGTGTTAAGTTTAGGGTTAGGGTGAGTGTTAGGATTAGGGTTAGGTTGCATGTTATGATTAGGGATAGGGTTAATTATAGTGTTAGTGTTAGGGATAGTTTTAGAGTAGGTGCTACACTTACAGTTGAATTAGGGTTAGTTTTAGGGTTAGGGTTAGGGTTAGGGTTAAGGATAGTGATAGGTTTAGGTTTAGGGTTAAGGTTAGTGTTAGGGTAAGAGTTAAGTTTAGGGTTAGGTTTAGGGTTAGGCTTAGGTTTAGGGTTTGAGTTAGGATAAAGATTAGAGTTTTTGTTAGAGTTAGGGTTAATGTTAGTATTAGGTTACGTTTAGGGCTAATGTTAGTGTTAAATTTTGTGTTAGAGTTAGTGTAAGTTTTAGAGTTATAATTAGATTTAGGGTGAAGGTTAGTGTTAGAATTAGGGTTAGGCTTTGGCTTAGGGTTAGGGTAAAGTTTAAGATTACTGTTAGAGTTGAGGTAAGGGTTAGAATTAGGATTAGGGTTAGTGTAGGTGTTCAAAATAAATTTTTGTTAGGGTTTGTGTTTTGGTGAATGTTAGTGTTGGGTTAGGGTTACGGTTATGTTTGTTTTAGGGTTAGGGTTACGGTAAATTATAGTATTAGGTTTAGAAGGAATTTTAGTGTTAGTGTTAGGGTTAGTTATAGGTTAGAGTTAGTATTAGGTTTAGGGTTATGGCAAGGGTTAGTGTTATGATAAGGGATATGGTTAGATTTATGGTTAGAGTTAGTATGAGAGTTATGGTTAGGGTTAGTGTAATGGTAAGGATTAGATTTAGGGTTAGTGTTAGGGTTAGTATTAGTTTTAGGGTTGGGTTTAGAGTTAATGTTAGGGTTAGTGTTAGGTTTAGTGTTAGTGTTAGGTTTAGTTAGGGTTAGGGTTATGGTAGTGTTTGTGTTAGTGTTAGGGTTAGGTTTAGGGTTAGTGTTAGGTTTAGTGTTAGGGTTATGGTTAGTATTAGGGTTAGGTTTAGTTAGGGTTAGGGTTGGAGTTAGGGTTAGGTTAGGGTTAGGGTTAGGGTTAAGGTTAGGTTATGTGTAAGGGTTAGGATTAGGATTACGGAGAGGGATAATTATAGTTTTAGGTTTAGGGTTAGATTTATAGATAGTTTTATGGTTACAGTTATGTTTAGGATTAGTTTTATGTTTAGGGTTAGGTTTTGGGTTAAGATAATTGAAAGCGTTATTAGGGTTAAGGTTATTGTTAGTGTAAAGATTAGGGTGAGGGTTTTGATTAGTGTTAAGGTTAGGTTTAGGGTTTGAGTTATGATTAGGGTAAAAATTATTGTTAGGTTTGGGATTACAGTTAGGATTAGGTTAGGTTTATGGTTAATGTTAGCGTTAAATTTTGTTTTAGGGTTAGTGTTAGGGTTAAGTCAGGATTAGGTTTATAGTTAGGGTTAGGTTTGTTGTTAGAGTTAGTGATATTGTTAGGGTTAGGGTTAGGTTTAATGTTAGGGTTAGGATGATTAGTTTTATGCTTATGGTTAGGTTTAGGGTTAGGTTTTGTGTAAGAGTTAGTGCTAGTGTTAGTTTTAGGGTTACAGACAGATTAGCATTATATTTAGTGTTAGAATTAGGGTTAGGATAGTTAGGATTACGATTAGATTGAAATTTACAGTTAATGTTAGTGTTAGGTTTATGGATAGAGTTAGGGTTAGTGTTAGTGTTAGAGTTAGGGTTATGATTATTGTTACAGTTATTATTATGTTTGGGGTTATGTTTATGTTTAGAATTAATGATAGGATTTAGTTTTGTCTTATGTTTATTGTTAGGGTTAGATTTAGAATTAGGTTTAGTTTTACAGTTGGTTTTATTATTATGGTTAGGGTTACAGTTAGTGTTAGATTAAGTGTTAGGGTTAGATTTAGACTTAGGGTTTATGTTAGAGTCAGGATTATATTTTGCATTAGAGTTAGTGTTATGGTTAGAATTAGGGTTAGGTTTAGCTTTAGGTTTAGGTTTAAAGTTAGTGTTAGGTTAGTTTTAGGGTTAGGTTTAGGTTTAAGTTTTGTTTTAGGGTTATGTTTAGGTTTATTGTTAGTGTTAGGATTAGAATTAGTGTTTGTTTATGGTTAGGTTTACAGTGAGTGTTCGGGATGGGGTTAGGTTTAGGGTGAGTGATAGGGTTTGGGTGAGGTTTAATGTTAGTGTGTGTGTTAGGCTTAGGGTTAGGGTTTATTTACAGTTAGGGTTAGGGATAGGTTCACAGTTATTTTTAGGGTTAGGTTTTGTGTTAGTTTTTTTAGGTTTAGGGTTAGTGTTATGATTAGTGTTAAGGTTAAGGCTGGTGTTAGTGTTAAGATTAGTGTTAGGTTTTGGGCTAAGATTAGTGATAGTGTTAGGTTTAGGGTTAAGATAAGTTTTAGGGTAAGGTTTTGTGTTAGGGTAATAATTTGGTTTAGGGTTAAAGTTAGCATTAGGTTTAGGGTTAAGATTTGGTGAGTGTTAGGTTTACGGTAATGGTAAGGTTCTTTTAGGGTTAGGGTTAGGGACAAAGTTAGGTTTAGGGTTTGGTTAGGGTTTGTGTTAGGGTTAGTGTTAGGGTTAGGGTTATGTGTAGGATTAGGTTTAGGTTTAGGGTTAGGGTAATGGTTAGTGTTTGGTTAGAGTTATTGTTTGTGTTAGGGTTAAAATTAGTGTTAGTGTTATGGTTAGGGTGAGGATTAGTGTTACTGTTATGAAATGGGTTACGATTTGTGTTAGGGTAAGTGTTAGGGTTAGAATTAGAGTTATGATTAGAATTACCTTTAGGGTTAAGGATAGGGTTAGGGTTAGTGTTAAGGTTAATGTTAGGGTTAGAAATAGTTTAAATTTAGGGTTAGGGTTAGGGTTACAGTTGGTGTTATAGTTAGGATTGATGTTAGGTTTATATTTAGGGTTACGGTTCAGTGTAGGTTTAGTGTTATGGTTAGCGCTACGGTGATGTTTAGGTTCAGTGTTATGGTTAGTATTAGAAATAGAGTTAAGGTTAGGGTTAGTGTTAGCATTAGGGTTAGGGTTAGTTTTAGTGTTTGGGTTATTTTTAGGGTTAGGTTTAATGTTATGGTTAGTGTTAGGTTTATGGTTATGGTTATAGTTAGGTTTTAGAGTTCGGGTTAGGGTTAGGGTTACAGTAAGCTTCAGGGTTGATGTTAGAGTTAGGGTTAGGATTAGGGTTAGCTTCACTGGTAGGGTTAGGTTTAGGCTTAGGTTTAGGGTTAGGTTTACTATTAGGATTAGAGTTATGCTTAGGTTTAGTGTTAGGTTTTTTGTTATGGTTAGGGTTTGCTTTAGGGTTAGATTTACAGTTAAGATTAGGGTTACAGTTAAATTTAGGTTTATTAGTAGGGTTAGTATTAGTGTTAGTGTTAGGGTTAGTATTTGTGATATGGTTAGGTTTTGGGTTACAGTTTAGGTTAAGTTTAGGTTTAGTTTTAGAGTTAGGGTTAGGGTTTGGTTTAGGGTTAATGTTAGGTTTACTGTTAGGGTTAGGGTAGTGATTGTGATAGGGTTAGGGTTAATATTACTGTTAGGTTTATGGTTAACATTAGAGTTAGATTTAAGGTTAGTGTTAGAGTTACGTTTAGGTTTAGGATTAGTGTTAGGTGAAGTTAGGGTTGGTATTAGGGTTAGATTCAGGGTTTTGTTAGAGTTAGTGTTAGGGTTATATTTAGGATGAGGTAAGGGTTAGGTTTAAAATTAGGTTAGGTTTAGGGTTATGGGTTTGTTAGGGTTTGTGTTATGGTTAGAATTAGGGTTAAAGTTTGTGTTAGTGTTAAGGTTAGGGTGTGAGTGTTAGGGTTACAGATAGGGTAAGGTTTAGACTTCATGTTGGAGTTTCAGTTAGGGTTAGTTTTAGGGTTAGTTGTACCTTTATGGTTAGCATTAGGGTTAGTGTTACAGTTAGAATTAGGTTTAGGTTTAAGATTAGTGTTTGGGTTAGTGTTAGAGTTAGGTTGAGGCTTAGTTTTAGCGTTAGGGTAAGAGTAAGTGTTAGGGTTAGGGTTAAGTTTATGGTGAGGTTTAGGGTTATTGTTAGTGTTAGGATTATGGTTCGTGAGAGTGTTAGGGTTAGGGTTAGTGTTAGGTTTAGGGTTATTGTAAGAGATATGGTTAGTGTTTGTGTTATGGTGAGGGATAGTGTTAGGGTTAGGGATAGGTTAGGGTTAGATTTATGTTTAGGCCTGTGGTTGGGGTAAGGGTTAGGTTTGTGTTAGTGTTAGGGTTATGATTGGGGTTAATATTAGGTAATGGTTAGGGTTAGGGTTATGTTTAGGATTAGTGTAAGTTTTAGGGTTAGTGTTAGGGTTAAAGTTAGGGTCCATGTTAGTGTTAGGTATAGGGTTAGTGTTAGGTTTAGTGTTAGGGTTAGGTTTAGGTTTAGTGTTAGTGTTAGGGTTAGAGTTAGGTAGAGTGTTAGGGTTAGTGATAGGTTTAGGTTTAGGGTTATGGTTAGGGACAGTGTTATTGTTACAATTAGAGTTATGATTAGTTTTAGTGTAAGTTTTAAACTTAGGGTTAGGATTATATTTAGGGTTAGTTTTAAGTTTACGTTTAGTGTTAGGGTTTGTATTAGGTTTAGGGTTATTTTTCGATTTCGGGTTAGGGTTATGTTTAGTATTAGGTTTGGTATTAGGGTTACTTGTAGGTTAGGGTTAGTATTAGGGTAAGGGTTAAGATTACATTTTAGGTTAGGGTTAATGATTTTGTTATGGATTGTGTTAGGTTGAGGGTTAAGTGTAGGGTTAGGTTTAGGGTTATGTTCACTGTTAGTGTTAATGTTAGGATTAGGGTTTTGGATAGTGTTAGAGTTAGGGATAGGATTAGGGTTACTTTTAGGTAAATTTTTAGAATTCGGGTTAAGGTTAGTGTTACCATTATGGTTAGGTTTAGTGTAGGGTTAGTGTTAGGATTAGGGTTATTTTTATTGTATAGTTTTTGGGTTAGGGTTAGTTTTAGCATTATGGTTAGGGTTAGGGTTATTTTTAAAATTGGGTTTATGATTTGGGTTAGGGTTAGTGTTAAGTTTAGTATTAGGGTAAGGGTTAGGTTTAAGTTTTTTATAGGTTTAGAGTTAAAATTGGGGTTTTGGTTAAAATTAGAAAGAGGGTTAAGTTAGGCATAGGGTTCGGTTAGGGTTAGTTTTTGAGTTATGTGTGGTTTAGGTATAGTGTTAGAGTAAGGGTCAGGGTTAGTATTAGTGTTAGTTTTAAAGTAAGTGTTAGGGATAGGCTTAGTTCTAGGTTTAGGTTAAGGCTTAAGGTTAGGGTCAGTGATAGAGTTATTGTTGGGATTATGGTTAGTGTTAGGATTAGGGTTAGGTTTAGTGTTAGGGCTTTTTTAAGTTTAGGATTAGATTTAAGTTTTAGTTAGGGTTAGTGTTAGAGTTAGTTATAGGGTTATCTTTGGGGTTAGGGGTAGTGTTAATTTTAGGGTCAGTTTTAGGGTTAGTGTTAGTGTTAGAGTTAGGGTTAGGGTTGGGTAAGTTTTAGGGCTAGGTTTAGGGTTAGGGTAGTGTACAGATTAGTGTTAGGTACAGAAATAGATTTAGTGTTAGGGTTAGGATTAGGGTTAGTCCTAGGTTTGAGTTATGGTTAGGGTTATGGTTAGAGTTAGTGTTATGATTAGTGTTAGCGTTATTGTTATAATTAGGGTTATGATACATTTAGTGTTAGTGTTAGTGTTAGGGTAAGGGTTAGTGTTAGTGTTAGTGTGTTAGTGTTAGTTTTATGGTTAGTGATGGTTAAAAGTTATGTTTAGTGTTAGTTTATGTTTAGGGTTATGTTTTGGGTTAGGAATTGTGTTAGGGTTATGGTTAAGGTTAGGGTTATGTTTACATCAGCTTTAGGGTTGTGGTTAGGGTTAGGATTACTCTAAGGGTTAGTGTTAGAATAGGGTTATGGCTATGTTTAGTTTTAGTGTAATGGTTATTGTTAATTTTAGGATTAGTGTCAGGGTTAGTTTTAGGGTTTGTGTTAGTGTTAGAATTAGGATTAAGTTTATTGTTAGTGTTAGGGTTAGGGTAAGGCTTTGTGTTTGGGTTACAGTTAGGATTATGTTTAGGGTTACAGTTATGGTAACTACTAACTTTTGGGTTAGGGTTAGGTTTAGGTTAGGGTTAGGGCAGGGTTAAGGATAGTGTTAGGGTTCAGGTAAGGGTTAGGATTAGTGTTAATATTAGCGTTAAGTTAAGGTTTATGGTTAGGTTAGGCTTACGGTTAGGTTTAGGGTTAATGTTAGGGTTAAGGTTAGGGTAGGTGTTAGTTTTAGGTTTATGGTTAGGGTTACAGTTAGGGTTAGTGTTAGGGTTAGGGTTATACTTAGGTTTACAGTTAGTTTTAGGATTAGAATTAGGTTTAGACATAGCTTTAGTTTTAGGGTTAAGTTTAGAGATTTTTTTACAGTTAGGTTTAGGTTAGGGTTAGAGTTATGGTTGGGGTTAAGGTTTGTGTAAGGTTTAGTATTAGGGTTTGTTTAGGGGTTATGATTGGGTTTATACTTAGGGTTATGACAAAGGATAGGATAAGGGTTAGAGTTAGATTGAGATTTAGGGTTAGGTTAGGGTTAGGATTGGGTTTAGAGATAGTGTTATGGTTAGGGTTAAGATTAGTGTTATATTTAAGTTTAGGGTTTGGGTTACATTAGGGTTAAGGTTAGGGTTAGAGTTCATGTTAGTGTAAGGTTTATGGTTTTTGTTAGTTTTAGTTTTAGGTTTAGGGATAGAGTTAGTGTTAGGGTTAGTATTATGGAAAGGTTTAGTTTTATGGTTAAAGTTAGGGTTATGAGTCGTGTTAGTTTTAGGGTGAGGGTTATGGCTAGGGTTAGTGTTATGGTTAGAGTTACGGTTAAGGTTAGGTTTAATGTTTGGGATAAAGTTAGAGTTAGGTTTAGGGTTAGTGTTAGGGTTAGGGTTAGTGTTAGGTTTTAAATTAGGGTTAGGGTGAGGCTTAGGGTTAGTGACAGGGTTAGGTTTAGCTTTAGGTGGAGGTTTAGGGTTTCATTTAGGGTTATGGTTAAGATTAGGTTAAGGTTAGGGTTTTGGGTTTGTGTTAGGGTTAGTGTTATATTTAGTGTTACAGTGAGGTTTAGTGTTATAATTTTGTTTGGATTAGGGGTAAGATTAGGGTTATTGTTAAGGTTAGGGTTAGTGTTATTTTTAATTTTAGGGTGAGGGTTAGACATAAGGTAAGGATTAGTGTTCGTGTTAATTTAGTGTTATTGTTATGGTTAGGGTAAATGTTAGTGTTAGGTTTAGGGTTAGGGATAGACTTATGGTTATTGTTGGGTTTGTGTTAGTGATAGGGATACAGTTAGGGTAAGGGTTTGTTTTAGGGTTAGGTTTAGGGTTAAGTTTAGTGTTAGGATTAGGGTTAAGGTTAGTGTTAATGTTATGGTTAGGGATAGGGTTAGTATTAGTGTTTGGGTTAAGTTTAGGTTTAGGCCTAGATTTAGGGTTAGGGATAGTTTTAGGTTTAGTATTATGGTTAGATTTATGGTTAGGATTAGTGTTAAAATTTGGGTTAGGTTTAGGGTATGGTTAGTGTTAGGTTTCATGATAGGGTTTGGGTTAGTGTTAGTGATAAGGTTTTTGTTAGCATTAGTGTTACTTTAGGGTTAGGGTTAGGGTTTGGTTAGTGTTTGTGTTATGGTAAGTGTTATGTTTAGCATTAGGATTAATGTTAGTTTTAGGGTTAGGGTTACTGTTGTTGTTAGGGTGAGTTAGGGTTAGCTTTAGGGTTTGTGTTAGGGTTAGGGTTAGGGTTGGTGTTTAGATTAGTGTTAGGGTTAGATATATGTTACGGTTAGGGTTTGGGTTATGGTGAGATTTATGGTAAGTTTTATGGTTAGGGTTTTAATTAGGTTAGAGGTAGGGTTAGGATAAGGTTTAGGGTTAGGATTACGGTAACGATATGTGTTAGGGTAAATGTTATATTAGGGTTAGGTTTAGGGTTAGGGTTACAACTAGTGTTTGTGTAAGGGTTAGAGTTAGATTTAGGGTTAGTGTTAGGATTACATTTAGTGTTAGTGTTTGGTTTAGGGTTAGATTTAGGGTGAGGTTTAGGGTTAGTGCTAAGTTTAGGGTTAGCTTTAGTTTTAGTGTTAGGTTTGGGGTTAGGGTTAGGGTGAGGGAAATGTTAAAGTTAGAATTTGGTTTAGGTTTTGTGTTAGTGTTAGGGTTAGGGTTAGTTTTATGGTGAAGATTAATGTTAGAGGAGGTTCAGTTTAGGGTTAAGTTCAGGATTTGTGTGAAGTTTAGGATTAGGGTTAGTGTTAGCTTTAGGCTTAGGGTGAGGGTTTGTGTTAGAGTTAGGGTTAGTGTTTGAGTTATGTTAGTGTTATACTTATGGTTAGGGTTAGTGTAAGGGTAAAGTTTAGGGTTAGGATTTGGTCTAGAGTTAGGGTTCTTTTATGTTTAGGGTTATAATAGGGTTAGGTTAGGATTAGGGTTCGTTTTAAGGTAAGGATTATGGTAAAATTTAGTTTTAGGTTTAGTTTTATGGTTAGGGTAAATGTTAAGGTTAGGAATATGGTAAGGGTTAGTGTTAGTGTTTGGGTTAGGGTTATAGTAAAGTATAGATGTAAAGTTAGTGTTGGGTTAGGGTTAGGGTTAGGGTTAGGGTGAGGGTTAGAGTTAAAGTTTGGGTTAGGAAAAGATTTAGGCTTATTGTTAGGGTTAGGAGTAGGGTTAGGGTTATGTTTAGGTAAGAGTTAATTTAGGGTTAGTTTTACAGTTAGAATTAGGTTTAAATTTAGGGTTAGGGTTAAGGTTAGTCTTAGGTTTTTGTTTAGCATTAGGGCTAGTGTTAGGGTAAGGGTTAGTGTTAGAGTGAGTATTAGGCTTAGGGTTAGATTTGGTTTAGGGTTATGGTTAGAATTAGGGTTAGTCTTAAGATTAGGGTTAGTGTTACAGTGAGCATTAAGGTTAGTATTAAGTTTAAGGTTAGGTTTATTTGTAGGGTTTGTGATAGGGTTAGGGTAGGGGTAATGGTTGGTGTTAAGATATGAGTTAGGGTTAGTGTTAGGTTTAGGTTTAGAGTTAAAGTTAGGGGTAGGTAAGGGTTAGGGAAAGTTTAGTGCTAGCTTTATGGTTTGAATTATGGTTTGTGTTCGGTTTAGGGTTACATTAGTATTATGTTAGGGTTAGGGTTATGGTTAGGGATAGTGTTAGGGTTACGGTTAGGGTTAGGGTTATGTTTAGTGTTAGGTTGTTGGTAAGGTTTAGGGATAGTTTTAGGTTTATAGTTAGTGATATTTTAGGGTTAGGGTTAGGGTTAATGTTTGGATAGTCTTAGGTTTAGGATTAGGACTAGGGTTAGGGATATGTTAAGGATAGGTTTAGGCGTAGGTTTTAAATTAGTGTGTGGGTAAGGGTTTAAGCTAGGTTTATGGTTAGTTTTAGGGTTAGTGTTAGGTTAGGGTTATGTTTAGGGTGAGGTTTAGGGTTTGTTTTAATTTTAGATTTATGGTTATGTTTAGAGTTAGGATTAGGGTTAGTATTAGTGTAGGTTTAAGGTTAGGGTTAGAAGTAGAGTTATGGTTAAAGTAACATTTAGGTTTAGGGTTCGTGTTTGGGTTAGGGTTAGGGTTTGTGTTATTGTTAGGGTTAGAGTTAGGGTTAGGTTTAGGGTTAGGGTTATGGTAAGGTTTAGGTTTAGGTTTGGGGTCTGCATTAGTTTACGGTTAATCTTAAGTATTGTGTTAGGTTTAGGTTTAGGATTTTTGTTTGTGTTAGTGTTAGGGTTATTGTTAGCATAATATTTAGGATTAGGATTATGTTTAGGTTTAGGGTTAGGATTAGTGTTACTTATAGTGTTAGGTTTAGGGTTAGTTTTTTGGTTAGGTTTAGGGTTGGGGTTAGAATTAGTGTTATGGTTAGGGTTAGTGTTAGGGTAATGGTTAGGATTAAGGTTAGGTTTATGGTTAGGGTTAGATTTAGATGTATGGTTCGGTTTAGATTTAGATGTATGTATATTTAGATGTATAGTTTTGTCTTAGGATTAGGCTTGGTTTTAGGCTTAGGTTTAGGGTTAGGGTTATGATAAGTGTTATGGTTAGGGTTATGTTTAGGGTTAGGGTATTGTTAGTGTTAAAGTTAGGTTTTGTGTTTGGGTTAGTTTTAGGTTTAGTGTTAGGTTTATGTTTATGTTTAGTGTTAAGGTTAGGGTTAGGGTTAGAATTAGCATTAGGGTTTGGGTTAGGATTAGGTTTATTGTAAGGATTAGGTTTAGTGTTAGGTTTAGAGTTTGGGTTATGTTTTTGGTTAGTTTTAAAGTTTGGTGTAGGTTTAAAGTTGGTGTTAGGGTAAGTGTTAGGATTCAGGTTATTTTTTTTTGTTGTTTTTTGTTTGTTTGTTTTGGTTAGCGTTTGTTTTAGCGTCAGTGTTAGTTTTTGTATTAGGATTACGTTAGTTTTTAGGGTATTTTTAGGGTTAGGATAAGTGTTAGAGATAGGTTTTGTGTTACATTTAGGAATAGGGTTACAGTTAGGGTTACGGTTAGTGCTAGGTTTAGTTTTAGGGTTCTGTTTATGGTTAGGGTTAGTTTTAGTGTTAGGCCTAGGATTAGGGTTATGATCAGTTTTGGGGTAAGGATAAGGGTTAGGTTTATGGTTTGAGTTAATGTTAGGGTTAGAGTTAGCGAGAGTGTTATGGTTGGGGTTAGGGTTAGTGTTAGGGTTATGGTTAGGGTTTTTGTTATGGTTAACTTTAGGGTTAGTGTTAGGGTTATGGTTAGGGTTTTTGTTATGGTTAAGTTTAGGGTTAATGTTAGGTAAGGTTTAGGATTATAGTTAGTGTTTGTGTTAGCATTAAGGTTAGGGTTGAGGTTAGTGTCAGGGTTCGGGTTAATGTTAGGGTTTATGTTAGATTTAGTTTTAGTGTTAGGGTTAGGATTAGGATTTGTTTTAGGATTAGGTTTATTTGTGTTAGGGTTAGTGCTAAGGTTAGGGTTAGTGTTAAGGTTAGCTTTAATGCTAGAGTTAGTGTGAGTTTGTGTTAGTATTAGGGTTAGTGTTAGGATTAAGTAAAGGTTAGGATTAGGGTTACCTTATGTCAGGGTTATGGCTTAGGTTAAGATTTGTGTTAGGATTAGGGTTAGATTTAGTGTTAGTGTTAGGATTAAGGTTACTATCAGGGTTAGGGTTAGGTGTAAGATTATTTAAGTTTAGGGATATATTTATGGTTAGGGTTAGTGTTTGGTTTAGGATTAGGGGTCAGATTATGGTTAATGTTAGTGTTATCATTAGGGTTAGAGTTAGTGTTAGGGTTAGGAATAGCATTAGGATTAGTGGCAAGTTTAGGGTTAGGGTCAGGGTTAAGGTTAGTCTTAGTGTTAGGGTTAAGGTTCATGTTACATTTAGTGTTAGGGTTAGGGTTAGAGTTAGGGTTTGTGTTAGTGATAGGTTTAAGGTTAGGTTTAGGTTAAGGTTAAGGTTATGGTTAGGGTTAGTGTTCAGTTTAGGGTTAGGTTTAGGTTGCTAATTAGGGTTAGGTTTAACATTAGTTTAAGTGTTAGTTTAGGGTTACATTTAGGGTTAGTGTCAGGTTTAGGGATAGAGTTAGTTTTAGAATTAGGTGTATGCTTAAGTTAGTGTTAGGGTTAGTGTTAGGGTTCAGATTATGGTTTGAGGGTTACATCAGGGTTACGGTTATGTTAGGTTAGGGTTATAGTTAGGGTTAAGGTTATGGTTAGGATTACAGTTATATTTAGGTTTAGGATTAGCATTAGGGTTAGTGTTAAAGTTAGTGTTAGGTTTAGGTTAAGACTTAGCTTTATTTATATGTTTAGGTTTGGTTAGGTTTAGGGTGATATATTTTTAGGGTTAGAAGTAGGGCTGGATCAGAGTTAGGTTAGGTTCCGGGTTATGAAGTGGATTAAAGTTTATGTAAGGATTAGGATTATGCTTACATTTAGTGCTATGGTTAGGGTTAGGTGTAGGGATAGATTTACAGTTATGGCTAGGGTTAGTGTTAAGTTAATTGTTAGGTTTAATGTTAGGGTTCTGTTTATATTTAGATTTAGGTTTAGTTTTAGGGCTGTGGTTATGTTTAGGGTTTGTATTAGGATAAAATTATGGTTAGGTTTAGGGGTTGGTTTAGTGTTAAATTTAGGGTTAGGGTTGAGGTTAAATTTAGGTTTAGGGTTAGGGTTAGGGATAGTTTTCAGTATAGGGTTAGTGATAATTTTAGTATTACATTTCGGTGTAAGGTTAAGTTTACTGTTAGGGCTAGTGTAAGGGTTAGGGATATGGTTTTTGTTAGGGTTAGTGTTATGGATAGGTTTTTGAGTTTAGTTTAGAATTAAGGAAAGAGTTACGCTTAGGATTAGGCTTAGAGTTAGGTTTAGTGTTAGGTTTTGAGTAAGTTTTAGGGTTATGGGTAGAGTGATAGTTTTAGGGTTAGAGTTTCAGTTAGGTTTAGGATTAGTGTTAGGGTTAGGGTTAGCTTTAGGTTTAGCGTTATTATTAATGTTAGGGTTAATGAGAGGATTATTGTTGGCTTTAGGGTTATTGTTATTTTTAGGGTTAGGGTGAATGTTACGGTTCAGTTTAAGTTTAGGTTTAGGTAAGGGTTAGGGTTAAAGTTAGGGTTCGTGTTAGGGTTAAAGTTATGGTTGAGGTTATGTTAGGATTAGGGTTGGTTTTAGGCTTAGTGTTACTGTTAGGGTTAGTGTTAGATATAGGGTTAGTGTTAGGGTTAGGGTTAGGATTTTTGTTAATGTTAGGTTTTGTGTTAGAGTTAGTGTTAGAATAGTGTTAAGGTTAGGGTAGAGTTAATGTTAGCATTAGGATTAGGGTTAGCTTTATTGTTAGTGTTAGGGTGAAGTTTTGTGTTAGGATTAGGGTTAGAGTTTGGGTTAGGTTTAGTGTCAGGTTTAGGGTTAGAGTTAGTGTTAGGTTTAGTGTTAGGAGTAGGTAAGGGTTAGTGTTTGGGTTATTTTAGGTTCAGGGTTATGGTTTAGGTTAGGGTTTGTGTTAGAGTTAGGGTGAGAGTTAGTCTTAGTGTTAGGGTTAGGGGTAGGGATAGGGATAGTGTTAGTGTTAGTGTTAGGAATTGGTTTAGGATTAGGTTTAATGTTAGGGTTCGGTTTAGGATTTGGTGTATGGTTAGGGTTTGGGTTTGTGTTAAGTTTAGGGTTAGTGTTAGTGTTAGGATTAGTGTTAGGGTTAGTGTTAGGTTTAGGTTTATTGTGAGGGTTAGAGGTAGGGTTAGGATTAGCATTTGGTTTGATGCTACGGTTAGTTTTAATGTTAGGGATAGTGTTTGGGTTAGGGTTATGTTTAGGGTGTGTTTTTGGTTTAGGGTTATCTTTAGGGATAGGATAAGTTTTAAGGATAGAATTAGGGTTATGGCTAGTTTAAAATTTAGGGTTCGGTTAGGTTTAGGATTAGGTTTAGGGGTCATATCAGGGTTATGTTTAGGATTAGGTTTAGTGTTTGGGTTAGGGTTAGGGTTAGGTAAGGGTTAGGATTTGCATTAGGATAGGGTAGAAATTATGGTGTGGGTAAGGAATTGTGTTAGGGTTAGTGTTACTGTTATTAGCATTGTTAAAATTGGGTTTGGGATAAGTTTAGCATTAGGATTAGGATTAGGGTTATGGTTAGGATTAGTGTTAGTGTTAGGGTTAAGGTTAACTTTATGGTTAGGGTTAGTGTTAGGGTTATGATTAGGGTTAAGGATACTGTTCAGGTTATAGATAGGTTTTGGGTTAGGGTTAGTGTTAGTCTTATGGTTAGGGTTAGGGTTAATGTTGCAATTAGAGTTAGAATTGGGGTTAGTTTTGGTGTAAGGGTTCCGGTTTGAAGTAGAGTTTGGAATAGGGTTCATTTTAGAGTTACGTGTAGGTTTAGGATTAGTTTTAGACTTAGTGTTAGGGTTCGAGTAATGGATTGTGTTAGGGTTAAGTTTACTGTTAGGGTGACTGTTAGAGTTAGGGTTAGTGTTAGGATTAAAATTAGGCTTAGATTTAGTATTATGGTTAGTGTTAGGTATAGGGTTATGGTTACACTTACTGTAAGTTTTAGGGTTAGGGTTTGGGTTATTGTTATTGTTAGGATTAGTGTTAGGGTTAGTGTTAGGTTTAGTGTTAGAGTTAGGTTTATGGTTAGGTTCAGGTAAGTCTTAGGTTTAGGGTTAAATTATTTTTTTAGAGTTATGGTTATGATCAGGTGTTGTATTAGGTTAATGGTAAGGGTTAGGATTACTGTTATGATTAGTGTTAGAGATAGGGTTAGGTTTAGGTTTAGGGTTAGTTTTAGGATTACGGGTAGAATTAGGGTTAGTGTTAGGTTTAGAATTAGGGTTAGGGTTAGGTTAGGTTTATGATTAAGGTTAATTTTTGGTTTAGGGTTAGTGTTAGGGATAGGATTAGTGTTAGGGTTAAGGTTAGGGTTAGGAAGTTTAGGATTAGGGTTAAGGTTATGGTTTATGTTAGGGATATATTTAGTGTTACTGTTAGGTTTAGTGTTAGGATTAGGTTTAGAGGTAGTGATAGGTTAGGGTTAGTTTTAGTGTTAGTGTTTTGGTTAGGGTTACAATTAGTTTTAATTTTAGTGTTAGGGTTAGGTTTAGGGTTAGTGTGAGTGTTATTGTTAGGTTTATGGTTAAATTTGGGGTTAGTATTAGGATTAGTTTTAGGTTTAGAAATAGGGTAAGGGTTAAGGTTAATTTTAGGGTTAGTGTTATAGTTAGTGTTAGGTTTAGGATTAGAGTTCTTGTTAGATTTAGGGTCAGGGTTCAGGTTATTTTAAGGTATAGTGTTAGGGTTATGGTTAATCATAGGTTTAGGGTTGGGTTAGAGTTAAGGTTAGTGTTAGTGTTGGTGTTAAGTTTTTGGTTTGGGTACGTGATAGCATTAGGTTTAGGGTTAGTCTTAGATTTAGGATAAAGATTAGTGTTAGTGATAGGGTTAGAATTATATTTAGGGTAAGTCTTACGGTCAGGGTTAGGTTTAGGGTAGTTAAAGTTAGGGTTAGGGTTAGAGATAGGGTTAGGTTTAGGGATAGGGTTAGTGTTAGGTTAAGGTTAGGGTTAAGGTTAGGTTTACATTTATGGTTAGGATTAGGTTAGGATTAGTGTTAGAGTTTGGGTTGCAGCTAGAGTTAGGGTTTGTTTTACATTGAGGGTTAGGTTTAAGTTTAGAGTTATTGTTAGGGTTAAATTTAGTGTTAGTGTTAGTTTTAGGTTAAGGTTTAGGGTTAGGTTTAGGGTTATTGTTAGAATTAGTGTTTGTGCAAAATTAGGGTTAAGGTTAGGGTTAGTTATATGGTTAGCATTAGGGTTTGTTTTAGGGTTACGTTGAGGGTTATGTTTAGGGTTACAGTTACGATTTGTATTAGGGTTAGGTTTAGGGTTAAATTAGGGTAGGTTTGGATTTGGGTTAGGGTTAAGATTAGTGTTAGTGTTATGGTTAGGGTTAGGTTAGTGTTAGGGTTAGGGTTAGATTTAGGGTTAAATTTAGGTTAGGGTTTAATTAGCGTTTGGGTTTGTGTTAGTGTTAATGTTAGGTTTCGGTTTAGCGTTTGTTTTTGGGTTGGGTTATACTTAGGTTTAAGCTTAGTGTTCATGTTAGGATTATGATTAGTGTTAGGTTAATGGTTAGGGCTAGGGTGAGTTTTAGGTTTAGAGTTACAGTTACTGTAGGAGTAGAATTAGGGTTAGTGTTATAGTTAGGTATAGGTTTAGGATTAGGGTTTAGGTTATAGTTAAATTAGGATTAGGGTTAGTGTTGGGTTAAAGTTAGGGTTAGTGTTAGTATTTATGTTGGATTAGGAACAGGGTAGTTTTAGGGTTAGTGTTAGGTTTAGAGATAGTCTTTCAGTGAGGGTTATTCTTTGTTGTATTGTTAGATTTATGATTCCAATTAAGGTTAGGGTTAAAGTTAGGGTTAATTTTAGGTTTAGGATTAGGGTTAGGGTTAGGTAAGGGTTTGCATTAGGATTAGCTTAGTGTTAGGGTTACGGTTTGGGGTAGGGTGTGTGTTTGGTTTAGGGTTAGGTTAGGGTTAGAGTTAGGCTTATGGTTAGTGTTAGAGGGAGGTTTAAAATTTATTTTAGTGTTATGTTTAGGTTTATGGTTAAGGTTATGGTTCATGTTAGGGTTCAGGATAGTGTTAGGATTAGATTTACTTTAGGGTTAGTGTTAGGTTAGGGTTAGGGTTAGGTTTATATTTACAGTTAGGATTAGGTTAGACATAGTGTTAGGGTTAAGTTTAATGTTAGTATTTAGATTATGGATATAGTTAGGTTTAGGGTCAGTGTTAGGTTTAGGGTCAGGGTTAGTGTTTGGTTTAGTGTTAGGGTTAGGGTGAGAGTTATGGTTAGGTTAAGGATTAGGGTAAGCCTTAGGGTTTGTCTTCAGATTAGCATTATATTTAGTGGTAAGGTTAGTGTTAGGTTTAGCATCAGGGTTAATGTTGTGGTTAGGTTTAGATTTAGAATTTAGTTTTGTGCTTGATTTAGGGTTAGGGTAAGAGTTAGTGTTATGTTTAGAGTTAGGTTTAGGGTTAATGATAAGGTTAGGGTGGGGATTAGTGTTAACGGTAGTGTTAGGTTGAGGTGTAGATCTACTGTTAGGTTAAGGTTAGGGATACGTTTAGGTTAAGCTTAGAGTTATGGTTAGGGTTAGGTTTTGTGTTACTATTAGGGTTACTGTTAGTGTTAGTGGTAGGGTTAGTGTTAAATTTAGTTTAGGGTTAGTGTTAGGGTTTGGTTTAATGTTAGTGTTAGGTTTAAAGTTAGGATTAGGTTTGTATTAGCGGCAAGGTTTATATTAGGTTTAGGGTTCATGTTAGGAATATGTTTAGGGTTAGGTTTAGGTTTAGGTTTAGGGTTAGGTTTAGGGTTAGTGTTCATGTTATTTTTAGGGTTTTGTTATTGTTAGGGTGAGGGTTAGTGTTAGGGTTATTTTAGGGTCAGTGTTAGGGTTAAGGTTAGGTTTAGGTTTGTGTAAGTGTTAGGGTTAGGGTTCGGATTATGGTTAGGGTTAAGCTAGAGTTGTACTTATGGTTAGTATTCGGGTAATGGTTAGGATTAATGTTAAAGTTAGTGTTAGGGTTAGGGTTGGAATTTGTATTAAAATAGAGTGAGTGGTAGGATAACATTTAGAATTTGTCTTAAGGCTAGGTTTAGGGTTTCAATTAAGTTTAGGGTTAGTGTTAGGGTTAGGGTTAGGGATAATGTTAAGGTTAGAGATAAGTTTAGGTTTAGGGTTAGTGTTAAGATTAGGGTTAGGTTTAGGGTTAGGGTTATCATTAGTGCTTAGGTTAGGGTTAGGGTTAGGGTAAGGTTTAGGGTTAGGGTTAGGTTTAGGATTAAGGTTAGTTTTAGTGTTAGAGTTTAGGTTCGGTTTAGTGTTAGATTTACTGTGTGAGTTAGGTTAATGCTAGTTTCAGGCTTAGTGTTAGGGTTTGTCTTATGGTAAGGGTTAGAGTTCGGATTAGGGTGACGTTTAGGTTTAGGGTTAGGGTTAGGTTTAGGTTTAAGGTTAGTTTTAGTGTTAGGGTTTAGGTTCAATTTAATGTTGGGTTTACTGTGTGAGTTAGGTTAATGTTAGTTTTAGTCTTACTGTTAGGAGTTGTGTTAGGGTAAGGGTTAGAGTTTGGATTAGGGTGATGTTTAGGTTTAGGGTTAAGGTTAATATTAGTGTTAATGTTAGGGTTAGGGTTAGGGTTAGTGTTAGGGTTAGGGTTAGAATGAGATTTATGGTAAGGTTTAGTTTTAGAGTAAGTGTTAGTGTTAGGGATAGAAATAGGGTTAGTGTTAGGGTTAGCTTTAGGTTTCGTGTTAGGGTTAGTGTTAGGGTTAGTGTTAGGTTTATGGATAGGGTTATGTTTAGGGTTGCATTAGTTTAATTGTTTGGGTTAGTATTAGGTTTAGAGTTATGGATATTTTTAGGGTTAGGGATAGGTTTAGGCTTAGTGTTAGTGATAGGGTTAGGGTTGGGGTTATGGTTAGTGTTCGGGTTTTAGTTAAGATTGGTGTTAGTTTTAGTGTTAGTGTAAGGGATAGGGTTAAGGTTAGTTTTAGGGTAAGTATAAGGGTTAGAATTATGGTTACGGATAGAATTAGTGTTAGTGTTAGAGTTAGGGTTAGTGTTAGTGTTAGTGTTAGGGTTATGGTTAAGGTTAGGGTTATGGTTAAGGTTAGGGATAGGGTTATTTTTAGTGTTAGTGTTAGGGTTTGTCTAAAGGTGAATGTCAGGTTTAGGGATAGGGTTATGGTTATTGTTAGGATTCATATAAGGGTTAGTGTTGGGATATGGTTAGGTTTGAGTTAGTGTTAGGAATAAGGTTTTTTTTAGGGTTAGATTTAGGGTTGGGTTTAGGTTTATGTTTATTGTTAATATTATAATTAGATTTAGATTAAGTTTTGTTTTAGGTTTAGTTTTAGGGTTAGGGTTAGAGTAAATTTAGGTTAGATTTAGGGTTAGGATTAGGTTAGTGTTAAGGTTAAGGTTAGCATGAGTGTTTGTGTTATGGTTAGGGTTAGGGTTTGATACATGGTGAAGTTTAGGGTTAAGGTTAGAGTTAGGGTTAGGGTTAGGGTTTGTCCTAGGGTTAGTATTAGTGTTAGGGTTAGGTTTCGTGTTAGGGTTCAGGATAGAATTAAGGTAAAGCTTAGGATTAGGGTTAGAGTTAGTGTTAGCTTTAGGGTTAGAGTTAGGGTTAGCATTAGGGTTAGGGTTTAGTGTTAGGGTTAGGGATAGTGTTAATGTTAGGAATAGGTTTAGTGTTAGGTTTAGTGTTAGGGTTAGTGTTAGGGTTAGTGTTAAGGTTAGCTTTAGTGTTAGGGTTATGATTAGGGTTAGGTTTAGGGTTAGTGAAAGTGTTAGCATTAGGGTTATGATTAATGTTAGTGTTAGGGTTAGTGTTAGGCTTAGGTTTAGTATTAGGTTTAGGACCATGTTTAGGGTTAGTTAGGGTTAGGGGTAGGGTTAGTGTTAGGGTTAAAGTTAAGGATTTTGTTAGAGTCAGGTTTAGGTTTAGGATTTCAGTTCAGATTAGGGTTATGTCAGTGTTAGTGTTAGGGTTTGGGTTAGTGTTACAGTTTGTGTTAGGCTTAGAGTTGCATTTAGGGTTAGATTTTGAGTAAGGTTTAGGATGATTGTTAGTGTTAGGTTTAGGGTTAGGTTAGGATAGGGTTAGTGATAGAGTAATGGTTGGGATAAGGGTTACTGTTAGGGTTAGGTTTAGGGTTCTGTTAGGGTTAGGATTATTTTAGGGTAAGGGTTATGGTTGTGGTTAGGATTTGTGTTAGTGTTAGAGTTAGGAGTAGAATTATGGTTAGGTTTGGGTTAGTGTTCATATTTGAGCTAGGATTTGTGTTAGTGTTAGGGTTAGGGTTAGGGTTAGGGTTAGTGTTAGTGTCATGGTTAGATTTACAGTTAGTTTTAGGCTTATGCTTATGATTTGGATTAGAGACAGCCTTAGTGTTAGACTTAGGATTAGTGTTAGAGTTAGGTTGATTTTTAGGTTTAGTTTTATGGCTAGTCTTATGGTTAGTGTTAGTATAGGTTTAGGGTTAGGGTTTGGTAAATGATAGGGTAAGAGGCTTCTGTTTGGGGTTTGTGCTAGGGTTATGGCTAGAGTTATGTTAGGGTTAGGATTAGGATTAGGTTTATTATTAGTGTTAGTGTTAGGGTTAGGGTTATAATTAGTATTAATAAGAGTTAGGATTAGGGTTAGTGTTAGGATTAGGGTTAGGGTTCCTGTTAGTTTTAGTTTCAGTGATTTGGATAGGGTTAGGTGTAGTGTTAGTGTTAGTGTTAGGGTACACTTTGTGTTAGGTATAGTGTTGGTTTAGGTTGATGCTTTGGGCTAATATTAGGGATGGCTTACAGTTTAGTTTAGTGTTAAAGTTAGAATTAAGGGTAGGATTATGGTTTGTTTTAAAGTTAGGGTTAGTTTTAGTTTTAGTTTCATGAGTAGTATTAGGGTTAGGGTTACAATTCGGTAATGTTAGGATTAGTTTTGGGCTAGGTTTAGGGTTATGGTTTGTTTTAGGGTTTCTATTACTGTTAGATTTAGGGTTAGGATTAGGGTTAGGGTTAAGTATATGGTTAGGGTTAGGTTTAGTGTTAGTGTTAGTGTAAGTGGTAGGGTTCGGATTACATTTCGTGTTAGGTTTAGCATTAGGGTTAGGGTTAGGATTAAGTTTAGGGTAAGTTTTAGGGTTAGTGTTAGGGATAAGGTTAATGTTAGGGTTAGTGATAGGGTTAAGGTTAGGTCTTGAGTTAGGGAAAACTTTAGGGTAAGTTTTAGGGTTAGGGTTAGGGTTAGGTTTAAGTTCAGTGTTAATGTTTGGATTAGTGTTAGGGTTAGGGTTAGTTTAGGGTAAGTTTTAGGCTTAGTTTTAGGGTTATTTTAGGGCAGGGTTAGTATTAGGTTAAAGTTACATTTTGGATTAGGGTTAGGTTTAGGTTTAGGGTTAGTGTTATGGTTAGGGTTAGAGTTAGGGTTATAGTTAGCATTGGGGTTCCAGTTAGAGTTATGGCAAGAGTTAGGTTCAAGGTTAGTGTTAGGGTTAGATATAGGGTTAGGGTTAGTGTTAGAATTAGGATTAGGGTTCATGATTGGTTGGGGGTTAAGTTGAGTGTTAGGGTTTGGTTAATGGTTATGTTTAGGGTTAGTATAAATTTTAGTGCTTGGGTTAAAATTAGTGCTAGGGTTATGGATAGTGTTAGGGTTAGGGATAGTTTTAGGGTTAGTGTTTGGCTTAGGATTAGGTTTAGTGTTACAGTTAGAGTTAGGGTTAAGTTTAGGGTTAGTGTTAAGATTAGGGTTAGGGATATGATTATTGTTAGGTTAAGGTTTAGGGTTAGGGTTAGTTTTAAGTTTACATTTATTTTTAAGTTTAGGGTTGGTGTTACTGTTAGGTTAGTGTTAGTGTTAGTGTTAATGTTCATGTTAGGGTTAATATTAGGGTTAGTGATAGGTTTAGGTTTATGTTTAGGCTTAGTGTTAGTGATAGGTTTAGGGTTGGGGTTAGGTTTAGTTTTAGGTTAGTGTTAAGATTAGTGTTAGGGATATGGTTAAGTTTAGTTTTAGGGTTAGTGTTAAAATTAGGGATTGGGTAGTGTTAGGGTTTGGGTTAAGATTAAGGTAAGTGTTAGTGTTAGGATTATGTTTACAAATAGAGTTAGTGTTAGTTTTCAGGTTAGGGTTAGTGTTACGTTAGTATTAGTGTTATGGTTAGTGTTAGGGTTAGTGTTATGGTTTGTGTTAGGTTGAAGTTTAGGGTTAGAGTTAGGTTTATAGTTATGGTTAGGATTCAGGTTTGGTTTATGGTTAGGGTTAGGTTTTGGTTATGGTTAGAGTTAAGGTTTGTCTTAGGGTTAAATTTAGAGTTAGTTTGGGGGTTAGGGTTATTGTTAGTGTTGTGTTAAATTTAGGGTTAAGATTAGTTTTAAAGTTAGTGTTAGAATTTGGGTTAGGGTAAAGTTTAGGTTACGGTTAGGGTTATGGTTAGCACTAGGGTTTGTGTTAGGGTTTGTGTTAGGGTCAGTGTTAGTGTTAGTGTTAGTTTAGGGTTAGGATTAGGGTTTGTGTTAAGGTTAGGGCTAGGTTTTGTGTTAGGAATAGGAATAGAATTAGGGTTATGGTTAGTATTAGAGTTAGATTTAGTGTTAGGATTAAGGTTATGTTTAGTGTTAAGTTTAGGGTTAGGGTTAGTGATTGTGTTAGGGTATGGGTTAATGTTTATATTAGGGTTTGTGTTAGGGTCAGTGTTAGGGTTAGCATTATGATTAGCATTAGGATTTTGTGTATGGTTAAGGTTAGGTTTAGGATTAGGATTAAGGTTAGGATTAATGTTAGGTTTTGTGTTAGGGTTAAGGTTAGTATTAGTTTTAGTGTTAGGATTAGGGTTAGTGTTAGGTTTGTGTTAGGGATAGGGTTAGTGTTAGGGTTAGCGTTATAGTTAAGTTTAGTGTTAGTGTTAGGGTTAGCGTTAGTGTTACATTAGGGTTAGGGTAGAGTTAGGTTGAGGGTTAAGGTTAGTGTTATTTTCAGGGTTAGAGTTGTGATTAGGCTTAGGTTTAGTGTTAGGTTTAGTGTCAGGGTTGGGGTAATGGTTAGAGTTAGTGATTTGGTTAGTGTTATATTAGGGTTAGGGTTAGTGTATGTGTTAGGGTTAGGGTTAGTTTTAGGGTTAAGGTTACATTTAGGTTTTGTTAGGTTTTGTTTAGTGTTAGGGTTAATGTAAAGTTTGGATTATGGTTAGAGTTAGTGTTAGGTTTAGCATTAGGGTTTGGTTTATAGTTATTGTTATTGTTAGCATTAAGATTAGGGTAAGGGTTAGGGTTATTTTTAGTGTTAGGTTTAGGGTTAAGTTTAGGGTTTGGGATAGGGTTATGGTTACAGAGATGTATAGTGTTAGTGTCAGGGTTAAAATTAATTTTATGGTTAGGTTATATTTAGACTAAGGATTAGGATTAAGTTTAGGGTTATGAGTAGGTTTAGGGTTTTAGTGTTAAGTTTTGTGTTAGAGTAGTGTTATGATCAGGTTTATGCTTAGGGTTATGGTTAACTTTAGGGTTTTGGTTAGAGTTAGGTTTATTGTTAACCTTAGGGTTAGAGTTTGTGATTCTGTGTTAAGTTTATGTTTAAGGTAAGTGTATGGTTAGGATTACATGTAGAATTAAGGTTAATGTTAGGGTTAGTGTTAGTGTTAATTTTTGCATTAGAGTTAGTGTTAGGTTTAGTGTCAGCATTAGGTGTAGGGTTATGTTGAGGGTTAGGTTTAGTGTTAGTATTAGAGTTATTAATAAGTATAGAGTTTTTGTTAGGGTTAGGGTTAGGGTTAGCTTTAATTTTAAGGTTAGGTTTAGGTTTAGGATTTGTGTTAGATTAGGATTAGCATGATTTTTAAGTTTAGGGTTAGGTTTACGTTTAGTGTTAATTTTTTGTTTAGGGTTAAGTTTAATGTTAAGGATAGTGTTAGGGTTAGGGAAAGGTTTAAATTTAGTGTTAGTGTTAGGGTTAGTGTTATGGTTAGTGTTATAGTTACGGTTAGGTTTATGTTTAAGTTTAGTGTTACTGTTAGGGTTAGTGTTTGGCTAAATATAAGGGTTAGGGTTAGTGTTAGGTTTAGTGTTGAGTTTAGGGTTAGGATTAGGGTTAGTTTTAGTGTTAATATTTGAGATAGGTTTATGGTTTGTTTTAGATTTAGTGTTAGTGTTAGGGTTAAGGTTTGTCGTATGTTTAGTGTTAGGGTTAGTTTTTTTTTTTAATATGGTTAGTGTTTTAGGGTAATTGTTAGGTATATGAATAGTATTAGGATAAGGTTTAGTTTTAGGTTTAGGTTTAGTGTTAGGTTTAGGGTTAGATTTAGTGAAAGGTTAGTGTTTGTGTTTGTGTTAGGGTTAGGGTTAGAGTTAGCATTGTTTAGTGATTAGTTTAGGGTTAGGGTATGAGTTAGGGTTAGGATTTGTGTTAGGGTTAGTATTAGGGTAGAGTTAGACTTTGGTTTCTGTTCGGGATAGGGTAATGTTTAGTGTCAAATTTAGGTTTATGGTTAGGGTTAGTGTTGGCTTTTGGGATAAGGTTAATGTTAGGGTTAGGGTAAGGGTTAGGTTTAGTGTTAGGGTTAGTTTTAGGGTTAGGGTTAGGTTTTGTGTTATGATTAGGGTAAGATTCAGTGTTAGGTTTTATGTTAGTGTTAGGGTTAGGTTAGATTTAGATTGATTGTTAAAATATGGTTAGGTTTAAGCTTACAGTTAGTTTTAGTTTTAGGGTTAGGGTTAGTGTTAGAGTTTGTGTTAGGGTTTGCATTAGTGTTAATATTAAGTTTGGGGTTAGTGTTAAGGTTAGAGTTTGGTTTAGTTGTATGTTAGTTAGGGTTTGTGTCAGGATTTTGGTTAGGAATAGGTTTGGGGTTACAGTTAGGATTAGATTTAGGTTTTGGGTTAGGGCTAAGGATACTGTTAAATTTAGCATTAGGGTTAGATTTAGGGTTAGGTTTAGTGTTAGCTTTACTGTTAGGGTTAGGTTTATGGTTAGTGTTATTGTTAGTGTTATAGTTTGGATTACTTGTAAGTTTAGGGTAAGTGTTTGTGTTATGTTTAGGGTTAGGGGAATACTTAGGGTTTGTGTTAGTTTGCAATTAGGATTTTGTTAGGCTTAGTGTTAGGATTAGTGTTAGGGTTATTGTTAGGTTTTGTGTTAGGGTTAATGTTAGATTTAGTGTTAGGTTAGGGATATGGGTAGGATTAGTTCTATGGTTAGGGTTAGTGTAAGTGTTCGTGTTTGTTTTCAGGTTACTGTTAGGGTTAGGGTTATGTTTGGGTTAGGGTTAGTGTTAGGGATAGGGTTTCTGCTAGGGTTACGGTTATTGTTACTTTTAGGATTAGGGTTAGCATTATTGTTATGTTTAGGATTATGGTTAAGGGTAGGGTGAGTGTTAGGGTTAGCATTAGGTTAGGTTAAGGCTTAATGTTATGGTTAGCATTAAGTTTATTGTGAGGGTTAGTTTTAGAGTTAGTTTCATGCTTAGGGTTATAGTTAGGATAAGGTTTCTGTTTGGTGTTAGCATTAGTGTTACTTTTTAGGTTAGGGTTAGAATTAATGTTCAGGTTCGGGAAAGACTTAGGGTTATGGTAAGGATTAGGGTTAGGTTTAGTGTTAGGTTAGGGTTAGGGTTAGGCTTAGTGTTAGGGAAAGTGTTAGGATTAGGGTTATGTTAAGGGTTAGGTTGAAGAGTTAGATTCAGGTTTAAGGTTAGGTTGTGTTTTAGGTTTAAGTTTAGTGTTAGGGTTAGGATGACAGATAGGACTAGTGTTAGATTTAGGTTTAGGGTTAGGGTAAGTGTTAGGGTTAATGTGAGTGTTACTGTTAGATTTAGGTTTAAGTTTAGGGTTAGGTTTAGGGTTTGTGTTAGGGTTATTGTTATTGTTAGGGTTAGGATTACTGTTAGGTTTAGGGTTATGTTTACATTTAGGGTCAGTGATAATTTTAGGTTTGGATTTAGGGATTTTTTTAGGGTAAGGGTTATGGTTCACATTATAGTTACTCTTAAGGTTAGGTTTAGGGTTAGGGTTTTTTGTGGTTGGGATTAGTTTTAGGAAAATTTTATAACTATGGTTGGGGTTAGGGCTTGTCTTAGGTTTATGGTTTTTTAGGGTTAGGTTTAGATTTATGGTTAGGTTTAGTGTCATGGTTATGGTTAGGGTGTGTGTTAGTTTTAAGATTGTGTTAGGGTTGTGATTATGGTTAGGATTAGCATTAGTATTAAGATTAGGGTTAGGGTTAGTGTTAGTGTTAGTGTTAGGGTTAGGGTTAAGTTTACGTTTAGGGTTTGTGATAGATTTTGGGTTAGGGTTAGGGTTTGTGTTAGGTTTGGGTTAGAGTTAGGGTTAGAGTTAGGGTTAGCATTAGGGCTAGGTTTTGGGTTAATGTTAGGGTTAGCCTTAGTGTTTAAGTAAGGGTTAGGGTTATGATCAGTGTTAGAATCATGATTAAGGTTAGGGTTAGCATTAGTGTTAGGGTTAGGTTTTGGTTTATAGTTAGCATTATGTTAAGTTTTAGGTTAGGTTTACGGGTAGGATTAGGTTAGGATTAATATTATTGTTAGTGCTATGTTTTGCGTTATAGTTACTGTTATGGTTAGTGTTAGGGTTATCTTTAAGTTTTGATTAGTGTTAGTTTTATTGTTAGAAATAGGGTTTGTGTTAGGGTTAGTGCTAGGTTTAGGATTAGGTTTAGGATTAGTGTTAGGGTTATTTTTAGGTTATATTTAGGATTAGGTTTTGGGTTAACAATAGTGTTAGTGTTAGTGATAGTTTTAGGGTTAGTGTTAATTTTATGCTTAATCTTAGGGATAAGGTTATTGTTAGTGTTTTTGTTAGGGTTAGGTGTAGTGTTAGTGGTACAGTTAGCATTCTGGTTAGGTTTAGGTTTACTTTTAGGATTAGTGTTTGGATTATGGTTAGTGTCAGGGATAGCATTATTATTAGTGTTAGGTTTAGGGCTCGAGTTAGCATCAGGGTTAAGGTTTAGTTAGGGTAATGATATTTTTAGGGTTAGGTTCAGGATAGGTTTAAGGTAATGGATAGGTAAGTTTTAGTGTTAGTTGTAGGGTCAGACTGAGGATTAGCATTAGGGTTATGGTTAGGCTTAGGGTAATAGATAGGTTAGAGCTAGTGTTAGGGGTATGGTCATAGTTAAAGTAAGAGCAAGTGTTATGGTTAGGTTTAGGTTTAGTGCAAGGATTAAATTTAGGGTTAGATTTAGTGTAAGGGTTAGGGCTATGTTTAGGGTTCAAGTTAGGCTTAAAGCTAGGGTTGGTTCTTGGATTAGCACTAGGTTTTGGGTTATTTTGGGGCTCTTCTTATGAATACAGCTAATGCAAAATCTACAGTTACAATTAGGGCTAGTTTTAGGGTTACATTTTGGACTAAGTATAGTTTTACGATTATGTTTAGATTTACGGTGATGTTTTTAATTAGGGTTAGTGATAGGGTCAGAGTCAGAATCACAATTCATTTTATGGTTCGGGATAGGACTCAAATTAGGGGTAGGCTTAGGACGAGATATAGGGTTAGGTTTTGGTTTAGGTTAAGGGATAGAATTAGTCCTATGGCTCTGTTTTGTTTTAGGACTAAAGCTAAAGTTAAGGGTAGTTTTATGATTAGTGTTAGTGTTATTGCTAATGATAGGGTGAGTTTAGGCTTAGGAGTAGATTTAGAGTTATGGTTAATTCTAGGGTTAGGGCTATGGCTAGTGTTAGAGCTAAGATTAGGGCTAGTGTTTGGGTTATCATAAAGGATAGGGTTAGAACTAGGAATAGGGTTATGGCAAGAGTTAGAGTTAGTCTTAAAGCAAGAGTTTGAGTTAGCGTTAAGGCTAAATTTGGGCTAGGAATAGGTGTAGGATTAGTGTTAGGCTTAGGCCTAGGATTAGGTCTATCTTTATGGTTAGGTTTAGGGTTAGGTTTAGGGGAAGGGCTGCCTGGTTGATTTTCATCTTCATTTCCATTTACCCATAGGTGTCAAAATGAAGTGAAAACTTAAAATACAAAGTGTTAATTATAGTGAACAATTGAATTGAGAAAAACATAGCTTGGGACAATACTAAGGCGGAATAAAAGATGAATCCTGCCTAGTATAAAAGAAAATTGAACAAAACTAACTTTCACTCTAACATTAACTCTAAGCCTAGCACTAGCAATAACCCTAAACCTAACATAACTCTAAACATAACATTAACACTAACCTGATCAGAGAACCATTGATCCTAGAATTTCTGCACTTGAGGAGCATTGTGGGGCAAGCTAAGTGATGAATCCAATGCAACATCCAACAAATCTGACCAAATCATTATGGAAGGTATTTCAGTAAATGCATATTTTCCTGTTTTCTACTAAAGCGCTCTCAGATTAAGTTGTTTTTGCATGCTTAAGCATAGGCCTACTTTTACAAGGAACATACCAGAGTCCACACAGAGAAATGATATAGTGTGTGAAATTTCAAGCAGCTGGCAAAAACCCTGTTTGATTTTCAACTCCATTAACTTTCCCATATAGGTCAAAATGAAGTGAAATTTTAAAATACAAAATGTTCCTGACAGTGAACCTGTGAAAGAAGAAGGCCTAAACCTGGGGAACAGAGTAAACGTAGCTAAAAGATAAATCCTGCCAAGTATCAAAAATTTTGAATAAAACTAACTCTAACCCTGACACTAGCTCTAACCCTAGCTCTTCCCCTAACCCTAACTTTTTTATGAGACTTTTTACTGTAGAAATTCCAAATTTTGGCAGCCTAGTGGGGGAAGCTAAGGGATGAATGCTGCACAGTGTCAAATAAATCTGTCAAAAAGTTGATGGAGTATATCAGTACATGCATATTTCTCTGTTATCTCCTAAAGGACTCTTTGATATAGTTGTTTTTACATGCTTCAGCATAGGCCTACTGTCACAAGAAAAAAACCAGAGATAGCTCACAGAGAATTGATGAAGTGTGAAGTTTCAAGCAGCTGGCACCAATGCTGTTTGATTTGCAGCTCCATTTCAATTTACCTGTAGAGGACAAAATGAACTGAAACTTTAAAATACAAACTGCTCCTTACAATGAACCATTGAACCTAGGAGGCCCAAACATGTGGAGTATAGTAAGGGTAGGAGAAAAATGAATCCTGCCCAGTATCAAAGAAATTTGAACAAAACTAACTCTAATCCTAATGGTAGTTTTAACACTAGCCCTAACATTATCCTTAAGCCAAACTCTAACCTGTTTGCAAAACTGTTGATTCTAGAAGTCCCATTTGTGGGGAGCCTTGTGGGAAAGCTATCAGTTGAATCCTAAGCAGTATCAAAGAAATAGGACCAAATAATCAAGTTGGTATTTCAGTTCATGTGTATTTCTCTTTTTTCTGCTAAAGGACTCTCAGTTAAAGTTGTTTTTGCCATCTTCATCTTAGGGCCACTTTCACAAGAAAAAAAACCAGAGAGTTTTCACAGAGAACTGATTCAGTGTTTGAAGTTTCAAGCCACTAGCAGCAATCCAGTTTGATTTGAACCTCCCTTTACATTTACCTATATAGGTAAAAATGAAGTGAAACCTTAAAATACAGAGTGTCCCTGATAGTGAACCATTGAAATGAGAAGGCCCAAAACTGAGGAGCATATTAAGGCTAGGTACAAGTTTACTCTTTCCAAGTATCAAAGAAATTTGTACAAAACTTACTCTCATCCTAACACTACATCTAACCCTAGCTCTAATCCCAAAGCTAACACTAACCATAACCTGAGTAGAGAATAATTCATCCTAGAAGTCCCACACTTGCAGAGCTCTGTGGGGCAAGCTAAATAATGAATCCTAGTCAGAATCAAACAAATCTGATACAATTATTATGGGAGGAATTTTAGTGCATTCATATTCCTTGCTTTCTCCTAAAGGGCTATCAGATAAAGTTGTTTTTTGCATGCTTCAGCTTAAGCCTACCATCACATGCAACATACCAGAGTGTCCTCACAAAGAATTGAGGGTGTGTGTGTGTGTGTGTGTGTGTGTAGTTTCAAGCAGCTAGCATAAACACTGCTTGATTTCCATATCCATTTACATTTACTCATATAGGTCAAAGTGAAGTAAAGTGAAAATATTAACTGTTCCGGACACCAAAACTTTGAACCAAAATGCCTAAACCTGGGAAACAGAGTAAAGTTAGTTGATGAATCCTAGATTGCTTCAAGGAAATTTGAATAAAGTAATTCTAATCCTAACACTACCTCTAAACTGAGCCCTAATTCTAACCCTAAACATTAACATAGCCCTATTTCTAACCCTAAATTTAAAAATAATTTTAAACCACTGCCCAAACCCTAGCTCTAACTCTATCATTACCGTAACTCTAACCCTAACCCTAATGCTAAATGTAGCCCTAACCCTTACATTTACCCTAGAACTGTTCTAACCCAAACAATCACCCTACTTCTAAATCTAGCTCCAACCATAATACTTACAATAAACCTAACCTTAACCCTAGGCCTAATCATAACCATATCTATTACTTTAAACCTAATGCTAATTTGAGCCTTAACACTAAACCTTAACCAAAACCAAACCCTAATCCTGACCCTCAACCTAATAATGCACCTATCTATAAAACTGATCTTTAACCTAAACCTAACCCTTACAGTAGACCTATTCATAACCAAACCCTATGACTACCTTAACTGTAATGCTAGACCTGACATTAGCCCTAGCCTTAATCCTAACCCTAGCCCTAACACAAACCCTCATCTGAGCCGTAAACCTAGCTTTAATCCTAACCCTCACCCTCACCCTAACCCAAGACCTAATCATAATCATTACCCTAGCCCTAGCATTATCTTTAACTGTATTAATTACCCTAAACATAACCCTTATCCAAATGCTAACCATAAGACTAACCCTAACCAAATAACTATCTCCAGAACTATCAATTACCCTAAACCTAATCTAAACCCTAAAACGAACCTTATCTTTACCCTAACCATAACCCTAACTCTAATTTGAGCCTAATCTTAAACTCAAACCTAAAACAAGACTAACACTGCCCCTGGCCCTTATAATTCCCCTAGCTCTAAACCTGACTCTTATACCTAACACTACAATAGACCTAGCCATAAATCTTTCCCTAAAACTATCCCTAAATGTAACCCTAGACCTGACATTAGCCCTAGCCATAATTCTAACCCTAACCCTAAAACAAACCCTAGCCCTAAACATAGCCTTAATTATAATCCTAACCCAAACTCTTGGACTAACCTGACATTAATCCTAGCCCTAATCTTAACAGTAATTTATTCCTATCCCTAATAATAGTCCTAAGACTAACTCTAACTCTCACATTAGATCTTTCACTTGTTCTAACCCTATCCTTTAACATAACCATAACCCTATCCCTAACCCTTGCCCTATCCTTTGTCCTAGCACTAACATTAGACAAAACCTAACTCTAAATTAACCCCTAATCTGAAGACTAGGTCAAAACCTAACACTATCCCAAACCATAATACTAATCCTAAAACTAGCTCTAACCCTAGCCCTAGCCCTAAAACAACACCTAGCTATAGTTATAACACTAACCATTAACCTAATACAAATACTAACCTTAAACCTAGCCCTAGCCTTAGCTCTAATATGATTTGTAAGCCAAAACCTTAAACTAAATCTGAACCTGACACTGACCCTAACACTACTAGGTATAAATATCACCCTAACCCTAAACCTAACCCTAACACTAACTCTAGCCCTTAACCCCAAACGTAGCCCTCAACATCACCCTAGTACTTACATTAGCTGTAACCCTAAATCTGTCTCAAACTTAACACCAAACCTACCTTAATCCTAGGTTTAACCCTAGCCGTATTCATAACCATAAACCTAGCCCTAAAATAATTTTGAAGTCTATCCATTACCATAACCAAAACAATAACCATAATGATTATCCTAGGCATGAACTCTAATCTTTACCCAATCTATAACCCTGAACCTAACCTGAACCTAAACCTAAATCTATCATTACCTTAACCATAACACTAACACTAATTCAAGCCCTAACTTTAAACCTTAACCTATTTTAAACCCTAATCCACACCTTGGATCTAATAAAACCCTTAACTGTAAACTTGAACATAACCCTACACCTAACCCTTAACCTATATGTAGCCATAATCCTAACCTTAAAACTATCTGTAACCATAATTCTGGACCTCCCTAGTTATAATCCTATCCTAAACCTAAAACAAGCCATAGCCATCATCCTAGCCCTACACCTAGCTTTTATCATATCCCTAACCCTAACCATACCCCAAACCCAAATTGTAACCCTCACTCTACTTTTATACATAGCTATAATGCCATCTCTTACCCTAAACTTAAACATAACCCTAACCTTAACTCTAGGCTTAAGTCAAACAATAAACCTAACCCTAATCCTAGCATTAATTTAGCACTATCTCCAATCCTAACCCTAAACCTAACTCTCGGCCTATAACTATCCCTAGTTCTAACCCTATGCCGTACCATAACCCTATCCATATCCCTAACCGTTTCCCTATCCTTAGTCGCAGCCCTAACCCTAGATCTAACCCTAACTCCAAATCTAACCTTAATCCTAAGCCTAAGCTTAACACTTACACTATCACTACACCTAACCCTAAACCAAGCAATAACACTAACCCTAAACATTAACTAAAACCAAAACCTAACACTAAACCTAGTCTTATCCCTAACCTTAATTTGTATTCTAACACTAATTTTAAAACTAACACTGACCGTGACTTATATCCTAACACTCAAACTAGCTCTAAGCACCATACTCACCTTAAACTGAATGCTAAGAATAAACCTACCAATAATTTGAGTCCTCTTCCTAACACTAAAACAAACCCTGAACTGACTCTTATCCTAACACAAAGCCTAGCTATAAATATCACTCTAAACTTAAACATATCCCTAACCCTATCACAAACACTAATCCTATGCCTAATCTTAACCCAAACACTAGCCCTGATCTGAGCCCTAAACCAAGATTTAACCCTAAGTCTAAGCATAACCATAGCCCTAAACCTAGTTCAAAATCAATCCCTTACCCTAAGCAAACCCCTAAACCTGAAGGTAACCCTAGACCTATCCCTAATTTTTAGGATAACCAAACCTTTAACTCTATTAATATCGCTAACCCTAGCTCTCATTTTAGGTCTAACCCTATACCAAATTCTAACCCTAACCCTGACCCTTATACTTACCCTCCCACTGATCCTAGGTCTAACTCAAACACTAACTTTAACCCAAAACCTATGGTAATCCTATCCCTAGACCTAACCCTGAGGCTAACTCCCAGCCTAGTCCTAACCATAGCTCAGAACCTAACCCTTACCCTAAAAATTAACCCTAAAGCTAACCCTAGTTCTAACCCTTAGCCTAACCCTAACTCAAGACCTAAACCTAGACATAACCTTAACTCTAACTGTATACATTACCATAAACATTACCCTTATGCTAATGTAGCCCTAGGCCTAACCCTAAATCTATCACTATCCCTCAAACTGTCAATTACCCTAAACCTTAATTGAACCCTAAACCTAACCTTTTCATTACTCTAATGCTAACCTTAATGCTAATTTGAGCCCTAACCCTAAACTCAAACCTAAAGCAAAGCCCAACACTGACCATGACATTAATAATTCCGCTAACTCTAAACCTGAGTATAACTCTATACCTAACCCTTACACTAGACTTAGCCATAAACCTATCCCTAAAATTATCCTTAACCATAACCCTATACCTGAGTTTAGCCCTAGCCATAATCCTAGACCTAACCCTTGCACAAACCCTAGCCCTTATCCTAGCCCTAAACACTACCTTAATTATAAACCTAACCCTAACCCTAGGCCTAAACCTAACAGTAACAATAGCCCTAATCTTAGCACTAATTTAGCCCTATCCCTAACCCTAACCCTAACCCAAAGACTAAATCTAACTATCAACCTAGCTCTAACTCTAGTTCTAACCCTAATTTACTGGGAGCCTAATCATAGCCTGAACCCTAGGTTTAACCCTAGCCCTATTCATATTCCTGGCCATAACCCAGATCTAACCCTAACTCTAAATCTAACCTTAACAATAAGCCTAAGCCTAAACTTAACCCTAGCTCTAATCTTAAGGCTAATCCTTAAACTAGCCCTAACCCTAGCCCTAGCTCTAAAACTAAACCAAGCCATAGACCTAACTCTAAACCTTAATATAAACCAAATCATAATCCTACACCTAGCCCTAACCCTAGAAATAATTGAAGACTTAAGGTGAACCCTAGAACTAACCCTCACCCTGACTCTGACCTTAACACTAACCCTAGGTCTAAACATAAACGTAACCCTAAACCTAAACCTAACACTAAACCTAGTCCTAACCCCAACACTAAAGTTAGACCTAAACATAACCCCAGTACTTACGTTAGCTTTAACCCTAACCCTAGACCTAACTTAAGCCAAACCCTAGCCTTATTCTGAGCCCGAATCCCAGCTTTAACCCTAAATTTAATTCTAACCCTATCACTATTTGTAACCATAACCCTAGCTGTAACCCTAGCTCTAAACCTATCCATTAGCCTAACCATAACCATAACCCTAATGCTAACTCTAGGCTTAAACCTAAACCTATCTCTAATCTTCACCCTATCAATTACCCTAAATCTAACCTGAAACCTATACCTAACCCTATCATTATGCTGATCCTAAACTTAATGCTAATTCAAGTCCTAAATGTAAACCTTAACCTATCCAAAACAGTAATTATGACCATGACCCTAATAATACCCTTAGCTCTAAACCTGACCCGAACTCTAAACCTAATGCTTACAAAAGGTGTAACAATAAACATAAGCTTAAACTATGTTTAACCATAAACCTACACCTGAAATTAGCCCTAACCGTAATCCTTGCCCTAAACCAAGCCTTAATCCTAAACTGAACCATAACCTGAGCCCTAACCCTAATTCTAACACTCACCCTAGCCCTAAACCTACCTATAACACCATCCCTAACCATAAACCTAAGCATAACCATAAACCTAGCCCTGACTTGCACCGTAACACTAGGCTGAAAACTAACACTAAGCCTAGCGCTAATCTTAGCCCTAATTCAATCATATCCTAATCCTAACTGTAGCTCTAAGACTATAACTCTTGCCCTAGCCCAGCCCTAGTTCTATCCTTAGCCCTATCCTAACTCTAGATCTAAACCTAACTCTAAATCTAAACCTAACTCTAAAGTTAACTGTAATCAAAGGTAAACCAAACCTTAACACTACCCCTAACCATAATGCTAATCCTAAAACTTGCCCTAGCCCTGGCCATAAACATAAAACAAAACCAAGCCATATCCCTAACCTAAACACTTAAACTAAACAAAACCCAAACCTTACACCTAGCCCTAACCCTAAGTCTAAAAATTACTCTGACCGTGAGGCAGACTCTAACACTAATCCTAGCTCTAATCATCACCCTAACTTAAATTAACCCTACACTAGTCCTAGCCTTAACCATGATGCTAAAATTAGCCTTAATGTAACATAATTTGTACATTAATCATTGTCATAACCTTAGCCCTAACCTTAACACAAATCCTACCCCAAATTCTAATTCTAACTCTAGCTTAAGCCCTAATCTTAAACCTAACACTAGCCCTAAACTTAATGCAAACCTGAGCCCTAATCCTAGCTCTAACCCTATCCCTTAACCTAAGCCAAACCCTAAAACAAATGGTAACCCCAGTCCTAACCCTAATCCTTAGCCTAGCTTAAACACTAACAGTATTACTAGTTCTAACCCTAGCCCTCATTCTAGTCCTAACCCTAACCCTGACCTTATTCTACCCTGAAAGTAATCCTATGTCTAAACCTGACCATAAACCTAAACCAGAACCTAACACTAGCCATATTGGTAACCCTATATTTATACATAAGCCTAAAACTAGACCTAAACCCAAAGCTAATCCTAAATATAGCTATAAATCTAGCCCTAGATCTAAATAAAATTCTAGCACTAGCCCTAACACTAAACCTTAATCTAAACCAAACACTAACTCTAGTCTTAGACCTAACCCTAGTCCTAATTCTGGCTCTAACTATAAAACTAACTGTATCCTGAACACTGACCATGATTGTAACACTTAAACTAGCTTTAAACCTGACACAAATCCAAAACCTAGACCTAACAATAGACCTAGCTATAACACTAAACCTAAAATTAGCCCCAAACAAAATCTAGATTTTACATTACCCATAGTCCTAAACCTAGCCCTAAAACTAACACAAAATCTATAGCTGATCCTAGGCCTAAACATAACTCTAAGCATAAACCTAAGCCTAGCCCTAAACATAACCCTAACTCTAACCCTAACCCTCTCCTTAGACCTAGCCCTAGCTCAAATCCTAACCCTTACACTAAACATAAACCTAGCCCTATTCTAAATCCTAAACCTAAACCTATCCCTAATCCTAATCTTAACCCTAGCCCAAACATTAGCTCTAACCATATCCATTACCCTAACCCTATCCCTAACCCTTATTAAAACCCTATCCCTAACACTAAACCTAAATCTAACCATAATCTTGAACTTAGAAATGAACCTAAACTTAACACTCGCACTATCCCTAAACCTAGCTCAAACACTAACCCTTATTCTAACCTAACCATAACCTTAACCCTAAACTAACATTTACCCTAACCCTAACACTTACACTAAACCAAACCCTAGCCCTATCCCTAAACCTAACCCTAATCCTAGACTTAATACAAACCATAACCTAGCCCTGAAACTATCCATTACACTGAACATAATCCCAACCCTAATACTAACCCAAACTGGATCGCTGAAACCTAACCCATCTGTTACCTTAAACCTTAAATAAAACCTAAAGTAAACCCTCCCAATACCCGAACTCTAAACCTAACCCAACGCTAATACGAGCTCTAACCCCTTAACTTTACCATAAAGCAAATTCTAACCCTGACCCTGACTGTGACACAAATAATAACTCTCACTCTAAAGCTTACCTTTAACATAAACCTAACCCTTACACTAGACCTAGCCATAACCTAACCCTAAAACTATCCTAACCATAATCCTAGACATGATATTAACCCTAGCCCAAGTCATAGCCCTAATCCTATCAGAAAACCTGCCCCTGATCCTAGCCCTAATCCTTGCCTTAATCCTAAACATAACCATAACCCTAGGCCTAATACTAATTCTAAACCTCACCCTAGCCCTAAACATAGCTATACCACATCCATTCCTCTAACTTTAACCCTTACCCCAGTACTAACCCTAACACTAGCCCAACCCCTAGGCTTAACATAAAACTAAACCTAGGCCTTATCCTAGCCCTAATTTTGCCCTAAACCTAACCCTCAGCCTACTCATAAGAATAACTCTAATTCTCACCCTAGACTTATCACTAGTTCTAACCATATTCCTTACCATAACCATAAGCCTATCTCTAACCTTAGCACAAGCCTTAACACTAGATCAACTATAACTCTAAATCTAACCCGAAAACTAAGCCTAAATTCACTCTAACACTAGCCCTAACCCTGACTCTAATCCAAAATCTAGCCTTAACCATAGCCCTATCCCTAAAACAAAACTGAAACATAACCCTAACCATCACCCTTAATTTAAACCATAACCTAACCATACACCTAGCACTAAATTTAGCCCTAATTCAAGTCCTAAACAAAACACTAAAACTAACCCTGACCCTTACACTGACACTAATTATGACCCTTGCTCTAAACATCACCCTAACCCTAACCGTAAAACTGGCATTAATTGTAACACTAGTTCACACATTAGACATAGACCTAACCCTAGCCCTATCCAAGTAAAAACCTAGCCCTTATTTGAGATTTAACCCTAGTTTTAAACCTAATCCTAACCCAAAACCTCCCCTAAACCTTACCCTAACCCTAGGCAGAAACCTAACCATAAACCTAGACTTATCACTAGCTCTAACCCTATCCATTACCCTAACCATAACCATAACCATAACCCTAGTGGTAACCCTAGGCATAACACTAAACTTATTGCTAACCATAACCTTATTCATTAACCTAAACCTAACCTGAACCCTAAACCTAACCCTATCATTACCCAAAACCTAAACCTAATGTAAATTTGAGCCCTAATCCTAAACTTAACCTAAGTCAAACCCTAACTCTGACGCTTCCCATAATAATATACCTAGCTCTAACCCTGACCCTACATATAAAGCTAACACTTATACTAGACCTAGCCAAAAACCTAACTCTAAAACTCTTCCTAACATAACCATAGACCTGACATTTGCCCTGGCTGTAATCCTAGCCCTAACCTTAACAATAATCATAGCCCTAACCCTAACCCTTACCCTAGCCCTAATCCTATCTATAAACCTAGCCCTAAACTTAGCTCTAATACTATCAATTAATCTAAACATAGTCCTAATTTTAATGCTAACCCTAGGCCTAAATCTAACCCTATGCCTAAATGTAACCCTATCCATTATGCTAAAACTACCTGAAGCATAAACCTAACCCTATCATTACGCTAACCCAAACCCTAATGCTAATTTGAGACCTAAGGCTAAACGGTAACCTAAACAAAAACCTAAAAATGACCCTTAACCTAATAATACCCCTAGCTCTAAATTTGAATTTTACCCTAAATCTGATCCTTACACTTAACATAACCTAAACCTAACCCTAAAACTATCCCTAACCATAAACCTAAAACTAACATTTGCCCTAACACTAATCCTAGCCCTAACCAAAACAGAAAATCTAGCCTCATCCTAGACCTTAACCTAACCTTAATCCTAACTCTAACAAAAGCCTAGCCATAACTCTAATTCTAACTTTCATCCTAGTCCTAAACCTAGCTCTAACCCCATTATTTACACTAAACCTAACCATAAGCCCAAAAGTAACACCAGATCTAAACATAAAAAAACCTAGCCCTATTCCTAGCCCTAATTAAGCCCTATACCTAACCAAACCCTAAGCCTAGACCTAAAATTAACCTTCACTGTTGCCCTAGCCCTATCCCTAGTTCTAACCCTATTTTTATAATAACCTTAATCCTAGCTATAAATCTAGAACTAATGCTAGCCATATCCTTAGACGTAGACCTTATCCTATATCTAATCCTACCTCTAAATCTAACTCTAAACCTAAGACTAGTGTTAGGATTAGGTTTAGGAATAGATTTATTTCTAGTTCTAGACTTAGGTTTAGAGTTCGATTTAGAGTTAGGATGACTACACTAGTTCTAAACCTAATGCTTATCTTAATACTAGCCCCAACCATAGCCCTAACCTTAATACAAAACCAAGCCATAGCACTAACTTTATAGCTTAAACTAAAAGAAAACCTAACTCTACACCTAGCCCTAACCCTAGCCTTAATTCGAGTCTAAACCTTAACCCTAAAACTAACCCTGACCTTAATTTTGATCCTAATACTAAACCTAGCTCTAAAAAATCATGCTAAGGTTAAACCAAACTGTAACACTAGACCTAGTCCTAACCACAATCTGATAATTAGCCCAAATCATTAACTCTACAGCAACATTGGCTGTAACTCTAAACCTAGCTTTAACTCTAACCAAAATTTAGCCCTAATCTGAAACCTAACTCTAGCTTTAACATTAAAACTAATCCTAACACTAGCCCTAACCCTACCATAAATGTAGCCCTAAACCTAGGTCTAACCCTAGTCCTAACCCTAATCCTATTACTAGTCCTAACCCTAGCCCTCATTCTACCTCTAACCATAACTCAAACCTGACACTTATTCTGATTCTAATGGTAACTGTAGACCTAAACCTGACCCTAATCTTATACTGAACCCTAACACTAGAAATAAAACTATTTCTAAACCTAACCCTAACACTAGCCCTGGACCTAAACCTAATCCTATATCTAGCCATAACTCTACCCCTAGATATAAACAAAAACCTAGGCCTATCCCTAATAATAAACCTTAACCTAACTCAAACACTAACCCTACACCTTGACCTAACCCTAATGATAATTCTGGCTTTATCCCTAAAGCTAATTCTAACCTGAACACTGTTCCTGACCCTAACACTAACTCTAGCTCTAAACATCATGCTAACACTAACACTAACCCTAGCACTAGTACTAGTCTTAACACTAACCCAAAAACTGGCCAAAAACATTACCCTAATTTGTAAATTAGCTTTAGCCCCAACACTAGCCCTAAACTAACCCAAAATCTGTCCCTAATACAAGTGCTAATCCTACCTTTAGCCCTATCAACAACCCTAGCCATAAGCCAGTCCCTAACCCTTCCATAACCGTAGCTCTTATCCTATTTGTTACCATAAGCCAAACCATCAACCTAATGCTAACCCTAGTCCTAACCCTAAGGAATAGCCTAACCCAAATCCTAACCCTATTACTCATATTAACCCTAGCCATCATTCTAGTTCTAACCATAACCCAAACCCTAATCATAACCCTGAAACTTATACTGACCCTAACACTAACCAAAGGTCTAAACCTGACCCTAAGCCAAACCCGAACCTTAACATTAGCCCTACTGGTAATCTTATAACTAAACCTAAACCTTACACTAGTCCTAGACCTAAACATAATCCTAAATCTAGTCATAACTCTAGATCTAGACCTAAACAACAATTTTTCCCTAGTCCTAACAATCATTCTTACCATAACCCAAACACAAATGCTACTTCTACACCTCAGCCTAGTTCTAATTCTGGCACTAAACCCAACATTCACTGTAACATGAACACTGACCCTGACCCTAACATTAACCTAGCAACAAAGCTCACCGTAACTCAGAACCTAAACCTAATACTACACCTAGCCATAACCCTAACCCTAAAACTAGCCCTAATCATAACCCTAGATTTTAACTACACATGGCACTAACCCAAGGCCTAAAATAACACAAAACCTAGCCCTAATCCTAGGCCTAATCCTAGCCATAAATGTAAGTTAACCATAGCCCTATCCC
Source organism: Marmota monax (assembly GCF_021218885.2). Lineage (NCBI taxonomy): Eukaryota > Metazoa > Chordata > Mammalia > Rodentia > Sciuridae > Marmota > Marmota monax. The sequence continues at coordinate 292,255 of NW_026692694.1, read as the reverse complement.
TAACCCTAACCTTACCCTATGACCTAACCTTAGCTCAAAGCCTCAACTTTAATCTAAACATAACCCTAGCCCTATTCCAAACAATAACATAAACCTAGTCCTAATCCTACCCTTAACCATAGCCCTAACCATAGCTCTAATTTTATACTCTACCCTAACCCTAGCCCTTATCCTAACCATAACAGTATCCCTAATACTAGCTCTAATCCCATCCATTACCCTAACCATAATCATAACCATAGTTTAACCCTAGGCTTAACCCTAACACTATCACAATCTCTAAACCTATCCATTAAACAAAACCATATTTTACTCTAATCCTAAGTCTATTCATTACCCTAACTCTAACTCTAACCCTAACACTTTTAAAGCCCTAAACCTAAACCTTAATATAAACTGAACCATAAGCCTTACCCTGACCTTAATAATACATCTAGCTCTAAACTTGACCCTTACTCTAAATCTAACACTTACAGTAGACCTAAACATAAAGATAACCCTAACCGTATCTCTAAACCTAGTCAAAATCTTAAAGTTAACACAAGCCCTAACACTAGCACTAATCCTATTCTTTACCCTGAATATAAACCTAACCCAAATGCTAACCCTAGGCCTAACCCTAATCCTATTGCTAACACTAACCCTATCTATTACTCTAAACCTAACCTGAACCCTAAACCTAACACTATCCATTACTTTAACCATAAACCTAATGCTAATTTGAGCCCTAACCCTAAACCTTATCCTGAACCAAACCCTAAACCTGACTCTGACCATAGTAAAACACCTGGATCTAAACCTGACATTTACCCTAAACCTTACTTTCCACTAGACCAAGCCATAAACCTAAAGTCAACACTATTCCTAACCATAAGTCTAGACCTGACAATAGCCCCAGCTCTAACCCTAACACAAACCCTTACCCTCAACTTTGACCTAAACCTAGCCTTAATCCTAACCTGAACACTCACCCTATACCTATACCTAATTTTAACTCTTGCCCTACCACTGAACATAGCCACAACCTCATCTCTTCCCCTATAACTAACCATAACAGTAAAACTAACCCTAATTCTAGCCCTAACCATGGGCCTAACTCTAATACTAAACCTAGCACTAATCTACATTAATTTAGCCTTAACCCTAAACAAATCCGTACCTCCATCCCTTAGAATAACTCTAACTCTCAAACAAGCCCTATTTCTATTTCTAAACCTGTCCATTATCATAACCCTAACACTTGCCCTAAACTTAGCCCTTACCCTACATCTAACCATAACTCAAAATAATGGTTATAAACTCTAAATCTAACCCTAATCTTAAGCCAAAACCTCACCCTACCTCTAGCTGAACACTATCACTAATCATAAAACTAACACTAACACTAGCCATAGCTCTAAAAACAAAATTGAGCAATTACCCTAACACTAAACCTAACCTAAACCAAACCTAACCTTCAACTAGCCATTACGCTAGCTCAAATTCAAGTCCTAAAACTAAAACTAACCCTTACCCTGACTTATATCTTAACACTAGGTCTATATATCACGCTAACCATAAATCAAATGCTAACACCATTCTTATCCCAAACCCTAACCCTGCAGCTAACCCTAATATTAAACCTAGTTCTTACATTATCCATAGTCCTAACACTATCCCTAATGCCCAAACAAAAATAGCCCTAATCTGAGCCCTAAAACTAGATTTAACCCTAACTCTAACACTAACACTAACCATAAACCTAACCCTAACCCTAGCTCTAAGCCTAGCTCTAACCCTATCCCTTAACCTAATCCATACCCTATTCATAATGCTAAACCTACTCCTAATCATAATCCTTAGCCTAAATCAAACACTAACCTATTACTAGTCCAAACCCTAGCCCTCATTCTAGATGTAAACCTAACCCAAAACCTAAACCTAACCTTCATCCTTATTCTGACCATAACACTAACTATAAGTCTAAAACTGACCCTAACCCTAAACTGAACCCTGAAACTAGCCCTGCCTGTAAACTTTTACCTAAACCTAACCCTAAAACTACCCATAGACCTAAACCTAATCCTAAGTCTAGCAATAACTCTAGCTCTAGACGTAAAGAGAAACTTAGTCCCAGCCCTAAAAATAAACATTAACCTAAACCAAACAATAACACTACACCCAGACCTATACCTACTACTGATTCTGGCTTTCACCCGATCTCTAATGTGAACACTGACGCTGACACTAACACTAAACCTAGTTCTAAAAATGACTCTAAGCCAAAATATAAACCTAACACTAGAATAGCCATAACCCCAACCCTAAAACTAGCCCTAATTAGAACCCTAGATCTTACATTACCCATAGCACTAACCCTAGACATAAACCTAATACAAAACCGAGCCTTAATCCAAGGCCTAAATGTAAATGATCCTAATTCTAAAACTAGTCCTAACCCTAAGCCTAACCCTCACCTTGGGCTTAACCATATCTCAAAGCCTAACCTTTGGCCTAAACATAACCCTGGCCTTATCACTAAAAATAACCTTAACCCTAGCCCTAACCCTCACCTAACCCTAACCCTATACATTACCCTTATGATAACCCTATTCCTAATGCTAACCCTATGACTAACTGTAACCCTATCACACCCTAAATCTCTCCATTACCCTAAACCTACACTTAACCCTAAATCTAAACATATTCATTGCCCTAATCCTAACTCTAACCCTAATGCTCATTTCAGACCTATCCATAAATTGTAACCTAATACAAACCATAATCCTGACCCTGAACATTAAAATACTCCTAGCTCTAAAACTGACCATTACCCTAAACTTAACACTTACCCTAGACTAAGACATATACCTAATCCTAAATCTACTTCTAACTGTAATACTAGACCTGACAATATCCTTAGCCCTAAATCTAGACCTAACCCTACAACAAACCCTGGCCCTAATCCTAGTTCTAAACCTAACCTTAATCATAACCCTAACCCTAACCTTAGCCCTAATCCTAATTCTAACTCTCACTATACCTCTGAACCTAGTTATGCCACATCTCTTACCCTAAACTTAGCCCTATTGCTAGGCCTAACCAGAACACAACCCTAGTTCTAATCCTTGAACTGATTTACCCATATCCCTAAAACTAACTATAACTCTAGCCCTAAGACTAACTCTAACTCTCACCCCAGCCTTATGACTAGTTCTATCTCTGTCATTTACCGTAACCATAAACCTAGCCCTAATCCTTGCCCTATATTTAGACCTAGCCCTAACCCTAGAACTAACCCTAAATCCAAGTCTTAACCTAACCCTAAGCCTAAGCCTAAAAAAAAAAAAAAACCACTAATCCTAATGCTAATCATATAACCTAAGACAAAAACAAAACTTTGTAATATGGGCTGAGGATGTAGCTCAATTGGTAGTTCATTCTCCTGGCATGCATGGAGTGCTGTGTTCCATCCTCAGAAACAATAAATATATAATTAAAAAAAAAGAAGTTGTGTCCATCAAAAACTAAAAAATAAAAAATATTTTAAAATTATCTCTATCTATCTATCTATCTATCTATCTATCATCTATCTATCTATCTCTTTCCAAAAAAAAAGAACAATAGTCCTAATCTTAAACCTTAACTTAAAATAAATCCTAACACTACACCTAGACCTAACCCTAGGCCTATTTCGAGTCCTAACCATAACCTTAAACTAAACCTGACCCCGAATCATACCCTAACACTCACTCTAGGTCTAAACACAACTCTAAAATTAATTCAAACACTAACAGAAACCCTAGCTTTAATTCGAGTCATAACCCAAACCTTAAAACTAATCCTGGCACTGACTCATATCCTAATAATCACCCTAGCTCTAAAGATCACCCTAACCTTAAACTGAAACCTAAAAGTAATCCTAGCACTTATTTGAGTCCTAAACCTAACTCTAAAATGAACACTGTCTCTGAATCATATCTTAATATTAACCTAGCTATAAATATCACCCTAACATTAAACCTAACTAACCATAACACAATGCCTACCACTACCCCTAACCATAATTGTAACCTAGTTCTTACATTATCCATTGCCATAATATTAACCCTTACCCTAACACAAAAATTAGCCCTAATATGAGCCCTAAACCTAGATTAAACCTAACGCTAACCCTAACTATAGCCCTAACCCTAGCTCTAAGCCTATTCCTTACCCAGAGTGAAACACTAACCCTAATGGTAACCCAAGACCTATCCTTAATCCTTAAGCTAACCAAAGCCCTAACCCTATAATTAGTCATAACCCTATTGTCACTCTAGCTCTAACCCTATTCCAAACCTTAATGTTGACCCTTATTATTATTTTCCCCTAACACTAACCCTAGGTCTAAACCTGGCCCTAAACCTAGACCAAACCATAACACTATCCCTAGACATAAACCAAATCCTAAATCTAGCCTTAATTCTAGCCCTAGATCTAAACAAAAATTTTTCCCTAGCCCTTAAATTAGCCCTTAACCTAACACAAACATGAACTCTACACCTTGACCTAAACATATTTCTAATTCTGGCTGTAACCCAAACTCTAACTCATACCCAACACTGACCCTGCCTTTAAGAGTAAACCTAACTCTAAACTTGACCCTAACCAAAGTCTAAACCTAACACTAGATCTAACCAAAATTCTAACCCTCAAACTAGCACTAATCATAAGCCTAGATCTTACATTACCCACATCCCTAACCCTGGTCCTAAACCTAACATAAAAAGTTGAGCTAATCCTAGGCCTAAACATAACACTAAACCTAACCGTAACCCTATCCCTAACCTAAAACTTGATTAGTCTTAACCCTAGCTCAAAGCCTGACCATTATCCTAAACATAAAACTACACCTATCCCTAAATATACTCCTAACACTAGCCCTAATGCTAAACTTAACCCTAGCCCTAAACCTAGCTCTAAACATACCCATTACCCTAAAACTAACCCTAAACATATTGATAACACTAGGCCTAACCGTAATCCTAAACCTAACCAGAAAACTAACACTAGACCTAAACCTAAACATCACACTTGCCATAGACCTAACTGTAGCTCAATCCTAACCCTTACCACAAACCTAAATATAACCATAGCCCTCACCCTAAACCTAAACCTTAATCAAATACTAACCATAACACTATGCCTACATCTAACCGTATCCATTACTCTAACCCTAACCCTACCCCTAATGATGATGCTAGCCCTAATTAAATCCTAATCCTAAACATAATCTAACCTTATCCCTATACCTAACCCCAAACCTAACCCAAGCCCTAGCCCTAACCTTAGCTCAAAACCTAACCCTTACACTAAACAGAATCCTAATATTAACCCTTTTTCTAACCCTAAACCTAATCCTAATTCAAGACCTATTCCTGACATAACCTTAGCCCTAACCTTAGCTCTAACCCTATTTATTATCCTAACCATTACCCTTACCCTAATGCCAACCCTAGGCCTACACAAACCCTATCGCTAAACATAACCCTATCAATTACAGTAAACCTAACCTGAACCCTAAACAAAAATCTATCATTACCCTAAACCTGACCTTAATGCTTATTTGGGCCCTAACCCTAAAACCTAACCTCAACCAAACTTTAACCTGATCCTGACCCTAATAATTCCCCTACTTTAAACCTGACCCTTAACCCTTAAAGTAAACCTAGCCATAAAACTATTCCTAAAATTTTCCTCTCCCCAGCCATACTCCACACCTGACATTAGCCCTAGACCTAATTTCAGTCCTAAGCCTAACAAAAATCCGAGCACTTATCCTAGCCCTAAACCTAGATTAATCCTAACCCTAACCCTAACCTTAGCTCTAACCCAATACTAACCCTAGCCCTAATCATAGCCCTAATTTCAACCTATCTTTAAACCTAACCCTAACCCTAGACCTAAGAATAAATATAACACTCATACTAGCTCTATCACTATTTCTAACCCTATCCCTAAACTTATTCATAACCCTTTCCCGATCCATAGCCCATGCACTAAACTTAGATCATAATCTATCTCGAAATCTAACCCTGACCCGAAGCCTAAGCCTAAACCTAACACTAGCCCTAACACTAAAACTAATCCTAAAATTAGCCCTAACCTTAGCCATAGTGCTAAAACAAAACTGAGCCATAAGCTCTACCACTAACCCTTAAACTAAACCAAACACTAACCATATATCTACCCCTAATCCTAGCACTAATTCAAGTTTTAAGCCAAACCCTAAAACTAACCCTGACACTGACTCTGAAACTAACACTAAACCTAGCTTTAAATATCACCCTAATCCTAGCCCTAACCCTAACACTAAACCTAGCCCTAATCTTTACCCTAAAATTAGCCTTAATCGTAACCCTTGTACTTACATTAGCCATAATCCTAATCCTTGCACTAACTTAAGCCAAATCCTAGCCCTAATCTGACCTTTAACCCTAACCTTAACCCTAACATTATCCCTAGCCCTTCATAACCATAATCCTTGTCCTAGCTCTATACATTACCATAATAATAACCCTAACCCTGATGCTAACCCTAGGCCTAAACCTAACCCCATCTATAATCCTATCCCTATCCATTTTCCTAAACCTAACATTAACCCTAATTCTATGCCTATCATTACTCAAACCCCTACCCTAATGCTAATTCAATCCCTAATTTTAAGCCTTAACCTATTCCAAACTCTAAACTAGACTTTCACCTTAATAATAACCCTAGTCCTAAACCTGACCTTAACCCTAAACTTAAGCCTTACACTAGACATACCCATAATCCTAACCCTAAAACTATCTTTAAACAGAATTCTAGACTTGAAATTAGCCATAATTCTAGTACTAGCCCTAACCCTAAAACAAAACCTAGCCCTCATCCTTGCCCTAAACCTAGCCTTAATCATAACACTAATCCTAACCCTTATTCTAAACATCACCCTACCTCTAAAACTAGCATAACACCATCCCTTACCCTAAACTAAATTCTAAATCTAACCCTGATTATATGTTTAAACTGAACACTAATCATAGACCTAATCCTATCCCTAATTTAGCCCTATTCCTAACCATAACCCTAACCTTAGCCCTAAGACTAACAATAATTCTCACACTAGCCCTATCCCTAGTTATAATCCTAGCCCTTACCATAACCCTAACCCTATCCCTAACCTTTGCCCAATCCTTAGTCCTAGCCCTAACCCTAAGCCTAAGCCTTACTCTAACACTAAACCTAATTCTAACACTAATCATAAACCTATCCCTAACCCTACCATTAGCAGTAAAACAAAACTGAGCAATAGCCCTAACCCTAAATCTAACTTAAATCAATCTCTAACACTACACCTAGACCTAACCATAGCCTTAATTGGAGTCCTAACCCTAACCTTAAAAGTATACCTGACACTGACTCATATACTAAACTCACCCGAGCTTTAAATACCATCCTAAACTTAAACCAAAACTGAACAGTAACCCTAGCTCTTATGTGCTAAAACTAACCCTAGATATAAATGTAACCCTAACCTTAAAGTTAACCCTAACATTAAAACTGCCCATAACCCTAAACCTAACACTAAACCTAACCCTAATTGTAAAATTAGTTCTTATATTACTGATTGCCCTAACCCTAGCCCTAACCCTAACACAAAACTAGCCTTAATCAAAACCCTAAACCTAACTTTAACCAAAACCCTACCCTAACTATAGTTTTAAACTTAGCTCTAACTCTCTCCCTTACCCTAACTGAAACCATAACCCTAATGGTAAACCTAGATCTATCCCTAATCTTTAGGCAAACCAAAATTCAAACCCTATTAATAATCCTGACCCTAGCCCTCATTCTAGCTCTAATCCTATCCCAAACACTACACTAACCCTAACACTTATTCTGACCCTAACATAAACCCTAGGTCTAAAACCAACCCTAAACATAGAGCAAACACTAACACTGGCCATACCACTAACTCATACAAAAACCTAACTCGAACCTTAGGCCTAAGACTTACTCTAACTCTCACACTATCCCTATCTCTAGTTCTAAGCTTATCCATTACCTAACCCTAGCCCTATCCCTTGCCCTATCCTTAGGCCTATCCCTAACCCTAGATGTAACCCTAACTCGAAATCTCACCCTAATCCTAAGCCTAAGCCAGACACTAAAACTAGCCCTAACCCTAATTCTAATGGTAAAAATAGCCCTAACCCTAACCATAGCAGTAAAACAAACTGAGCAATAGCCCTAACCATAAACCTTAACTTAAACCAAACTCTAAAACTACACATACACCTAATCATCACCTTAATTTTAATCCTAACACCATCCTTAAATCTAACGCTGACCGTGACTCATATTTTAACACTCACCTTAACTTTAAACACCCTCCAAACCTTAAACTAAAACCTAAAAGTAAATCTATTCTTAAATTTAGTCCTAACCTTAACCCTGAGCCTGTCTACTATCCTAACATTAACCATAGTTATAAATATCATCTTAATATTTAACCTAACACTAACACTAGACCTAACCCTAACCTGAATGCTAAAACTAACCCTCATTTTAACCCTAGTTCTGACATTAGCGATTGTTCTATCATTAACCCTAAATCTAACCACAAAACAAGCTCTAATCAGAGCCCTAAAACTAGATTGAAACCTAAGCCTAACTCTAGCCCTAACCCTTGCTCTAAGGCTAGCCCTTACCCTATAAAAAACCCTAAACCTAATGGTAGCCCTTGACCTATGCCTAATTCTTGGGCTAACCAAAATCCTAACCTTATTAATAGTGCTGACCTTAGCCCTCATGCTAGTTCTAATTCTATTCCAAACCCAAATGCTAAGCCTGAACGTTTTCCTGACCCTAACACTAGATTAAAACACAACACTAACCCTGGACCTAAACCTAATCATAAAGCTAGCCTTATCTCTAGTCCTAGACATAAACAAAAACCTAGTCCTAGGCCTAAAAATAACCCTTATCCTAACAAAAACACTAACACTACCCCTAGACTTAAACCTAATCCTAATTCTGGCTGTAACCCTAACTTGAACTCTAACCCCCACTGACCCTGCTTTTAAGAGTAAACCTACTTCTAAACCTGACCTTAACTGAAAATCTTAATTTAACACAAGTCTTGTAATTACCCTAACCCTAAAACTAGTCCTAATAACAATCCTAGTTCTTATGTTACCCTCAGTTTTAACCCTAGGCCTAAACCTAACACAAAACCTAGAGATAATCCTAGGCCTCAACCTAGCCCTAAGCATAACCCTAAACCTAACCCTAGCCCTAACTCAAACCTAATCCTCACCTAAGTCCTTACCCTAGCTCAGAACCTAACCCTTACTATAAACACAAACCTAGAACTATTCATGAATCTAACCCTAAACCTAGTCCTAACCTTAACACAAGCCCTAACCCTAGCTCTAAACTTACCCATTACCCTAACCATAACCCTAAACCTAATTGTAACCCTAGCCTTAACCCTAACCTAAACCTAAACAGAAAACTAAACGTATACCTAACCCTAAAGTTATACTGGCTATAGCTCTAACCCTAAATAAATCCCTATCCCTTACCATAAACCTTAACATAACCATAGACCTAACCATAAACATAAACTTAAATCAAGCTCTGTCCCTAACCCAAAATCTACCTCTAACTGTATTTTTTACCCTAACCCTAAACCTAAACTTAATTATAACCATTTCCCTAATGCTAACCCTAACCCTAAATCTACCATAATCCTATACCTAAACATAACCCTGAACCTAACCCTTTCTCTAAAACAAATCATAGCTCAGAACCTAACTCTGACAAAAAACATAACACTAACCCTAACCCTAGTTCTAACCCATACATTAACACTAACGCAAGACCTAATCCTAACCATAAGTCTAGTGATAAACTTAGCTCTAACTATATCTATTATCCTAATCATAACCCATATCCTAATGCTAATGCTAGGCCTAAACCTATCTCAAGACCTAATCCTAACCATAACCTTAGCCCTAAACTTAACTTTAACCCTAAACAAAACCCTTTCCCTAATGCTAACCCTAGGCCTAATTCTAAACCTATCACTAACCCCAACCCTATCAATTACCCTAAACCTAACCTGAACCCTAAATCTAACCCTATCATTACCCTAACCATAACCCTAATGCTAAATTGAGCCCTAACCCTAACTCAAACCTAAAAGAAACCTTAACCATGACCCTTACCCTAATCCCCTTGATCTAACCTAACCCTTAACCTAAACCTAATCCTTACATTAGACATAGCCAAAACTTAACACTAAAACTATCCATTACCATAACCCTAGACCTGACATTAGCCCTAGATTTGATATTAGCCCTAACCCAAACACAAACCCTAGCCAATATTAGCACTAAACATAGCCTTAATCATATCCATAACCTTAAACCTAGGCCTAACTTAAAATCAACCCTATCCCTAATCTTAGGCCTAACATAGCCCTATCCTTAACCCTAACACTAATCCTAGCCCTAAAACTAAGTCTAACTGTCTCCCTAGCCGTAAAACTTGTTCTAAACCTATCCCTTACTGGAACTCTAAACCTAACCCTAACCCTGTGTCTAACCCTAGCCATTTCCTTAGCCCTAGATATGACCTTAACTCTAAATCTAACTCTAATGCAAAGCATAAGCCTTAAACTAATACTAACCCTAACACTAACCCTAAGGCTACTCCTAAAACATGACTTATATCTAGCCCTAGCCCTAATACAAAACTGAGCCATAGCGCTAACCCTAAACCTAAACCTAAACTGAACCCTAACCCTGAACCTAGCCCTAACCCTAGCACTAATTCTAGTTTTAAGCAAAATCCTAAAAATAGCAATAACACTGATTCTGACGCTAACACTAAACCTAGCTTTAAACATCACCCTAAACATAACCCTAAAGATAATACTAGACCTAGCGCTAACCCTAACCCCAAAGCTAGCCCTAATTGTAACCCTAGTACTTACATTAGCCATAACTCTAACCCTAGCCCTAACTTAACACAAAACCTAGCCAATTTGAGCCCTAAATCAAGCTTTAATCATAACCCTAACCATGAACCTAAACCTAGCAATAATAATAACCATAACCTTAGCTCAAACCCTAGTTCTAACCCAATCCATTACCCTAACCATAATCCTAACCATAATGCTAACTCTAGGCCTAAACTTTACCATATCCCTAATCCTAACCCTATATATTACCCTGAACCTAACTTGAAACATAAACCTAACTATATTGTCATGCTGAACCTAACCCTATTCCAATTCAAGCCCTAAATTTAAAAATTAACCTATCCCAAACACTAATCACAGCCCTGACCCCAACAATACCCTTAACTCTAAACCTGACCCTAACACTAAACCTAACCCTTAAACTACATCTAACCTAACCCTAAAACTATCTTTAACTGTAAAGCTGGATCTGAAATTATCCCTAGCACTAATCCTAGCCCTAAACCTAGTCTTAATCCTAATCTGAACAATAACCTGAAGTTTAACACTAATTTTAACACTGACCCTAGCCCTAAACCTAGCTATAACCCCATCCCTTACACTAAACTTAACCATAACCCTAAACTTAATCCTAATCTTGAACTTAACAAAAACCTTTTCCCTAACCCTAGGCTGACCCTAACAATAAGCTTATCACTAACCATAATTATTCCTATCCTAACCCTAAACTTACCCTAAAGGCTAATTCTAACTCTTGCCCTAGCCTTATCTCTAATTCTTTCCTTAGTCCTAGCCCAACCCTGGATCTAAACATAACTCTAAATTTAAACCTAACTCTAAATTTAACCATAACCTCAATCCTAAAAATTATCCAACACTACCCCTAACTATAATGCTAATCCTAAAACTTGCCTTATCCCTTGCCCTAGTCTTAAAACAAAAGCAAGCCATATTCCTAATCATAACTTTTAACTTAAACCAAAAAAATAAAAATAAACCTACACCCAGCCCTAACCATAGCTCTAAAAATAACCCTGAACCTGACACTGATTCTAACACTAATCCTAGCTCTAAACATAACCCTAATCTTAAATTAACCCTAACACCAGACCTAGCCTTAACCCTAACGCTAAAACTAGCCCTAATCTTTACGCTAGTTTGTACATTTGTTCTTGTCATAACCCTAGCCCTAACCCTAACAAAAATCCTACCTCTAATTCCAGTCCTAACCCTATCTTAAATCCTAATCTGAAACCTAACACTAGCCCCAACCCTAACCCTAACCCTAACCCTAACAGAAGCCCTAACTTTAGCTCTAACCCTATAACTTACCCTAAGCCAAACACTAAACCAAATAGTAACCCTATTTCTAACCCTAATCCTTAGCCTAACTTAAACACAAAAGGTATTACTAGTCCTAAGCCTAGCCCTCATTCTAGTTCTAACCCTAACCCTGACCCTTATTCTGAACCTAACAGTAATTCTAGGTCTAAACCTGACCCTAACCCTAGACCAAAACCTAACACTAGCCCTACCAGTAAGCCTATACCTATACCTAACCATAACACTAGACCTAGACCCCAAACTAGTCCTAAATATAGCTATAATTCCAGCCCTAGACATAAGCAAAATCCTAGATATAGCAATATCAATAACACTTAACCTAAACTAAACACTTACCCTACCCCAAGACCTAACACTAGTCCTAATTCTGGTTCTAATCCTAAGTCTAATCCTATCCAGACACTGAACCTGACCCTAACATTCACCTATCTCTAAAACTGACCCTAACCCAAAACATAGTCCTAACACTAGACCTAGCTATAACCCTAACCCTAATACTAGCCCTAAACATAACCCTTGCCCTAAACCTATTTTAACACTAATCTTAACTGTAACAGTAGCCCTAACCCTAACCATAGTCCTAACCCTCTAGGCCTAAACTTTTTTTTTTTAATTTTTTATTGTTGGCTGTTCAAAACATTACATAGTTCTTGATATATCATATTTCACAATTTGATTCAAGTGGGTTATGAGCTCCCATTTTTACCCCATATACAGATTGCAGAATCACATCAGTTACACATCCATTGATTTACATATTGCCATACTAGTGTCTGTTGTATTCTGCTGCCTTTCCTATCCTCTACTATCCCCCCTCCCCTCCCCTCCCCTCCCTCCCCTCTTCTCTCTCTGCTCCCTCTACTGACATTCGTTTGTCCCCCTTATATTATTTTTCCCCTTCCCCTCACTTCCTCTTGTATGTACTTTTGTATAACTCTGAGGGTCTCCTTCCATTTTCATGCATTTTCCCTTCTCTCTCCCTTTCCCTCCCACCTCTCATCCCTGTTTAATGTTAATCTTCTTCTCATGCTCTTCGACTCTACTCTGTTCTTAGTTACTCTCCTTATATCAAAGAAGACATTTGGCATATGTTTTTAGGGATTGGCTAGCTTCATTTAGCATAATCTGCTCTAATGCCATCCATTTTCCTGTAAATTCTATGATTTTGTCATTTTTTAATGCAGAGTATTACTCCATTGTGTATAAATGCCACATTTTTTATATCCATTCATCCATTGAAGGGCATCTAGGTTTGTTCCACAGTCTAGCTATTGTGAATTGTGCTGCTATGAACATCGATGTAGCAGATGGTCTAGGCCTAAACTTTGACCTAAGTATAATCCTAATGCTAACCCTAGCTTAACACTAACCCTAACACTAACCCTTGCCTTACACCTAACCCTACCTCAAGCCAAACCCTTACACTAAAAGTTACCCTAGCCCTATCTTAAACAATAACACTAACCCTAGCTCTTATCCTATGCTCAATCCTAGCTCAAACTATAGTTCTAACCCTGTCAATTACCCTAAACCTAAAGTAAAACATAATTGCAACTCTATCCCTTACACTAAACTTAACCCTAAAAATAAATATATCCCAAGAACTAACCATAAACCTAAACCTCACAATAGTCCTAACCCTAGCTTAAATATTAAGCCTTACATTAAACATAATCCTAAGACTTGCCTGAATCCATACCCTAACCCTAACTCTAACCCCAAATCTAACATCACCCATCACACTAAACCTAACCATAACTGTAATAAAATATCAAGCAATAACCCGAACCCTAAACAAAACCCTAACCATAAATATATCCCTACACCTAAACATAAACCTAAACCTCTCCCTAGCCATTACCCTATCTCAAAAACTAACCCTTACCCTAACCTAACCATAACACTAGCCCTAAACCTAACACTTACAGTAAACCAAATCTAGTCCTATCCCTAAATCTAACTCTTATTTTAGACTTAATCCAAACCATAACCTATCCCTAACCCTAGCTCTAAATCTATCCATTATGCTAAATATAATTCAAACCTAATGATAACCTTAACCCTGTTGCTAAGCCTAACCCATCCTTTACTTTAAACCTTATCTGAAACATAAACCTAACATTATCTATTACCCTAACACTAAGACTAAACCTAACACTAATTCAATCCTTAAGCCTAAACATTTACTAAAACAAATGCTAACCCTGACCATTTCCCTAATAATACCCCTAACTTTAAACCTGACCCTTACCCTAAACATAGTTCTGACACTAGACCCAGCTATAACCTAACCCTAAAATTATTCTTAATCATAATCCTAAACTTGACATTAGCTCAAGCCCTAGATATAGCCATGAACCTAACAGAAACCCAAGCCCTAAACATAGCCTTAATCCTAACCTAAACACTAACCCTAGCTCTAATCCTAATTCCAAACCTCACCCTAGCCCTAAAGCCAGCTATAACCCCACACATTCCCCTAAACTTAATCCTAACCCCAAGGTTAATCCTATACCTAGCCCTACCACTATGCCTAACCTAACACTAACCCTAGCCCTAATCCTAGCCATAATTTATCTTTAAACCTAACCTTATCCCTAAGCCTAGACTTAAATCTAAATCTAACTCTGGTTCTAGCTATTTCCCTAGTTGTAATCCTATTCCTTACTGTAACACTAACGCTAGACCTAATCCAAACCATGGATATAACACTAACTCTAAATCTAACCCTAACCCTAAACCTCACCCTAACACCAGTCCTTTCCCTAACACTAATTCAAAATCTAGCCCTAACCCTAGCCCTAGCACACCTCCCCCAAAAAAACAAACAAACAAACAAAAAACACAAACATACAAACAAAACAAAAAACAAACAAAAACAAGCAAACAAACAAACAAACAAACAAAAAAAAACAGAGCAATAGCTTTAATCCTAACCCTAACCCATAGATGTCAGATGAAGTGAAACCTTAAAACACTAACTGTTCCTGACAGTTTACCTTGAACTGAGATGACCCAACCTGGGAAACATGGTAACGCTAGGTAAAAGATGAATTCTTACCAGTATCAAAGAAATTTGAACAAAACTAACTTTAACCCAAACATTAGTTCTAACCCCAGCCCTAACCTTAATTCTAAAACTAAACCTTTCTTGTTTATAGAGCTTGATCATAAAAGTAAAAACTTGGGGTGCCTAGTAGGGCTAGGTAACAGATGAATTTTACCCAGTGTCAAAAAATTCTGACCAATAATTGGGGAAGGTGTTTTAGTACATGCCTATTTCCCCAGTTTTTTTCCTAAAGAGCTCTTGGATAAATTGTTTTTTCATGCTTCAGCTAAAGTTGCTTTCACAAGGAATAAACCAGAGCATGCCCAGAGTGAAGATTGAGTGTGGGAAGTTTCATGCAGCTAGCACAAACCCTGTTTGATTTCCAGCTATAAAACTGACCTATAGGTCATAATGTAGTGAAAACTAAAAATTCAAACTGTTCCCGACACTGAACCATTGAACCTTGAAGGCTCAAACTTGGGAAGCCTACTAAGATTGGTCAAAGAAGAATCCTGTACCTTATCAAAGTAATCTGACCAAAAAAGTTCGAAGGTCTTTCAGTACATGTGTACTTTGCTTGCTCCTAAAGCACTCACAGATAAAGTTGTTTCTTTCTATTTCAGTTTGGAGATACTTCACAGGAAACAAACCAGAGAATGCTCACTGAGAACTGATTGAGTGTGTGAAGTTTCAACCAGCTAGCACAAACCCTGTTTGATTTCCAACTTCATTTCCATTCACCCCTATAGGGCAAAAAAAGAAGAGAAAAATGAAAATTGAAACTGTTCCTGAGAGAAAACCCTTTCATGTAGGAGGCCCAAATATTTGGGGTATAGTAAAAATAGGAAAAAAGATGAATCCTGCCCAATATATTAGAATTTAAAAAAAAAAAAAAAAAAAAACTAACTCTAACAATAACACCAGGTTTAAACCTAGTCCTAAGACTAAGTCTAACTCTAAACTAATCTGTTTAGAGAAACTTTGATCATAGAAGTTTCAAAATTGGGGAGTCTAGTGGGTCAAGCTTACAGATGAATCATGAGCAGTTTCAAAAAAATCTGACAAAATAATTGGGGGAGCTATTTCAGTATATGCATATTTTACTGTTTTTCTCCTAAGGTGTTCTCAGATAAATTTGCATTGCATGCTTCAGCTTATTACTAATTTCAAAAGGATACAACCAGAGCATGCCCACAGAGAACTGATTGAGTGTGTGAAGTTTCAAGAAGTTAGCACCAACCTTGTTTGACTTCCAGCTCCATGTCCATTGACCCATGTAGGTCAAAATTAAGTAAATCCATAAAATAAAAATTGTTCCTGTCAGCAAAAATTGAACCGAGAAGCTGATACCAGGGGAATATTGTAAGGCTAGATAAAAATGTATCCTGCCAAGTATCAAAAAAATTTGAACAAGACAAACTCTAACCCTAAAACTAGACCTAATTCTAACCTAACCTGTTTAGAGAGCCTTTGATCATAGAAGTCTCAAAGTTGAGGAGCCTAGTGAAGCAAGCTAACAAATAAATCCTGCCCAGTATCAAAAAATCTGACCAAATAATTGGGGGAGGTAGTTTAGTACATGTATATTTTCCTGTTGTCTCCTAAAATGCTCTCACATAGTGTTGTTTTGCATGCTTCATCGTTGGGATACTTTCACAAGTATAAAACCAGAGCATCCTCACAGAGAACTGATTGAGAGTGTGAAGATTCAAGCAGCTAGCAAAAACCCTGTGCAATTTTCAGCTCCATTTCCATTTAACCATATAGGTCAAAATGAAGTGAAACATCAAAACAAAAACTGAAATAAGCAAACCAGTGAACATAGAAGGCCCAAACCTGGAGAACATAGTAAGGCTAGGTAAAAGATAAATCCTGCCTAGTATCAAAGAAATGTGAACAAAACTACTTCAAACCTAACACTAGATCTACCCTTAATCCTAAACCTACAGCTCACCCTAGCTTCTTTGGAGAAGCTTGGATCACAGGAGTCTCAAACTAAGGGAGCCTTGTGGGGCAAGCTAACAGATAAATCCTTCAGTGCATCAAAGAAATCTGAGCAAATAATTGGGGGAAGTGTTTGTTTAAGGACATGCATATTTTGTTGATTTCTCCAAAAGTGCTCTGGGATAAAGTTGCTTTGCATGTTTCAGCTGAAGGCAACTTTCTCAAGAAACAAACTAGAGAGTGCACACAGAGAACTGACTGAGTGTGTGCAGTTTCAGGCAGCTAACACCAACCCTCTTTGATTTCATGCTCCATTTCTCTTCAACAAAATAGTTCAAAATAAAGTGAAATCTTAAAATACAAACTGTTCATTAAAGCGAACCATTGAACTGAGGAGGCCCAAACCTGGGAACATAGAGAGGCTAGGTAAAAGATGAATCCTTCCCAGTATCAAACATACATGAACAAAACTGACTCTAAACCTAACACTAGGCTTAAACCTAGCCCTTACCCAAATCATAAACCTAACCCTAATCTGTTTAGAGAAATTTTTATCATAGAAGTCCCAAATTAAGGGAGACTAGTGGGGAAAGCTAACAGATGAATCTTGTGCCTTATCAAAAGAATCTGACCACATATTTTGGGGAGTTATTTAATTTCATGTATATTTCCCTGTTGTCTCCAACAGTACTTTTGGATGTAGATGTTTTTGCATGCTTCAGCTTTGAGAAACTTTCACAAGGAAGAAACCAGAGTGCCCACATAGAACTGATTGAATGTGTGCAGATTTACACAGTGAGCACAAACCCTGTTTGATTTCAAGTTTCATTTCCATTTACCCGTATAGGTCAAAATGAAGAAAACCTTAAAATACAAACTTTTCCTGAAAGCAAACCATCAAAGTCATAAAGCCCAAAGCTGGGGAAAATAGTAAGCCTAGGTAAAAGATGAATTATGCCAAGTATCAAATGAATTTGAACAACACATACTCTAACTCTACCAGTAGATCTAACCCAACCCTAACCTAATTCTAACCTGTTTAGAGAATCTATGGTCATAGAAGTCCCAAACTTGGGGAGACTAGCAGCACAACTTAACGAATGAATCTTGTGCAGTGTCAAAGGAATTTGATGAAAAATTGGGGAAGGTATTTCAGTACATTCACATTTCCCTGTTTCTTTCTTAAAGTTTTCATGGTTGAATTGTTTTTCATCTTTCAGCTTAAGGTACTTTCACAAGGAACCACCAGAGAGTCCCCACAGAGAGCTAATTGAGTGTGTGAAGTTTTAAGCAACTAGTACTAACTCTGTTTGATTTCCACCTCCATTTTCATTCACGTATATAGGCCATAATAAAGTGAAACCTAGAAATTCAAACTGTTCCTGACAGTGAACTGGCAAACCTTGAATACCCAAACTTGGGGATCCTACTAAGACTAGGAAAGTGATGAATCTTGTGCATTATCAAAGTAATCCATGAAAAAAAAATTGATGCTTTCTCCTAAAGTGCTCACAGATAAAGCTGTTTCTTTCTAATTCAGCTTTGGGCTACTACCACAGGAAACAAATGAGAGAATGTGCCCTGAGAACTGATTGAGTGTGTGATTAAAGCATCTAGTACAAACTCTGTTTGGGTCCAGCTCAATTTCCATTCATTGCTATAGGGCAAAATGAAGTGAAACATGAAAATTAAAACTGCTCCTGACAGCAAATCCTTTTACTCAGAGGCCCAAACATGGGGAGCATAGTAAGAATAGGAAAAAGACAAATCCTGCCCGATATCCAAAAGGTTGAAAATAACTAACTCTAACCCTAATGCGAGTTCTAACACTAACTCTAAGCATAAACCTAAGCCTAACCTGTTAAGAAAACTTTTGATCATAAGAGTTTTAAACATAGCAAGACTAGTGGGGCAAGCTTACATATGAATCCTGCACAGTATCAAAGAAATCTGAGCAAATAATTGGGGGAGGTATTTCAGTACATGCATATTTCCCTGTTTTCTCCTAAAGTGTTCTTGGATAAACTTGTTTTGCATGCTTCAGCTTATTGATACTTACACAAGGAAGAAACCAGAGAGTGCCCACAGAAAACTGTTGAGCATGTGAAGTTTCAACCAGCTAGAACCAACTCTCTGATTTCCAGCTCCATTCACATTTACCCATATAGGTGAAAATGAAGTGAGACTTTAAAAACAAACTATTCTGAACCTCAAACCTTTGAACCCAGAAGGCCCCAAGCTGGGACACATAGTAAGGCTAGGTAAAAGATATATCTTCCCAGTATGAAAGAAATTTGAACAACAACAAAAAAACAAAAAACAAAACAAAACAAAACCTCTAACCTTAACACTAGCTCTAAAGCTAGCCTTAACCCAAACTTTAACAATAACACTTACCTGTTTAGAGAACCATTGATCCTAGAAGTGCCAACTTTGGGGAGCCTAGTGGAGTAAGTTAAAAATGGATACTGTGTAGTATCAAAGAAATCTGATCAAATTGTACTTATTTCAGTAGATACATGTTTCTCTGTTTTCTCCTTAAGGGCTTTTGGTAAAAGTTTCTTTTTCATGCTTCAACTTTGGTCTACGTTATAAAGAATGAAACCAGAGAGTGCACACTAAGAACTGATTGTGTGAAATTTTAAGCACCTCCAGCCAAACCTGTTTAATTCCAGCTCAATTTTCATTCACATCAATAAGCCATAATGAAGGGAAACCTTAAAATACAAACTGTTCCTGAGAGCGAACCATTGATCTGACAAGGCCCCAAATGGTAGAGCATAGTAAGGCTAAGTAAAAGATGAATCCTGCCCAGTATCATAGAAATTTGAAAAAAAAAAAAAAAAAACAGAACACAGAGGCTTAACTTGCATGTCACCAGACTGAGCTCTGGACACAACACAAAGTCACTCCAGAACCACCCACCTCACCAAAAACCATACATGGGTAAAGATGGAATCCATCTTGCAAAATCTTACTCGCCATCTATCAGTGGGCATGTCTACCAGCTTTGTTCTGCAGCTTATCAGGTACCTGGTTTCCAACTCCCCTACCTTCAGCTGTGATAACTCAAGATTTTTATAACAAGCCTTAGGGGAATGTAGCTATCAATGCGGAATAGGAACTCTACATGCACCTGGTTGCCAATTCAGAGACTAAGAGTAGGAATGCTCCAGGTAGAATCTCAAGCCCTCCCACCCTGACTACCTCCACTACCCTGAGCAAAGAGACTCAAGATAGGAATCAATCACTCCACCTATTGCAAGAAAATAAAACAGAGTTCTGAGAGACTTTTTTTTTCTTTCTTATTTTTCTATTCTTGGGCTTCTCATCCATTCTCCTCTACCCTTCCCACTCTGGTCCTCACAACCTCAACATATCTGAAACCAAGAACTTTCCATGAAATTGGATTTTAAGAACTGAATCACTAGAACTGTATAATATAGAGGAATTGCATAGGCCCCACATCACCACCTCTTTTTTTGCTCTATTTTCTTTCTCCCTCTATTTATTTCTTTCCTTGTTATTTTTCTTTCTCTCCCTATCCTCTTTTCAGCCTCATTACTTTTACTATTTTTGCATAGGGTAATTTTATAAATACAGATAAGGTGTTGGAATTTATACCTTTTTTTTTCATAAATTCCACCTGTCTATTCATTAGAGTTCTCCTCCAAAGTTTCTAAGTCAGATTAATCACATATCCTCATTTCTTTCTCCCTTAACATAGCATCCTACCCCTGACCCTCAGTTCTCTGTACACCACAAGAAATGGTTTGCTTTTTATGAAATTAATGACTATATTCTAAGTAATAGCCAACATCTATAGACAAAGTCTAAATATAAATGTATTTATAATGGTTAGGCTTATCTTCAGGTTAGGGTTAGATTTAGAGTTAGGTTTTGATCTATATTTAGAGCTAGGGCTAAGGATAGGGCAAGGATTAAGACTAAGGTTTGGGTTAGGTTTAGGATTATGGTAAGGGATAAGGTTAGAACTAGTGATAGGCTAGTATGACAGTTAGATTTAGTCTTAGGGCTGGGTTTTGGTTAGGATTAGGTTTTGGGATAGGGCTAAATTAGGGCTAGTGTTAGTGTTAAGTTTAGGCCTTGGGTTAGGGTTAGATTTAGGATTATGTTTAGGGTAAGGTATTGGGTTATGGCTAGGTGGAGGGCTAGGGCAAGGGTTAGTATAAGGGTTAGGGCTAGAGATAGGTTTAGGGTTATGATGAAAGCTAGGTTTGGGGCTAGGTTTAAGGCTAATGTTTGTGTTAGGGTTAGGGCTAGTATTAGGGCTAGGACTAATGTCAGGACAAGGTTTACAGTAAGTGATAGATTAGTGTTATGCCTATGGCTTGTTCCAGTGTTGGTGTTAGGTTTATACTAAGTGTCACTTTTAGAGCTAGGCTTATTATTTGGGTCGAGATAAAGTTGAGGGTTTGGGTTAGGTTAGGGTTTAGGTTTAGGACTTGAATTATCATTAGAGTTTCAGGTTATGATAATGAAAGAGTTTGGTTTAGGGTTTAGTATAATGGATAGGGTTAGGGTTAGGCCTAGGGTTAGCATAAGGGTTATCATTAGGGTAATGGATAGTGTTAGACCTAAGATTAGGAGTAGGGTTATGTAGAAGATTTGGGTTATCATTAAGGTAATAGATAGGGTTAAACCTAAGTTTAGGGGTAGGTTTATGTATAGGATTAGTGCTTTATTGGGGTTAGGGTTAGATTTACGTTTAGGGTTAAAGCTAGGTTTAGCATCTGGGGATGTGGCTCAAGAAGTAACATGCTTGCCTGGCATGCACTGGGCACTTGGTTTGATCCTCAGCACTACATACCAAGAAAATAATGATGTTGTGTCCACTGAAAACTAAAGCCTAAATATTTTGAAAACTAGGTTTAGGACTCGTATTAAGGCTAGATTTTAGGTTAGGTTAGGGCTAGGTTTAAGGCTATGGCTAATGTAAAAAGTAGTGTTATGATAGAGCTAGTGATAGAGTCAGGGATAGGACTATGTCTAGTCTTAGGGTTAAATTTACAGTTACAATGATGTTTATAGCTAGGTTTAATGTTAGGATCAGAGTTAGAGTCCAGATTAGTTTTCAGGTTAGGGTTAGGACTAGAATTAGAGATAGGATTAGGGCTAGGTGTAAGGTTAGGGTTATGATTTGGTTTTCTTTTAGGGCTAGTGGTAGAGTTAGAACTAGTTTTAGGACTAGGGCTAGTGTTATTGTGAGGTTTATGCTTAGGTTTAGAGTTAGTTTTAGACATAGGTTTAGATTTGGCTTTGAGCTAGGGGTAAGGATAGGGCAAGGATTAGAGCTAAGCTTAGGGCTAGATGTAGTGTGATGGTAAGAGATAGGGTTAGAACTAGGTATAAGGCTAGGACAAAAATTTGAGTTAGTCCTAGGGCTATGGTTAGGGTTGGGTTAGGGATAGGGCTAAATTATGCCTGGGATTAGGACTAGGGTTAGTGTTAGGATTAGGCCTAGGTTTAGGGCTAGTGTTATGGTTAGGGTTAGGTTTAGGGTAAGGGATGGGATTATAGCTAATTTTAGCACTAGGTTGAGGATTAGGTTTAGGGTTATTGTTAGGGATAGGTTCATGATTAAGGTAAGCTTTATGGCTAGAATGTGGCCTAAGGTTTGTGTTAGGATTAGGAAAAGGATTAGAGCTAGGGCTAATGTCAGGTCTATGGGTATAGTTCAGGAGAGTTTTGGTTTAGGTTTATAGCTAAGTCTATTGTAAGTGTCAGGTTTCTTTTTAGGGTCAGGTTTAGAGCTATGGGTATTACAAGAGTCAAGGTTAGGTTTAGGGTTTTTATTACATTAAGGTTTAGGTTTAAGGCTCCAGTCATCATTAAAGTTAGGGATAGGTTAATGATAGTTTTAGGTTTAGAGTTCAGGTTAGGTGTAGAGTAATGGATAGGGTTATTGTTAAGAATAGATTTAGAATTTGGCCTAAGGTTAGCAGAAGCATTAGTGTTATTATTATGGTAATGGATAGCATTAGAGCTAGTGACAGGGCTAGTGTTATGCTTAGAATTAGGTCTAGGGTTAGGCCTAGGTTTAGGGTTAGGACTACAGTTACCTTTAGGGTTAAAGATAGGGTAGAGCTTGGTTTAGGGCTAGGTTTTGCAATAGGTTAGGGCTATGGCAAATGTAACAACTTTGTAATGTTTAGGGCTAGTTTTAGGCTTAATGTTAGAGCTAAGTATAGTTTTGGGTGTTAGGTTTTGGTTAGGGTGATGTTTAGAGCTAGGTTTAGTGTTTGTGTCAGGGTCATTGTTCAGTTTAGGGTTATGGTTAATGTGAAAGCCAGAATTAGGACTTGGGTTAAGACTAGGGGAACGGTTAGTTTTTGGCTTTAGGATAAGGTCATTATTAGGGATTAGGGCTAGGTTTTTCTTTAGGTCTAGGGCTTGAGTTATTGATAGATAAAAATTAGGCTTACATCTAGGGCTAGGGTTAAGTTTAGGTGTAGTTATAAGATTAGCAATAAGGCTAGCATTAGGTTTCAGTTTAGGGTTAGATTCAGGTTTAGACCTAAGATTAGTTTTAGAGTCAGTATAAGTGTCAGGGTTAGTGTTAGGTTTGGGTTATGGTTAGAGCTAGAATGAGAACTAAGTTTAGGGCTACTAATAGGTTTAGTGTTTGGGTTAGTTTAAGGAATAGAATTAGGATTATTATTAGAATTAGCATTAGATTTAAGGTTTGGCATAGGTAAGGGATAGGGTTAGAGCTAGGGTTTGGGCTAGGATAAGGGTTAAAGCTAGGTTTAGAGCTCAGATTAGGGCTAGTTTTGTGTTAGAGTTATGGCTAGGGTTATAGTAATGGCTAATGTAAAAACTATGGTTTGGGGGTTAATTTTAGGGATATGGTTAGGGGTTAAACCTCTAGTGTTAGGATTAGGTTAAAGATTAGGGTGAAATTTACAGCTAGTATTAGTGTTAGGTTAATAGGTTCAGGTTTAGTTTTAGGGTTAGGGTTAGGACTCAAATTAAGGCTAGGGTTACTGTAAGGGTTCAGTTTAAGGTTAGGGTGGTGTTTAGAGCTGGGTGAGTGTTAGAATATAAGTCAGTGTTAGGGTTAATATTAATATTAAGATTAGGACTCGAATTAGGGCTAGGGTTAGGTCTAGGTGTACTGTTAAGTTTTGATTTATGTTAAGGTTTAGCATTAGGGCTATTGCTGGGTTTTGTCTTACTGCAAGGGTTAATGTTCGGGCTAGTTTTATGATTTGCGTTAGGGCTAGGGCTAGTTTCAATATTAGGTTTAGGCTTAGGGTTATGGTTAGATCTGGGGTTAGGACTAGGAATAAGAATTTGGCAATGGCTTTGGCTAGGTTTAGGGCTAGGGTTGGAGCTAGGTTTAGGATTACAGTAATGGATTGAGTTAGAAATAGGTATAGGGCTACTGTGAGAGTTAGATTGAGTCTTAAGGCTAGGGTCAGTTTTAGGATTAGGGATAGGGTTAAATTAGGGATAGGATTAGGGCTAGGGTCAGTGTTCACTTTAGTCCTAGAGTTAGAATTAGTTTTAAGTTTAGGGTACAAAATGGCATTATAGCTAGGTTTAGAGATAAGGTGAAATTTAGAATTAGGGTTATGGCTATTGTTAGAGTTAGGGTAATGATTAAGGCTAGGTTTGGGGCTAGGATGAGGTCTATGGTTTATTTAAGTGTTAGGGCTAGGATTAGGGCTAGGGCTAATATGAGATCTAGGGTCATGGTTAAAGATAGTTTTAGGGTTATGTTTATGGCTACATGTTATATAAGGGTTAGCTTTAGGGTTAGGTTCAGGTTTAGAGATAGGGTCTAGGTCTGGGTTACAAGTTTGGGATAGGTTAAGATTTAAAGTTAGGGCTTGAATTAGCAATATGTTTAGTGTTAGTGTAATGATACAATGAAGTTTAGGGTTAAGGTTTGGTTTAAAATAGTGCATAGGTTTAGGATTAGGGATAGGGTTAGGTTTAGACCTAAAGTTTTGGTTATGGCAATGGATGGGGTTAGAGATAGATTTAGGGCTAGGGTTATGGTTTTGATTTGGATTAGGGTTAGGATTAGGGTTAGGGTTAAAGCTCGGGTTATGGCTTGGATTAGGGCTAGGTTTTGGGTTAAGTTAGTGCTAGGGTTATAGGTAAGGCTAATGTAGGTACCAGGGTTATAATTAGGCTTAAATTAAGAATTAGGGTTAGTGGTAGGTCTTGTGTTAGGTTTAGGGTTACGGTTAGGGTGATGTTTAGACTAGGGTTAGTATTATGGTAAGAATCAGGGTCAGTGTTAGTTCCAGTTTTCAGTTAAATCTAGAATTAGAGCTAAGGTTAGGGTTAGGGTTAAGGGTTAGGGTTAGGACTATGGCTCAGTTTTGTTTTAGGGATAGTGTTAAAGTTAGATTTAGAGTTAGGGTTAGGGTTAGGCTTAAGGTTTGATTTAGAGTTAAAATTAGATGTAGATTCGGGCTA
This sequence comes from Marmota monax, assembly GCF_021218885.2. Taxonomy (NCBI): domain Eukaryota; kingdom Metazoa; phylum Chordata; class Mammalia; order Rodentia; family Sciuridae; genus Marmota; species Marmota monax. The sequence continues at coordinate 266,471 of NW_026692694.1, read as the reverse complement.
GAACCAATGTTAGGGCTAGAATTAGGGCTGGGTTTAGGGCTAGGATTAGAGTTCCAGTAAGGCATAGTGTTAGTACTAGGGATGGAGCTAGGGTGAGAGTTAGAGTTAGTCATAGGGGTAGGGTTATGGCCTGGGTTATGAATAGGGTTAAATTAGTGCTAAGATTAGGGGTAGGGCTAGTTCTTGGGTTAGGCCTAAAGTTAGGTTTATGGTTAGGATTAAGGCTAGGTTTAGGGCTTAGGATATGTGCTGGGGTTTGTGTTAGGTTTAGGGCCAGGATTAGGGCTATGGATAATGTCGGGTCTAAGCTTATGTTTGGGATAGTTTTAGGATTAGTGTTATGGCTAGGTCTAGTGTAAGTGTTAGGTAAAGTGTAAAAGTCATCCTTAAATCTAGGAGATTTATTAGGGTCAGGGTTATTGTTAGAGTTTGTTTGAGTTTAGGTTTTAGGGTTAAGGCTTGAATTATCACCAGGTTGTGTGTTAGGGAAATTATAGGATTTGTTTACAGTTTACATTAGGTTTCGGATAATTGATAGGGTTAGGGTTAGCAATAGGGTTAAGATTAGGCCTAGGGCTCCCATTAGGGTATGGGATATGGTTAGTATAATGACAGGATTAGAGCTAAGAATAGGTCTTGAATTAGGGTTAGGATTAGGGTTTAAACTAGGGTTAGGCTTAGGTTAATGTTTAGTGTAAGGGTTAGGATTTGAGCTAGGGTTAGTCATAGGGTGAGGGTTAGGTTTAGGGTTACTTCTAGGGATAAGATTATAGTACTAATAGGGTTAGGGATAGGATTAGGGCTAGGGACATCATTAAGGATAGGGTAGGTTAGGGTAATGTATAAAATTAGATGTAGATTTATGGCTCTGTTTAATGTTAGATTAAGTTTAAGGCTTAGAGTTAGGGCTATGGTTATGTTTAGGTTTATAGTAAAGGTTAGGGTTTGAGCTAGGGTTATGTCTATGGCAAGTGTGAGGTTTAACATTACGTCTAGGGTTAGTTTTTCAGTTAGGTTTAGGTATAGCATGAAGCCACGGATTATCAATTAGGTTAGGTTGAGTTTAGAGTAATGGGTAGGTTTAGAGCTAAGTTTAGGGCTAGGGTTAAGATTAGGAATAGGGCTAGTGTTAGGCTTAGATTGAGGGATAGGCATAGGTTTATTTTTAGAGTAATGTGTAGGTTTTGAGCTAGGATTTGGACTAAGGCAATGGTTACTTTAGGGCTAGGGCTGGGTTAGGGTTATTCTTAAGGCTTAATTTAGGCCTAGGATTAGCTCTAGGTTTTGTGTTAGATTTAGGGCAAGTGTTAGGGCTATGGGTATTTTAAGAGCTATGGTTATTTGAGGGCTAGTTGTAGGGTTAGAGTTAATGCTACATCTATTGTTAGGTTACACTTTTGGGTAGGGTCAGATTTAGACATAGATTTACTCTAAAGGCAGGGTCAGTGTTTGGATTATAGTTAGTGTTATGGTTACAGACAGAATTAGGACTAGGTTGAGGTCTAGGTTTATGGTTAGTGTTTTAGTTAGGTTAAGCATTATTTTAGGGCTAGGGCTAGGTTTATGTTTAGGTCTAGGGCTAGAGTTAAGGCTAGATTTAAAATTTGGTTTAGATCTAAGGCTAGGTAGTGTAAGGGTTTGGTCTACGTTTAGGGTCAGTTTTGGACCTAGAGTTAGTGTTAGGGTCAGAATAAGGGTAAGGATTAGCATTAGGGTTTGGGTTAGAGTTAGAGCTAGAATGAGAGCTAGAGTTAGGACTATTAAATAGGATATGGTTTTGGTTAGCCTCAGGATTAGAGATAGGTTTAGGGTTACCATTAGGTTTAGGGTTTTTCTTAGGTTAAGGGATAGCCTTAAAAGTAGGGTTAATGTTAGATTTAGGGTTAGGTTTAGGGTTAAATATAGGTTTAGAGGTTGGATTTGGGGTAGTTTTGGGTTAAGATTAGGGCTAGATTTGGGCATTGACTAATGTAAGGTCCAAGGTTACAATTAGGATTAGTTTTAGGGTTAGTTTTAGGGGTAGGTCTAGTGTTAGGTTTAGGTTTAAGGTTAGGGTAATATTTAGAGCTAGGGTTATTGTTAGGATATGAGTCAGCATCAGGATTAGTCTTAGGGTTAGAGTTAGGGCTCAAATAAGGGCTAGGGTTACTGTTAGTGTTTGGATTAAGGTGAGGGCTGTGTTTATACCTATGGTGACTGTTAGGATATCAGTCAGGGCCAGAGTTAGCTTTAAGGTTAGGGTTATCTCTTGAATTCGGGCTAGGGTTACTGTTAGGTTTAGTTTAAGTTTAGGGTGGTCTTTAGAGCTAGGTTAGGTGTTAGGATATGAGTCAGGGTAAGGGTAAGTTTTAAGGATAAGTTTAGGACTCGAATTATAGGAAGGGTTACATCTAGTTGTAGTGTTAGTGTTTCATTTAAGTTAAGATTTAGGTATAGGCCTGTTTCTCAGGTTTGTTTTAATCCTAGTTTTAGGGTTTAGGCCAGTTATAAGAATAGCATTAGGGTTTAGGGCTAGTGTTAGTGTTAGGCATAGACTTTGGTTTAGGGTTAGATTTGGATTTAGAATTAGATCTAGGATTAGGGCTAGGTTTAAGTATAGGGCAAGTGTAGGGCTAGGGTTATGGTTACAGTAACAGATAGGGTTAAAACTAGGACTGGGGCTAGGGAGAGAGTTAGAGTTAGTCTTAGGCATAGGGATTTGGTTAGTTTTAGGGAAAGGGTAACTTAGGGCTAGGATTATGGGTAGGGTTAGTGTTTAGTTTAGGCCTAGTGTTAGGCTGGGTTACATTAATTTTAGGGTGAGGTATGGTGTTACAGCTATAATTAGAGGTAGGGTGAGGGTTAGAATTAGGGTTAGGTCTAGGGTTAGGGTTAGGGTTATGATGAAGCCTAGGTTTGGGGCTAGGATGAAAGCTGGGGTTTGTTTTAGGGGTAGGTCTAGAATAAGGTCTAGGGCTAATGTCAAGTCTAGTGTTACAGTTTGGGGTAGATTTAGGGTTAGGTTTGTGTCTATGTCTAGTGGAAGTGTTAGGCTTCGGGTAAGGGTCAGGTTAGAGCAAGGTGTGTTTTAAGGTCAGGATCAGGGTTTGTGTCTTTTTTTTAGGTTAAGGTTTATAGATAGGGCTCAAATGAGCATTAGGCTTAGAGTTGGAGTAAGGGTAATTGATTGGGTTAGGTTTAGGTTTAAGGGGAAGGTTTAAGGCAATGGAGAGCTTTCGGGTTAGCAAAAGTGTTAGGTTTATACCTAGGGTTGGCATTAGGACTAGGGTTATCATAAAGATAACTTATAGGGTTAGATCCATGTTTATACCTAGGGTTAGGTTAGGATTAGTGCTAGAGTCAGGTTAGGTTTTGGGTTAATAACCATAGCTTAGGGTTAGGGTTATGGTTATATTTAGGGTAAAGATTAGGTTTTGAGCTAGGTTTAGTTCTAGGACGAGGGTTAGGTTTAGTGTTACATCAGGATAAGTTTTAGGGTTAAGACTATGGTTTTCATAAGGTTTATGATTAGGTTTAGGGTAATAGATTGGGTTAGAAGTAAGGTTAGCTTTATGGTTAAGGTTAGGTTTAGGTTTAAGTTTAGTTTTAGGGCAATATTTACTGTTGATTTTAAGGAAAGCTTTATTGTTTGTGTTAGGGTGAAGTCTATGACAAGGTTTAGGTTTAGGTTTAGGTCTAGGGTTAGGTTTATGGTTTGGGTTTGGGTTTTGGTTAGGGTTATGGATAGGGTTATCATTAGGGTTAGGTTTAGAGTTAGGGTAATGGCTAGGGTTAGAGCTAGTAGTAGATCTAGGGTTAAGATAAGGATTAAGGCTATTGTTAGGGTTATGGTTAAGGATAGTGCTAGGGTTATGTTTAGGCTAAGGGTTTGGCTTTGAGCTAGGGTTAGATCTAAGGTGAGGTTTAGGGTTAGGGTTAGGACTAGGGTTAGGGTTAGGTTTTAGGTTGAGGGTTATGCTTAGGGTAGGTTTAGGCCTTGATTAGGATTAGGATTATTTAAGTTTTGTGTTAGGTTTAGGCATAGGGTTAGTGCTATGTGTAATGTAAGATCTAGGGTTCTGATTAGAGCTAGTTTTATGGTTACGGTTATGGCTAGGTCTAGTATTAGTTTTAGGTTTCGTATTAAGTTCAGGTTTAGAGCTAGGTTTAATGTTAGTTTCAGAGCCAGTGTTCAGGTTAAAGTTAGGGTTATGGTGAAACCAGAATAGGACTAGGGTTGGATCTAGTGGTAGGGTTAGTGTTTGGTTTAGATTAAGGGGTATTGTTAGGGCTAGCACTACATTTTTGTTTAGGTCAGGGGCTAGAGTAATAGCTAGATTTAGGATTAGGTTTAGGTCTAGGGCTAGTGTTAGGGTTAGGTTTATGTATAAGTTACTGGTAGAGCTAGTTTCAGGTTTCAATTTCTGTTTGAGGTCAGGTATAGACCTATAATTAGTGTTAGGGTCAGGTTAGGATGAAGTTTGGGGTTAGGGTTAGATCAAGAATGAGGGCTAGTGTTCAGAATAGCAATAGGGTTATTGTTTGGGTTTGGCTAAGGATTAGGATTAGAACTAGAGTTAGAATTATGAATAGAGTTTGGCTTAGGATAATGGATAGGATTAGAGCTAGGGTTATTCCTAGGATTAGGGTTAGGTTTAGGGCTAGTTTTAGGATCATGGTTATGGTTAAATCTAGTCTTAGGGCTCAGATTTGGACTATTTTTGTGTTAGAGTTAGGGCTATGGTTTGGCTAAGGCCAATGGAAGAACTAGGGTTATGATTAGGGTTAGTTTTAGGGTTAGGGATTCTGCTAGGTCTATTGTTAACATTAGTTTTAGGGTTAGGGTGATATCTAAAGCTAGTGTTTGTGTTTGGATATTAGTCATGGTGAGGGTTAGTTTTAGGCCTAGGCCTCGAATTAGAGCTTGGGTTATGGCTAGTTATGGGTTAGGGTTTGGTTTAGAGATATGGATCGGTTTTGTTTTAGGGCTAGTGCTTGGATTAGAGCTAGTTTTAGGATTAGCAATAGTTTTAGAGCTAGAGGTAGACTGAGGTTTAGGCTTAAGATTAGGGTTAGAGTTATTGTTAGATCTAGAGTAGGGCTATGGCTTTGGTTAGGGCTCAGGTTAGGGCTATTTTGAGGTTTATTGTAACAAAAAGTCTTAGAAATAGGGCTAGGGTATGAGTTAGATTTAGTCTTAGGGCCAGTGTTAGAAATAGTGTTAAATTTAGGGTTGAAATAGGGCTAGGATTAGTGCTATGATTAGTGTTAGGGTTAGGCCTGTGGTTAGGGCTAGGGTGAGGGTTAGTTTTAGGGGAAGGGATGGGGTTATATAGCTAGGTTCAGTGCTAGGGCAAGGGTTTTATTTAGGGATAGGGCTAGGCTGAGGGTTTGGGTTAGAATTAAGTCTAGGTTTAGGGTTAAGATGAGTGATAGAATTTTTGTTAGAGTTAGGGCTATGATTAACTAGGGATAATTTCAAGTCTAGGGTTATGGTTAGGGATAGTGTTAGGGAGAGGTTTATGCCAGGTCTAGTGTAAGGGTTAAGTTTAGTGTAGGGGTCAGATGTAGAGCTAGGTTATTAATAGTTTCAGAGTATGGGTTAGGGTTGGGTTTGGGTTAAGGTTTAAGGTTGGGGCTCAAATTAGCATTAGGGTTAGGTTTGGTGTTAGAATAATGGATAGAGTTAGGTTTACAGTTCAGGTTAGGTTTACAGTAATTTATAAGGATAATGTTAGCCATAGGGTTAGGTTTAGTCCTAGGGTTAGCATTTGGTTTAGGCGAACCAAATGAATAGGTTCAGTGTTAGTTTTAGGGCTTAGGATAAGGTTAGGATTAGGGCTGAGGTTTAGATTACACTTATGGTTAGTGTTAGGGTTCAATTTAGGGAAAGTGTTATTGTTTGAGCTAGGGTTAGGGCTCGGGTTTGTGTTAGGTTTAAGGCAAGAATTAGGTACAGTGCTAATGTCAGGTCTAGGGTTATGGTTAAAGATGCTGTTATGGTTAGTTTATGGCTAGGTGTAGTTTAAGGGTTATGTTTAGGGTAATGGTCAGTTTATAGGTACTGTCTTATTAGAGTCAGTGTCTTGCTCAGAGTTTGGGTTAGGTTTTGTTTTAGTTTTAGGGCTTGAATTAGCATTAGGGTTAGGGTTAGAGTAATTGATAGGGTTAGGTTTAGTGTTCAGGTTAGGTTTAGATAAGAGTAAGTTTATTGTTTTCAAGAGGTTTAGGGTTAGGCCTAAATGGATAGGGTTAGATTTAGGTTTAGGACTAGAGTTAATGTTAGGTTTAGCATAACTGTTAGGGTTTGAGCTAGGATAAGGTCTATGTCAAGGGTTAGGTTTACAGTTAGATCTAGGGTTAGGCTTACAGTTAGGGTTAGTGTAAGTTTAGGGTTAGGGCTAGTGTTATCATGTAGTTTATAGTTAGGGTTAGGGGAATGCATGGGTTTAGAGCTATGTTTAGAACTATGTTTGGATTATGCTTATGATTAGTGTAATGGAAAGGCTTAGATCTAGGGTTATGGTTAGGATTAGGCTAGGGTTAGGGTTAGGTTTAGGTCTAGGTTTAGTGTTAGGCTTAGGATTAGGGTAAGTGTTAGAGTTTGTGCTATGTTTATGTTTAGGTTGACAGTTAAGTTTAGTTTAATGATTAAGTTTAAGTTTAGGACTAAGGTTATCATTAGGGTTAGGTTTATGTTTAGGGTAATGGATATGGTTAGAGTTAGAGGTAGGGCTAGGATTATGGTTAGGATTAATTCTAATGTTAGGTTTAGGTTTAGGGCCAGTTTTAGGGCTAGTATTAGGTTTATGGTAATGGTTAGGTCTAGGGTTAGGTTTAGGGTTAAAACGAGGTGTAGGGATCAGATTAGGGCTAAGTTTTGGGTTAGGTTAGGCTAGAATTAGGGCTATGGCTAATGTAGAAACTAGAGTTATGATTAGGGCTACTTTTAGGGTTACAGTTGGGGCTAGTTCTAGTTTTTGGTTTAAGCATACTTTTAAGAATTATGTTAAAGCTATGGTTAGTGTAAGGCCAGAGTCAGACTCAAGGTTAGTTTCAGGTTAGGTTAGGACTGGAATTAGAGCTAAGGTTAGAGCTAGGTGTAGAATTAGGTTTTGGTTTAGGTTAAGAGTTATGGTTAGGGCTATGATTCAGTTTTGTTTTGGGGCTTGAACTAGATTAGGGCTAGTTTTAGGATTAGTGTTAGTATTAGGGCTAGGGTTAGTGTGAGGTTTAAGCTTAGAGTAAGGGTTGGACATAGAGTTATGGTTAGTTCTAGGGTAAGGGCAAGGGCTAGTGTTAGGGATAAGGTTGGGGCAAGTGTTAGAGTTATTGCAAGGGTTAGATCTAGAAATAGGGCTAGGTCTAGAGTTAGAGTTAGTCTTAGTGCTAGTGTTAGGGTTAGGGCTAAATAGGGCTAGGATCAGGTCTAGGATTAGCGTATGGGTTAAGTCTAGAGTAAGAGTTAGGGTTAGATTTGGGGGAAGGGATGGAGTTATAGCAAGGTATAGAACTAGAGCGAGGAATAAAATTAGGGATAGGGCTAGAGATAGAGTTTGGGTTAGGATCAAGGCTAGGTAAAAGGCTAGGCTGAGGGCTAGTGTTTGTGTTTGGATTATGGCAAGAATTAGGGCTAGGGCTAATATCAGTTCTAGGGTTATGGTTAGGGTTAGTTTTGGGGTAAGATTTATGGCTAGGTCCAGTGTCAGAGTTAGGTTTATGGTGAGGTTAAAGTTGAGAAACAGGGGTATTGTAATAGTCTGTGTCAGGTTTTTGGATTGTGGTAGGTTGAGGTTTAGGGTTATGGCTCAAATTAGCATTAGGTTTGACTTAGGGTTAGGGTAATGGATAAGGTTAGGTTTAGGCTTCAGGTTAGGTTTATGGCTCAGGTTATATTTAGGGTAATGGAAAGGTTAGGGTTAGGCCTAGGGTTAGCTTTAGGTTTATGGTTATCATTAGAATAATGGATAGGGTTAGAGCTAGGGTTACAGCTAGGGTTATGTTTAGGATTATGGCTAGAGTTTGGGTTAGGGTTAGGGTTACGGTTAAGGCTAGGTTTAGGTTTAGGGTATGGGTTAGGGTTTGAGCTAGGGTTAGTTGTATGTATAGTGTTAGGTTAGGATTAGGGTTACTATTAGGGTTAAGGTAATGGACAGGTTTAAGTGTCGGGTTAGGGTTAGGATTAAGTTTAGGTCTAGGACTTGGCTTAGTATTAAGTTTAGCATAATTGTTAGAGTTTGAACTAGGATTAGGACTACAGCAAAGGTTAGGTTTATGGTTAGTTCTAGGCTTAGGTTTAAAGTTGAGGTTAGAGTAGGTTTAGGGTTAGGGCTAAGGTTATCATGAAGTTTATGGTTAGAGTTAGGGTAATGGGTGTGGTTAGAGCTAAGATTAATTCTAGTTTTAAGTATAGGATTAGGACTAGGGTTAAGGTTAGGGACAGGCTTATCACTTTCTAAATGTTAGGTTAAGGGAAAGGGTCAGGGATTGAGTAAATGATAGGGTAATGATTAGAGCTATGGTTATGTTTAGTTTTATGGTTAAGTTTATGGTTTGATCTAAAGTTAGTGCTATGCTGAGTTTAAATTTAGGGTTATGTCTATGGTTAGTTTTCTGGTTAGGGTTAGTATTTACATTAGGGTTCGGGTTAGGATTATCAATAATTTTAGGTTTAGGGTTAGGGTTTTGCATAGGTTTAGAGCTATGTTTAGGGCTATGTTAAGTTTAGGATTTGGGCTAGGTTTAGGGTTAGAGTTAAGGGTAGGTCTATGTTTATGTTTAGGGTAAGGTTAGGCTTTGAGCTATCATAGGACTAAGGTGAGGGCTAGGGTTAGGTGTAGGAATAGTTTTAGGGTTAGAGTTATTCTTTGGGCTAGGTTTAGGCATAAAATTAGCTCTAAGTTTAGAGTTAGGTTTAGGCCTAATGTTAGGACTATGAATAATGTAAGATTAGTTTTATAATTAGGGTTACAGCTTGGTCCAGAATTAGGTTTAGGTTTTTGTTTGTTTCAGGTTTAGAGTTAGGTGTAATGTTAAAGCCAGGATCAGTCTTTGGGTTAGAGTTTAAGGTTAGAGATAAAGCCAGAATTGGAACTATATTTAGGTCTAGGGGTAGATTTAGTGTTTTGGATAGGTAAAGTCTTTTTTAGGGCTAGGGCTAGGATTTTGTTTAGGTCTAGAGCTAGAGTTGAGGCTAGATTTAGGATTAGGTTTAGGTCTAGAGATAGTGCTAGGGTTAGGTTTTGGTATAATGCTACAAGTATGTCTAGTGTTAGGGTTGGTTTAGGGTTAGTATCATGTTTAGATCTAGGGTTTATGTTATGGTCAGAATAAGGATCTGGGTTGGGGTTAGGGTTTGGGATAACATTAGAGCTAGAATTAGATCTAATGTTAGGACTATTAATAGGGTTAGGATTTGGTTAGCCTAAGGATTAGGGATAGGTCTAGGGTTACCAATAGGGTTAAGGTTTTTCTCAGGGTAAGGCATAGTGTTAGGGCTAGGGTTAGGTTTATGGTTAGGGTTAACGCTAGGTTTATAGCTCAGATTAGAAATAGATTTTGTGTGAGGTTTAAGGCTAGGGTTAGGGTAACGGCTAATATAAGAACTAGGGTTACAATAAGGGTTAGGATTAGAGGTAGGTAAATTGTTAGGTTTAGGTTTAAGATTAGGGTGATATTTATATCTAGGGTTAGTATTAGGATAATAGTCAGGTCAGGTTTAGTTTTAGGGTTAGGGTTAGGACTCGAATTAGGGCTAGGTTGACTGTTAGGTTTCAGTTTAAGTTTACGGTGGTGCTTAGAGCTAGGATGAGTGTTAGGATATAAATCATGATCAGGATTATATTTAAGGTTATGATTAGAACTCAAATCAGGGCAAGATTTAGATCCAGGTGTAGTGCTATGGTTTGGTTTATGTTAATGTTAGTGTTAGTTTTGTTTTAGTGCTATGGTTAGGATTAGGGCTAGTTTATGAATAGCTTTAGGGTTAGGGCTAGCATTATTGTTAGGTTTAGGATTAAGGCTAGATTTAAGGCTAGGATCAGTGATAGGTTCAGTGGTAGGTTTAGGGCAAGAACTAGGGCTAAGGCTAATGTCATGTCTAGGTTTATACTTAGGGATATTTTTAGGGTTAGGTTTATGGCTAGGTCAAATTTAAATGTTATGTTTAGGGAAAGGGTCAGATTAAGAGCTGAGGTGTTATTAGGGTCAGAGTCAGGCTTCGGGTTTTGGGTTAGATTAAGGTTTAGGGTTAATACTCAAATTAGCATTAAGGTTAGAATTAGGGTTAGGGTAATTGATAGGGTCAGGTTTAGGGTTCGGGTTAGGTTTAAGATAATGGATATGGTTAGTGTTTGTGATAGGTTTAGGGTTAGGCCTAGGGTTGGCATTTGGGTCATTGTTATAGTTAAGGTAATATATAAGTTTAGACCTAGGTTTATGGCTAGAATAATGGTTAGGATTAGGGCTACAGTTAGGGTTAGGATCAGGGTTGGGGTGAGGGTTACACTTAAGATTAGGTTTAGGGTATAATTTAGGGTTTGAGGTAGTAATTTTGCTATTGCTAATGTTAATTTAGGGTTTGGTCTAGGTTTATTGTCATGGTTAGTATTATGGTCAGGGCTAGGGTAATCATTAGGATTAGAGTAATAGGTTTAGATGCCAGGTTAAAGATAGGGTTAGGTTGAGGTTAGCATTAGGTTTAGGATTAGGATTAGTTTTAGGGTTTGAGCTACCTTAGATTTAGTGTTAGGTTTAGGTTCACTTTTAGTTCTAGGGTTAGGTTTATGTTTAGGGTTAGAGAAGGTTTAGCTTTAGGTATAGTGTTATCATTAGGGTTAAGTTTAGTGTTAGGGCATTGGGTAGGTTTCAAACTAGGTTTAGAGCTAGGTTTAAGATTAGAATTATGGCTGGGCTTAGGATTAGGGTTAGGCCTTCTGTTAGTGTTAGTGTTAGGTTATGTGTATGGGTTAGGGATTGAGCTAGCTTTAGGGCTGGGGCAAGGGTTAGGGTTACAGTCTGGTCTAGGGTAATGAAAGTGTCAGGATTCAGGTTAGGATTAGGTTTAGGTTTAGGTCCAGAATGAGGACTAGGGTTATGTCTAAGGGTAGAGTTTGTGTTTCATTTAGGTTAAGGGTTATTGTTAGTGCTAAGGCTAGAGTTATGGCTATATTTAGGATTAAGTTTAGGTCTAGGACTAGTGTTAGTGTTAGGTTTAGTGTTAGGGTAAGTGGTAGGGCTAGTGTTATGTTTCGGATAAGGGTTAGGGTCAGATTTAAACCTAGGTTTAGAGTTAGGGTCAGAATAAGGGTCAGTGTAAGGTTTAGGGTTTGGGTCAAATTTAGAGCCAAAATTAGGGCTAGGTTTAGGACTAGTAATAGAGTTAGGGTTTAGGGTAGGCATAGAATTAAGGTAAAGACTAGGGTAGAAAAATGGTGAGGGTTTGACTAAGTGTAAGAAATAGGGTTAGAGCAAGGATTAGGACTAGGATAGGGTTAAGGTTAAAGCCAGGGTTAAGGTTAGGGTTAAAGCTAGGTTTAGGCCTTGGGTTAGGGCTAGGTTTTGTGTTAGGTTTACAGCTATGTCTAATTTAAGAACTGGCATTACAATTAGGGCTAGTTTTAAAGTTAGGTTTAGGTTGAGGTCTAATGTTAGAATTAGTTTTAAAGATAGCGTGATGTGTAGAGCTAGAGTTAGTGTTAAGGTCAAAGTCAGGGTTAGTATTAGTTCTAGGGTTAGAGTTATGAATCGAATTAGGGCTAGAATTAGGTCTAGGTGTTGGATAAGGATTTGGTTTAGGTAAAGATTTAGGGTCAGTGCTATGGCTCTGTTTTGCTTGAGGGCTAGGTCTAGTGTTAGGGCTAGTTTTCAAATTGGCATTTTAGTTAGAGTTAGTTAGGGTATGGTTTAGGCTTAGGGTTAGGATTAGATTTAGAGTTAGGGTTAGATCTAGGTTTAGGGCTACAGCGAAGATTATGGCTAGGGTTAGGTCTAGAGTATGAGTTATAAGGGACAGGGTTAGAACTAGGTATAGGGATAGGGCAAGAGTTAGAGTTACTGTTAGTGTTAGAGTTAGATTTAGGGTTAGTTTAGGGCTTAATTAGGGCTAGGATTATAACTAGGCTTAGTATTAAGTTTGAGTCTAGGTTTATGGCTAGGGTTTTGGTTATGGTTATGGTTAGGTATGATGTTATAGCTAGCTTAATACCAGAGCGATGATTAAAATTGAAGTTAAGTTTGTGGTTAGGGTTAGTTTTAGGATTAAGGCTAAGATTAGGGCTAGAATTAGGGCTAGAGTTTGTTTTAGGGCTAGGGCTTCATTTGGGCTACAGCTAATGTCAGGTCCAGGGGTATGGCTAGAGATAGTTTTAGGGTTAAGATTATTAGGGTAGGATTAGGTTTATGGATATGGTTTAGGTTTAGGGTTTAGGTTAGGTTTAGGGTTAGGAATATGTTTACGGTTATACTAGGGTTAGCATTAGATTTAGGATTATGATTAGGGTAATCGATAGGGTAAGGGCTAGGTTTATGTTTAGCATTAAGGCTAGGGTTAGGGTTAGGATTTGGGTCATGTCAGAGTTAGTGTTAGGTTTAGGTTTAGGGTAAGGGTTAGGGCTACGATTAGAGTTATGTTTAGGGTTAAAAATAGTGTTAGGCCTCTGATTAGGGATAGGATTTTGGTTAGGTTAGGGCTAGGTTTAGGGCTACAGCCAAATTAAGAACTAGTTTTAGGGTTAGGGCCAAGTCTAGGTTTATGTTTGGGCTTAGGTTTTGAGTGATGTTTAGAGCTAGGGTTCGTGTTAGGATCAGAGTGAGGGTCAGGGTTTATTTTAGGGTTAGGGATAGAACTCGAATTAGAGCTAGGTTTAGGGGTAGGTGTAAGCTTAGGGTTTGATTTATTTCAAAGGTAAGGATTAGGACTGTTGCCTGGTTGTTTTGTAGGGCTAGGACTAGGGTAGGGCTAGTTTTAGGATTATCATTAGTGTTACGGCTTCTTTTAGTGAGAGGTTTAGCTTAGGGTTAGGGTTAGATTTAGAGTTAGGGTTAGATATACGTTTGGGGCTAAGGCTAGGATTAGGGGTAATGTAATGTCAAGTGATAGGATTATGGTAAGGGATAGGTTAGAAATAGAATTATGTCTAAGTGAGAGTTAGAGTTAGTCTTAGAGCTAGGGTTATGTTAGGTTTAGGGTTAAATTAGTGCTAGGATTAGGTCTAGCATTTGTATTAGGGTTAGGCCTAGTTTTAGCTTAGGTTTAGGTTTAGGGATAGGATTAGGATTAGGGGATGGGATGGGGTTAGAGCTAAATTTAGGGCTAGGTCAAAGGTTAGAATTCAGTTAAGGCTTTGGTTATGGTTTGGTTTAGCAATAAGGCTAGGTTTAGTGCTAGGATGAAGGCTAGGGTTTGTTTTAGGGTTATGGCAAGAATTATGGCTAGGGCTAGTGTCAGGTCTAGGCTTAAGTTAGGGATAGATTGAGGGTTAGATTTATTGCTAGGTCTACTGTAAGGGTTTGGTTTAGGGTAAGGGTCACTTTTAGAGCCAGGGGCATTATTAGTGTCAGAATTAGGTTTCAAGTTTGGTTTAGGTTAAGGTATAGGGCTTAGGTCAAGAGCTTGAATTAGCATTGGGGTTTGATTAGGGTAATGATAGGTTTAGGTTTAGGGTTGATGTTAGATGTAGGGTAATTGATAGGGTTAGAGTTAGCAAAAGGGTTAGAGTTAGGCCTAGGGTTAGCCTTAGGGTTATTGTTGTCCTTAGGATAATGGATAGGGTTAAGGCTAGTGTTACGGTTTGTATTAAGGCTAAAATTGGGGTTAGGCCTAGGGTTAGAGTTAGGCTTTGGTTTAGGATATATTTTAGAGTTTGAGCTAGGGTTAGCGCTAGGTCAAGGGATAGGTTTCGGGTTAGGTCTATGTTATAGTTGCGGTTAGTGTCAAGCTTATTGTTAAGTTTAGGGCTAGGATTATCATTAGGTTTAGGGTATTGGATAGTGTTTGATGTCATGTTAGGTTTAGGTTTCAGCTTAAGTTTAGGATTAGGGATAAGCTTAGGGTGAGGTTTTGGGTATTGGTTAGGGTTTGAGCTAGGCTTAGCTCTATGGCAAGGGTATGATTATATCTAGGGTTAGGTTTAGGGTAGATTTAAGGTAAGGGCTAGGGTTTTCATCAGGGTTGGGTTTAGGGTAATGGATAGAGTTAGAGGTAGGTTTTGACCTATGGTGATGGCTAATTTCAGTGTGAGTGATATGGCTATGTCTAGATTTAGGGTTTTGTTTATTGTTTAGAAGAGGTTTAGAGCTAGGGTTTGTGTTAGCATAAGAGTCAGTGTTCGATTTAGAGTTTGGTTTATTGTTAGTGCCAGCATTAGGACCAGGGTTTGGTCTAGGGGTGTGGTTAGTGTTTGGGTTAGGTTAATGGTTATTATTAGGGCTAGGACTAAGTTTTTGTTTAGGGCTAGTCCTAAAGTTATCACTAGATAAAGGATTAAGTGTAGGTCAAGGTCTAGTGTTAGGGTAAGGTTTAGTTATAGGGTTACAGGTAGTGCCAATGTTAGGGGTCAATTTAGGATTAGGGTCAGGTTTACACCTATGGTTAGTGTTAGGCTCAGAAAACGGGTCAGGGTTAGGGATAGGATTTGCAATAGTGATAGAGCTAGATTGCAAATTAGTGCTAGAACTAGTAATGGAGTTAGGTTTTGGGTTAGGGTAATAATTAGGTTTAAATCTAGGGTAGATTTAGGGTTAGAGTTTGGCTTAGGGTAAGGGATAGGGTTAGCGCTAGTGTTAGGGCTAGGGTTAGGGTTAGGGTTAGAGCTAGGTTTAGGTTTAGGATTAGGATTAAATCTAGGGCTAGAACTTGGATTCGGATTAAGTTAGGTTTTGTGTTAGCTTTAGGGCCACAGATAAAGTAAGTGTAAGTAAGAAAGGATAAACTTAGGGCCAGATTTAAGGTTAGTGTTACATTTAGGTTTAGTGTTTCATTAGGTTTAGGGTTAGGGTTATCTTTAGGGTAATGGATAGGTTACGGTGAGGAAATGTGTAAGGGTTAGGTCGAGGGTTAGCATTAGGGTTAGTATTAAGATTAAGGTTAGGGTAATGTACAGGGTTAGAGCTAGGGTTAGGGTAAGGGTTATGGTTAGTGTTAGTGTTAGGTTTAGTGTTAGGTTTAGTGTTAGTGCAAAGATTAAATTTTGGTTTACATTTAGGGTAAGGGTTAGGACTTGGTTTAGGTTTAGAGTTATGGTTAAATCTAGGTTTGGGGCGCTCATTAGGGCTAGATTTTGGGTAATATCAGGGCTAGTATTAGAGATACAGCTAATGTAAGAACTAGGGTTCTGATTATGGTTAATTTTAGTGTTAGAGTTAGGGCTAAGTCTAGTTTTATTGTTAGCTTTAAGGTCAGGGTGATGTTTTGGCTAGGGTTAGTGATAGGTTCAGAGTCATGGTCAGGGTTAGTTTTAGGATTATGGATAGGACTCAAATTAGGGGTAGGCTGAGGGATAGATGTAGGGTTAGGATTTGGTTTATTTTAAAGGTTAGGTTTAGTGCTATGGCTCATTATGATTTAGGGCTAAGTATAAAGTTAAGGGTAGTTTTACAATTAATGTTAATGCTATTGCTAGTGATAGGATGAGTTTAGGCTTAGGGGTACATTTAGAGTTATGTTAATTCTAGGGTTAGGGCTATGGCTAGGGTTAGGGCTAAGGTTAGGTCTAGTGTTTGAGTAATGGTAAGGAATAGGTTTAGAAGTAGGAATAGAGATAGGACAAAATTTAGAGTTATTATTAGGGCTAGGTATAGGGTTATATTTATGGCTAAATTAGGGCTAAGAACATATCTAGAATTGGTGTTAGGGTAAGGCCTAGGGTTAGGGCTATGTTTAGGATTAATTTTAGGGATAGGTTTAGGGGAAATGATGGGGTTATACCTAGGTTTAGGGCAAGGGTGATAATTAAAATTAGGTTTAGGTCTAGGGTTAAGTTTGTGTTAGTATTAAGGCTAGATTTGGGGTTAGGATGATGGCTATGGTTTGTTTTAGGATTAGGGAAATTTTTAGAGATAGGGATAATGTCAGGTTTAGTGTTAAGGTTAGGGATAGTTATAGTGTTAGGTTCAAGGCTAGGTCTAATATTAGGTTAGGTTAAGGTAAGGGACAGAGTAAGTTGTATTTTTAAGGTCAGGGTCAGGTTTTGGGTTTGTGTTAGGTAAATTATTAGGGTTAGGACTCAAATTAGCATTAGGTTTAGAATTAGGGTTAGGTTTATCAATAGGTTTAGGTTTAGTGTTCAGGTTAAGATTAGGGTAATTGATAGGGTTATGGTGTGTTGAGAGCCACAGCCAAAGTGGCCTCAGCAAATTTCCAGCTGATTGGCTCACAGTGGCCTCAGCAAACTTCAAGACGATTGGCTCACCATTACCCCAGCAAAGTTCCAGCTGCCAGCTTATAGGCTCCTCTGCAGTGAATGGTGGCCTGCTCCAGGAAAGACTGATGGTAAATGATAAGGTAAACTGCTCACCCTTGAGGGTAGGGCAAGAGGATGGGTAGCCATTTTAAGATTCTTCTTTGAATCCGTTTCTCTCACCATGCACAAAAGTTAATTCAAAATGGATCAAGGAGCTTGATATCAAATCAGAGACACACCGTCTGATAGAAGAAAAAGTTGGCTACAATCTGCATACAGTGGGGTCGGGCTCCAAATTCCTCAAAAGGACACCCATAGCACAAAAGTTAATAACTAGAATCAACAAATGGGACTTACTCAAACTAAAAAGATTTTTTTCTCAGCAAAAGAAACAATAAGAGAGGTAAATAGGGAGCCTACATCCTGGGAACAAATCTTTACTCCTCACACTTCAGAAAGAGCCCTAATATCCAGAGTATACAAAGAACTCAAAAAATTAGAGAATAAGATAACAAACAACCTAATCAACAAATGGGCCAAGGACCTGAACAGACACTTCTCATAGGAGGACATACAGTCAATCAATAAGTACAAGAAAAAATGCTCACCATCTCTAGCAGTCAGAGAAATGCAAATCAAAACCACCCTAAGATACCATCTCACTCCAGTAAGATTGGCAGCCATTAGGAAGTCAACAACAAGTGCTGGCAAGGATGTGGGGAAAAGGGTACACTTGTACATTGCTGTTGGGACTGCAAATTGGTGCAGCCAATTTGGAAAGCAGTATGGAGATTTCTTGGAAAGCTGGGAATGGAGCTACCATTTGACCCAGCTCTTCCCCTTCTCGGTCTATTCCCTAAAGACCTAAGAAGATCATGCTACAGTGACACTGCTACATCCATGTTCATAGCAGCACAATTCACAATAGCAAGACTGTGGAACCAACCTAGATGCCCTTCAATAGATGAATGGATAAAAAATGTGTGGCATTTATACACAATGGAGTATTACTCTGCATTAAAAATTGACAAAATCATAGAATTTGCAGGGAAATGGATGGCATTAGAGCAGATTATGCTAAGTGAAGCTAGCCAATCCCTAAAAAAACAAATGCCAAATGTCTTCTTTGATATAGGGAGAGTAACTAAGAACAGAGTAGGGACGAAGAGCATGAGAAGAAGATTAACATTAAACAGGGATGAGAGGTGGGAGGGAAAGGGAGAGAGAAAGGAAATTGCATGGAAATGGAAGGAGACCCTCAGGGTTATACAAAAGTACATACAAGAGGAAGTGAGGGGAAAGGGAACAATAATACAAGGGGGAGAAATGAATGACAGTAGAGGGGGGTAGAGAGAGAAAAGGTGAGGGGAGGGGAGGGGAGGGGAGGTGGATAGTAGAGGATAGGAAAGGCAGCAGAACACAACAGACACTAGTATGGCAATATGTAAATCAATGGATGTGTAACTGATGTGATTCTGAAATCTCTATATGGGCTAAAAATGGGAGTTCATAACCCACTTGAATCAAAGTGTGAAATATGATATATCAAGAAACATGTAATGTTTTGAACAACCAACAATAAAAAATTAAAAAAAAAGAATTTCATTCTCCTTCCTTAAAAAAAAAAATATTCTTCTTTGGTTTTGTTTCACTTTTGTTTTAAGTTGCCTGTCCCTGAAGATGAGTGAGATGGAAGAAAAACTGCTCACATCTGATGAAAAACTATTTGTGTCTGAGGAATAGCTAGGGAGAAATGATGGATGGACATATCAGGAGGATAGAAAGTCTGATATAATGATTTTTTGTTATTCAATTTTTGTTTCATCCTGTTTTGGTTTTGTTTGGTGATATCTCATTGGGTTGTATTATAGTTATAGTAGAAATATGAGATCAGAAATTAGTAAGAAACAAACTGAAAGAGTGTTAAGTAAATTGTTAGAGGAAGGAGGCATTCCAGTAAGATCAAGAGCAATCAAGGCATAAGTTGATACAATACAAAAATGTAGCCCAAGGCTTTTTAAGGAGGAGTTGTTAAATATATCACAATGGAACCATCATGGTGAAGATTTAAAAATAATAGAAAAGAAAATCCCAGGAACTCTGCCAGTTGGCACATTGGCATTGAGGGCATTGGAATCTTGTTTGCTTATTTCAAAGCCTTTAGTTCAGACAATGGTATAGGAAGGAGAAGACATATTGATTCAAGTAAAAGAGAAGGTCTCTCTAGCTAGTCATACAGAGGAAAAAAAAATCAAGTAAAAGAGAAGGTCTTTCAAGCAAGTCAGAAAGAGGAAGAAATTTTACAGCAGAAAAAGCCATCAGGGAAAAAGTTACAACAGCAGACTGCTACTAAAATATTTCTATCACCAGAGGGCATAAGTGTCCAACAAACAGCTCCATCTCCATAGACTGGGCGGCTCCCAACCCCATAGTTGATAGATGGGATCCTGAGACAGGACCTCAAATATTAGCATGCCCTGTATTTGAGCAGGAAAGAGGGCAGCAAATTCACCATGCATTCGATTTCAAAATTGTGAAGCAGCTGAAAGAGGCTGTAACAACCTATGGTCCTCAAACACCCTTCACTGTAAGCATGGTCAAATCCATTACCAACTTGAACATGACACCAGCAGATTGGACTAGTATGTGTAAAGCTGTGCTAAATGGAGGACAATAACTGTTATGGAAGTTTTCCAATGAGGAATTTTGCAAGGAGATGGTAGGTGAAATGCAGCAGCCGGTTATCCTCAGAGAAATCTAGATATGTTGTTAGGAAAGGGACCTTATAAGAATCAGCAGCAACAAATTGCATATGATCCTGCCATATACTTACAAATTTCTGTAGCTGTGGTTACAGCATGGAAGACTTTACAAGGACGGAGTTTTACAAGGTCAATTATCCAAGGTAATACAAGGATCTTTAGGCTTATTATTGGGATGCAGTTCTTCTACTCTAAAAAGTCTTATGATAAGTCCTGGGGTAATTGATCCTGATTATGAAGGGGAAATAAAAATTATACCAGTTCACCAAGGGGTATATCAGTAATTTCACCAGGAGATAGAATAGCACAGTTATTAATAATACCCAGCCTACATGATAAATTTTCCAGTCATACTGTAGAAAAAGGTTCCAGGGGATTAGGCTCCACAGGTGTAGATTGGGCTATGCTTTTTTTTAAAATTTAGATTCTCACCCCATGATAAAACTAAATATTCGAGGACATGAATTTAATGGGCTACTGGATACAGGTGCAGACTTTAGCATCATCTGTCGTCAATAAAGGCCAAAACATTGGCCATTACAACAAGCCACTCAAATGCTTCGAGGCCTAGGAGTGGTGAATTATCCCCATAGAAGTGCAATGCTATTAGATGTGATGGATCCTGAAGGATGTGAAGAAACTATACAGCCATATGTATTGGATCATCTTCCCGTAATATTATGGGGTATTTTTGCTAATGGTGTCATCAATGGTACATTTTTTTTTCCAAAAGGAGCCATCAATTGGCTTGGTGTATCCTCCTCCCTTCTGCTTGTGATGGTGGTTCAGCTAAATTTTGGGGGCTAACAGAGGTGAGGCAAAGAACCTCACACCCCACTGGTATAAAGTCCTATCCACAGGTGTGACTGTATGCTGGACTGGTAGTCAATGACAGGTAAGATCCAATTGCAATGGTGCCCACCTAAGACAGGAGGCTGATGCCTTGAGGGCAGCTCATCTGATGATGGGTAAGAACCATATGTAGTATTGGACAACCTAAGGCAGGCACAGTCCCTAAGCCACAAACTTATTGTTTAAAAAGAGAGGGGGGATATTGAGAACCACAGCTGAAGGGACCCCAGCAAACTTCCAGCTGATTGGCTCACAGCAGCCCCAGCAAACTTCCTGCTGCCAGTTGATTGGCTCCTCTGCAGTGATATTCATTGGGCTGTTTCCCCACCCTTTCAGACCATGGAGCTGCTCATTGTGGGACTCTTTTTGCTCTGCCAACGTGACCCAGAAAATTGGCCTCAAGAGCAGAAGGAGTGGGGGGTTGAGAGGTTTGCCAGAAGCCAGTGGTGGCAGTTGGGCTCTGAGGGAATTCCTGAGCACTGGTGGGGTGCGGCATGTGTGTTATAAAAATAAAGTTCATTTCTTCTTGAAAAGTGGCTCGTGAATTGTGCCCAGACAGACTGTGGTAAGGGTGAGTGATAGGGTTAGGGTAAGGCCTAGTGTTAGTATTTGGGTTAGTGTTATTGTTAGAATAAAGAATAGCATTAGAGATAGGGTTAGGGCTAGATTTTGGAGAGCATTAGGGCTAGAGTTAGGGTTAGGTTTAGGCTAGGGCTAGGGTTAGGGTTTGGGTTAGGTTTAGGTACAGGTTAGGTTTTTAGGTAGGGTTAGTGCTAGGGTGAGGGTTAGATTTAGGATTATGTCTAGGGTTAGATTTAGGTTTAGAGTTAGGGTTAGTGTTGTGACTAGGGCTAAGGTTATTTTTAGAGATAGGATAATGGATAGGGTTAGATGTTGGGTTAGAGATAGGGGTCGTTTTAAGTTTAGGATTAGTGTTAGGGTTAGGACTAAGATCATCTTTAGAGTTAGGGTAATGGATAGGGTTAAATGTCAGGTTAGGGTTAGGGGTAGTTTTAGGTTTAGGTTTAGTGTTAGGTTTAGGGCTAAGATTAGTGTTAGAGTACGGGTTAGTGTTTTATCTAGTGTTAAGGCTACAATGAGGGTTAGGTTTAGGGTTAGGTCTAGGATTAGGTTTACAATTAGGATTAGAGGTAGGGTTATCATTAGTATTGAGGTTCAGTTCAGGGTAATGGATAATTTTAGAGATAGTATTAGGGCTGGTGTTAACATTATGATTAGGGCTAGGATTAGAATTAGGTTTAGGGATAGGGTTAAGGTTATGTTTAGGATTCGATTTGGGGTTTAATCTATGGTTAGGTCTAAGGGGAGGGTTAGGGTTAGCATGAAGGTTAGGCTTAGGGAAAGGCATAATGTTGGGTTAGGGTTAAGGTTACACTTTTTGCTAGATTTAGGCATAGGATTAGGGCTAGGTTTGTGTTTGTTTTAAAGCTAGTTTTAGTGCTATGGTCCTGTAAGTTTTATGTTTACAATTATGGCTAGGTCTAGTGTTAGGTTTAAGTTTCGGTTTGGGTCAGTTTTATAGCTAGTGTTAGTGTTAATGTAAGGGTCTGTGTTTGGATTAGGGTTAGCATTAGGGCAAGAGCCAGAATACATATTGGTTAGGTCTAGAGTTAATGCTAGTGTTTGGCTTAGGTTAAGGGTTATCATTAGAGCTATGTTAAATTTTTGTTTATGTCTTGGTTAAAGATATGGCTAGATTTAGGATTAGGTTTAATCTAGGGATAGTGTTAGATTTAGGTTTTGATTTAGGGTTACGGGTAGGGCTAGTGTTAGGGTTTGGTTTAGAATAAGGGTTAGACTAAGTGTCAGAGTTAGGGTTAGGATTTGGGTTAAGGTTAAAACAAAAATGAGGGATAGGTTTAGGACTAGTAGTAGAGTTAGTGTTTGGGTTAGACTAAGAACTAATTTTAGGAGTAGTGTTAGCATTAAGTTTGGGGTTTGGGTAGAACAAAAGATAAGGTTTGAACTAGGGTTAGAGCTAGGGTTCTTCTTAGATTTAGGGCTAGTTTTAGGGTTAGGGTGAAAGCTAGGGTTAGGTCTCAGATTTGGGCTAGGTTTTGGTTAGCATTAGGTTTAAGATTATGGCTAATATATGATCTAGGTTTATAGTTAGAAATAGTTTTAGAATTAGAGTTAGGACTAGGTCTAGTGTTAGGGTAAGGTTTAGGTTTAGGGTGATGTTTAGAGCTAGAGTTAGTGTTAATGGAAGAGAAAGGTTCAGGGGTAGTATTAGGGTTAAGATTTGGACTTGAATTTGGGCAAGGCTTAGAGCTAGATGTATCGTTAGTGTTTGATTGAGGTAAAAGTTTAGGGTTAGTGTTATGGCTCAGTTTTGTTTTAGGGCTAAGCCTATGGTTAGGACTAGTTTTGGATTAGAATTAGAGTTAGGGCTAGTGTTAGGGTTAGGTTTAGGTGTAGAATTTGGGTTAGATTTAGAGATAGATTTTGATCTAGGGTTAAGCCAAGGTAGAAGTTTAGGGCTAGGGTTATTCTAGGCTTAGCGCTAGGAATAAGGTTACAGTAAGTGATAGGGTTAGAATTAGGACAAGGGCTAGGGTGAGAGTTATAGTTAGTCTTAAAACTAGGCTTAGGTTTAGGTTTAGGATTAGGGCTAGGGTTAGTGTTAGGGTTAGTCTTAGGGTTAAGCTTAGGGCTAAGGTTAGTGTCAGGTTTAGGGTTTGGTTAGGTTTAGGGTAAGTGATGGGTTAATAACTAGTTTTAGGGCTAGGGAAAGGGTTAGAATTATGGTTAGGTTATGATTAAGGCTAGGTTTCTGACTAGGATGGGAGCTAGTATTTGTGTTAGGGTTAGGGCTAGGATTAGGGCTAGGTCTAATGTCAGGTCCAGGGTTACAGTTAGGGATAGTTTTTTTTATGTTTATGGTTAATTCTAGTGTAAGGGTTAGATTTATGGTAAGGGTCAATTCACAGCTATGTGTATTATTAGGGTCAGTGTATGGCTTAAGCTTTGGTTTAAGTTAAGGTTTAGGTTTAGGACTCTAATTAGCATTAGGGTTAGAGTTAGGGTTAGGGTAATTAATAGGCTTGTTTAGGGTTCAGATTAGTTTTAGGCTAGTGGATAAGTTTAGGGATTGTAATAGGGTTAGGGTTAAGCCTAGGGTTAGAATTAGGGTTAGGATTACGATTAGGGAAATGGATAGAATTAGACCTAGGTTTAGGGCTAGGGTTATGGTTAAGAATATGGCTAGGGTTAGGATAGTGCACATAATTAAAGCTGTTGTTAGGTATAAGGTTAAGGTTAAAATTAAAGCTAGTTTTAGTTTAGGTTTTGGGATAAGGCTAGGGTTATGTTTAGGGTAATGGTTAGGCTTTGAGCAAGAGTTAGGTCTAAAGTGAGGCTTAGAGTTAGGGTTAGAGCTAGGGTTAGGTTTAGGGTTACACTTAGGGCTATGTTCAGGCACAGGATTAGGGCTAGGTTTTGTGAGAGTTTAGGCCTAATGTTAGGGCCATATGTAATGTAAGAGCTGGGGTTATGATTAGGTCTAGTTTTAGGGTTAGGGTGATGTCTAGGTCTACTGTTAGGATTAGGATTTGGATTAGGGTGAGCTTCAGAGCTGGGATTATGTTAGGGTTAGTGTTGGTGTTAGTGCCAGAATTGGGACTAGGGTTAGGTATAGAGGTAGGTTAGTATTTGGGTTAGGTTAAGGGTTATTTGTAGAGCTTGAGGTAGATTGTTGTTCAGATCTAGGGCTAGAGATATGGCTAGATTTAGGATTAATTTTAGGTCTAGGGCTAGTGTTAGGTTTAGGTTTACACATAGGTTTACCAGTTTAGGTTTAAGTAGAGAATTAGTGTTCGGTTTTGGGATAGGGTCAGGTTTAGACCTACGGTTAGTGTTAGGGTCAGAATAAGTGTCAGGGTAAAAGTTTGGGTTTTGGTTAGGGTTAGAGCTAGAATAAAGGTTAGAGTTAGGACTAGTAATAGAGTTAGGCTTTTGGTAAGGCTTTTGATTAGGTTTGGGAGTAGGGTTAGCATTAGGTTTAAGATTTAGCTTAAGGTAATGGATAGGGTAAGAGCTAGGATTAGAGCTAGGGTTAGGGTATGTGTTAGGGCTAGTTTTATGGTTAGGGTAAAAATAGGGTTAGTGCTCAGATTATGGCCAGGTTTGGGTTTACGTTTGGGCTAGTGTTTGGCCTACAACTAATGTTTGAACCAGGGTTATGATTAGGTATACTTTTTGCATAAATGTTATGGTTAGGTCAATTTTTAAGGTTGGGGTTAGCGTTAGCGTTAGTGTGATGTTTAAAGCTAGGGTTAGTGTTAGGTTCAGGGTCAGTGTTTGGGTTATAGTTAGGGTTAATGATAAACCCAGAATTATCAGTAGAGTTAGTCTAGGGTTATGGTTAGTGTTCGTGTTAGGTTAAGGCTTATAATTAGGTCTAGGGATAGGTTTTGTTTATGTCTAGAGCTAGAGATACAGCTAGATTTAGGATTAGGTTAAAGTCTCGGGATAGTGTTAGAGTTAAGTTTAGAAATAGGTATATTTCTGGTGCTAATTTTAGGGTTCAGTATAGGATTAGGGTCAGGTTTAGACCTACGGTTACCACTAGAGTCAGAATAAGTGTCAGATTTGAGTAATGGTTAGAGCAAGAATGAGGGCCAGGTTTAGCACTAGTAATAGGGTTATGGTTTGTGTTAGGATAAGGATTAGGGTTAAGCCTAGGATTAGCAGGAGAGAGTTAGAGTTAGCCTACGGTAAGGGATAGGATCCGAACTAGGGTTAGGGCTATATTTAGGGTTAGGTTTAGGGCTAGTGTTAGGTTTAGGTTTAGGGATAAAGCAAGGGTTAGGTCTTGCATTAAGGCTAGGTTTTGGTTAGAGTTAGGGCTAAGTTTAGAGTAATGGCCAATGTATGCATTAGGGTTTCTATTTGGATACTTATAGGATTGGGGTTAAGACTAGGTCTAGTGGTAGGATTTGGTATAACATTAGGGTGATATTTAGACCTAGGATTAGTGTGAGTTTCAATTTCAATGTCAGAGTAATTTTAGGGTTAGGGTTTGGACTCAAATTATGGCTAGGGTTAGGGCTAGGTGTAGGGTTAGGTTTTGGTTGAGGTTAAGGTTTAATTTATGGCTATGGCTCAGTTTTGTTTTAGGATTAGGGCTATGGTTAGGGCTAGTTTTAGGCTTAGCATTAGGTTTAGGGCTTCTTTTAGGTTAACGTTTAGGCTTGGGATTAAAGTTAGATTTAGATTTATGATTAAATCTAGGGTTAGGTCTAGAGCTAATGATAGGGCTACTGTTAGGTTTTGGTTTATTGCTAGGATTAGGGTTATGTTAAGTGATAGGGTTATAACTAGAATGAGGGCTAGTGTGAGTGTAGGAGTTAGTAGTATGGCTAAGCTTAGTGTTTCCTTAGGTATAGGGCTTAATTAGGGCTAAGAATAGGGCTAGTTCATGGTTATGGGTTTCATTTTTGTTAAGGTTAGGAGTAGAATTACGGCTAGGGAAAATGTCAGGTCTAGGGTTATGCTTAGGGTTAGTTTTAGGGTTAGGTTTATGGATAGGTCTAGTTATAAAGGTTAGGATTAGGGAAAGAGTCAAGTTTGGACCTAGGTATATTATCATGAAAAAGGTCAGAGTTAGGTTTTGAGTTAGGTAAAAGTTTAGGTTTAGGGCTCGAATTTGCATTAGGGTTAGGATTAGTGTAATGATTGGGTTAGGTTTAGGGTTCAGGTTAGGTTTAGGTTAATGAAATAGGTTAGGATTAGATATAATTATAGGGTTAGGCCTAGGCTAACCATTAGAGTTGTGGTTATGGTTAGGGTGATGAATAGGGTTAGAGCTAGTGATAAGGTTAGGGTAAGGGTTAGAATTCTGGCTCGTGTTAGGGTAAGCTTAAGGGCTAGGTTCTCTGTTATGGTTAAGATTAGGGTTATGGATAAACCTAGGTTTAAGGCTCAGATTAGGGCTTGGTTTTGATTTGGTTAGGTCTAGGGTTAAGGCTATGTCTAATGTATGAACTAATGTTACAATTCGTGTTAGTTTTAGTGTTAGGATAGTGTAGGGCTAGGTCTATGGTTATGGATAGGTTTAGGGTTAGGGTGATGTTTAAAACAAGGCTTATTTTTAGGGTCACTGTCAAAGTCAGGGTTAGTTTTAGGGTTAGGGTTAGAACTCGAATTATGGCTAAAGTTAGTACTAGGTGTACGGTTAGGGTTTGGTTTAGGTTAAGGTTTAGGGATATAGATTGGTTTTGTATTAGGGCTAAGGCTACGTTGATGGCTAGATTATGGATTAGCATCAGGGTTAGGGCTAATGTTAGTTTGAGATTTAGGCTTAGAGTTAGGGTTAGATTCAGAGTTAGGGTTAGATCTACGGTTAGGGCAAGGGCTAGGGCTAGGGTTAGGGCAAGGGTTAGAGTTAGGTTAACAAATGTGATTAGAACTAGGGATATGGGTAGGGTGAGAATTTGAGTTCATCTTAGTAGTAGTCTTAGTGTTAGGGTTAGGTTTAGGGCTAAATTAGGGCTAGGATTAGGGCTAGGTTTAGGGCTAGTGTTAGGGCTAAATTAGGGCTAAGATTAGGGCTAGGGTTAGTGATAGGGTTAGTGCTAAATTAGGGATAGGATTAGGGCTAGAGTTAGGGTTAGGTTTAGCATAAATTAGGGCTAGGATTAGAGATATGTTTAGTTTTAGGGATAGACCTAATTTAGGGCTAGTATTAAAGCTTGGGTTAGTTTTGTGGTATGACCAAGGGGTTGGGCTAGAGTTAAGGTTTGCATTGGTGTGAATGGTTAAGTTTAGTGGAAAGGGTTGGGTTATAGCTAGCTTTAGGGCTAGGATGAGGGTTAAAATTAGGATTAGGCCTATGGTTATGTTCAGTTTAGGATTAAGGCTAGGTTTAGGGCTAGGTTAAGGGCTAGATCTTCTGTTAGGGTTTTGGCTAGGACAAGGTCTAGTGCTACTATCAGGTCTAGGGTTAATATTAAGGATAGTTTTAGGGTTAGGTTATGGCAAGGTCTAGTGTAAGAGTTAGATTTAAGTTACAGGTCAGCTTTTGGGCTAGGGTTATTATTAGTGTAAGGGTCAGGGTCAGGGTTAGCATTTGATTTAGCTAAAGGTTTAAGGTTAGGGCTCGAATTAGCATTAGCATTAGTTTAGGGTTAGCATAATGGATAAGTTTTATTTTAGGTTTTAGTTAAGGTTTAGGGTAATGGATGGGTTAGATTTAGAGCTTGGGTTGGGGTTATGTTTAGTGTAATGGATAGGGCTAGGTTATGGTTTGGATTAAATCTCAGATTAAGACTAGGTTTAACTAGGGATAGGGATAGGGTGTGATTTAGGGTAAGTTTTTTGGTTAGGGTCAGTTTTAGGTTTAGGGCTACAGTTATGGTTAGGTTAGAATGAGGGTTAGTGTTTGAGTTAGGTTTAGGGCTAGGGTGAGTTTTAGGTTTAGGTTTAGGTGTAGGTTTATATTTATGGTTAGAGTTATGTTTAGTGTTATGGATAGAATTTTAATTAGGGGTAGGGTAAGGGTTAGGGTAATGGATATGTTTAGATCTAAAGTTCAGGCTAAGTTTAACATTAGGATTAGGGTTAAGGCTAGGATTAGGGTATAGGATAGAGCTAAGCTTATGTTTAGTGTAAAGGTTAGGCTTTGAGCCAGAGTTAATTCTAAGTTGAGGCTTATATTAGGGCTAGGTTTAGCATTTGCGTAAGGCTGAGGGTTATGCTTAGAACTAAGTTTAGGCCTAGGATTAGGGCTAGGTATTTTGTTAGGTTTTGTGTTAGGTTTAGGACAATGCATAATGTATGAACTAGGGTTATGTTTTGGGGTAATTTTAGGGTTAAGACTATGGCTAGGTCTAGTGTTAGGTCTAGGTTTTGGGTTAGTGTCAGGTTTAAAGCTAGGTTAAGTGTTAGAATCAGGGTCAGATTTTGGGATAGGGTTAGGGTTATTGTTAGAGCCAGAATTAGCACTAGGTTTAGGTCTAGGGCTACGGTAAGTGTTCGGTTTAAGTTAAGGGTTATTTTTAGGGCTAGTGCTTCGTTTTTGTTTAGGTCTAGGGCTAGAGTTATAGGTATTTTTATGATTAGCTTTGTGTCTAGGTCTAGTGTTAGCCTTAGGTATAGATATAGGTTTACAAGTATGTGTTAGAATTTGGTTTAGGGTTAGGGTCAGGTTTAGACCTAGGGTTACTGTTAGGGTCAGATGAGGGTCAGAGTTATGTTTAGAGGTAGAATGAGGGCTAGGGTTAGGACTAGTATTATGGTTAGAGTTTAAGTTAGGCTAAGGATTAGGATTAGAACTAGGGTTAGCATTTTGTTTAGGGTTTGGCTTAGTGTAAGGAATAGGGTTAGAGTTAGGCTTAGGGCTAGTGTTAGGGTTAGGGTAAGGACTAATATTAGGGTTAAAGCTAGGGTTAAGTCTCAGATTAGGGGAAGAATTTGTATTAGGGATAGGACTATGGTTGGTACAATGACTAATGTATTAACTAAGGTTATGATTAAGGCTAGTTTTAGGGTTAGGTTAAGGCTAGAAATAGTGTTAGGGCTAATATAAGGTTAGAGTGATTTTTAGAGCTAGGATTAGTTTTAGCGTCAGTGTCAGCATCAGGGTTAGTTTTAGAGTTAGTTTCAGGGATAGTTGTTTGGTAAGGGTTTGATTTAGAATAAGGATTAGGATTAGGGCTATGGCTTGGTTTTGGTTTATGGTTAGGCCTAGGGATAGGACAATTTTTAGGATTAGCATTAAAGTTAGGGTTTGGTTTAGGCTTATTGTTACAGTTATATTTAGAGTTAGGTTAGATTTAGACTTAGGCTTACATCTATGGTTTGGATTAAGGTTAAGGGTAGAACAAAAGCTAGGGTAGGGCAAGAGGTAGAGTTATTCTTATGGCTAGTTTTATGGTTAGGATTGGATTAAATAAAGGCTAAGATTATTACAAGGCTTTGTGTTAGGCCCTTCTTTAGGGTGAGGGTTAGGGTTAGGTTTAGGGTGATGGTTAGTTTTTAGGTACAGGATAAGGTTATAGGTAGATATAGGCCAGGGTGAAGAATAGAATTAGGGTTAGGATTAAGCCTCGTTTAGGGCTAGGATTACAGCTGGGGAAAATTTCAAGTCTAGTGTTAGGTTAAAAATAATTTTAGGGTTAGGTTTATGACTATGTCTAGTGTAAGGGTTAGGTTTAAGGTTAGGGTCAGGTATAGATCTAAGGGTACTATTAGGGTCAGGGTCGCAATTAGTATTTTGAATAGGTTAATGCTTAATGTTAGGGCTCAAATTAGCATTAGAGTTAGGATTAGGGTAAAGATGGTGTTAGGATTAGATTTCAGGTTAGGGTTAGATCTAGGGTTACTTCTAGGGCTATGAATATGCCTAGTGTTAGGCCTATGGTTTTGGCTAGGATTAGGGTTCCAGTAAAGTATAGAGTTACAACTAGGGTTAGGACTAAGGTGAGAGTTAGACTTGGTCTTTGGACAAGGGTTAGGGTTAAGGTTAGGGAAAGGGCTAAATTAAATCTAAGATTAAGTCTGGGGTTAGTGTTAGGGTTAGGCCTGGAGTTATGTTTAGGGTTATAATTAAGGCTATGTATAGGACTAGGATAAGGGATAGGATTTTTGATAGGGATAAGGCTAGTATCATGGCTAAGGCTAATATCAGGTCTAGAGTAATGCTTAGGGATAGTTTTAGGGTTAATTTTATGGCTAGGTCTAGTGTAAGTGTTAGGGGAATTATTAGGGTCATTGTAAGTGTTATGTTTTGGTTTAGGTTTCAGTTAGGGTTAGCTTGAATTAGCATTAGGTTTAGGGTTAGGGTAATGATTGCATTAGGTCTAGGGTTCAGGGTAGGTTTAGGGTAATTGATAAGTTTGGTAAGAGTGATATGTTTAGGTTTAGGGCTAGGGTTAGCATTAGGGTAAGGGTTATGTTTAGGCTATTGATATAGTTAGACATAAGGTTAGGGCTAGGGTTATGGTAAGGATTAGGTCTTAATTTTGGGTTAGGGTGAGTGTTAGAACTAGGGTTAGGTTAGGGTTATGTATAGTGTAAGGGTTAGGTTCTGAACTATGGTTTGGGTTAGACTGAGAGTTAGGTTTAGGATTAGATCTAGGGATAGTATTACAGTAGATTTTGGGTTAGTTTTAGAGTTAGGATTAGACCTAGGTTTAGTGATAGGGTCAGTAAAAGGGTCAGGGTTACTGCTAGGTTTTTGGATAGGTTTAGATCTAGAATGAGGTCAAGAGTGAGGGATATTAAATAGGGTTAGTGTTTTGGTTAGCCTAAGTATTAGGGATTGGTCTAGGGTTATCCTTAGTTTTACGGTTTTGCTTTAGTAAGGGATTTGTTTAGAGCTAGGGTTGTGGCAATTGTTATGGTTAGAGTTAAGGTTATAACTAGGTTTAGGCCTTGGATTAGGCCTAGGTCTTGGGTTAGGGTTAGGGATAGTGTTAGGGCAATGGCTTATGTAAGAACTGGGGTTACCATTAGGGTTAGTTTTATTGTTAGTGTATGGGTTAGGTTTATGTGTGTGTTAGGTTTAAGGTTAATGTGATATTCATAGCTAGGGTTCGTGGTAGAATAAGAGTCAGCATCAGGTTTAGGTTTAGGGTTAGAGTTACGACTCAAATTAGGGCTAGGGTTACTGTTAGAAATCAGTTTGAGGTGAGGACAGTGTTTAGAGTTAAGGTGAGTGTTAGGATATTAATCAGGGTAAGGGTTAGTTTTAAGGTTAGGGTTAGGACTCTAATTAGGACTAGGTTTAGGTCTAGTTGCAGTGTTAGGATTTGGTTTAAGTTAAGTTTTAGGTTTAGGGATCATTCTCAATTTTGTTTTAGTCCTATATTTAGGGTTAGGTGTAGTGTTAGTATTAGGCTTAGGCTTAGGCTTAGGGTTAAATTTGGAATTAGGGTTAGATCTAGGGTTAGGGCTAGAGCTAAGGATACTGCAAGGATTTTGGCTATTTTTAGGGTTTTGGTAAGGGATATGGTTAGAATTAGGGATAGGGCTAGGACAAAAGTTATTATTAGGGCTAGGGTTAGGTAAGGGTTAGAGATAGGGCTAAATTAGGGCTAGGATTTGGGATAGGTTTAGTGTTTAGTTTAAGCCTAGGGTTAGGCTTAGGGTTCCTGTTAGGGTTAGGGTTAGGGTTAGAGTTTAGAGTTACAGTTTAGAGATTAGATTTAGAGTTAGGGCAAAGTTTGGGGTAAGGGATGGTTTTATAGCTAGGTTTAGTGCTAGGGTGAAGGTTAGAATTAGGGTTAGGGCTGTGATTAAGTTAGGGTTACAATTAAGGCTAGGTTTAGGGCTAAGATGAAAGCTAGGGTTTTTCTTTTTTTAGGGTTAAGGCTAGGATTTCTGCCAGGGCTCTTTTCAGGATTCTGAATTATAGTTAAATAGAGTTTTAGGGTTAGGATTATGGGTGTGTCTAGTTTAAGGGTTAGGTTTAGGTTTAGCCTCAGATTTAGAGCTATGGGTATTATTAGGGTCAAGTTCTGGGTTAGTGCTTGGGACAGGTTAAGGTTGAAAGGTAGGGCTTAAATTAGCATTAGTGTTATGGTTAGGGTTATGGTAATAGATGGAGTTAGAAATCAGTTTAGAGCTAGGGTTATGGTTATGATTAGGGCTAGGTTTTGGGTTAAGTTAGTGCAGGGTTAGAGTTACGGCTAATATAAATACTAGGGTTACAATTACAGCTAATTTTAGTGTTTTAGGGCTAGGTTTACTTTAGATTTTAGGTTTAGGGTTAGGGTGATGTTTCGACCTCGGGTTAGTATTATTGTCAGAGTAAGGGTAAGGGTTAATTTTTGAGTTTGGCTTAAAACTCAAATTAAGGCTAGGGTTAGGGCTAGGTGTAGAGTTAGGTCTTGGTTTAGGTTAAGGGTTAGGGTTAGGGCTTTGCCTCAGTTTGGTTTTAGATCTAAGTTTAGGGTTACTGAACTTTTTAGGATTAGTGTTAGAATTAGGGCTAGTCTTAGATTTAGGCTTATGCTTTGGTTCAGACCTAAATTTAGAGTTAGGTTTTTATCTAAGTTTAGTGCTAGGGCTAAGGATAGTGCAAGGGTTAGATCTAGGATTTGGGATAGGGTTAGGTTTATAGGAAGGGATACAATTAGAATGAGTGATAGGGCCAGTGTGAGAGTTAGAGTTATTTTTAGGTTTAGGGTTAAGATTAGGGTCAGGGATACTGCTAAATTATGGCTAGGGTTAGTGTTATGGCTAGGGTTGGAGCTAGTTTTAGAATTAGCATCAGGGTTAGGGCTAGTTTTAGGCTTAGGCATTGAGTTAGGGTTAGATTTAAAGTTAGGATTCAATCTAGTGTTAAAGCTAGGGCTAAGGATAGGGCAATTTTGAAAACAAGGTTTAGGGTTAGAGTCAGGTTTACGTTTATGGTAAGATATGTGGTTTTGGCAAGGTTTAGGGCTACAACAAGCGTTAGTATTAGGGTTAGGGTTTAGTTAGGTTTAGGATTATGATTAAGACTAGGTTTATGACTAGGATGAGGTTTAGGGTTTATATTAGGGTTAGGGATAGTATTAGGGCTAGAGCTAATGTCAGATTGAGGGTTATAGTTAGGGCTAGATTTAGTGTTAGATTTATGGCTTGGTCCAGTATAAGGATTAGGTTTAGGGTAAGATTCAGCTTTATATCTAGGATTATTTTTAGGGTCAGGGCCAGGGTTAGGGTTTGTGTTAGGATAGGGTTTAGGTTTAGGGTAGTGACAGGGTTATTTTTAGGGTTTAGGTTAGGTATAGTGTAATGGATAAGGTTAGGGTTAGGCCTAGGATTAACTTAAGAGTTAGGATTATTGTTAGGGTAATAGATAGGTTTAGACCTAAGGTTACGGCTGGGTTATGTACACGATTTGCGAAAGTTTTGGGGTTAATGTTAGGTTTAAGTTTAGGGTTAAAGCTAGGTTTAGGTATCTGATTAAGGCTAGGTTTTGGGTTAGGTTAGGGCTAGGGTTAACGCTATGGCTAATGTATGAAGTAGGGTTATTATTAGCACAAATTACAGGGTTAGAGTTAGGGCTAAGTCTAGTGTTATGTTGAGGTTTACGGTGATGATAATGTTTAGAGCCAGGGTTACTGTTAGGGTCAGAGTCAGGGTCAGGGTTAGTTTTTGGGTAAGGGTTAGGACTAGAATTAGGGATATGGTTAGGGCTTGGTGTACGGTTAGGATTTGGATTAGGTTAAGGTTTAGGGTTATGGCTATGACTCAGTTTTGTTTTAAGTCTAGAGCTAGGGTTAGAGCCAGTTTTAGAATTAGCATTAGTGTTAGGGCTAGTGTTAGGTTTAGGTTTAGGCTTAATTTTAGGGTTAGATTTATGGTTAGTGTTAGATCTAGGGTTATGGTCAGGGCTATGAATAGACCTAGGGTTACACCAAGGGTTAGGACTAGGATTAGGGTTTTAGTAAGGGTTAGAGTTAGAACTAGTGTTAGTTTTAGGGTGAGAGTTAGAGGTAGTCTTTGGGATAGACTTAGAGTTAAGGTAAGTGATAGGGCTGAATTAGCGCTAAGATTAGGTCTAGGGTTAAAGTTAGAATAAGGCCTAGGGTTTGAGTTAGGGATAAAATTAAGGCTATGTTTACAGCTAGGATAAAGGCTAGGGTTTGTGTTGGGGTTAGGGCTAGGATTAAGGCTAGTGTTAATGTCAGTCTAGGGTTAAGGTTAGAAAAAGTTTTAGGGTTAGGTTTATGGCTAGGTGTAGTGTAAGGATTAGGTAGGATAATTGTCAGGTTTATATCTAGGGGAATTATTAGGGTCACACTCAGTGTTAGGGTTTAGGTTTCAGGTTAGATTAGGGCTCAAATTAGCATTAGTTTTAGGGTTAGCATAATGATTGGGTTAGGTTAGGGTTCAGGGTAGGT
Source organism: Marmota monax (assembly GCF_021218885.2). NCBI lineage: Eukaryota > Metazoa > Chordata > Mammalia > Rodentia > Sciuridae > Marmota > Marmota monax. The sequence continues at coordinate 232,622 of NW_026692694.1, read as the reverse complement.
TTAAGTTAATTGATAGGTTTGGGGAAAGTGATAGGGTTAGGGTTAAGCCTAGGGTTAGCATTATGGTAAGTGTTACTTTTAGGGTAATGGATACAGTTAGAATTAAAGTTAGGGCTAGGGTTATGGTTAGGATAAGGTTTTGTGTTAGGGTTACATTGAGGGTTAAAACTAGAATTAGATTTAGGGTTATGTTTAGCACAAGATTTAGGTTCTTAGCTCTGATTAGGGCTAGGCTCAGAGTTAGGTTCAGAGTTAGGTCTAGGAATAGTATTATGGTAAATTTGGGTTAGGGTTGGGGTTAGGGTTAGACCTAGGTTTAGTGTTAGGGTCAGAATAGGGGTCAGGGTTAGGGTTAAGTTTTGGGATAGACTTACAGCTAAAATGAAGGCTAGGGTTATGACTATTAATAGGATTAGGGTTTTTGTTAGTCTAAGGACTAGGAATAGGTATAGGATTAATCTTAGGTTTAGGGTTTCGCTTAGGGTAAGGGATTGATTTAGATCTAGGTTTAGGGCTATGGTTAGGGTTAGAGTTAGAGTTAAAGCTAGGTTTAGGGCTCAGTTTAGGACTAGTTTTTGTGTTAGTGTTAGGGCTAGGATTAGGGCAAAGGCTAATGTAAGAACTAGGGTTACCATTTAGGGTTAGTTTTAGGGTTATGGTTACGGATAGCTTGAGTGGTAGGGTAAGGTTTAAGGTTAGGGTAATATTTATAGCTACAGTTCTTCTTATTATAGGAGTCAGGTTCAGGGTTAGTTTTATAGTTAGCATTAAGACTCGAATGGGGCCCTTGATAATGTTAGTGTTTGGTTTGAGTTTAGGGCAGTGTTTACAGCTAGGGTGAGTTTTAGGATAGGAGTCAGGGTCAGTTTTAGTTTTAAGGTGAGGCTTAGGACTCGAATTAGGGCTAGGTTTAGGTCTAGGTGTAGTGTTAGTGTTGGGTTTAAGTTAAGGTTTAGGGTTAGGGCTATTGTTCAGTTTTGGTTCACTGCTAGGTTTAGGTTTAGGGCTAGATTTATGATTAGCATTAATATTAGGGCTAGTGTTAGTAGTGTTAGGCTTAAGGTTAGATTTATAGTAAGGGTCAGGGCTGGGACTAACTTAAGGGCAAGTGCTAGGGCTAGTGTTAGGTTTACAGTAGCACATAGGGATAGAACTAGGGATAGGGCTAGGGCAAGAGTTAGAATTAGTCTTAGGGTAGGGTTTGGATAAAGTTAGAGATAGAACTAATTTAGGGCTAGGATTAGGGATAGTTATTTTTGTTTAGCTTGAACCTATGGTTATGGTTAGGTTAAGGCTAGGGCTATGACTCAGTTTTGTTTTAGGGCTAGGAGTAGGGTTAGGGCTAGTTTTAAGATTAGTCTTATGGTTCGGGTTATTATAAGTGTGAGATTTAGGCTTAGGCTAAGGATTATTGGATAAAAATAGACTTATGGTTAGATTTTGTTTTAGGGTTATGGATAAATTTAGAGTTAGGTTGAAATCTAGGTTTTCAGATAGGGCTAAGTATAGTACTAGGGTAGAGCTACCTTTAGGTCTAAGTGTATGGTGATGGTAAGGGATACGGTTATAACTAGGTATAGGGCTAGTTTCAGAGTTAGAGTTAGTCTTAGGGCTAGGGTTAGGACTAGGCTTAGTGTTAGGGTTAGGCCTAGGGTTAGGGCTAGGGTTTGTGTTAGTGTTAGGGTTAAGTTTAGGTTTAGGATAAGGGATGGGAATATAGCTACATTTAGGACTAGGGTGAGATTTAGGGTTAAGGTTAGGTCTAATGTTAGGGTTAGGATCATGATTAAGGTAAGGTTCATGGATAGGATGTGAGCTAATTTTTTGTATTAGGGTTAGGGTTAGGATTAGAGCTAGGGATAATATCAGGTCTATTGAGTGGTTAGGAATAGTTTTAGTGTTAGGTTTATGGCTAGGTCTATTGTAAAGTTTAAGTTTTTTGTTAGGGTCAATTTTAGAGCTATAGGTATTATTAGAGTCAGTGTCAAGGTTAGGGTTTGGGTTATGCTAAGGTTTAGGTTTAGGTCTCAAATTAGCATTATGTTTAGGGATCGGGTAATGACACAGTTAGGTTTAGGGTTCAAGATAGGTATAGGTTAATGGACAGGGTTAATGCTAGTTCTTGGGTTAGGGTTCTGCCTCAGGTTAGCATAAGGATTACAGTTATCTTAGGGTAATGAATAGGGTTAGAGATAGAGTGAGGGCTAGGGTTATGATTAGGAATATGTCTAGTTTAGACTTAGGATTATGGTTAGGGCTAGGATTATTGTTAGGGTTATCTTAGTGTTAAAGCTAAGGTAGGGCTTGGGTTAGGGATAGCTTTTGTGGTAGGTTAAGGCTATGGGTAATGTAAGAACTAGTGCAATGATTAAGACTAGTTTTATGGTTAATGCTAGGGCTAGGTGTAGTTTTAGGGTTATGGTGAAGTTTAGAGCTAGTGTTAGTGTTAATGTCAGGGACAGAGTTTGGGTAGGGTAATGGTTAGGGTCAAAGCCAGAATTAGAACTAGGGTTAGGTCTAGAGGTAGGGTTAGATTTTGGGTTAGGTTAAGGGTTATTTTTAATGGTAGGTCTAGTTTGTCTTTAGGTTAGAGCTATAGTTATGGCTAGATTTAGGATTAGGTTTAGGTCTAGGTCTATTATTAGTCTTAGGTTTAGGTCTAAGGTTACCAGTAGGGCTATTGTTAGGTTATGGTTTAGGGTTAGGTTTAGATTTAGATCAAAAATTAGTGTTAGGGTCAGAATAATGGTCATGGTTAGGGTTAGAGTTTGGATTATGGTTAGATCTAGAATGAAGGCTAGGGTTAAGACTAGTTGTAGACTTAGGGTTTGGGTTAGGATAAGGATTAGTGCTAAGAATATGATTAGCATTAGGGTGGGGGTTTGGCTTAGGGTAAGGGATAGGGTTAGAGCTAGGGTTAGGACAAGTGTTAGGGTTAGGTTTAGAATTAAAGCTAGTTAAATTGTTAGGCCTTGGATTAGAGCTAGTTTTATATTACGGTTAGGGCTACTGTTATGGTTACGGCTATTCTAAGAACTAGGGTAACAATTAGTGTTAGTTTTAGGGTTAGGTTCAGGTCTAGGTCTAGTGTTGGGATTAAGTTGAAGGTTAGGGTGATGTTTAGAGCTAGGTTTAGTGTTTTAATATGAGTCAGAATCATGGTAATGTTTAGGGTTATGGTTAGGTTTCAAATTAGGGATATGGTTACAGCTGGTGTAGGGTTAAGGTTTGGTCTAGGGTAAGGGTTAGTGTTAGGGGTATGGCTCGGTATTGTTTTAGGCCTAGGGCTAGGGTTAGTGCTAATTTAGGATTAAAGTTAGTTTCAGTTCCGTTTCAGAAGTTTTGTCGCTGATATACAGAAATGCCTTTGATTTATGTGTCTTGATTTTATATCCTGCCACTTTGCTGAATTCATTTATTAGTTCTAGTAGTTTTTTTGTAGACCCTTTTGGGTCTTCTAGGTATAGAATCATGTCATCTGCAAATAGTGATAATTTAAGTTCTTCCTTTCCTATTTTTATGCCTTTAATTTCTTTCATCTGTCTAATTGCTCTGGCCAGTGTTTCGAGAACTATATTGAATAGAAGTGGTGATAGAGGGCATCCCTGTCTTGTTCCAGATTTTAGGGGGAATGCCTTCAATTTGTCTCCATTGAGAATGATGCTAGCCTGAGGCTTAGCATAGATAGCTTTTACAATGTTGAGGTAAGTTCCTGTTATCCCTAGTTTTTCTAATGTTTTGATCATAAAGGGATGCTGTACTTTGTCGAATGCTTTTTCTGCATCTATTGAGATGATCATATGGTTCTTATTTTTAAGTCTATTGATGTGGTGAATAACATTTATTGATTTCTGTATATTGAACCATCCTTTCATCCCAGGGATGAATCCTACTTGATCATGGTGCACAATTTTTTGATGTGCCTTTGTATCCGATTCGCCAGAATTTTATTGAGGATTTTTGTATCTAGGTTCATCAGAGATATTGGTCTGTAGTTTTCTTTCTTTCAGGTGTCTTTGTCTGGTTTCGGAATCAGGGTGATATTGGCCTCATAGAATGAATTTGGCAGAGCTCCTTCTTTTTCTATTTCCTGAAATAACTTGAAAGTATTGGTATTAATTCTTCCTTAAAGGTTTTGTAAAACTCCGCTGTATACCCATCTGGTCTTGGGCTTTTCTTGGTTGGAAGTCTTTTGATTGCTTCTTCTATTTCATCTATTGTTATTGGTCTGTTTGAGTTGTGAGTATCCTCCTGACTCAGTCTGGGCAAATCATATGACCTAAGGAATTTATCGATGTCTTCACTATCTTCTATTTTATTGGAATATAGGTTTTCAAAATAATTTCTAATTGTCTTCTGTATTTCTGTAGCGTATGTTGTGATATTGCCTTTTTTCATCCCCTATGTTAGTAATTTGAGTTCTCTCTCTTCTTCTCTTCGTTAGCATGGCTAAGGGTCTGTCGATCTTATTTATTTTTTTCAAAGAACCAACTTTTAGTTTTGTTAATTTTTTCAATGGTTTCTTTTGTTTCAATTTCATTGATTTCCACTCTGATTTTAATTATTTCTTGCCTTCTGCTACATTTGCTGTTGTTTTGCCCTTCCTTTTCTAGGGCTTTGAGATGAAGTGTGAGCTCATTTATTTGTTGGTTTTTCCTTTTTTGAGGAATGACCTCCAAGCAATGAATTTCCCTCTTAAAACTGCTTTCATTGTATCCCATAGATTCCGATGTGTTGTGTCTGTATTTTTATTTATCTCTAAGAATTTTTTGATTTCCTCCTTTATGTCTTCTGTAACCCATTGATCATTCAGTAACATATTGTTCATTTTCCATGTGATGTAGGATTTTTCCTTCCTTCTTTTATCATTGATTTCCAGTTTCATTCCATTATGATCAGATAAAAATCATGGTATTACCTCCACCCCTGTATATTTACTGGGGGTTGCCCTATGGCATAATATATGGTCTATTTTTGAGAAGGATCCATGTGCTGCTGAGAAAAAAGTATATCCACTTGATGATGGTTCATATATTCTATATATGTCAGTTAAGTCTAGGTTTTTGATTGTGATATTGAGTTCTATAGTTTCTTTATTCAGTTTTTTTTGGAGGATCTGTCCAATTGTGAGAGAGGTGTGTTGAAGTCACCCATAATTATTGTGTTGTGGTCTATTTGATTCTTGAACTTGAGGAGAATTTGTTTTATGAACATCGCAGCACCATTATTCGGTGCATAAATATTGATAATTGTTTTGTCTTGTTGGTGAATGGTTCCTTTTCACAGTATAAAATGTCCTTCCTTATCCCTTTTGATTAAATTAGTCTTGAAGTCAATTTTATTCGATATGAGGATGGCCACCCCTGCTTGCTTACGAGGACCATGTGCATGGTATATTTTTTCCCAACCTTTCACCTTCAGCCTGTGTATGTCTTTTCCAATCAGATGTGTCTCCTGGAGGCAGCATATTGTTGGATTTGTTTTTTTAATCCATGTTACCAGCCTATGTCGCTTTATTGGAGAGTTTAACCCATTAACATTTAGAGTTACTATTGATATATGGTTTGTACTTCTAGCCATGTTTGATTATTTATCTTCTTTTTTTTTAATTTAGTTTGTTTCTCCATGGTTAGCTTTCCCCCTGCCCTCTGTCTTTATAGAGGCACTTCCCACTGATGGTTTTGGTTATTGTTTTTCATTTCTTCCTCATGTAGTGTTTTGCTTAAGATGCTTTGTAATGCTGGTTTTCTGGATGCAAATTCTTTTAGCTTGTTTATCATGAAAGATTTTTATTTCGTTGTCGTACCTGAAGCTTAATTTTGCTGGATACAGAATTCTTGGTTGGCATCCATTGTCTTTCAGTGTTTGAAATATGTTGTTCCAGGATCTTCTCGCTTTCAGCGTCTGTGACGAAAATCTGCAGTTAACCTTATTGGTTTACTCCTGAATGTAATCTGCCTCCTTTCTCTTGTAGCTTTTAATATTTTCTCTTTGTTCTGTATATTGGATATCTTCAAAACAATGTGTCTTGGCGTTGGTCTACTGTGATTTTGTGTGCTTGGTGTCCTGTATGCATCTACAACTTGTATATCCATTTCCTTTTTTATTTCTGGAAAGTTTTCTGTAATTATTTCATTCAGCAGGCTACTCATTCCCTTGGTTTGAATCTCTGTACCTTCTTCTATCCTGACTACTCGTAGTTTTGGTTTTTTTATGTTATCCCATATCTCTTGGATGTTTTTCTCATGGTTTTTAACCAGCCTTTCTGAGTTGGCTAGGCTCTTTTCAAGATGATATATTTTGTCTTCATTATCTGATGTTCTGGCTTCTACTTGCTCCACTCTGTTAGTGGTAATCTCAATTGAGTTTTTAATTTGGTTTATCGTTTCCTTCATTTCTAGAATTATTGTTTTTTTTTTAATGATCTTTATCTCCTGATAAAGATGCTCAACCATCTTTATTTTTCTGCTGACTCTAGGTCCTCCTGAATATTTAGGCTGTCCTTCATTGTTTGTGCTCCTTTTCTTCCTTGCTTTTTTATGCTGCTCATGTTACTTCTTGTTCTGTTTGACTGCTGAGTTTCTGTTTACTCTTATAGATTTATTTGATGCTTGGGAGGAAAGATATTAGAAGGGAAGGGAAGAAGTCACTAAAGAGAATGAGAGTAGCCAGGTAGAATTCAAGGAAGGGGGAATAAGAAAATTGAAAAGAAATGAAAAGACAAAAGAAACAAAAATAACAACTCCAGTCACAATATCCTCAAAAAAAAAAAAATAAAATACTTGGTAATCAACCTAACAAAAGAGGTGAAAGATTTATACAATGCAAACTACAAAACCCTAAAAAGAGAAGTAGAAGAATATCTTAGAAGATGGAAAAATATACCCTGTTCATGGATAGGCAGAACTAACATCATCAAAATGGCGATATTACCAAAAGTTCTCTATAGGTTTAATGCAATTCCAATCAAAATCCCAACGGCATTTCTTGTAGAAATGGATAAAGCAATCATGAAATTCATATGGAAAAATAAAAGACCCAGAATAGCAAAAGCAATTCTAAGCAGGAAGTGTGAATCAGGCGGTATAGCGATACCAGACTTAAAACTATATTACAGAGCAATAGTAACAAAAACAGCATGGTACTGGTACCAAAACAGGCGGGTGGACCAATGGTACAGAATAGAGGACACAGAGACTAATCCACAAAGCTACAACTATCTTATATTTGATAAAGGAGCTAAAAGCATGCAATGGAGGGAGGATAGCATCTTTAACAAATGGTGCTGGGAAAGCTGGAAATCCATATGCAACAAAATGAAACTGAATCCCCTCCTCTCGCCATGCACAAAAGTTAACTCAAAATGGATCAAGGAGCTTGATATCAAATCAGAGACTCTGTGTCTGATAGAAGAAAAAGTTGGCGCCAATCTACATATTGTAGGGTTGGGCTCCAAATTCCTTAATAGGACACCCATAGCACAAAAGTTGATAACAAGAATCAACAAATGGGACTTACTTAAACTGAAAAGTTTTCTCTCAGCAAGAGAAACAATAAAAGAGGTAAATAGGGAGCCTACATCATGGGAACAATTTTTTACTTCTCACACATCAAATCGAGCCCTAATATCCAGAGTATACAAAGAACTCAAAAAAAAATAAACAATAAGAAAACAAATAACCCAATCAACAAATGGGCCAAAGACCTGAACAGACACTTCTCAGAGGAGGACATACAATCAATCAACAAGTACATGAAAAAATGCTCACCATCTCTAGCAGTCAGAGAAATGCAAATCAAAACCACCCTAAGATACCATCTCACTCCAGTAAGATTGGCAACCATTATGAAGTCAAACAACAACAAGTGCTGGAGAGGATGTGGGGAAAAGGGTACTCTTGTACATTGCTGGTCGGACTGCAATCTGGTGCAGCCAATCTGGAAAGCAGTATGGAGATTCCTGTGAAAGCTGGGAATGAAACCACCATTTGACCCAGCTATTGCATTTCTTGGACTATTCCCTGAAGACCTTAAAAGAGCGTACTACAGGGATACTGCTACATCAATGTTCATAGCAGCACAATTCACAATTGCTAGACTGTGGAACCAACCCAGATGCCCTTCAATAGATGAATCGATAAAAAAAAAATATGGCATTTATACACCATGGAGTATTACACAGCACTAAAAAATGACAAAATCATAGAATTTGCAGGGAAATGGATGGCACTAGAGCAGATTATGCTTAGTGAAGCTCGCCAATCCCTTAAAAACAAATACCAAATGTCTTCTTTGATATAAGGAGAGCAACTAAGAACAGAGCAGGGAGGAAGATCAGGAAGAAAAGATTAACATTAAACAGATACATGAGGTGGGATGGAAAGGGAGAGAAAGGGAAATTGCATGGTAATGGAGGGAGACCCTCATTGTTATACAAAATTACATATAAGATGTTGTGAGGGGAATGGGAAAATAAACAAGGAGAGAAATGAATTACAGTGGATGGGGTAGTGAGAGAATATGGGAGGGGAGGGAGGGGGGATTGTAGAGGATAGGAAAGGTAGCAGACTACAACAGTTACTAATAGGGCATTATGTAAAAATGTGGATGTGTAACCGATGTGATTCTGCAATCTGTATTTGGGGTAAAATTGGGAGTTCATAACCAACTTGAATCTAATGTATGAAATATGATATGTCAAAAGCGTTATAATGTTTTGAACAACCAATAAAAAATAAATTAAAAAAAAAGCTAGTTTCAGGGTTAGGCTGAGGCATTGGGTTAAGTTAGTTTTAGAGATAGGTTTTGATCTAAAGTTAGTACTAGGGCTAAGAATAGTGCAAAGTTTATGACTAGGGTTAGAGCTTGGGTTAGGGTTACTGTAATGGATAGGGTTAGAAGTATGGATAGGTCTTGTGTGTGAATTATAGTTATCTTAATTCTAGGGTTAGGGTTAGTTTTAGGAATAGGGCAAAATTAGTACTAGGATAAGGGCTATGTTTAGTTTTTAGGGCTATATTTAGCAATAGATTTAGGGCTACACCTAGTTTTATTGTTAGGGTAAGGGTTAGGGATTAAGCTACATTAAGGGCTAAGGCAAGTGTTAGGTTTAGTGTTATGTCTGGGTTATGGTTATGGTTATGGTTATGATTAGGGTTGGGATTAGGGGTAGGGTGTTCATTAGGATTAGGGTTAGTCTTAGAGTAATGCATTGGATTAGATGTATGATTAGCTTTAGGGTTAAGTTTAGGTTATGGTTAAATTTAGGTTTAGGGATAGGTTTAGTTTTTATTTATGGTAATGGTTACAGTTAAGTTTATGGCAAGGTTTAGGTTTAGGGTATGTCAAGTTTAAGGTTTATGATTAGGGTTAGGGATAGGGTTAGGTTTAGGGCTAGGGTTATTATTAGGGATATGGTTAGTTTTAGGGTAATATTAGAGTTAGAGCTACTGTTAGTACGAGGGTTAAGGTTAGGATTAGGTCTAAGGTTAGGTTTAGTTTTAGGAATAGGGCTAGGGTTATGTTTAGGCTAAGGGTTATGCTTTGAGCTAGGGTTATGTGTAAGGCAAAGGTTAGATTTATGGCTACATTTAGGATTGTGGTTATGCTTAGAGTAGATTTAGGCCTCAGATTATGGCTAGGTTTTATGTTAGGTTTAGGCCCATGGTTAAGGCTATGTGTAATGTAAGATCTAGTGTAATCTTTAGAGCTAGTTTTAGGGTTACAGTTATGGCTATTTCTAGTGTTAGGTTGAGGTTTTGGGTTAGGTTTACAGGTAGGTTTAGTGTTAGTATTAGGGTCAGTGTTCAGGTTAGAGTTAGGTTTAAGGAGAAAGGCAGAATTAGGAATTGAGTTAGTTCTAGAGATAGGGTTAGTATTTGCTTTAGGTTAAGGATTATGTTAGGGCTAGTGCTCAGGTTTTTTTAGGTCTAGACCTAGAGTTATGGCTATATTTTGGATTAGGCTTAGATCTAGGGCTAGTGTTAGGGTTAGGTTTAGGTATAAGTTTACCCATAAGTCTAGTTTTAGGGTTTGGTTCAAGGTAAGGGTCATACTTAGACTGAGAGTTTGTGTTAGGGTAAGGATTTTAGCTAGAGTTAGAGATAGAATGAGGGCTAGATTTAGGACTAGTAATAGTGTTAGGGTTTGGACTAGGCTATGGATTAGTATTAGGACTCAGGTTAGAATTATGAATAGGGTTTGGATTAGGGTAAGTGATAGAGCTAGGATTAGGGCTAGGCTTAGGGTTAGGTTTAGGGCTAAGGATACGTTTAGGTTTAGGTTTACTTCCAGGGGTAGGGCTCAGATTAGGGCTAGTTTTTCTGTTAGGTTTAGCACTAGAGTTAAGGCTATGGCTAATATAAGAACTAACATTATGATTAGAGTTAGTATTTGGTCTACATCTAGTGTTAGCATTATCTATAGGGTTAGTGTGATATTTAGAATTAAGATTAGTGTTAGAATAAAAGTCAGGGTCAGGGTTAATTTTAGGACTAGGAAATTAATTAGAGATAGAATGTTATGGCAAGACTTAGGGTTAGGGTTTGGTTATGTTAATATTTAGGGTTAGGACAATGGCTCTTTTTTTTGGGGGGGATAAGGCTAGGGTCATGGCTAGTTTTAGGATTATTGATAGTGTTTGGTCTAGTGGTAGTTTTAGAGTTATGCTTAGGTTTACGGTCAAATGTAGAGTTATGGTTAGATCTAGGGTAGGGTCTAGGGCTAGGGTTAGGACTAATGTTAAGGCTTGTGTTAGGTTTACTGTAATGGATAGGTTTAGAAGTAGAAATAGGGCTTGGGAGAGTTAGAGCTATTCTTAGGCCAAGGTTAGGGGTAGAGATATGGTTATGGATAAATTAGGGCTAGGATTAGTGCTAGGGTTAGTGTTCACGTTAGGCTTATTTTAAGGGCTATAGATATGGTTAGTGTTAGAGTTAGAGTTAGTGATAGGTTAGGGGAAAGGATGGGGTTATACCTAAGTTCAGGTCTGGGGCAAGGGTTAAAATTAGAGATATGGCTAGAGTTAGGGTTTGGGTTAGGATTAAGACTAGGTATAGGCTAAGATGAGGACTAGTGTTTGTGTCAGGTTATGGTTATGATTAGGGCTGGGGCTAATGTCAGATCTGGGTTAATGGTTATGGTTACTTTTAGGGTTAGGTTATGGCTAAGTCTAGTGTGAGGTTTAGGTTTAGATTAAGTGTCAGGTTTAATGCTAGGTGTATTATTAGAGTCAGGGTTCGAGTATGGTTTGGTTTAGGTTAAGATTCAGGGTTAAGGCTTGGATTAGCATTAGGGATATGGTTAGGGTCTGGGTTAGGTAATTGCTAGGGTTATGGATAGGGGGAGAGTTAGAGATAGTCTTAGGGCTAGGGCTATGGATAGTATTAGGTTTAGGATTAGGGCTAGATTAGAGCTATGGTTAGTGGTAGGTTTAGGCCTATTTTTAGGAGTAGGGTTAGGGTTAGCATAATGGTTAGTGTAAGGTATGATATTATAGCTACATTTAGGGCTAGGGCAAAGCATAAAATTAGGGCTAGGGCTAGGGTTAATATTAGGGCTAGGATTAAGGCTAGGCTTAGGGATAGGATTAGGACTAGGATTTGTGTTAGGGTTAGGTCTAGGATTAGGGATAGAGCATATGAGAAGTCTAGGATTTTGTTTAGGGATAGTTTTAGGCTAAGTACTATGGTCAGGTCTATTGTAAATGTTAGGTTGAAGGTTAGGTTCAGGTTTATCACTAGAAGTATTATTAGGGTGAGAGTCAGGGTTGAGATATGTGTTAGGTTTAGGCTTAGGGCTCAAATTAGCATTAGGATTAGTGTTAGGGTTAGGTAATGGATATGGTTAAGTTTAGAATTAGATTAATGGACAGATTTAGGGTTAGGGATAGGGTTAGGTTTAGGCCTAGGGACAGAATTTGGTTAGGGTTATGGTTAGGGTAATTGATGGATTAGAGCTAATTTTAGGATGAGGGTTATGTTTAGGTTAGAGCTTTGGTTAGGGTTAGGCCTAGGGTTAGTATATGGTTAAGGTTTTGGTTAGTTAATGGGTAAGATTTGAGCTCAGGAAAGCGTTAGGATTATGGTTAGGATTAGGGCTATGTTTTGGGATAGATTTTGGTTTGGACAATTTTAGGTTTATGTTAGGTGTTAGGGTAGGGTTAGGGTTAAGGTTATGGTTAAAGCTAAGGTTAGGGCTCTGATTAGGTCTATGTTTTGAGTTAGGTTAGGGCTATTAGTACTAGGGCTAATGTAAGAACTAGGGTTATGAAAAAGACTAGTGTTAAGTTTAGTATTATGTCTAAATCTAGTGTGTAGATTACTTTTAGGTGTTGGGTGATGATTAGAGATAGGGTTCATTTACCATGAGAGTCAAGATCAGTGTCACTGATCAGAGTTAGAGATAGACTCATATTAGGCTAAGTTTAAGGGTAGGTATAGGGTTAGGGTTTGTGTAAGGGTTAGCGTAAGAATTAGGGATAGATCTATCATCAAGTCTAGGATTATGGTTTGGTTAGGGTGAGCATTAGGGTTTTGTCACTGTTTAGTTTTACAGATAGGGCTACTTTTAGGACTATTGATAGTTTTGGCTCTAGTGGTATGGTGAGGTTTAGGCTTAGGTTTACTGTTATGGTTAGATCTAGGTTTAGGGCTATGGCTAGGTTTAGGGCTAAGTTTAGAGCTAGTGTTAGGGTTATCAACAGATAGAGTTAGAACTAAAAATTTGGCTATGGTGAGAGTTAGAGTTAGTATTAGGGCTAGGGTTAGGGTTAGTTTAGTGTTAGGGATAAATTAGGACTAGATTTAGGTCTAGGCTTAGTTTATGGTTAGGCCTAGGTTTAGGGTTAGGGTTAGGGTTAGGGAAAGGAATAGGCTTATTGCTAGGTTTAGGGCTAGGGTGAGGTTTAGAATTAGGGTTAGAACTAGGGTTAGTATTAAGGTTATATTTAGTTCTAGGATGAGCATTTGTTTTAGAGCTAAGGATAAGATTAGTGATAGGGCTAATGTCAGGTCTAGATTCATGGTTAGTGTTAGTTATAGGGTTAGGTTATGGCTAGGTCTAGTGTAAAGTTTAGGGTTAGGTAAGAATCAGGTTTAAAACTAGGTGTATTATTAGTGTCAGGGTCTGGGTTTAGGTTAAGTTTTAGGGATAAGGATTGAATTAGCTTTAGGTTTAGGGTTATGGATAGGGTAAGGGATAGAATTAGGTTTATGGTAAGGTTAGGTTTAGAGTAATGGATAGGTTTAGTGTTAGCGATAGTGTTATCATTAGGCCTAGGGATAGCATCTGGGTTAGACTTTTCTTTAAGGTAATAAATACGATTAGATCTAAGGTTAGAACTAGGGTTAAGGTTAGGTTTATGGTTAGGGTTAGAATTAGGCCTAGGGTTAATGTTAAGGTTAGGTTTAGGGTAAGTGTAGGAATTTGAGCTAGGGTTAGTGCTAGGGTGAGGGTAAGCGTTTGAGTCATGGCTAGGGTTTTGTTTAGTGTTAGGGTTATCTTTAGGCTAAGGATTAGAATTTGAGCTAGGGTTAAGGCTAGGTTGAGGATTAGCATTAGGTTTAGGTCTAAGGTTATTGTTAGGGTTATGATTAAGCCTAGGTTTATGTCTAAGATAAGGGCTAGGTTTTGTGTGATGTTTAGGGCTAATTTTAGGGCTATGGGTAATGTAAGAGCTAGGGATATGGTTATGGCTAGTGTTAAGGTCAGCGTTATGGATAAGTCTATATTTGGGCAAGGTTTTCATTTCGGATATGGTTTAGAGCTAGAGTTTTTATTAGGTTAATGGTCATTGTTGATTTAGGATTAGTTTTATGATTAAGGCCTCAATCAGGACTAGCATTTGTTTGAGTGATATGTTTAGTCTTTACATTAGGTTAAGGGTTATTCTTAAGGGTAGTGCTAAGTTTTTTTTTTTTTTTTTTTTTGAGTCAAGTCAAGATTAATGACTCTATTTAGGATTGGGTTTGGTCTAGTGCTAGTGTTACTGTTAGATGTAAATATAAGTTTACCGGTAAGGGTTGTGTTAGAGTATGGTTTAAGGTTAGGGTAAGGTTTAGATCTACGGTTAGTGTTAGGATCTGAATAAGAGTCAGTGTTAGGAATAGGGTTAAATCTAGAATGAAGACCAGGTTTAGGACTAGTAATAGAGTTAGGGTTTGGGGTAGTCTAAGGATTAAGTTTAGGACTAGAGTAGCATTAGGGAGAGGGTTTGGCTTAGGGTAAGGGTTAGGTTTAGAGGTGGGGTTGGGTAAGTGTTAGAGTTAGTGCTCAGATTAGGCTAAAATTTGAGTTAGCATTAGGGCTTTGGCTAATGACAGAACTAGTTTTCTGATTAGTGCTAGTTCTAGGGTTAGCGTTAGGGCAATATTTAGAGCTAGGGGTACTGTTAGGGTCCCAGTCAGGGTCAGGATTATTTCTATGGTTAGAGTTAGTACTCAAATTAGGGCTAAGTTTAGGGATAGGGGTAAGGTTAATATTTGTTTAGGTTAAGGGTTAGGGTTAGGATTATGGCTCGGTTATTTTTTAGGGCTAGGGTAGGGTTAGATCTAGTTTTCCAATTAGCATTAGGCTTAGGGCTAGTGTTATCATGAGGTTTAGGCTTAAGTTTAAGGTTTACAATTAGGTTTAAGGCTTGGATGATGGTTAGAGTTAGGGTTGAGGCTAGGGATAAGACTAGATTTTGTGTTATAATAAGGGATAGGTTTTGAAATTTGGATACGTCCAGGGTGAGAGTTAGAGTTAGTCTTAGGGCTAGAGGTAGGATTAGGTTTAGGATTAGGTTTAAATTACAGCTAGGATTAGCCCTAGGGTTAGTGTTAGGTTTTGACCTAGAGTTAGGGCTTGGGTTCAGGTTAGCATTAGGTTTAGGGTAAAGTATGATGTTACATCTACATTTTGAGCTAGAGCATGGGATAAAATTAGGGTAAGGGCTCTGGTTAAGGTTAGGATAAGGATTAAGGCTAGGTTTAGGGCTAGGATTAGGGGAAGGGTTTGTGCTAGGTTTAGGGCTACTATTTGGTCTATGGCTAATGTCAGTTCTAGGATTATTGTTAAGGGATAATTTTAGGTTTAAGTTTATGACTATGTCTATTGTAAGGGTTACATTGAGGGTTAGGGTTAGGTTTACAGCTAGGGGTATTATGAGGGTCGAGTCAGGATTAGAGTATGGGTTAAGTTAAGGTTTAGGGTTAGGGCTAAATTTAGCATTAGGGTTAGGTTAATAGATATGCTTAGGTTTCAGGTTCAGGTTAGATTTAATATAATGGACAGCATTAGGGTAAGGCATAGGGTTAGAGTTAGGCCTAGAGATAGAATTTGTTTAAAGATATGGTTCAGGTAATGGATAGGATTAGAGCTACAGTTAGGACTAGAGTTATGGTTACGTGAGGTCTATGCTTAGGGTTAGGCCTAAGGTTAGATTTTGCTTAGGGTTATGGTTAGGGTAATTGATAAAATTATGTCTAGGTTGAGGACTAGTATTTTGGTTAGCAATAGGGCTATAGTTTGGTTTATGTTTTGGGTTAGTTCAAGCTTTAGGTTTAAGGAAAGGTTTAGGTTAAGTGTTAGGGCTAGGGATTGGGTTAGGGCTATGATTAAAATAAGAGTTAGAGCTAGGAATAGGACTAGGACTTGAGTTAGGTTAGGGCTTGTGTGGGACTACGGCCAATGTAAGAACTAGGGTTAGCATTAGGTCTAAATCAAAGTCTAGTGTTTAGATTAGGTTTAGGTTTAGGGAGATGATTAGAGATAGGGTTTGTATTAGGGTCAGTGTCAGGATCAGTATTACTGATCAGAGCTAGGGATAGGACTCGAAGTAGGTCTAGGTTTAAGTCTAGGTGTAGGGTTAGTTTTGGTCTTAGGGTTAGGGTAAGAATTAGGGATAAGGCTAATGTCAGGTCTAGGGTTAGGTTAGGGCTATGGCTCAGTTTTGCTTTAGAGCTAGGGCTAGGGTTAGAGCTAGTTTTAGGATTAGTGATCATGTTAGAACTAGTGCTAGGATGAGGTTTAGGCTCAGATTAATTGTTATGGTTAGATTTAGGTTTAGGGCTAGGGCCTGCATTAGGGTAAGGTTAGGGCTGGTGTTAGTGTTATGGTAATGGTTAGGGTGAGAACCAGAAATAGGACTTGGGTGAGATTAGAGTTATTCTTTGGGCTAGAGTTAGAGGTAGGTTTAGGGTTAGGGATAAATTAGGGCTAGGATTAGCGCTAGGGTTAGTGTTAGGATTAGGACTAGGGTTAGGGCTAGGGTTATGGGTAGTGTTAGAGTTAGGGTTAGGGTTTGATTTAGGGGAAGGGGGTTATAGCTTGGTTTAGTGCTAGGGTTCAGGTTAGAATTTGATTTATGGCTAGGGTTACGGTTTGGCTTAGGATAAAGGCCAGGTTTAGTGCCAGGATGTGGATATATGTTAGGGCTAGGTCTATGATTAGGGCTAGGGCTAATGTCAGGTCTAGGTTTAAAGTAAGTTGTAGTTTTATTGTTAGGTTATGGCTAGGTCTAGTGTAAGTTTTAGTTTTAGGGTAAGGGTCATGTTTAGAGCTAGGTGTTTTATTAGGTTCAGGTTCCGGATATGGTTTTGTTTAGGTTAATATTTAGGGTTAAGTGTTGTATTAGCATTAGGATTTGGTTTATTATCCGGGTAATGTATAGGGTTAGGTTTAGGATTCAGGTTAGGTTTAGAGAAATGGATATGGTTATTGTTAGTGATAGGGTTAGCGTTAGGCTTAGGGTTAGCATTTGATTTAGACATATCTTTAGGGTAATGGATAGGGTTAGAGCTAAGGTCAGGGCTAGGGTTAAGGTTAAGTTTATGGCTAAGTTTAGGGTGACACGTAAGGTTAGTGTCAGGGTTCGATTTAGGGTAAGTATTAGGATTTGAGCTAGGGTTAGTTCTAGGGAGAGGTTTAGGGTTAGAGTCCCAGCTAGGGTTAGGGTTAGTGTTAGTTTTATGATTAGGGAAAAGGTTAGAGTTTGAGCTAGGTTGAGAACTAGGTCGAGGATTAGGGTTAGGGTTAGGTCTAATGTTACGGTTAGAGTTACAATTAGGGCTAGGTTTATGGCTAGGATAAGGGCTAGGTTTGTGTGATGTTTATGGCTAGCATTAGGGCTATGGGACATGGTTATGGCTAGATTTATGGTTATAGTTATGGATAAGTCTAGTGTTAGGGTTACATTTTGTGTTAGGATAAGATTTACAGCTACGGTTTGTGTTAGAGTAAGCGTCAGTGTTTGCATTAGGTTAGGAATAGCGTTGGGTCTAGTCATAGAGTTAGTCTTTGTGTTAGGTTAAGGGTTATTGATAGGGCTAGTTCAAGGTTTTTCTTTAGGGCTAGGGCTAGATTTATGACTCTATTTAGGATTAGGTTTGGTCTAGTGCTAGTGTTAATATTAGTTTTTTTCATAGGTTTACTGGAAGGGAAAGAGTTAGGGTCAGGTTTAGTGTTAGTGTCATGTTTAGATCTAGGTTTAGTGTTAGGGTCAGAATAAGGGTCATCTTTTGGGATAAAGGTAGAGCAAGAATGAAGCCGAGGATTAGGACTACTAAAAGAGTTTGTGTTTGGGAGAGGATAAAGATTAATTTTAGGACTAGGTATAATTAGGGTGCGTGTTTGGCTTATGGTACCATTAATTAGGATTAGAGTAAGTTTTAAGATTAGGGATAGGGTTAGGGATAGGTTTAGGGTTAGGGTTAGGGTAACTGTTCAAATTAGGTTTAGTGTTAGGGTTGCAGTTTGCGTTAGTATTAGGGTTAGAGTTAAGGTTAGGGTAGCGTTAGAGTTTGGGTTAGGGTTATATTTAGGTTTAGGGTTAGTGTTAGGTTTAGGGTTATGGTTACTGTTAGGTTTAAAGTTAGGATTAGTTGAGTTTTAAGGTTAGGGTAAGGGTTAGGGTTAGAGTTGTTGCTGGTGTTAGTGTTAGGTTTATTGTTAGGATTTCTGTTAGGGTTAGGTTTTGGATTAGGCTTAGGGTTTCAGTTAAGATTAGGGTAACACTTAGGTTTAGGCTGAGTATTAGAGTTAGGATGGAGTTAGTGTTAGGGTTAGTATTAGGTTTAGGGTTATGGTTACTGTTAGGTTTAAAGTTAGGATTAGTTGATTGTTAAGGTTAGGGTAAGGGTTAGGGTTACAGTTAGTGTTAGTGTTAGTGTTAGGTTTATTGTTAGGATTTGTGTTAGGGTTAGGTTTTGGATTACGCTTAGGGTTTCAGTCAAGATTAGGGTAACACTTAGGTTTAGGCTTAGTATTAGAGTTATGGTGGGGTTAGTGTTAGGGTTAGTGTTAGGTTTAGGTGTAGTGTTTGTGATAGGATTAGTTTAGGATTAGTGTTCATGTTAGGGTTAGGGTTACTATTAGAGTAAGGGTTAGGGTTGGCTTTAGGGGTAGTGTTAAGTTAGTGTTAGGGTTAGTTTTTGGTTAGGGTGATGTTTTGTGTTAGGGTTAGAGTTAAGGTTATCTATAGGTTACGGTTAAGATTAAAGTTAGAATTAGGGCTAAGGTTGCAATTAGTGTTATGTTTAGGTTTGGGCTTGGGGTTAGTTATAAGGTTAGGGTTGGGGTTAGGGTTAGTGTTAGGTTAAGGATTAAGGTTACTGTTAGGTTAGGGTTATGGTTTTGTTATGGTTTGTGTTAGGGTTAGTATTAGGATAAGGGTTTTTTGTTAGGGTGAGGTTTAGGGTGTGGGTTAGTATTAGGGTTAAGGTTAGGATTAGCTTTAGGTTTTGTGTTAGAGTTATGGTTAAGGTTAGTGTTGGAGATACAGTTAGGAATAGGGTTAGGTTTCATGTTAGAGTTGAAGTTAGGGTTAGTGTTAGGGTTAGGTGTAGTTTTATAGTTAGGCTTGAAGTTAGTGTTACAGTTAGTGTTAGGATTACACTTTGAGTTATTGTTAAAGTTAGGTTTAGGGTTAGTGTTAGGTTATGGTTTAGACTAAGTTTAAGGGTTAGGGTTAAGGTTAGGTTTATGGTGAAGTTTAGTGTCAGTGTTCGGGTTAATGCTAGTGATAGGGATAGGGTTAGGGTTAGGGTTAGGGTTAGTGATAGGGTTAGGTTTAAGTTTAAGGTTTGTTTAGTGTTAGGGTAAGGTTAGATTTAGGAAAGTGTTAGGGTTATGGTTAAGATTAGGGTTAGGGTTAGTGTTAGGGTTATGGTTCATGGTAGGGTTAGGCTTCATTGTAGGGTTAGGGTTAGGGTTATGGTTAGTGTTAGGGTTAGGGTTAGGTTTAGGATTTAAGTTAGGTTTAGGGTTAGGGTAGTGTTAGTGTTAGGTTTAGGTTTAGTTTTAGGGTTAGTGTTAAGGTTAGGGTTAGGGTTTTGTTTATTGAGAGCATTCAGTTTAGGTTAGAGTTTGTGTATGAGTTAGGGTTAGGGTTAGTGTTAGAGTTAGTGTTAGTGTTAGTGTTAGGGTTTGGTTTAGGGATAGTGTAAGGTAAATGTTAATTTTAAAGCTGGTATTAGAGTTAGGATTAGGTTTAAGGATAGTGTTATGATTAGGTTTAGGATTATGGTTATGTATAGTGTTAGGTTTATGCTTAGGGATAGTGTTAGGATTAGGGTTAGTGTTAGGCTTAGAGTTTGGGTTAGGTTTAAGTTTAGGAATTAGGTTAGAATTAGTTTGATGGTTAGGAGTATGGTTTGGGTAAGGGTTAGGGTAAGGGTTAGGTTTAGAAGTAGGGTTAGGGTTTGTTTTAGGGTTATGGTTAGGGTTACGGTAGGATTATGAAAAAGTTAGGGGTATGGTGAGTGGAGGGTTACTTATAGGGTTAAGGGTAGTATTAGGATTAATGTTAGGGTCAATGTTAGGGTTTCATTTAGGGTTAATATTTGGTTTAGAGTTACGGTTATGGTTAGGTTTAGTGATAGGGTTAGTGTTGGGGTTAGGGTTAATGTTAAGGTTAGTGATAGTGTTACATAAGGTTTAGGGGTAGGATTAGATTAGGTTTAGGTTTTTCGTTTGTATTAGGTTTTGTGTTAAGGTTAGGAATTGGGTTAGAAGTCAGGTTACGGTTAGTGTTAGGATTAGAGTTAGGGTTAGGGTTGGTATTAGGGTTTGTGTTAGAATAAAGGTTAGGTTTATTATTACTGTTTAGGCCTGGATTAGAGATAGGTTTAGCATTATTATTAGGTTTATGGTTAGTGTTAGTATTAGGGTTAGTGTTAGGCTTAAGTTAAGGTTAGGATTTGTGTTAGGTTATAAAAGGGTTAGTTTTAGTAATAGGATTAGTTTTAGTATTAGTTTTAGTGTTAATGTTATGTTTAGAATATGGATGGGGAATGTTTAGGGTTAGGGTTAGGGTCATGATAGGGTTAGTTTTAGGCTTAGTGTTGGGTTTAGGTTTAGGGTTAGGATTAGAATTAGTGTTAGGGTCATCATTAGGGTTAAAGTTTGTGACAGATTAGAGTTAGGGTTAGAATTATTTTTTTAGGTTTAGGGTTAGGGTTATTGTTAGGGTTAGTATTATGTTTAGTTTAGCTTCATGGTTAGGGTTAGTGTTAGGGTTAGGGATGTATTTCCTGTTAGGGTTAGGATTAGTGTTAGGGTTATGGTAAAATTTAGGGTATTGTGAGGATTAGTATTAGTGTTTTGATTAGTTTAGTGTTAGGGTTAGTGTTAGATGAGGGAAAGGGTTGGTTTAGTGTTAGTTTGAGTGTTAGTTTTAGTGATAGGGTTAGTGTTAGGATTAGTTTAAGGTTTAGTGTTAGGTTACAGTTACTATTGCAGTTTAGGTTAGTTGTAGAATTAGGGTAAGAGGTGCAGTTACATTTAGGGTTAGGTTTAGTGTTAGGGTTAGGGTTAGCTTTAGGTTTATTGTTAGATTTACTATTAGTGATTTTCTTACATTTTGGTTAGGGTTAGTGTTAGTTTTAGAATTGTGGTTAGTGGCAGGTTAGGGTAAGGTTTAGGGATAGGGTTGGGGTTAATGTTAGGGTTAGGGTAATGGTTAGTGTTAGGGTAATGATAAGGTTTAGGGCTTGGGTTAGGGTTAGGGTGAGATTTAGTTTTAGGGTTAGTTTTAGTGTTAGGATTCTGTTAGGGTTTGTGCTAGGGTTACAGTTAGGGTTAAGTTTAGGGTTAGGTTTAGGGTTAGCATTAGGGTTAGCGTTAGGTTTAGTGTTAGGATTTGTTTTAGGGTTAGCATTGGGTTAGTCTTAGGGTTACAATTAAGATTACGGTTATGGTTAAAATTAAGTTTAGTATTAGGGATAGGGTTAGGGTTAGGGTTAGTGTTAAAGTTAAGGTTAGGGTTAGGGTTAGTGTTAGGTTTAGGTTTAGGGTTAGAGTTTATGAAAGGGTTAGGTTAGGCTTAAGGTTCAGGTTAGGGTTAGGGTTAGTTTTAGAGTTAGGTTTATGTTTGGCATTAGGGTTAGGGTTATGATTAGTGTTAGGGTTAGTGTTCCGTTAGGGTTAGGGTTTGTGTTAGGGGTAGGGTTATATTGAGGGTTATGGGTAGGGTTAGGGTAAGGGTGAGTTTTAAGTCTTAAGTTAGTGTTAGGTTAAGATTAGATTTAGAATTAAGATTCAGGTTCGTGTTAGGGTTAGAGTTAAGGTCAGTGTTAGGTTTAGGTTTAAAATTAGGGTTAGTTGTACAATTAAGGTTAGTTTTATGGTTACTGTTGGGTTAGTATTACTGTTTTGGTTAGGTTTAGTGTTATGGTAATGGTTAGGGTTAGCATTAGTTTAGGGTAAGTGTTAGGTTTAGTGTTAAATTTTGGGTTAGGTTTATAGTTAATGTTAGTTTTAGGGTTTGGGTTAAGGTTAGGATTGAGGTTATTGTTAAGGTTAGGGTTAGTGTTAGGTTAGGGTTACAGTTGCGGTTAGGTTTAGTGTTAAAAGGTTTAAGGTAAGAGGTCCTTTTATGGTTAGGGTTAGTTTTAGGGTTAGTGTTAGTGTTCTGTTCATTGTTAGAGTAAGTATTAGTATTTTGGTTAGGTTTAGGGTTAGGATTAGTGTTAGTTTTAGAGTCAGGGTTATTGTTAAGTTAGGGTAATTTTTAGGGTTAGTGTTAGTGTTAGAATTTGTGTTAGTGTTTGTGTTAGGGTTAGAGGAAGGTTTAGGCTTAGAGTTAGGTTTAATTTTAGGGTTTGGGTTAGGGTTGGATTTCCAGTAGTGTTTTTGTTGGTGTAAATTTAGGGTTAGGATTTGGGTGAAGTTTAGGTTATGGTTAGGGTTAAAATTTTGGTTTATGTTACGTTTAGTTTTAGGGTTAAGATTAGGGTTATGGTTGCAGTTACAAATATTGATAGTGTTAGGTTTATGGATAATGTTATTGTTCAGGTTATGGTTAGTGTTAGGATTAGGGTGAGTGTTAGGGTAACGTTTAGGTTTAGGTTTAGGCTTATAATTAGAGTTAGAGTTAATGTTAATTTTAGGGTTAGGGTTATTGTTAGGGTTAGGTTTAGGGTAAGTGTAAGTGTTAATGTTAGGGTTACAATTAGAATTAGTGTTATTGTTTGGTGTAGCATTATAATTAAATATATTGGTAGATTTATGGTTAGGATTATGGTTAGTTTCACATTTAGAGTTTCATTTAGTTTTAATGTAAGGGGTAGGGTTAGATTTAGGATAACCCTTATATTTAGGGATTTTGGTTAGATTTAGGTTTATGATAATGGTTAGGTTTAGGTTTTGGGTTATGGTTAAGGTTAGGGTTAGGGACAATATTAGGGATAGGTTTAGGTTTGGGATTAGGTTTAGGGTTAGGTTTAGGGTAAGTTGTAGGGTTAAAGATAGGTTTAGGGTTAAAGTTCGTGTTACAGTTAGTGTTAGGGTTAGTGTATGTTTTAGTGTTAGGTTTAGGGTTTGGTTAGTTTTAGGGTTAGAATTATTATTTGGGTTAGATTTAGGGTGAGGTTTATGGTTAGTGTAAGGTTGGTTTTAGGATTACGGTTTGTGTTGTTTAGTGTTAGGGTAAGTTTAGGTTTAGTGTTTGTGTTACTGTTAGGTTTAGGTTAGGGTTAGTGTTACTTTTACGCTTAGTGTTAGTGTTAGGGTTAAAGTTAGGGTTCATGTTAGTTTTTGGGTTAGTGTTAGGCTTAGGGATAGGTTTAGCTTTATAATAAGGTTTAGGGTTAGGGTGAGGTTTATGATGAGAGTTATAGTTTGGGTTTAGTGTTAATGTTAGGTTTAGTGTTATGATTATCATTAGGGTTAGGGTTATGTTTAGGATTAGGGTTAGGTGATGTTTAAGTTGAGAATTATGGTTAGGGTTAGTGTTAGTATTAGGGTTAGGTTTGGAGTTAGGGTTCGTGTTAGGTGTAGGGTTAGATTTAGGTTTACTTAGAATAAGGGTTAGAATAATAATTCTTTTTAGGTTTAGGGTTAGGGTTAGCCTTAAGTTTGTAGTCATTGTAAAAGTTAGGTTCAGGGTTAGTGTTCGTGTTTCATCAGGTTTAAGGTACGTTTTAGGGTTAGGTTTAGTTTTGTGATTACAGTTAGTATTACTGTTAGAGTTAGGGTTAGGGTTAAGTTTAGTGTTAGGTTTAGGGTTAGTGTTATGGTTATGGTTATGTTTATGAGTAGGATTAGTGTAGGATTAGGTTTAGGATTAAGGTTAGGTTAGAGGTTAGGTTAGAATTAGAGTTAGGGTTTTGGTTATTGTTAGGGTTAGGGTTAGAGTTTGGGTTACAGTTAGTGTTAGGGTTATGGTTAGGATTATGTTTACTTAGAATTAGTATTATGTTTAGGGTTCGTGTTAGAGGAGGGTTAGGGTTAGGCTTAGGTTTGGTTTAGGTCTGGGGTTAAGGTTAGGGTTAGTGTTAGGGTTAGTGTTCGGTTTAGGGTTATGATTAGTGTTAGGGTGAGGGTTAGGGTTTGTGTTTGGGATAGGGTTAGGTTTAGCTTGTATGTTAAGGTTAGTTTTAGGGTTAGTGTTATGGTTAGTGTTAGGGTTAAGTTAGTTTTAGGTTTAGAGTTATTCTTAGGGTAATGTTTAGGGTTGGGGTTAGTGTTAAGATTAGGGTTAGGTTTACAATTAGTGTTAGGTTTACTTTTGGTGTTACGGTTAGTGTTAGGCTTAAGGTTAGGTTTAAGCTTAGGTTTAGAAATAGGGTTAGGGTTAGTGTTAGGGTAAAATTAGTGTTAGGGTTATGATTAATATTAGGGTTAAGTTTATGTCAGGGTTAGGGTTACAGTTAGGTAAGGTTTAGGGTTAGTGTTTTGATTAAGTTTTCATTTAGTTTTAAATTATTGGTTAGAGTTAGGGTTAGTGTTTTTGTTAGGGCTAGTGTTAGAGTTAGGATTAGGGTTAGGTTTAGTGTTAGGTTTAGAATTAGTGTTAGGATAAGGGTTAAGGTTAGGTTTAGGGTTAGTGTTATGGTTATGGTTATGGTTAGGGTTAGGGTTGGTTTTAGATATAGTGTTTGGCTTTGTTTTAGGGTTATATTGAGGGTTACAGTGAGGGTTAGTGTTAGAATTAAGGTTAGAGTTAGTGGTAGAAATAGTGTTTGGGTAAGGGTTAGTTTTGTGTTTAGGCTTAGTGTTAGCATTAAGGTTAAGATTAGGGTTAGTGTAAGGGTGAGTTTTAAGGTTATTTTTAGTTATTAAGGTTATGGTTAGGATTATGGTTATAGTTAAGATTAGGTTTAGGTTTTGGTTTTAGGGAAAGGTTTACATTAGACTTAGGTTTAGGGATAGGATTATATTTATTGAAAGGGTTATGGTTAGGTTTAGGGTTAGTCTTAGGGTTTGGGTTAGGGTTAGAGTTAGTGTTTGTGTTAGGTATAGGTTTAGGGTTAGTGTTAGAGTACTGTTAGGGTTAGGGTTAGGATTAAAGATAGGATTAGGTTTAAGTTTAGGTTCAGTTTTACTGTTAGGATTAGGGATAGTGTTAGGGTCAGATTAATGGTTCATGTAAAGGTTAGTGTTAGTTAGGGTTAGGGTTGGGGATAGAGTTACGGTTAGTGTTAGGTTAGTTTTAGGGTTAGTGTTAGGGTTAGAGTTATTTTTAAGCTTATATTTAGTGTTAGTGTTTAGATTAGGATTAGGAGTATTGTTAGGGTTAGGCATATGATTAAGGTTAGTTTTAGGGTTAAGGCTAGGGTTAATAATAGGGTTAGTGTTGTGAATAGGGATAATGTTATGATTAGGGTTCATGTTAAGTTTAGGGTTAGGATTATGATTAGGGATACATTTAGATTTAGGTAAGTGTTATTGTTTGGGTTAGGGTTAGGGTTAGGGTCAGTTTTAGTGTTAGTATTAGGGATAGAGTTAGTGTTAGGATTAGTGTTAGGGTGAAGAATATGTTTTGTGTTAGGGGAAGGGTTAGGTTTAGTGTTTGTGTTAGGTTTAGGAATAGGATAAGGTTTATGGTTATGGTTAGGATTAGGTTTAGACTGAGGCTTAGGATTAGGTTTATGGTTACACATAGGTTAGAGTTAGTGCTAGGGTTATGGTTAGTGTTATGTTTAGAGTTAGTGTTAGGTTTCAGGTTAGAGTTTGGGTTGGGGTTTGTTATAGGGTTGGGATTGGGGTTAGGGTTAGTGTTAGGATTAGGTTTAGGTTTAGCATTAGGGTTAGTGTAAGGGTTAGGATAATGGTTTGGGTAGGATTTGTCTTAGGAGTATGTTTTGGGCTAGGGTTAGGTTTACATTAGGCTTAGGTTTAGGGTTAGGATTAGGTTTATTGATAGGTTATTGTTAGGTTTAGGGTTAGTCTTAGGGTTAGGGTTAGGATTTCTGTTAGGGATAGGTTTGAGGTGAAAGTTTGTGTTAGAGTTAGAGTTAGGGTTAAGATTCATGGTAGGGTTAAGTTTAGGGTTAATGTTAGGTTTAGTTTAGTTTTAGGGTAACATTTAGTGTTAGGATTTGGATTTGTGTTAGTGTTAGGGTTACTGTTAGTGTTAGGGTTAAATTTGGGTTTAGGGTTAGTGTTAGTGTTAGGTTTAGGGTTAGTCTTAGGGTTAGGGTTAGGATTTCTGTTAGGGATAGGTTTGAGGTGAAAGTTTGTGTTAGAGTTAGAGTTAGGGTTAAGATTCATGGTAGGGTTAAGTTTAGGGTTAATGTTAGGTTTAGTTTAGTTTTAGGGTAACATTTAGTGTTAGGATTTGGATTTGTGTTAGTGTTAGGGTTACTGTTAGTGTTAGGGTTAAATTTGGGTTTAGGGTTAGTGTTAGTGTTAGGTTTATGTTTAGGGTTAGGATTATAAATAGTATTAGCGTTATGGATAGGTTTAGGTTTAGAGTTTGGATTAGGATTAAAAGTAGGCTTATTGTTAAGTTTATGGTTAGAGTAAAAGGTTAGCATTAGAGTTAGTATTAGGGTTAGAAAAAATGTTAGGTCTAGGGTTAGTGTTAGTGTTAGAATTAGGTTTAGGGTTCGGATTAGTGTTAGGGATAGTGTTAAGTTTAGTGTTAGGTTAAGGGTTAGGTTTACACTTAGGGTTAGTGATAGGGTTAATGTTAGTTTAGGTATTAGAGTTAGGTTTAGAGTTAGTGTAAGGTTTAAGGTTTGGGTGAGGTTTAGGAAAAGGTTAGATTTATGGTTACGTTAGAGTTAGGTAACCCTTAGGGTTAGGGTTAGGTCAGGGTTAAAATTAGGGATAAGGTTAGGGTTAGTTTTAGGTTTAGTGTTAGGTTTAGGTATAGGTTTAGGTTTATTGTTAGGGTTAGGGTTAGTTTAGGGTTAGTGTTAGAGTAAGGATTAGGTTTAGATTTAGTGTTAGTGTTAGTGTCAGGGTTAGTGTGAGGGTTAGTGTTAGGGTTCATGTTACTTTTAGGATTAGGCTTTGTCTTAGGGTTATGTTTAGGTGTAGTGTTAGGCTTAGCCTTACTGTTACAGTTAGGCTTAGAGTTAAGTTTAGGATTAGTGTTTGGGTAAGTTTTAGGGATAGGTTTAGGGTTAGTGTTAGGATTACAGTTATGTTTAATGTTAGGGTTAGGTGTAGGGTAAGTTTTAAATTTAGGGTTAGGGTTAGCGTTAGTGTTATGGTTATGGTAAGTATTAGGGTTGGGGTGAGCGTTAGGGTTAGGATTAGTGTTAGGGATATGATTAGGTTTTTGGTTAGCTTTAGTGTTAGGGTTATGGTTAGGGTTAGTGTTAGGGTAAGGTTAACATTAGGGTTAGGATTTTGTTAGGGTTAGGGTTACAATTAAGTTAGGGTTAGTGTCATGGTTCATGTTAGGGTTAAGTTTAGAGATAATGTTAGATTTAAGTTAGGGTTAGAGTTATATTTAGGATTACTGTTAGTTTTAGTTTTAGTGTTAGGATGAGAGTCAGAGTAAGGGTTCGGGTTTAGGTGAGGGTTATTGTTAGCATTAGGAGTAATGTTATGCTTAGGTAAGGGTTAGGGTTTGGGTTGTGTTTGGGATTAGGTTTAGGTTTAGGGTTAGAATTAGGCTTAATTTTAGCTTTAGGGTTAGGATTAAGTTTAGTGAAAGGGTTAGTTCAAGTTTATGGTTATGGTTAGTGTTAGTGTTAGGGTTAGGGTTAGTCTTAGGATTAGGATACAGTTTAGATTTAGGGTTACTGTTAGTGTTAGGGTTAGGTTTAGTGTTAGGTTTAGGTTTAGGTTTCATGTAAGTGTTAAGGTTATGTTTAGTGTTAGTTTTAGAGTTAAGGTTAGGGTTAGTGTTAGTGTTAGGTTTAGGGTTAGTGTTAGTGTTAGGGTTAGGGTTAGGTTTAGGGTTAGTGTAAGGATTAAAGTTAGGGTTAGTATTAGATTTAGGGTTAGGGTTCATGTTAGTGTTAAGTTTAGGGTTAGTGATAATATTAGATTTAGATTTAAGGTTAGTGTTACTGTTTGGGAGAGGGTTATGTTTAGGGTTAGTGTAAGGGCTAAAGATAGGGTTAGCATTAGAATTAGAGTTATGGTTTGTTTTAGTGTTAATGTTAAGGTTAGTGATAGGTTTAGGTTTAGGTTTAGGGTTAGTGTTAGTTTTAGGGTTAGGGTTAGGGATAGTGTTAGGGTTAGGTTTAGTGTTAAGCCTAATGGTAGGGTTAGAGTTAGTGTTAGGTTTATATTTAGAATTAGTTTTAGGTTTAGGTTTAGGGTTAGGGTTATGTTGAGTTTTAGGATAAGTGTAAGGGTTAAGGTTAGCATTTGTTTTAGTGTTACGAATAGGGTTTGTGTTAGCATTAGGGTTAGGTTTAGTGTTAGGTATAGGATTAGGTTTTTTGTTAGTTTTACTGTTAGTGTTAGGGTTAGGGATAGTGTTGGGGTTAGTGATTGGTTTAGGTTTAGGGCTAGGGTCAGGGTTAGTGTTAGTTTTTGTTAGGGTTAAGTTTAGTATTAGAGTTAGTTTTAGAGTTAAAATTAGGGGTATGGTTATGATTAGTTTTAGGGTTTAAGTTAGGGTTTGGTTTAGGTTTAGGGTTAGTTTTAGAGTTAGGGATACGGTACGGTAAGTGCTAATATTTGTGTTAGAGTCAGGGATATGTTTTGTGTTAGGGTAAGCATTAGGTTTAGGGTTTCTGCTGGGTTAGTGATAAGTTTAGGATTAGGGTTATGGTTAGACTTAAAGTTTTAAATGAGGCCTAGGATTAGGTTTAGAGTTAGTTTTATTGTTACGGGTAGGATAGGTTACTGTTAGTGTTACAGTTAGTGTTAGTGTTAGGGTTAGGGTTTTTGTTAGGTTAGGGTTAGTGTGAGGGATAGGGTTAGGGTTAATTTTAGTGTACGCATTAGTGTTAGTGTTAGAGATATAATTAGGGATAGTGTTAGGGTTAGGGATATGTTTAAGGTTACTTTAAGTGTTAGGGTTAGGTCTAGAGTTAGTGTTACCATAGGGTTAGAGATTGGTTAATGTTAGGGTTAGGTTTAGGGTTAAGGTTAAAGTTAATTTTGGTGTTAGGGTTAGAGTTAGAATTTGGGTTAGGGTTGGGGTTAGTTTTAGAATTAGTGATAGGTTTATGATTATGGTTAGAGTTAGGTTACTGTTCTGGTAAAAAATAATGGTTTATATTAGGGTAATGTTAAGTTTAGATTTTCTGTAAGGGTTAGGGTTAAAGATAGGTAAAATGTTAGTGTTAGGGTTAGGGTTAGTTTTACATTTAGGGTTATGGTTAGGTTTAAGATTATTTTTTTTCGTTAGTGTTATACTTACGTTAAGGGTTAGTGTTAGGGTTAGTGTTACAGTTAAGGTTATTGTTAGGAAGAGGGTTAGATTGAGGTGTAGGGTTAGGGATAGTGTTAGTTTTATAGTTATGACTAGTTTAGGTATAGTGTTAGAATTAGTGTTAGTATCACTGTTAGTGATTGGGTTAGGTTTAGGGTTAGATATATTGTTGAGAGCCACAGCCAAAGGTGCCCCAGCAAACTTCCAGCTGCCAGCAAAATTCCAGCTGCCAGCTGATAATTGGCTCAGAGCAGCCCCAGCAACTTCTAGCTGCCAACTGATTGGCTCCTCTGTGGTGCTGCTCATTGGGCTGTTTCCAAGCCCTTTCAGATCAGCCTCAAGAGCAGGAGGAGTGGGGGAGGTGCAGAGGCTTGTGGGAAGCCGGTGGTGGCAGTTGGGCTCTGAAAGATTTCCTGAGGAGCGGTGTGGTGTGGTGTGTGTGTTCTAAAAATAAATTTTGTTTCTTTTGACAAGTGGCTCATGATTTGTGCCCAGCCAGACTGCAACAGAAGCAGCAAAGGGAGTGTTTGGAATTTCTCCCAATAAAATTATTACTCCATATACTATGAATCAAATTGATGAGTTAGTTAATGAGTTAAATACTTGGGCAATAATCATGTGCAAATCTAATGTTTCATTTGATAACCACTTACCATCTAATCCTTTATTGTCTTTTTGGTCATTGCATCCTGTAACTTTTCCAAAAATGACAAGAAAAACACCTATCATCAGTGCTCCAAATGTACTCACCGATGGGTCAAGTAATGGTACAGCAGCAATAGTTACTCCTGATCAAACTTTTACATTTTTAGTACCCAAACAATCAGCTCAAAAGGTAGAGCATAATGCAGTATTACAAGGTTTTCTGATGTTTAAAGATTTTGTATTTAATTTATTTTCCGATAGTCAGTATATAGTTAATGTTATAATATCTCTTGAAGATGCTGGTAGGATTTCCCCTTCCTCTACTGTTTTTGCTTTGCTTTCCACTATACAAAGTCTAATCTGGGACAGAAAATATCCATTCCTTATAGGAAATATCAGGGCACATACAGGATTGCCTGGAGCCCTTAATTTGGGCAATGATTTACCAGATAAAAGTACACATGACATACATATTTTCTATACACTAGAAGAAGCTATAAATTTTCACAAAAAGTTCCATGTCAATGCTAATACTTTACAAAAGAATTTAAAATAACTAAGGAACAAGCTAGACAAATAATAAAACAATGTCAAAATTATGTGACCTTTATACCACAAGTTAATCTTGGAGTCAATCCTTGAGGACTTATACCTAACCATATTTGGCAGATGGACATCACACACTTGCCAGAATTTGGAAAATTAAAATATTTGCATGTTGCAGTGATATTTCTTCTGGATTTCTGATGGGCTCCCTTCATGCCAGAGAATAAACTAAAGATATTATAGCTCATTGATTACAAAATTTTGCCACTGTGGGTGTTCCAAAACAGTTAAAAACAGATAATGCCCCTGGTTATACTTCTACCGCTTTTAAACAATTTTGCTCATTACTTGGCATTACTCATATAACAGGAATCCCGTACAATCCACAGGGACAAGGCATAGTTGAAAGAGCTCATCAAACTATTAAAATGTACTTATTAAAGCAAAAAGAGGGAATTGTGAAGGGGTATATAATCCCCAAAGATAAACTTAAAATAACCCTTTTTACTCTAAACTGTTTTAAATTTGGATTCATCAGGGCTTAGTGCTGCAGAAAGACATATGTGTCCAAAAAAATGCACATAAGCCAAAGGTATTTTGGAAGGATATTCTAACAGGACAATGGAAAGGTCCTAACCCAGTAATTGTCTGGAGTCAGGGGTCTGTTTGTGTGTTTCCATGGGGAGAACAGCTGCTGATTTGGATTGCAGAGAGATTAACTAAGGTCCTGAATCAGTGATTGTTGGAGTTGGGGGTCTGTTTATGTGTTTCCAGAGGGAGAACAGCAGCCAATTTAGATCCCAGAAAGATTAACTAAAGCGATTTCTACAGACCAAAAAGAAGATGATTTGGCTTAAATCCATAAAAACTGATATCCAAAACTCAAGTTGGGTTATTATTACACCTGCGACAGAACCAGGATCTTTTTTTCCAATATCTACTTTATTATTACCCTTTCCCACATCATGAAGTTCTATTTTGTTTTTTCATCTCATACAGACCTAGGTTAATGTTTTGCTGATCAGTTCTATTTTTTGACTATAGAGTTTTCAAACATTGCAATGGAGATTTCACCTGTAAAATGTTATAAGGCCTTTACTATTATGTTATGTGTTATGTGCACACTTGTGTTTTAGTTTGTATGTTTGTATGTACATATGTCCATATATCATATATGATGAGTGCTCATGAAAAATGTATCCAAATATTTCTTTTGTATTCATGTGATTTAAATGGTGTAATTTAAATTGGGTAAACATCTGTTGAGGATTGCTTTAATATATCAACAAAAAAAGAGGTTAACAGATCTGTTTGTTTACTTTCACCTTTCCTTTTCATTATATTTAATAATTCTGTTGAAGATAAGATGAAAATTAAGAAAATTGTTTTTTTTTTAATTATTTTAGTGCCTTTTGGAATGTTATATAATTTTTTTCTTTAGCCATTATTGCCAGAATTCCTATCTTCATCCCAGTGCTGGTGAAGACAAAGATAAAACCAATCTACAGCTTCTGCAATAGCCATCACTGAACTGCTAGCAGAACTCGCCTGGACTATGTATCACTTGTATGCATTGTGAACTCACTTGTATGCATTGTGAAATATCTTTTGGTGCAGCGACTTGTGGTAGTGTTGGGGTATTTTTGCTGATGATGTCATTGG
This sequence comes from Marmota monax, assembly GCF_021218885.2. Lineage (NCBI taxonomy): Eukaryota > Metazoa > Chordata > Mammalia > Rodentia > Sciuridae > Marmota > Marmota monax. The sequence goes on along the minus strand of NW_026692694.1, from coordinate 200,722 downwards.
TGGTACAATTTTTCCAAAAGGAGCCGTCAATTGGCTTGGTGTATCTTCCTCCCTTCTGCTTGTCATGGTCATTCAGCTAATATTTGGGGGCCAACAGAGGTGAGGCAAAGAACCTCAACCCCCGCTGGTACAAAGACCTATCCACAGGTGTGGCTGTATACTGGACCGGTAGTCAGTGACGGGTAAGATCCAATTGCAATGGTACCAACCTAAGACAGGAGGCTGACACCTTGAGGTCAGCTCATCTGATAACGGGTAAGAACCATATGTAGTATTGAACAATCTAAGGCAGGTATGGTCCCTAAGCCACATGCTTGTTGTTTAAACAGAGAGGGGGAGATGTTGAGAGCCACAGCCAAAGGGGCCACAGCAAACTTCCAGCTGCCAGCTGATGATTGGCTCACAGAGGCCCCAGCAACTTCTAGCTGCCAACTGATTGGCTCCTCTGCGGTGATGCTCATTGGGCTGTTTCCCCGCCCTTTCAGATCAGCCTCAAGAGCAGGAGGAGTGGGGGCGGTGGAGAGGCTTGTGGAAAGCCAATTGTGGCAGTTGGGCTCTGAAAGTTTTCCTGAGGAATGGTGTGGTGTGGTGTGTGTTTTCTAAAAATAAAGTTTGTTTCTTTTGACAAGTGGCTCCTGAATTGTGCCCAGCCAGACTGTGTCAAGATAGTGACAGTTAGGTTATGTTAGGGATAGTGACAGGGTTAGTGTTGGGTTTAGGATTAGTGTTAGATTAGTGTTAGGTTTAGTGTTAGGGTTAGTATTAGGGTTAGTGTTATTGTTAGAGTTACAGTTACGGTTAGATAAGGGTTAGGTTTAGTGTTAGGTTTTGGTTAGGGTTATGTATTGCAAAAGTGTTTGTGTTAGTTTTATGGTTAGGTTTAGGGTTATCATAACATTAGGTTTAGGGTTATAATTGGGGTTAGCAGTATTGTTAGTTTTAGGATTAGGGTTAGAGTTAGGTTTAGTTTTAGTGTTAGGGTTATGGTTAGTATTAAGGTTAGTGTTAGTGTCAGGGTTAGGGTTATTGTTAGGGTTAGGTGTAGGGTTAGGGTTAGTCTTAGGTTTATGGTTACAATGAGGAGTCATATTAGGGTTAGGATTAGTGTTAGGGTTAGGTTTGGGTTTGGGCTTAGTTTTAGGGTTAGGATTAGTTTTAGATTTAAATTTAAGGTTAGGCTTAGTGTGAGTTTTTGGTTGAAGGTTAGGTATTGGTTAGGGTAAGTTTTAGGGTTTGGTTTAGGGTTACATTTAAAATTCGTGTTAGTGTTAGCATTATGGTTATGGTTAGGGTTAGGATTAGATTTAGTGATAAATTTTCGAATAGTTTTAGGGTTAGTTTTAGGATTAGGGTTACTGTTACTTTTAGACTTAGGGTTTGTGTTTGTGTTTGTGTTAGGTTTAAGTTTGGGCATAGGGTTATGGTTCATGATACAGTTAAAATTAGAATTAGGTGTAGAATTATTGTTAGTGTTAGGGTTAGGGTTAAGGTTAGGGTTAGAGTTAAGGATATTTTAGTGATTGAGTTTGGGTTATAATTAAGTTTAGGTTTAGTGTTAGGGTTTTAATCAGGGTTACTATTAGGTTTAGTGTTAGGGTTAGGAAGCGGGTTAGGGTTATATTTCAGATGATAGTTAGGGTTATGTAAGGGTTAGTGTTAAGGTTAGGTGAGGTTTAGGGTTATGGTTGGGGTTATGTTTTTTTTTTTTTTTTAGAATTAGGGTTAGGGTTTGGGTTAGGGTTACATTAGTGTTAGGTTTAGGGTCTGGGTTATGGATAGGATTCGGGTTAGGATTAGGCATAGGGTATTGTTAGAGTTAGCATTAGGGTAGAATTATGTTTAGGTAAGGGTTAGGCTAAGGGTTATATTTAAGGTTAAAATCAGGGATAGGTTTAAAGTTAGGGTTAGAGTTAGTCTTAGGAGTAGTTTTAGCGTTAGGGTTAGTGTTATTTTTAGTGATAACCTTAGGGTTATCATTTGTGATACAGTTAGGATTATTTTTAGAACTTTTTTAGGGTTGGGATAGCGATAGTTTTATGCTTAGTATTAGGGTTAGAGTAAGGCTTAGAATTAGTTTTGGGGTTATAGCTAGGGTTAGAGTTAGTGATAGGGTAAGGGTTATTGTTAGGGTTAGGATATAGTGAGGATAAAGAATATGGTTAAGTTTAGCGTTACAGTTAGTTTTAGGGTAAGAATAAAGTTAGTGTTGGTGTAAGGGTTAGTGTTAAGATTTGGGTTTGAATTAGTGTTATGGTTAGAGATAGGGTAAGGGTTAAGGTTAGGGTTATAGTTTTGGTTACAGTTTTCATTAGGGTTAGGATTGGGGTTACATTAGGTTTATGGTTAGAGTTATGGTTAGGGTTAGTGTAAATGTTTGGGTTAAGTTTAGGGTTCGGTTTATGTATAATGATAGGTTAGATTAGATTTAGGATTAGTGTTATGGTTAGAGCAAGTGTTAGTTTAAGGGTTAGGTTTAGGGTTGGTGTTAGTGTTATGTTTAGGGTGAGGGTTAGGGTTAAGGTTTGAGTTAGGGTTAGGGTGAGAGTTCGGGATACATTAGGGTTACTTTTGGGTTAGGATTAGGGATATAGTATAGTAAGTGTTACATTTAGGGTTATTGTTAAGTTTATGGTTAGTTTTAGAATTACATTTAGGGTTATGTTTTGGTTTTGTATTGGCATTAAAATTAGAGTTTGAGTTTGGTTTTTGTTTAGGGTTACTTTTCGAGTTACTGTTAGGATTAGAGTTTGGGTTACACTTACGGTTAGTATTAGGTTTAGAGTTATTATTTGTGTTAGGGTAAGTGTTATGTTTAGGGTTTGTGTTATGATTAAAGTTAGATTTAGGTTTTGGGTTATGGTTAGTAAGAGGGTTAAAGTGAGACATAGGGTTAAATTTGGGTTAGTTCTAGGGTTACAGGTAGGTTAGGGTTATTGTTAGTTTTAGGATTAGGATTAGGGTTAGTGTTAGTGTTAAGGTTAGGGTTAGGGGTAGGGTTAGTTTTAGATTTAGAGTAAGGGTTAGGGTTAGGATTATGATAGGTATAGGGTTGAGGTTAGGGTTAGTGTTATGATTATGGTTAGGGTTAGTGTTAGGTTTAGTGTTAGGGTTAGAGTTAGGGTTAAAGTTAGGAAAAGGTTAGGGTAAGTGTTGTTAGGGTCAAGGTTACGTTTTGGGTTAGGGTGTGTGTTAGGGTAATGGTTAGTGTTAGGGTTAGTGTTACTTTAGGGTTAGGGTTAGGGTTAGTGTTAAGGTTAATGTTAGGGTTAGATTTAAGGATAAGTTTAGTGTTAAATATTATGATTAGATTTAGAATTAGTGTTAGGGTTAGTGTTAGGTTTAGACTTAGTTTTAGTGTTATTTTTATGGTCCATGTTAGGGTTCCTGTTAGTGTTAGTGTTAGTGTAAAGTTTAGGGTTAGGGTTAGGGTTGGGTTTAGGGTTAGGGTTAGGGTTAGGTTAAGGTCAGTGTTGGTTTAGGTTTTATGTTAGTGTTAGGGTTAGGGTTAGGTAAGGTTAAAGTTATTGGTGGTTCATGTTTTGTGTTATTGTTGGGTTTAGTGTTACTCTAAAAGTTAATGTTAGGGTTAGGTTCAGGTTAGGGTTAGGGTTTGGGTTTGTGTTAGAATTAGATTTAGGGTTACTGTTAGGTTTAGGTTTATGTTGAGGGTTAGAGTTAGAATTAGGGGTATTGTTAGTGTTAGGTTTGTTTTATGGTTAGGGTTAGTGTTAGTGTTAGAGTTAGGTTAAGGATTAGGCTTTGTGTTATATTAAGGGTTAGGATTTGTGTTGTTTTAAATGTTAGTGTTAGTTGAAGAGTTAGGTTTAGTGTTAGGGTTAGGGTTAGGTTAAGGGTTACGGTTAGTGTTAGGGTAACGTTTAGGATTAGGTTTAGGGTAAGTGTTAGGGTTAGTTTAAGAGTTAGGTTTAGGGTTAATGTTATGGTTAGTTTGAGGGTAAGTGTTAGGGTTAGTTTTACAGTTAGGAGATGTGTTAGGGTTAGGTTTAGATTTATGGTTAGGGATATGGATAACAATAGAGTTAAAATTAATTTAATGTTAGGGTTAATGTGTAAGTGCTGGGGTTACGGTTAGGGTTACTGTGAGTGTTAGATTTAGGTTTAGGGTTAGGGTTAGCATTTGTGTTAGGGTTAGAAATAATTTTAGGTTCAGGGTTAGTGTTAGGTTTAGGGTTATGCTTAATTTTACTGTCAGTGATAGACTTAGGCATGGAGTTAGGACTATTGCTAGGGTTAGGGTTAGGGTTAGGGTTATGGTTAGGGTTAGTGTTAGGGTTAGGGTTAGGTTTAGGTTTCTTGTTAGTTAAGGACTAGGGTTAGTGTTATGTTAAGTTTAGAAAAATGGTTTAGTTTAGGGTTTGTCTTTAGTTTATGGTTGGTGTTAAGTTTAGGTTTAGGGTTACAGTTAGTATTAGGGTTATTGTTATGTTTATGGTTATGGTTTGTTTTAGGGTTTCTGTTATGTTAGGATTCAGATTACAGTTAGGATTACCATTAGGGTTAGGTTTAGGGTTAGTGTTACGGTTAAGGTGAAGGTTAGGGTTGGTGTTAGGGTTTGGGTTAGGTTTAGGGTTATTGTTAAAGTTGGGTTAGGTTTGGGGTTAGTGTTAGGGTTAGAATTAGAGTTAGGTTTCGGAGTTAATGACAGGGTTAGCCTTAGGGTTAGGGTTAGAGTTAGTGTTAGGCTTATTGTTAATATAGGTTTAGGTTTAGTGTTAGGGTTTGGGTTACGGATAGGGTTAGGGTTAGTTTTTGGGTTAAGTTTATTGTTAGATTAATGGTTACAATAAGTGTTAGGTTAGGTTTAGTGGTAGGATTAGGATTAAGGTTCGGTTTATTGTTAGTGTTAGGTTTGTGTTAGGGTTAGTGTTAGGGTTATTGTTAGAGATAGGGTTAAGGTTGTGTTACTGTTAGTGTTAGGGTTAGGGTTTCTGTTAGGGTTAGAATTGGGGTTAGGATTAGATTTAGGATTAGTTTTAGGCTTAGATTTAGGTTTATGGATAGGGTTAGGGTTAGTGTTTATGTTCGTGTTAGATTTAGGGTTAGATTTAGGGTTAATGTTAGTGTTAAGATTAGGGTTATGGTTAGTAATAGTTTTAAGGTTAGGGATACATTTACGTTTAGTATTAGGGTTATGGATAGTGTTAGGGTTAGTGTCATGTTTAGGGTTAGGTTTAGGGATAGGGTTAATGTTAGGGTTTGCATTAGGGATAGGTTTCAGGTTAAGGATAGGATTAGCCTTGGGGTTAGGGTTAGTATTATGCTTAGTGTTAAGTTTAGGGTTAGGTTTAATGTTAGGGTTCAGTTATGGATAGGATTAGGGTTAGTGTTTGCGTGAGGTTTATGGTTAGGTAAAGGGTTAAAATAAGTGTTAGGTGAGGTTCAATGGTAGGATTAGTTTTATGGTTCGAGTTAGTGTTAGTTTTAGGTTTGCATTAGGGTTGGTTTTAGAGTTATTTTTAGGGTAAGTGTTAGGGTTGGGTTAGTGTTATTGTTAGGGTTAGGGATAGTGTTATTGTTAGTGTCATGTTTAGGGTTAGGTTTAGTTATAGGGTTAATATTAAGTGTAGCAATAGGGATAGGTTTCAGGTTAAGTATAGGGTTAGCCTTAGTGTTAGGGTTAGTGTTAAGGTTAGGGTTATGTTTAGTGTTAGGGTTTGTGTTAGGATTAGGGTTAGTGTTTGGGTGAGGTTTATGGTTAGGTTAAGGGTTACAATAAGTGTTAGGTTAGGATTAGTGTTAAGATTAGGGTTAGGGTTCGGGTTAATGATAGTGTTAAGTTTGCTTTAGGGTTTGTGTTAGGGTTATTGTTAGGGTAAGTATTAGGTTTGGGTTAGTGTTAGGGTTAGGATTAGGGTTTGTGTTAGGGTTAGTGTTAGGGTTTGGATTAAATTTAGGATTAGTGTTTGGCTTAGGTTTTGGGTTACAGTTAATGTTAGCATTAGTGTTATGTTTAGGGTCAGGTTTAGGGATAAGGTTAATGTTAGGGTTAGCATTAGGGTTAGGTTTCGGATTAAAGATAGGTTTAGCCTTAGGATTAGATTTAGTGTTAGTGTTAGAGTTAAGATCAGGGTTACATTTAGTGTTAGGGTTCGGGTTATGGATAGGATTAGAGTAAGTGTTTGGGTGAGGTTTATGGTTAGGTTAAGGGTTACAATAAGTGTTAAGTTAGGTTTAGAGGTAGGATTAGTGTTACAGTTCAGGTTACTGTTAGTGTTAGGTTTGAGTTAGGGTTAGTGTTAGGGTTATTGTTTGGATTATGGTTGGTTAAGTGTTAATGTTAGGTTTAGGGTTAGGGTTTGTGTTAGGGTAGGTGTTAGGGTTAGGATTAGATTTAGGATTAGTGTTAGGCTTAGGCTTAGGGTTAGGGTTAGGGTTGAAGTTAGTGTTAGGGTTAGGGTTAAGGTTTGTGTTAGGTTTATGGTTAGGGTTAGTTTTAGGGTTAGTGTTAGGGTTAGGGTTAGGTTTAGGTTTAGCAATAGTGTTAGGGTTAGGGGTATATTTACGTTTAGTGTTAGGGCTAGGGTTAGTGTTAGGGTTAGTGTTATGTTTAAGGTTAGGTTTAGTGATAGGTTTAGTGTTAGCATTATCCTTAGGATTAGGTTTAGATTTAGTGTTAGGCTTAGCATTATGGTTAGGTTTAGATTTAATTTTAGGGGTAGTGTTAGGATAAGTGTTAGTGTTAGGGTTATGGTTAGGTTTAAGTTCAGTATTAGGGTTAATCTTATATTTAGGATTAGGTTTAGTGTCCTGGTTGGGGCAAGGTTTAGGGTTAGGTTAAGGTTTATTTTTATGTTTCATGTTAGGTTTAGGTTTAGACTTAGGGTTAGAATTAGATTTAGAGTTAGGGTTTGCTTTAAGTTTGTATTATGGTTACGGTTAGTGTTAGAAAAAGGGTTACTTTAAATTTAGGATTACAGTTAGGATTAGGCTTAGGTTTAGGGTTAGTGTTAAGGTTAAAGTTCGGGTTAGGTTTAGGGTTATGTTTAGTGTTCTGGTTTGGGTTAAATTTTGTGTTAGGTTTAGAATTAGGTTTAGTGTTAGTTTTAGAATTACATTTAGGATTTGGGTTAATGTTTGGATTAATGTTAGTGTTAGAGTTTGCATTAGGGTTAGTGTTAGGGTTGTGTTATGGTTAGGGTTAGGGTTAGTGTTAGATTTTCTGCTAGGGTTAGAGTGAGGTTAGTGTTAGTGTTAGGGTTCGTATTAGGATTAGGGTTAGTGTAAATGTTAGGGTTAGGTTTAGGGTTAGAGTTAGTGGTAGTGTTAGGGTTAGGGTTAAGTTTCATCATAGTGTTAGGGTTATAGTTAGAGTTAGGATTAATGTTAGTTTTAGGGTTTGGTTTAGTGTTAGGTTTAGGATTAGGGTTAGGTTAGTGTTAGGTTTAGGAATAAGTTTAGGATTAGTGTTAGGGTTAGTGTTAGGTTTAGGGTTAGGATTAATTTATGTTTAGCTTTACAGTTCGAGTTAGGGTTAGGATTAGGGTTACTGTTACGATTATGGATAGGTTAGGGTTAGTGTTAGGGTTAGGTTTAATGTTATGGTACGTATTAGGGATAATGTTATTGTTAGGTTTAGTGTCAGATTTTGAGTTCGGGTTATAGTTTGGGTTAGGGTTAGGGCTAGGTTTAGAGTTAGGATTAGTGTTTGGGTTAGATGTTAATATTAGTAATAAACTTTGCATTACAGTTAGTGTTAGAGTTAGTTTTAGGGTTAGGTTAATAGTTACTGTTAGTGTTAGGGTAAAGATTAGCGTTATTTTTACAGTTAGGGTTAGTGTTAGGGTTAGAGTTAGCATTTATTTTAGGGTTCAGTTTAGCGTGAGTGTTAGGATTAGTGTTAGGTTAAAGTTTGGTGTTAGTGTTTGGGTTACTGATAGGGTTAGTGTTAAGGATAGGGTTAGGGTTAGTGAAAGGTTTAGAGTTATTTTTAGGGTAAGTGTTATGGTTAGTGTTATGATTAGGGTTAAGTTTAGGGTTAGTCTTAGTATTAGACTTAGATTTATGTTTTTTGTAAGTGGTGATGTTAGGGATAGGGTTGGTTTTAGGGTTAGGGTTAGTTTTAGGTTTAGTGTTAGGTTTAGGGTTAGGATTATGGTCAGGGTTAGTGTTAATATGAGTTATAGGATTAGTGTTATGGTTAGATTTAGGGTTAGTTTTAGAGTTAGGTTTAGTGTTAGGGTTAGAGTTAGGTTTTGTGTTATTTTTACAGTTTGGGTTATGGTTAGGTTTATGTTTAGAATTGTGGTTAGGATTAAGGTTAGAGTTAGTGTTAGGCTTAGGGTTAGGGTTAGGATTACTGTTAGTGTTTGCATTTGGGTTATGTTTTAGTGTTATGGTTAGGGTTATGATTTGTGTTGGGGTTATAATTAGGGTCAATGTTAGGTTAGTTTTATGGGTAGGATTAGGGTTTTGATTAGAATTACTGTTAGTGATAGGTTTTGGATAGGGTTAGTGATATGTTTAGGGTTAGGATGGGTTAGTGTTAGTTTCAGGGTTAGGAATAGTGTTAGTTTTAAAGATAGGTTAGGGTTAGTTTTAGGGTTACAGCTGGGGTTAGTGTTAGGGTTAGATTTGTGTTAGGCTTAGGGTTAAGGATATGGTTAGTGTTAGTTTTAAGTTTAGTGTTAGGGCTATGATTAGGTTTAGTGTTAGTGTAAGGGTTAGGTTTAGGTTTGTATTAAGGTTAGGGTTAGGGTTATGGTTATGGTTAGTTTTAGGTTTAGTGTTAGGGTTATTGATAGGTTTAGGTTTAGTGGAAGTGTTAGGGTTAGGTTTTGTGTTAGGGTTAAACTTATGGTGTTTTTAATATTAGGTATAGTGTTATTGTTAGGGTTAGAGTTAGGTTTAGGGTTAGCTTTATTGTTACTGTTAGGGGTAGTTTTAGGGAGAACGTTAGGGTTAGTGATAGGATTAGGGTTAGGGTTACGGTTAGGGTAGTGTGAGTGTTACAGTTAGGATTAGGGTTATTTTTATGGTTTGTTTTAGGCTTGGGATTAGGGTTATGTTTAGTGTTAGTTTTAGGTTTACAGTTAGTGTTAGGGTTCAGGTAAAGTTAGGGTGATTTTTAGTCTTTGGGTTAGGGTTAAATTTAGGGTTAGGATTGTGTTTGTGTGATGAAAATGGTTTGTGTTAGGGTAATGTTTAGGGTTAGGGTTTTTGTTAGGGTTAAGGTTAGTGTTAGTGTTAGGTTAGGGTTAGGATTATGATTAGGGTTAGTTTTATACTTAGTGTTATGTTTATGGTTAGGTTTAGGGTTTGTGTAAGGGTTAGGATTAGGAATAGTTTCAGGGTTAGTATTAGGGTTAGGGTTACGTTTAGTATTAGTTTCAGTGTTAGTGTTAGTGTTGGGGTTAGCGAGAATGTTGGGGTTAGGGAGAGTATTAGGTTTAGGTTTAGGTTTAGATTTTGTTTTAGGATTATAGTTAGGAATATTTTAGGGCTTAGGCTTATTTTAGGTATAGGGTTAGGTATAGAGGAGAGTTCAGTTATAGTTAGAGTTAGAGTTAGTTATTTGGTTAGGGTTGGGGTTAGGGTTAGTGTTAGGATTAGGGTTAGTTTTAGGGTTACTGTTAGAGTTAGAGTTTGGTTTAGGGTAATGTAATTGTTAGGGCTAAGTTTAGGGTTAGGGTAGTGTAAGGATTAGTGTTATGATTAGGGTTAGGGTTAGGGTTAGTGTTATCTTTGGGTTAGAGTTTGGGTTATGGTTAGAGTTAATGTTATGGTTAGTGTTAGTGTTACTGTTATGTTTAGACTTATGTTACATTTGTGGTTATTGTTAGTGTTACTGTTAAGTTTAGGTTTATGTTACATTTATGGTTAGTGTTTGTGTTACTGTTATGTTTAGGCTTATGTTACATATATGGTTAGTGTTAGTATTAGGGTTGTGGTTTGTTTTAGGGTAAGTGTAAGTGTTAGTGTTAGTTAAAACTTAGGGTTAGTGTTAAGTTACGTTTAGGGTTGTGTTTTGGGTTAGGGATTGTGTTAGGGTTATTGTTAATATTAGGGTTAGAGTTACGTCAGGTTTAGGGTTTTGGTTAGGGTAAGGATTACTGTAAAGGTTAGTGTAAGGATAGGGATAGGATTAGGGTTAGGTTTAGTGTTATGGTTATTTTTAATTTTAGGGTTAGTGTTAGGGTTAGGGTTAGTGTTAAATTTAGGATTAGGGGTAAGGTTAAGTTTAAGTTTAGAGTTTGTGTTAAGTTTAGGATTAGGGTTAGGGTTAGAATTATGTTTAGGTTTACAGTTACTTTTAGGATTAGCTTTAGGGTTAGGGTTAGTGTTAGGTTAGGTTTAGGGCAGGGTTAAGGATAGTGTTAGGTTTTGGATAAGGTTGAGGATTAGTGATAATATTAGGGTTAAGTTTAGGTTTATGGATAGTTTAGGGTCAGGGTTTTGTTTAGTGTTCGTGGTAGGGTTAAGGTTAGCATACTTGTTAGTTTAGGTTTATGGTTAGGGTTATAGTTAGGGTTAGTGTTAGGGTTAGGGTTAGGGTTTCACTTGGGTTTAGAGTTAGTGTTAGGATTAGGGTTAGGTTTAGGGATATCTTTAAATTCATGGTTAGGTTTACGAATATTGCTACGGTGAAGTTTAGGTTTAGGATTAGGGTTAGAGTTAAAGTTAGGATTAGTATTAGTGTTAGGGTAGTTTTAGGGTTACGGTTAGGGTTTCTTTTAGTGTTAGGGTTATGGTAGGCTTTTTGTTAGGAGTAGGTTTAGGGTTAATGTTAGGCTTAGGGTTTGAATTACTGCTAGGGTAAAATTTAGGTTTAAATTTAGGGTTATGTTTAGGATTAGGGTTTAGGTTAGTGTAATGTTTAGCATTAGGTTTTGTTTAAGGGGTTATGGTTAGTGTTATAGTTAGGTTTATAATAAAGGTCAGGATTAGGGTTAGAGTTAGGTTGAAGTGTAGGTTTAGCTTATGGATAGGGTTAGGTTTAGGGTTATGGTAAGAGATAGTGTTAAGTTTAGGGTTAGGGTTAGAGTTAGGATTAGTGTTAGGATTAAGGTTAGGGTGTGGGTTATGGTAAGGGTTATGATTTTAGTTTTAGGTTTGGGTTTAGGGTTAGGTTTAGGTTTAAGGTTAGTGTTAGGGATAGGTTTAAGTTTACAGTTAGAGTTAGTGTTAGCATTAGGGTTAGGAATTGTCTTAGATCTAGGGTTAGCATTATGGATAGGGATAGTGTTATGGTTAGAGTTTGGGTTAAGGTTAGGTTTAGTGTTTGGGTTAATGTTAGAGTTAGCTTTAGGGTTAGGGTTAGGGTTACTGTTTTTAATTAGGGTTAAGGTGATTCTTAGTGTTAGTGGGTTATTGTTAGGTTTAGTGACAGTGTTAGGTTTAGGGTTATTGATAGAGTTAAGTTTAGGATTAGGTTTAGTGTTAGTGACAGGATTACAATTAGAGTAAGGGTTAAGTTATATTTATGTTTAGAATTAGGTTTAAGTTTAGGGTTAGGTTTAAGTTTAGTGTTAGTTTTAAGGTTAGGGTTAGGGTTAGAATTAGTGTTTGGGTTAAGTTTAGGGTAGGGAGCGTTCTAGGTTTAGTATTATAGTTAGTTATGTGGTTAGGGTTACAGTTAAAATTAGGGTTAGGATTAGAGTATGGCTAAGGTTAGGTTTGTGGATAGGGTTTGGGTTAGTGTTAGGAATATAATTTGGCTTAGGTTTAGTGTTATGTTAGGTTTAGGGATACGGTTTGGTTATGGTTAGGGTTATGGTAAGTGTTAAGGTAATGGTTGGGGATAGGATGTGGTTAGGGTTAGAGTTAGGGTTAGGATTAGTGTTATGGTTATGGTTACGGTTAGGGGTTGGGTTAGGGTTATGATTAGCTTTAGGGTTAGGTTTAGTTTTAGGGTTAGGGTTAGGTTAAGGATTAGTGTTAGGATTATATTTAGGGTTAGATTTGTGTTAGGGTTAGTATTTGGGTTATGGTAAGATTTAGGGTAAGTTTTATGATTAGGATTAGGGTTACAGTTATAGTTAGGTTTAGGGTAAGGGTTAGGATTCAGGTTAGTGTTAGTGTTATGCTAAGGTTAGGTTTAGGGTTAGGGTTAGAACTAGTGTTTGGGTAAGGGTTAGAGTTAGGGTTAGGGTTAGTGCTATGGTTATGGTTAGGGTTAGGGGTTGGGTTAGGGTTATGATTAGCTTTAGGGTTAGGTTTAGTTTTAGGGTTAGGGTTAGGTTAAGGATTAGTGTTAGGATTATATTTAGGGTTAGATTTGTGTTAGGGTTAGTATTTGGGTTATGGTAAGGTTTAGGGTAAGTTTTATGATTAGGATTAGGGTTACAGTTATATTTAGGTTTAGGGTAAGGGTTAGGATTCAGGTTAGTGTTAGTGTTATGCTAAGGTTAGGTTTAGGGTTAGGGTTAGGACTAGTGTTTGTGTAAGGGTTAGAGTTAGGGTTAGGGTTAGTGTTAGGATTACGTTTAGTGTTAATGTTTGGTTTAGGGTTAGGTTTGGGGTGAGGTTTAGGGTTCGTGTTTGGTTTAGGGGTAGCTTTAGGTTTAGGGTTATGGTTGGGCATAGGGTTATGGCAAGGGTTATGTTAAACTTAGGATTTGGTTTAGGTGTTGTGTTGGTGTTAGGGTTAGGGTACATGTTATGGTGAAGGTTACTGTTAGGGTTACATTCGGTATAACATTAAGTTTAGGGTTTGTGTTAAGTTTAGGATTGGGTTAGTGTTAGCTTTAGGTTTAGGGTGAGGGTTAGAGTTAGGGTTGTAGTTAGTGTTAGTGTGATTTTAGTGTTATGGTTAGGGTTATGGTTAGTGTTAGCATATAGGTTAGGGTTAGGATTAGGTTTAGTGTTACGGTTTGTGTAATGGTTCGGGTTAGATTAGGGTTAGGGTTAGGGTTAGAGTAAGTGTTAGGGTAAGTGTTACGGTGAAAATTAGGTTTAGGTTTAGATTCATGTTTAGTGTTAGTGTTAGTTTAGGGTTAGGGTAAGGGTTATTCTTAGGTATAGGGTTACAGTTAGGGTGAGGTTTAGAGTTAGGGTTTGGGGTAGGATAAAGTTTAGGTTTATTTTTAATTTTAGGGGTAGAGTTAGGGTTATGTTTAGGTAGGGGTTAGGTTTAGGGTTAGGGTTTGAGTTAAAATTAGGTTTAGGTTTAGGGTTAGGTTTAAGGTTAGTCAGGTTTCGGTTTAGCATTAGGGTTAGTGTTATGGTAAGTGTTAGGGTTAGAGTGAGAGTTAGGCTTAGGGTTAGGGTTGGTTTAGGCTTACGGTTGAAATTAGGGTTTGTCCCAGGATTAGGGTTAGTATTACAGTTAGCATTTAAGTTAGTGTTAGGTTTAAGGTTAGGTTTAGGGTTAGGGTTCATGATAGGGTTAAGGTAGGGGTAAGGGTTAGTGTTAAGATATGGGTTAGGGTAATTGTTAGGTTTAGATTTAGGGTTAATCTTAGGGTTAGGTATAGATTAGGGTAGGTTTAGTTTAGGGTAAGTGTTATGGTTTGAATTAGGATTTGTGCAAGAGTTTGGGTTATGTTAGGGTTACGTTAGTGTTAGGGTTAAGGTTAGGATTAGTGTTAAATTTACAGTTAGGGTTAGAGTTAGGTTTAGTGTTAGGTTTTTGGTAAGGTTTAGGGTTAGTTTTAGGGTTAGAGTTAGTAATATTTTTAGGGTTAGCATTAGGATTAGTGTTTGGTTAGTTTTAGTTTTAGGATTAAAGTTAGGGTTTGGGATATGTTAGGGATAGGGTTAGGCTTAGGTTTAAAATTAGTGTTTCTGTTAGGATTAGAGTTAGGTTTATGGTTAGTTTTAGGGTTAGTGTTATGTTAGGGTTAAGTTTGGGGTGAGGTTTAGGGTTAGCTTTAGTGTTAGATTTATGATTAGTGTTATAGTTAGGATTAGAATTAAGCTTAGGGTTAGTGTAGGTTTTGGGTTAGGGTTATAGTGGTTGTTAGGATTAAATAAGGGTTAGAGTTAGGGTTAGTGTTTGGGTTAGGGTTAGGGTTTGTATTAGAGTTAGGGTTGGAGTTAGGGTTAGGTTTAGGGGTTAGGGTCACAGTAAGTTTTAGGGTATGGTTTGGGGTCTGGTTAATTTAGGGTTAGGGTTAAGGTTAGTGTTAGGTTTAGGGTTAGGGTTTGTGTTAGTGTTTGTGTTAGGGTTAGTGTTAGGATAAGGGTAGTATTAGGGCTAGGTTTAGGATTAGGTTTAGGGTTAGTGTTAGGTTTGTGTTAAGTTTAGGATTAGTGTAATGGCTAGGGTTTGCATTAGGGTAATATTTAGGATTAGGTTTTGGTTTAAAATTAGTGTTATGTGTAGGGTTAGGTTTAGGGTTAGGTTTAGGGTTAGAGTTAGGATTAGTGTTATGGTTAGGGTTAAGTTCAGGGTTAGGTTTAGTGTTAGCATTAGGTTTAGTTTTTGTGTTTGGGTTAGTATTAGGATTAGTGTTAAGCTTAGTGTTAGGGTTAAGATTATATTTAGTGTTAGGGTTATGGTTAGTGTTAGTATTAGGGTTCAGGTTATGAATAGTGTTATTGATAGAGCTAGAGTTAGTGTTAGGGTTAGAGTTTGGGTAATGTTTATGGCTATTATTACAGTTAGGTGTAGGTTTAAGGTTAGTGTTAGGGTTAATGTTAGGGTTCAATTTATCGTTTTTGTTAAGGTTAGGTTTTGTGTTAGGGTTAGGGTTAGGGTTAGTGTAAGTTTTTGTGTTAGGTAAGTGTTAGGGTTAAAGTTAGAGTTAGTGTTATTGATATTTTAAGTTTTAGGGTTATGTTTAGTTTTGGGATTAGTGTTATTGTTAAGGTTTATGTTAGGGTTAGGATTAGTATTAGCTTTAGGGTTAGGTTTAGTGTTATTGTTACAGTTAGGGTTAGAGTTAGGATTAGTGTTAGGTTTAGGGTTAGGGTTCATGTTATTTTTACTGTTAATGTTAGTGTTATGGTTAGGGTTAGTGTTCAGGTTAGGTTTAGGATTAGTGTTAGGTTTAGGAACAGTGTTAGGGTTAGGAGAGGGTTTGGTTCAGTGTTAGGGTTCGGGTTAGGCTTAGTGTTAGTGTTAGGATCAGTGATCAGGTTATGGTTAGGATTAGGGTTAGAGTTGGGGTTAGTGTTAGTGAAGGCTTAGTGATAGGTTTAGGTTTAGGGTTAGGGTTAAGATTTGGGATAGGGTTAGTGTTAAAGTCTGGGTTAGGTTTAGGGTTAGGATTAAGGTTGGGTTTAATGTTAGGGTAAGTGTTATGTTTAGTTTTAAGTTTATGTTTATTGTTAGTGTTAGGGTTAGGGTTAGTTTTAGAATTAGGTGTCGGTTTAAGGTTAGAGTTAGGTTTCAGGTTTTGTGTTAAGGTTATGCTCAGGTTTAGGGATTGTGTTAGGGTTAAGTTTAGAGTTAGGATTAGGGTTAGGGTTCTGGTTAAGTTTAGAGTTAGTTAGGGTAAAGATTAGTTTAGGGTTAGTGTTAGGGTTAGTGTTATGTTTAGGGTTATGTTTAGGGTAGTCTTTGTGAAAGGGTTAGAGTTGGGGTTAGATTTAGTGTTAATGTTCGTGTTAATGTCACTGTTCATGTTAGAAAAAAGATTAGGTTTAGAGTTAGGACTATGTTTAAGATTAGGGTTAGAGTAGTTTTAGGGTTATGGTGTGGGTTAGAGTTTATGTTAGGGTTAGGGTTATGCATAGGTTTAGGGTTATGGTTAGTGTTAGAGTTAGAAATAGGGCTACAGTTAGGGTTGGGTTTATTGTTAGGTTTAGTGTTAGGTTTAATATTAGGGTTTTGTTTATATTTAGGTTTAGTGTTAGGCCAAGGTTTAGTGTTACAGTTAGTATTTGGGTAAGGATTAGGGTTAAGTTTATGTTTGGGGATAGTGTTAGGTTTAGGGCTAGGGTTGGGGTTAGAATTAAGTTTAGTGTTAGGATTAAGGTTTTGTTTCAGGTTAGGTTTAGTGTTAGTTTTAGTTTTAGGTTTAGGTTTAGAGTTAATATCAGGATTAGGGTAAGAGTTAAGTTTAGGTTTAGGTTTAGGGTTAGTTTTAGTGTTAAGGTTAGTGTTAGAGTTAGGTGTATGGTAAGGGTTTTGGTTGGGGTTAGGGTTAGTGTTAGGGTTACAGTTAGGTTTATGGTTAGTTTTAGTGTTAGTTTTAGGGTTAGTGAGAGGGTTATGGATGGGGTTATTGTTAGTGTTATGGTTTTGGTTAGGGTTCCTCTTATGGTTAGGTTTAGGATTGGTTTTAGGTAAGTATTAGGGTTAAATTTAGTGTTTGTGTTAGCGTTAATGTTAGGGTTGCAGTTAGTGTTAGGGTTAGAGTTAATGTTAAGTTTATGGTTGGATTTAGGGTTAGTGTTAGGTTTAGGGTTAGAATTTGTGTAAGGATCAGGGTTATTTGTGTTAGGATTAGCGTTAGGGTAAGTGTTAATGTTAGGATTAGGGTTAGGGTTAGCTTTAATATTACAGTTATGGTGAGGTTTCGTTTTAGGGTTAGGGTTAGGGTTAGGATTAGGGTTAGGTAAACGTTAGGGTTAGGGTTATGTTAGCATCAGGGTTAAGGTTTAGGTTAGGGTTTGTGTTAGGTTTAGGGTTAGATTTAGTATTAGTGTTAGGATTAAGATTAATATTAGGTTTAGAGTTAGGTTTAAGATTATATTTACGATTAGGGTTTGAGTAAGGGTTAGGGTTAGTGTTTGGTTTAGGGTTGGGGTCATGTTATGGTTAGTGTCAGGGTTATCATTATGGTTAGAGTTAGTGTTTGGTTTAGGGTTACAGTTAAGAATAGTGGTAGGGTTAGGACCACTTTTGGGGTTAGTTGCAGGTTTAGGGTTAGTGTGAGTGTTAGGGTTAGTGTTCATGTTATGGTTAGTGTTAGGGTTAAGCTTAGAGTTAGAGCTATTGTTAGTGATAGGGTTAGGGTTAGGTTTAGGGTTAGGGTTAAGTTTAGGTTTAGGGTTAGTATTCAGTTTAGGGTTAGATTTAGGTTGCAGATTAGTGTTAGGTTTAAAAATAGGGTGTGAGTTTTAGGGTTAGTTTAAGTGTTAGAATTAGGCTTAGTTTTAGAATTAGGTTTAGGCTTAAGGTTAGTGTTAGGATTCAGGTTATGGAGTGTGTTAGAGTAATGATCAGGGTTAGGGATTGTGTTAGGTTTAGTGTTAGGGTTACAGTTAGGATCAGGGTTATAATTTGGGTTAGGATTAGCATTAGATTTAGTGTTAGGGTTAGGGTTAGTTTTAAGGTTAGGGTTAGGGTTAGCCTTAGTTATATGTTTAGGGTTGGGGTTAAGTTTCGTATTAGTGTTAGTGTTAGGGTTTGTGTCACTCTTTGTGAAAAAGATAGGGTTAGGATTACAGTTATTGCTGTGTTTAGGATTGGGGTTACACTAAGTTCAGAGTTAAGAGGTGGGTTAAGGTTTATATTAGGTTTAGGATTATGCTTAGTTAGTGCTACAGTTAGGATTAAGTGTAGGGATATGTTTACTGTTAGGGTTAGTGTTAGTGTTATTGTTCTGTTTACGGTTAGTTTTAGGTGTAGTGTTAGGGCTATGGTTATGTTTAGTGTTAGTATTAGGGTAAGGTTAGGATGAGGATTTAGGTGTTGGGTTAGTGTTAGTTTTAGGGTTATGGTTATTGTTAAGGTTAGTTTTAGTGTTAGGGTTACAGAGAGGTTTCAGACTTATGGTTAAGGATAGTTTTAGTATTAAAGTTAGATTTAGGTTTAAAGTTAATGTTAGGTTTAGTATTAGGGTTAGGGATATGGTTCATGTTACGGTTAGTGTTATGGATAGGTTAGGGTTACAATTAGAGTTACTGTTAGGATTAGACTTAGAGTTAGGTTTAGTGTTAGGTTTTGGGTAAGTTTTAGGGTTACAGGTAGGGTTTTGTTTAGTTTTAGATTTAGGGTTTAAGTTAGGGTTATGATTAGTTTTAGGGTTAGGGTTTGGTTTAGGTTTAGGGTTACTATTAGGTTTAGGGTTACTGAGAGTGTTATGGTTGGCTTTAGGGTTAGTGTTAGGGTTAGGGTTGATTTTATGTTTAGTTTTAGGTTTAGGGTTAGGTAATGGTTACGGTTAAAGTTAGGGTTAGGGTTAGGATTAAGGTTAGGGTTGAGGTTAGTGTTAGGATTAGGGTTAGGTTTAGATTTAGGGTTACTGTTAGTGTTAGGGTTAGATTCAGGGTTAGTGTTAGGGTTAGGGTAAGGATTTGTGTTAGGGTTATGATTAAAGGTAGTGTAATTGTTAGGGTTATCGATGGGATTAGTGTTGGTGTTAGGTTTTGAGTTAGAGTTAGTGTTAGGTATAGTGTTAGGTTAGGGTAGAGTTAGTGTTAGGGTTAGGTTATTGTTAGCTTTAGTGTTAGTTTTAGGGTGAGATTTTATGTTAGGAATAGGGATAGAGTTGGGGTTAGTGTTTGTGTTAGGTTTAGGGTTTGGGTTAGTGTTAGATTTAGTGTTAGGGTTAGTCTTTGTGTTATGTTAGGGTCAGGGTTAGGGTTTGTGTTAAGTTAAAAGTTAGAGTTAGTGTTAAGTTAAAAGTTAGAATTAGTGTTAGTGTTAGGGTTAGGATTAGGGTTAGGGATAGTGTTAGTGTTAGTGTTAGGATTTGGTTTAGGTTTAGGTTTATTGTTATGCTTAGGTTTAGTGTTTGGTTTAGGGTTAGGATTAGGGGTATGGTTAGGGTATATTTTCATTGTAAGTTTAGGGATAGTTTTAATGTTAGGATGAGTTTTAGGGTTAGGGTTAAGGCATACGGTTAGGTTTAAATTTAGGGTTAGAGTTATGGTTAAGGTTAGATTTAGGGTTTGTTTTGTTATTAGGTTTAGCATTAGGGATCGGATAAGTGTTGAGGATAGAATAAGGATTAGGGTTATGTTAGGTTTAAACTTAGGTTTAGGGGTAGAATTAGGGTTATGTTTAGGTTTAGAGTTAGTGTTTGTGTTAGGGTTTGGTTAGGTAAGTGTCAGGATTTGCATTAGGTTAGTGTAGGCATTATGGTTTGGGTTAAGATTTGTGTTTGGTTTAGGCTTAGAGTTAGAGGTAGTGTTAAAATTTAGGTTAAGGTTAAGTTTAGGGTTAGTGTTAGTGTTAGTGTTAGGGTTAGGGTTAGGTTTAGGGATAGTGTTAGTGTTAGGTTTAGTGTTAGGGATCATTTTAATGTTAGATTTATGGTCACTGTTAGCGTTAGGGTTAGGATTAGTGTTAGGGATTCACTTAAAGTTAGGGATAGGTTCAGGGTTAAGGTTAGTGTTAGAGTTATGGTTAGGATTAAGGTTAGTATTAATGATAACACTAAACCTAACCCTGACACTAACCCTATACTTGGCCCTAAACCTAACACTATCTTAACCCTAACCTATAACCTAACACTAACTCTAACCCTCATGATAACCCTAACATTAACCATAACATGACCCCTAACCCTAAACCTAACACTAACCCTAACCCTAACACTAACCCTAACCCTAAAAATAATCTGAAACCTAACTCTAACTCTAAAACTAATCTTAATCCTAACACTAACACTAAATCATACACTAAATTAAACACTAAATTAACACTAAATTAAACCCTAACACAAACCCTAACCTAAACCATAACCCTGACCCTAAGGTAACCCTAAACCTAATTAGGGTTTGTGTTAGTGTAAGAATTACAGTTAGAATTAGGGTTAGGTTTGTTTTAGAGTTATGTGTAGGGTTAGGATTATTGTTAGGGTTAGTGTTAAGGTTCAGGTAAGGGTTTAGGTTAGGGTTAGAGTTAGGGTTACAGTAAGGACTAGGGTTAGAGTTAGGATTAAATTTACGGTTAGGGTTAGTATTACGGTTAGTTTTGGTATAGGGTTAAGTTTATACTTATTGTAAGTCTTAGGGTTAGGATTGGGGTTACTGTAAATTTTAGTTATAATGTTTGCGTTAGTTTTAGTTTTAGTGTGTTAGGTTTATGGTTAAGTTTTTGTAAGTGTTAGGGTTAGGGTTAAGGTTTTAGTTAGAGTTATGTTTATGGTCAGATTTTGTGTTAGGATTAGGGTTAGGGATAGCATTATTTATATGATTAGTGTTAGAGTTAGGGTTAGGTTTAGGTTTGGGGATAGTTTTAGGGTTATAGGTAGAATTAGAATTAGTGTTAGGTTTAGTGTTAGGGT
The DNA here is from genome assembly GCF_021218885.2 of Marmota monax. NCBI lineage: Eukaryota > Metazoa > Chordata > Mammalia > Rodentia > Sciuridae > Marmota > Marmota monax. The sequence continues at coordinate 180,638 of NW_026692694.1, read as the reverse complement.
TAGTGTTAGGTTAAAGTTATGAATAGGGTTAGTTTTTGGTTTAGGGTTAGTGTTAGGGATAGGATTATTGTTAGGGTTAAGGTTAGGGTTAGGGTTAGGTTAGAATTAGGGTTACTATTATGGTTCATGTTAGTGTTAGGGTTAGTATTAATGTTAGGTTTAGGTTTAGGGTTAAAATTAGGGTTAGAGTTAGTGTTAGGGTTAGGGTTAGGTTTAGCATTAGTTTTTTGGTTAGGGTTAGACTTAGTTTTAGGTTTAGTTATAGGATTAAGGTTAGAGTTAGTGTTTGTTTTAGGGTTGGTGTGAGGGTGAGGGTTATTGTTAGTTTTAGAGTTAATTTAGGCTTACACATTGGATTAGAATTAGGGCTAGGTTTAGGGTTAGGTTAAGTGTTAGTGTTAGGGTTATTTTTATGGTTAGTGTTAGGTGTAGTTTAGGACTTGTGTTCGTGTTAGGGTTAGGGTTCAGGTTAGTGTAAGGTAGAGTGTTAAATTTAGGGTTAATGATAGGGTTCGGGTTCGGGTTAGGGTTAGGGTTTGTGTTAGCATCAGTGTTATGGTTATGGCTAGGGTATGTGATAAGGTTAGGGTTAGTGTTAGTCTTAGGGTTAGGATAAGGATTAGTGTTAGTGATAGGGTTAGGGTTATACTTAGAGAAAGTGTTACATTTAGGGTTAGGTTTAGGGAAGGATTAGTGTTATGGTTAGGGTTAGTGATAGGGTTAGTTTTACGTTTAGGGTTAGTGTTAGCTTAGGGTTAAGGTTAGGTTAATGTTAGGATTATGGTTTGAGTTAGGTTTTGTGTTGCGGTGAGTGTTATGATTAAGTTTAGAGTTAGAGTTAGGGGTAAATTTAGTGTTAGGGTTATGTTTAGGTTTAGGGCAAGTTTAAGGTTTAGGGTTAGGTTCATGATTTTTGTTAGAATTAGTGTTAGTGTAAAATTGGTTTTAGGGTTAGGGTTAGTTGTATGGTTAGGGTTAGGGTTTTTTTAGGTTTATGGTTAGGGTTACAGTTACAGTTAGGATTAGGGTTAGGGTTAGGGTTTGTTTAGGGTAGATTAGGGTTTTGGTTAGGGTTAAGATTAGTTTTAGTGTTAGGGTTAGGGTTAGGTTAGTGTTGGGTTTAGTGTTAGAGTTCCTGTTAGGTTTAGTGTTAATGTTTGGTTAGGGCTAGGGTTTGTGTTAGTGTTAGGTTTAGATTTAGGTTAGCATTAGTGTTTGGGTTGGGTTATATTTAGGTTTAGTCTTAGTGTTCGTGTTAGGATTAGGAATAGTGTTAGATTTAGTGTTAGGGCTAGGATGAGTGTTAGGTTTACGATTAGGATTAGGGTTTTTGTTAGGAGTAGGATTTGGGTTTTGTTAGTGTTAGGGTTAAATTGGGTTTAGCATTAGTTTTAGGGTTAAAGTTGGGTTTATGGTTAGGATTTCTGTTAGGATTATGCATAGGTTTAATTTTAGGATTAGTGTTAGGTTTAGGGATAGTCTTTGGGAGAGGGTTAAGCTTAGTGGTGTGGTTAGGTTTATGATTTGTGTTAGGTTATAGTTATGGTCAGTGTTAGGATTACTTTTAACTTTAGAAAAAGGTTATGGTTAGGTAAGGGTTTGCACTAGGGTTAGCTTAGGGTTAGTGTTATGGTTTTGGGTAGAATTTGTATTTGGACTAGGATTAGGTTAATGTTAGAGTTAGGATTAGTGTTAGTGTTAAAGGGATGGTTCAGATTTTGTTAAAGTTATATTTAGGTTTATGGTTAAGGTTATGGTTAGGGTTTGTGTTAGGATTCAAGTTAGTGTTATAATTAGTTTTAGGTTAGGTTTAGGGCTAGGTTAGTGTTAGATTAGGGTTAGTGTTAGGTTTAGATTTACCGTTATGATTAGGTTAGTGGAAGTGTTAGAGTTAAGTTTAGGTTCAACATTAGTTTAGGTTTATGGTAATATTTAGGTTTAGGGTTAGTGTTAGGTTTAGGGTAAGGGTTAGTGTTTGGTTTAGGGTGAGGGTTAGGGTTAGGCTTAGGGTTATGGTTAGCCTTAGGGTTAGTGCTAGTGTTAAGTTTAGGTTTAGTTTTAGGTTTAGGATTAGGTTTAAGATTGGAGGTCATGTTATTTTTAGGGTTAGGATTAGGATGAGTGTTAGGTTTAGGATTAATGATAGGATTAGTGTTGGAGGTAGGGTTATGGTTAGTGTTACTTGTAGGTTTATAGTTAGGGTTAGGTTAGGGTTAGTGTTAGGTTTAGGATTAGGTTTAAAATTAATGTTCGTGTTAGGGGTATAATGTTAGTGTTACTGTTAGGGCTATGTTTAAGTTTAGTTTAAGGGTTAGTTTTAGTGTTAGGTTTGGAGTTTGGCTTAGGGTTAAGGTGAGAATTAGGGTTAGAATTATTGTTATTATTAGGTTTAGGGTTAGCCTTAGGGTTACTCTTAGGGTTATTTTTAGGTTTAGGGTAAGGTTTAGTGTTAGGGTTAGTGTTATGGTTAGGTATAAGTTTAGGATTAGGGTTCGTGTTAAGGTTAGGGTTGGTGTTAGGTTTAGTGTTAGCTTTATGGTTGTACATAGGGTTAGGTTTGGGGTTAGGGTTAGTGTTAGTGTTAGGATTTGTTTTGCAGTAAGGTTAGGGTTCATGTTAGGTTTAGCTTTAAGGTTAGTTTTAGGGTTAGGATAAGGGTTAGGTTTTGTGATAGGCTAAGGTTAGTGTTAGAGTTACTGTTATGGTTAGAGTTTCTTTGTAATTTCTGTTAGGTTTAGGGTTATGGTTAGTAGCAGGGTTAGGTTTAGATTAGGGTTAGTGTTAGGTTAGGGTTATGGTTATGGTTATGGTTAGAGTTAGGTTAAAGAGAGGGCTGTGGTAATTGTTCAGGCGTTATTGGTAAGGTTAGGATTAAAGTGAGTTTATGGTTAGGGTTTTGGTTAGGTTAAGTTTTAGGGTTAGGTTTAGTGTTATGGTTAGAATTAGTATTAGTGTAAAATTATGGTTAAGGTTAGGGCTAAGATTTGGGGTAGGGTTAGTGTTTGGTTTAGGGTTAGGTTTTGTTTTAGGGTTACTGTTAGGGATATGTTAGGGTTACAGTTATGGTTATGATTCAGTTTAGGTTTATTTTTAGTTTTACAGTTACACTGTTAGGGTGATTGTTAGTGTTAGTGTTAAAATTAGTGTTAAGATTAGTGTTTGTGTTAGTGTTAGGGATATGGTAAGGGTTAGGGTTAGTGGTAGTCTTAATGTTAGGTATACATTTAGGGTTAGGGTTCGGTTAACTTTTTTTGATAATGTTAGGGTTAGGGTTAGTGTTAGGTTTAGTTTTAGTTTCATTATTATGTTTAGTTTTATGGGGAGGTTTAGGGTTGGTATTACCATTCAGATTGGGGTTAGGTTGAGGGTTAGGGTGAGGGTTAGGTGTTGGATTAGTGTTAGATTTAGGGTTAGGGTTCTGGTTAAAGTTTGGATTAGGATTAGTGATAGTTTTAGTTGTAAGATTAAGGTTAGGTTTTGCGTACGTTTCTGGTTAGTATTAGGGTTATGTTTTGGTTGAGGGTTAGGGTTGGTTTTTGGGTTAGTATTAGGATAATGTTTAGAGTTAGTGTTAGGGTAAGTGTTAGAATTAGGCTGAGGTTTAGGGTGGTTGATAGAGTTAGGTTTAGGGTACGTGTTAATATTATGTTTATATTTATGTTAGGGTAACTGTTAGTGTTTGTGTTAAGTTTAGGAATAATTTTAGAGTTATGGTGAGTTTTAGGTTAGGGTTATAGTTAGGGTGAGTTTGATGGTTAGGTTTAGGTTTAGATTTAAAGTTAGTTTTAGTGTAAGGGTTTGTGTTAGGGTGAGGGTTAGTGTTAGGGTTAGGATAGAATTAGTTTTAGGCTTAGAGTTAAATATTGTGCTAAGGTTAGGGTTAGTATTATGTTTAGTGTTACAGTTCGAATTAGGGTTAGGTTTAGCATTAGGGTTATTGTTACAGTTAGGGTTAGGGGTAGTGTTAGGGTTAGTTTTATTTATTTTATTTTTTATTGGTTGTTCAAAACATTACAAAGCTCATATTATATCATCTTTCATACATTTGATTCAAGTGGGTTATGAACTCCCATTTTTACCCCAAATACAAATTGAAGAATCACATCTGTTACACATTCATATTTTTACATAATGTCATACTAGTGACAGTTGTATTCTGCTACCTTTCCTATTCCCTACTATCCCCCCTCCCATCTTCCCTCTCTACCTCCTCTGCTTTTGTTCAATTCTCTCCCATGTTTCTCCCCCCATTTCCTCTCATAACCTCTTATATGTAATTTTGTGTAACATTGAGGGTCTCCTTCCATTTCCATACAAATTCCCTTCTCTCTCCCTGTCCCTCCCACCTCTCATCTCTGTTTAATGTTAATCTTTTTCTCATGCTCTTTCTCCCTGCTCTGTTCTTAGTTGCTCTCCTTATATCAAAGAAGACATTTGGCATTTTTTTAAGCATTGGCTAGCTTCACTTAGCATAATCTGCTCTAATGCTATCCATTTCCCTGCAAATTCCATGATTTTGTCAATTTTTAGTGCTGCATAATACTCCATTGTGTATAATTGCCACATTTTTTATCCATTTATCTATTGAAGGGATCTAGGTTTGTTCCATGGCCTATTGTGAATTGTGCTGCTATTATCATTGATGTGGCACTATCCCTATAGTATGCTCTTTTAAGGTCTTCAGGGAATAGTCCAGCAAGGGTGATAGGTGAGTCAAATGGTGGTTCCATTTCCAACTTTCCCAGGAATCTCCATACTGCTTTCCAAATTGGCCGCATCAATATGCAGTCCCACCAGCAATGTACAAGAGTACCCTTTTCCCCACATCCTTGCCAGCACTTATTGTTGTTTGACTTCATAATGGCTGCCAATCTTACTGGAGTGAGATGGTATCTTAGGGTGGTTTTGATTTGCATTTCTCTGACTGCTAGAGATGGTGAGCATTTTTTCATGTACTTGTTGATTGATTGTATGTCCTCCTCTGAGAAGTGTCTGTTCAAGTCCTTGGCCCATTTGTTGATTCAGTTATTTGTTATCTTATTGTTTAATTTTTTGAGTTCTTTATATGTTCTAGATATTAGCACTCTATCTGAAGTGTGATGGGTAAAAATTTGTTTCCAGAATGTAGGACCCCTATGTACCTCTCTTATTGTTTCTCTTGCTGAGAAAAAAACTTTTTAGTTTAAGTAAGTCCCCTTTGTTTATTCTTGTTATTAACTCTTGGGATATGGGTGTCCTATTAGGAAATTGGAGCCCAACCCCACAATATGTAGATCGGAGCCAACATTTTCTTCTATCAGGTGCAGAGTCTCTGATTTGATATCAAGCTCCTTGATCCATTTTGAGTTAACTTTTGTGCATGGCGAGAGAAAGGGGTTCAGCTTCATTTTGTTACATATGGATTTCCAGTTTTCCCAGCACCATTTGTTGAAGATGCTATCCTTCCTCCATTGCATGCTTTTAGTCCCTTTATCAAATATAAGAAAATTGTAATTTTGTGGATTGGTCTCTGTGACCTCTTTTCTCTACCATTGGTCCACCTGACTGTTTTGGTACCAGTACCATGCTGTTTTTGTTATTGTTGCTCTGTAGTACAGTTTGAAATCTGGTATCACTATACCTCCAGATTCACACTTCCTGCTTAGCATTGCTTTTGCTATTCTGGGTCTTTTGTTTTTCCATATGAATTTCATGGTTGCTTTATCTATTTCTACAAGAAATGCTGTTGGGATTTTGATTGGCATTGCATTAAACCTGTAGAGAACTTTGGGTAATAGCACCATTTTGATGATATTAGTTTTGCCTATCCATGAACAGGGTATATATATTTTTTATCTTCTAAGATATTCTTCTATTTCTCTCTTTAGGGTTCTGTAATTTTCATTGTATAAATCTTTCACCTCTTTTTTTAGGGTGATTCCCAAGTATTTTATTTTTTTCCAGGATATTGTGAATGGAGTGGTTTTCTTCATTTCCATTTCAGAAGTTTTGTTGCTGATATACAGGAATGCCTTTGATTTACGTGTGTTGATATTATACCCTGCCACTTTGCTGAATTCATTTATTAATTCTAGTAGTTTCTTTGTAGACCCTTTTGGATCTTCTAGGTATAGAATCATGTTGCCTGAAAATAGTGATAATTTATGTTCTTCTTTTCCTATTTTTATGCCTTTAATTCTTTTGTCTGTCTAATTGCTCTGGCTAGTATTTCAAGAACTAAATTGAATAGAAGTGGTGAGAGAGGGCATTCCTGACTTGTTCCATATTTTAGAGGGAATGCCTTCAGTTTTTCTCCATTTAGAATGATGCTAGCCTGAGGCTTAGCATATGTAGCTTTTACAATGTTGAGGTAAGTTCCTGTTATCCCTAGTTTTTTTTAGTGTTTTGAACATAAACGGATGCTGTACTTTGTCAAATGCTTTTTCTGCATCTATTGAGATAGTCATATGGTTGTTATCTTTAAGTCTATTGATGTGGTAAATAATATTTATTGATTTCCATATATTGAACCAGCCTTGCATCCCAGGGATGAATCCTACTTTATCATGGTGCACAATTTTTTTGATATGCTTTTGAATTTGATTCGCCAGGATTTTATTGAGAATTTTTGCATCTAATATCATTAGAGATATTGGTCTGTAGTTTTCTTTCTTTGAAGTGTCTTTGTCTGGTTTTGGGATCAGGGTGATGTTGGCCTCATAGAATGAATTTGGCAGAGCTCCTTCTTTTTCTATTTCTTGAAATAGCTTGAAAAGTATTGGTATTAATTCTTCTTTGAAGGTTTTATAAAACTCTGGTCTATACCCATCTGGTCCAGGGCTTTTCTTGGTTGGTAGTCTTTTGATGGCTTCTTCTATTTCTTCCTTTGTTATTGGTCTGTTTACATTGTGTGTGTGCGTCTTCCTGACTCAATCTGGGCAGATCATATGACTTAAGAAATTTATAAATATCTTCAGTATCTTCTATTTTATTGTAATATAGGCTTTCAAAATACTTTCTCATTATCTTCTGTATTTCTGTATTATTTGTTATGATATTGTCTTTTTCATCCCGTATGTTAGTAATTTGAGTTCTCTCTCTTCTTGTCTCTGTTAGCTTAGCTAAGGTTCTGTCAATCTTATTTATTGTTTCAAAGAACCAACTTTTAGTTTTATCAATTTTTTCAATGTTTTTTTTTTGTTTGTTTGTTTCAATTTTATTGATTTCCACTCTGATTTAATTATTTCTTGTCTTCTACTACATTTGCTGTTGTTTTGTTCTTCCTTTTCAAGGGTTTTGAGATGAAGTGTGAGTTCATGTATTTGTTTTTTTTTTTTTTTTTTTCTTTTTTCTTTTTTTGAGGAATGAACTCCAGGAAATGAATTTCTCTCTTAAAACTGCTTTCATTGTGTCCCATAGATTCCAGTATGTTGTGTCTCTATTGTCGTTTATCTCTAAGAATTTTTTGATTTCCTCCTTTATGTCCTCTGTAACCCATTGATCATTCAGTAACATATTGTTCATTTTCCAGGTGATGCAGGATTTTTCCTTCCTTCTTTTATCATTGATTTCCTGTTTTATTCCATTATGATCAGATAAGGTGTATGGTATTATCTCCACAACTTTTTATTTACTAAGAGTTGCCCTTTGGCATAATATATTGTCTATTTTTGAGTAAGATGTGCTGCTGAGAAGAATGTGTATCCACTTGATGATGTTTGATATACTCTATATATGTCAGTTAAGTCTAGGTTATTGATTGTGTTATTGAGTTCTATAGTTTCTTTATTCAGCTTTTGTTTGGAGGATCTGTCTAATGGAGAGAGTGGTGTGTTGAAGTCACCCAATTATTTTGTTGTAGTCTATTTGACTCTTGAACTTGAGGAGTGTTTGTTTTATGTACATAGCAGCACCATTGTTTGGTTCATACATATCGATAATTGTTATGTCTTGTTGGTGAATGGTTCCTTTTAACAGTATATAATGTCCTTCTTTATCCCTTTTGATTAACTTAGGTTTGAAGTTGATTTTATTCGATATGAGTATGGCCACACCTGCTTGCTTCCGAGGGCCATGTGAGTGGTATGATTTTTCCCAACCTTTCACCTTCATCCTGTGTATGTCTTTTCCTATCATATGAGTCTCCTGAAGGCAGCATATTGTTGGATCTGTTTTTTTTTTTTTTTAATCCAGGTTACTAGCCTATGTCTCTTGATTGGTGAATTTAAGCCATTAACATTTAAGGTTACTATTGAAATATGGCTTGTACTTCCAGTCACGTCTATTTATTTATTTATTTTAGTTTGGCTAGTTTTTCCTTTTGGTTATTTTTCTCCCCCTTTACTGAGATATCTCCCACTGTTCGTTTTGGGTGCTATTTTTCAATTCCTCTTCTTGTAGTATTTTGCTCAAAATGCCTTGCATTGCTGGTTTTTCCGGCTGTGAATTCTTTTAACTTTTTTTTTTTTTATCAAATCTGAAGCTTAATTTTGCAGTATTTTTGGTTGGAATCCACTAATTTTCAGCGTTTGAAATATGTTGTTCAAGGATCTTCTTGCTTTCAATGTCTGTGATGAAAAATCAGCCGTTAACCTAATTGGTTTACCCCTGAATGTAATCTGCCTCCTTTCTCTCGTAGCTTTTAATATTCTCCCCTTGTTCTGTATGTTGGATATCTTCATAATTATGTGTCTTAGAGTTGGTCTATTATGGTTTTGAATGTTTGGTGTCCTGTAGGCTTCCGGGATTTGGCATTCCATTCCATCTTTCATATCTGGGAAGTTTTCTAGGATTATTTCATTAAATTGGTTTTCCATTCCTTTGGTTTGAACCTCTTTACCTTCTTCTATCCCAATGACTCTCAAGTTTGTTTTTTTATGACATCCCATATCTCTTGGATAGATTGCTCATGAGTTTTAAGCATCCTTCCTGTGTTGACTATATTCTTTTCAAGTTGATAAACTTTGTCTTCATTATCTGATGTTCTCACTTCTAATTGATCTGGTCTTTTTGTAATATTTTCATTTGAGTTTTTAATTTGCTTTATGGTTTCCTGCATTTCTAGGATTACTGTTTGATTTTCTTTTTAAATCTCTATCTCCTGGTAGAGCTCGTTCTTTGCCATTTGAATTTGTTTATTTAATTCGTTTTCAAAATATACTTTCATTGCTTGGAGTTGCTGTCTCATGTCTTCTTTAATATTCCATTCCATCTGAGTTAGGTATGCCTTGAGTTCTTTCTCTGTCCATTTTTCTGATGCCTCTAGGTCCTCCTATAGATTTAAGTTGTCCTGCATTGTTTGTAATCCTTTTTTACCTTTTTTTTCATGTTGTTCACGTTACTTTCCATCTCTGTTTGACTGCTGGGTTTCTGCTTTCTCCTATAAAATTGTTTTGTTTTTGTATATCTCTGTTGTCTCTCTATTGTGATGGGAGACTATGCCTAGAAATGTTGAGCTTTATTGTACTTTAAAGCTGATTCATTCAATTCATAAAAGGCTTCCAGATTCTCTATACATATAGTGATTTGTTTTTTGTTCTTAGGGCTTTATGTTCAGGTTAGGTGCTATGATGATATGAGGGTTAGTATGTCTTGGCTAGTTTAGAAGATTGCTCTACTGAAGGGGGATAATACCAGGTGATTGGATCAGGGTGTTTGGTAATAGGTATTTAGGAGCCCTATAGACAGCCTCAAAACATTAACCTATTTGCATTTAGACAATTACACTTAATGGAAGATGTAATGCTTGGGATGAAATTTGGGGGTAGGGGAAGGAAGGTGCTCTTAAAAAGAAGGAAGGAGACAGAGAGAGAGAGAGAGAGAGAGAGAGAGAGAGAGAGATTAGAGAAGAATGGAAAGAACAATAAAACTTGAAATGGGAAAGAGAGATAAAAGGTAAAGGGGAGAAAAGAACAAAGAGAGAAAAATAAAAGAAAAAAATGAAGTCTTAGAGATCAATTTTCTTCTCTTCCAGTAAGCGGAGCTGTGCCCTTCTAGCCGAGTTTCTGCCCTCTATGTGCTGACAGCAATCCCTGTAAGGCAGCTCCTGGGAGTCTCTCAATCCTGTTAGTCCAGAACCATTTCACTTCTGCTGCCCCTCACCCCCTTCCTCCTGCCAGCCAGCCAGCCTGGTCCTGTTCACTGGAGGTGGTTCCCCAAGGATCTGGTTACACTTGTAGCCCCATTGCATGTCCTTTTCCCCAAATGATGGAGCACTCTTTCTGTCATTCATCTAAGCCCCAGTGCTGTGGTGTGGTGATATGGGAACCAACAGTTTAATTTTTCTGGACCCCTTTGGTAGGCATGCACCCAGAAATTGGGGGCTAAGACCTTGGGTGACCCCGCGGGTGGTAAGGGGATTTGGGGATCAGGAATCCCCTCTGCTTCACTACAGACACGCCCCCAGAGAGATTCCCAAGGTTTCCTGGCTGCTTGTATCTGGAGGGGGTGAGCCAAACACCTGCTAAAGTGGATTCCGCTGGGAAGGAATTCTGCCAGCTGAACTCCGGTGACATCACCTCTCTGCTATGGCGGGCCCCAGGGTCCTTGCCAGAGTGTCCGATGGGAGAGGTGGGACTGGTCTGTCTCTCATTGCTTTCAGTTCCCAGTTTGCTATTTCATGAAGGCTTAGCTAGAGACCTCTTCCTAGAATCCCTGTGCTGCTCCTGCTGAGCTGCGCCTCAGAGGCTAGCTGCCCATTCGCTGGGGCAGTGGGCGGGTGGCCGACAGTCACTGAGACATGCGGGCAGTGGCTGGCAGGTCTGGACATCTGTGCCACATGGCGGAGATTCACTTGTCTGGGGGAAAATGTCACTTCCAAAAATCTTACTAATTCCCAGCCGGTCTCTCTTCAGTGGAATTTTGCTAGGAGTTTCTCAGCAGGTTGAATCTAATCATATTAATGCGTCTCTCTGACCCCATTATTGAGGAGGTACTGAGAGCCCTGCCTCCCCACCAGCAACCAGGTTGGATCTCTATATAGGGTTAGTTTTAGAGTTACAGTTATCATAAGGGATTGGTTTATGGTTAGTCTTAGGATTAGGGATAGTCTTTGAGTTAGTGTTAGGACTGAGGGTAAGTGATAAGGTAAATTGCTAGCCCCTTAGGGCAGGGCAAGAGGATGGGTAGCCATTTTAAGATTCTTCTTTTGTTTTGTTTCACTTTTGTTTTAAGTTGCCTGGCCCTGGAGATGAGTGAGATGGAAAAAAAAAAACCGCTCACATCTGAGGAAAAACTATTTGCATCTGTGAAACAGATAGAGAGAAAGGACGGATGGACATTTCAGAGGGATAGAAAGGCTATAATGATTTTGTGTTGTTCCATTTTGTTTCTTTCTGTCTCCATTTCATTTGGTGTTATCTTGTTGGGTTGAATTATAGTAGAAATATGGGATCAGAAATTAGTAAAAAACAAACTTAAAGAGTGTTAAGTAAATTGTTAGAGGAAGGAGGCATCTCAGTAAAATCAAGAGCAGTCAGGGCATAAGATGATACAATACAAAAATGTATCCCATGGATTTTTAACGAGGAGTTGTTAAATATATCACAATGGAAACATCATGGTGAAGATTTTAAAAGAGTAGAAAAGAAAAGCCCAGGGACTCTTCCAGTTGGCACATTGCCATTGTGGACTTTTGTATCTTGTTTGCTTAGACGAAAGCCTTCAGTTCAGGCAATGGTAGAGGAAGGAGAAGACATATTGATTCAAGTAAAAGAGAAGGTCTCTCAAGTTAGTCAGACAGAGGAAAAGATTCAATTAAAAGAGAAGGTCTCTTGAGCTAGTCAGACAGAGGAAAAGATTCAAGTAAAAGATAAGGTCTCTCAAACTAGTCAGAGGAAGAAAGTAAAAAGCAGAAAAAGCCATCAGGGAAAAAGTTACAACAGGAGACTTCTACTAACACCTTTTTATCACCAGAGGGCGTAAGTGTCCAACCAACAGTGCCACCTCTACAGGAGACTCTACTAACAACTTTCTATCACCAGAGGGCATAATTATCCAACCAACAGCGCCACCTCCGTATGCTGGGAGGCTCCCAACCCCTGCAGTTGATAGTTGGGATACTAAGACAGGATCTCAAATATTAACATGCCCTGTATTTGAGTAGGCAGGAGGGCACTGGATTCACTATGCTTTAAATTTCAAAAAAGTGAAGCAGCCAAAAGAGGCTGTGCCAACCTATGGTCCTCAAGCACCCTTCACTGTAAGCATGGTTGAATCCAATATCAACTTGAATATGACGCCAGCAGATTGGGCTAATATGTGTAAAGATGTGCTAGATGGAGGACAATACCTGTTATGGAAGGTTGCCAATGAGGAATTTTGCAAAGAGTTGGGTAGGTGAAATGCACAGCTGGTTATCCTCAGAGAAATCTAGACATATTGTTAGGAAAGGGATCTTATCCCTTGAAGATGCTGGTAGGATTTCCCCTTCCTCTACTGTTTTCTCTTTGATTTCCACTATACAAAGTCTAATCTGGGACAGAAAAGATCCATTCTTTATAGGACATATCAGGGCACATACAGGATTGCCTGGAGCCCTTAGTTTGGGCAATGATTTACCAGATAAAAGTACACATGACATACATATTTTCTCTGCACTAGAAGAAGCTACAAATTTTCATAAAGAGTTCCATGTCAATGCTAATACTTTCCAAATTGTTTTAAAATATCTAAGGAACAAGCTAGACAAATAATAATAAAAAAGTCAAAATTGTGTGACATTTTTACCACAAGTTAATCTTGGAGTTAATCCTTGAGGACTTATATCTAACCATAATTGGCAGATGGATGTTACACACTTGCCAGAATTTGGAAAATTAAAATATTTGCAGGTTACACTTGATAACATCTTCTGAATTTTTGATGGACTCCCTTCATGCCGAAGAATAAACTAAAGATGTTATAGCTCATTGCTTACAAAATTTGCCACTGTGGGTGTTCCAAAACAATTAAAAAGAGATAATGCCCCTGGTTATACTTCTACCTCTTTTTAACAATTTTGACCAACATTTGGCATTACACACATAACAGGAATCCCATACAATCCACAGGGACAAAGCATAGTTGAAAGAGCTCATCAAACTGTTAAAATGTACTTATTAAAGCAAAAAGAAGGAATTGGGAAGGGGTATATATTCCCCAAAGATAAACTTAAAATAAACTTTTTCACTCTAAACTTTTAAAATTTGGATTCATCAGGGCTTAGTGCTGTAGAAAGGCATATGTGTCCAAAAAATGTACATAAGCCCAAGTTACTTTGGAAGGATATTCTAACAGGACAATGGAAAGGTCCTGACCCAGTAATTGTCTGGAGTCGGGGGTCTGTTTGTGTGTTTTCACAGGGAGAACAGCAGCCGATTTGGATTCCAAAAAGATTAACTAAAGTGATATCCACAGACCAAAAAGAAGATGATTTGGCTCAAATTCATAACAACTGATATCCAAAACTCCAGTTTGGCTATTCTTACATCTGGCTGAACCATGATGCTTTTTTCAATATCTATTTTATTATTGCCCTTTGCCATATCATGAAGTTCTATTTTGTTTTTTGAGTTCATACAGACATAGCTTAATGTTTTGCTGATCAGTTCTATTTTTTTTTAGAGTTTTTAAGCATTGCAATGGAGATTTCACCTGTAAAAAGTTATAAGGCCTTTACTATAATGTTATGTGTTGTATGTATTATATTATGTGTGCACACTTTTGTTTTGTGTTATATGTTTGAATATACATAAGTCCATATATCATATATGATGAGAGCTTATGAAAAAATGCATCCAAATATTTTTTTCCACATGATTTAAATGGTTTAATTTAAATTGGGTAAACAGCTGCTGACTATTGTTTTAATGTATGAACAACAAAGGAGGTTAACAGATCTGTTTTTTTACTTTCACCTTTCCTTTTCATTATATTTAATAATTCTGTTGAAGATAAGGTACATTGTTAAGAAAATTGTTTTCTAAAAAAAAAAAAGAAAATTGTTTTATTTTAGTACCTTCTAGAATGTTATATACTTTCTTCTTTAGAAAACTTGCCTGGACTATGTATCACTTATATGCATTGTGAACTCTCTTGTATGCATTGTGATACAAGATGCATATCTTGTATCTGTTGGTGCATCGACTAGTGGTAGTGTTGGGGTATTTTTACAGATGATGTCATCGGTGGTCCAATTTTTCCAAAAGGAGCCATCACTGAACTGCTTGCAGAACTTGCCTGGACTATGAATCACTTGTATGCGTTGTGACCTCACCTGTATGCATTGTGAACTATCTGTTGGTACATCAACTTGTGGTAGTGTTGGGGTATTTTTACTGATGATGTCATTGGTGGTACAATTTTTCCAAAAGAAGCCATCAATTGGCTTGGTGTATCTTCCTTCCTTCTGCTTGTCATGGTCTTTCAGCTAAAATTTGGGGGCCAAGAGAAGTGAGGCAAAGAACCTCACCCCCCCCGCTGATACAAAGACCTATCCACAGGTGTGGCTGTATACTGGACAAGTAGTCAGTGATGGGTAAGATGCAATTGCAATGGTACCAAGACAGGAGGCTGACACCGTGAGGTCAGCTCATCCGATAATGGGTAAGGACCATATGTAATATTGGACAACCTAAGGCAAGCACAGTCCCTAAGCCACATGCTTGTTGTTTAAACAGAGAGGGGGATATGTTGAGAGCCACAGCCAAAGGGGCTCCAGCAAATTTCCAGCTGCCAGAAAACTTCCAGCTGCCAGCAAACTTCTAGCAGCCAGCTGATGATTGGCTCACAGAGGCCCCAGCAACTTCTAGCTGCCAACTGAATGGCTCCTCTGCAGTGATGCACATTGGGCTGTTTCCCTGCCCTTTCAGACCACGGAGCTGCTCATTGGGGGACTTTTTTGGCTCCACCCATGCGATCCAGCCCATCAGCCTCAAGAGCAGGAGGAGTGGGGGAGGTGGAGAGGCGTGTGGGAAGCCGGTAGTGGCAGTTGGGCTCTGAAGGTTTTCCTGAGGAGCTGTTTTGTGTGGCGTGTGTGTTTGTAAAAATAAAGTTTGTTTCTTTTGACAAGTGGCTCCTGATTTGTGCCCAGCCAGACTGCGGCAAGAGATAGTGATAGAGTTATTGGTAGTGTTAGGGTTAATCAGGGTTAGGGTTAGGGTTAGGTTTTTGAAAGGGTTCTGGTTAGAGTTAGTGTTTGTGTTACAGATCAGTTTAGGGTTATAATTATGTTTAATATTAGGGATAGGTTTAGTGTTAATATTATGATTAGGTTTAGAGTTAGAGTTAACCTTAGTTTTAGGGTTAAGTGTAGATTTAGATTAATGTTACTGTTAGCGTTAGGAATATGGTTAGTTTTAGGGTTGGCATTAGTTTTGGGGTTATTTTTAGGCTTAGAATTAGTGATAGGATAAGGTTTGTGTTTAAGTTTATTGTTAGGGTTAAAGTTAGGTTTAGTGTTAGCGTTTGTGTTAGTATTAGGGATAGAATTATGGTAGTGTTAGGTTTAGGGTTAGGATTAGACTTAGGCTTTGTGTAAGAGTTAGGGTTATAGTTTGGATTAAGGTTAGTGTTATTGTTAGGGTTAGGGTTATGTTTAGGGTTGCATTTAGGTTTAGTTTTAGTGTTAGATTTAGTTTGATTGTTAGGGCTGGAATTAAGTTTAGGGTTAGTGTTAGGGTTACGTTTATGGTTTGAGTTAGGATTAGGTTTAGGGTTATTTTTAGGGTTAGGGTTACAGTTAGGTTTACAATAGGGTTAGGGTTAATGTTAGTGTTTAGTTTTGTGTTAGGGTTAGTGTTAAGGTTAGTGTTAGGATTAGGTTTATGGCTAGGTTAAAGTTTAGCGTTAGGGTTAGCGTTAAATTTAGGGTTTGTTTTAGGGTTAAGGTTAATATTACGTTTAGGGTTAGTGTTAGGGTTAAGGTAAGGGTTAGGATTAGGATTAGGGTTAGTGTTAGTGTTAGAATTAGTATTTGTGTTAGTTTTGGGATTAAGATGAGTATTACTATAAGGGTAAGGATTGGGTTAATTATACTGTTAGGGTTAGGGATAGGTTTAAAGTTATTGTTAGGGTTAGGGTTAGGGTTATGTTTTGTGTTAAGTTTATCATTAGAGTTTGTGTTAGGGTTAGGGATATATTAAGGTAATATTTAGGGTTGAATTTAGGGACAGGTTTATGGTCAGTGTTAGTGTTAGGGTTATGGATAAGATTATGGTTATATTTAGGGTTAGAATTAGGGTTAGTTTTAGTGTTAGTATTATGATTAGGTTTAGAGTTTGAGTTAATATTAGTGTTAGGATTAGAGGTAGAGCTAGGATTAGTGTTAGGTTTAGGGTTAGGGTTATGTTTATGGTTACAGTTAGTGTTAGGTTTGGGGTTATGTTTAGAGTTAGGGTTCATGTTACTTTGGGTGTTATGCTTAGGGGTAGAATTTGTGATAAGCTTAGGTTTGGGTTGAGGTTTATTTTTAGGGTTAGAATTAGGGAGTTAGGGTTAGTGTTAATGTTAGGGTTAGGGTTAGGTTTAATGTTAGTGTTAGTGTTAGGGTTAGGGGTAGTCTTCGGATTTGTGTTAGAGTTAGTGTTACTGTTTGGATTAGTGTTAGTGTTAGTGTTAGGTTTAGGGTTACATTTATGGTTGGGTTTAGGATTAGGGTTAGAGTTAAGGTTATTGTTAAAATTAGTTTTAGAGTTAGGGTTAGTGTTAAGTTGAATGTTCGTGTTTGGGTTAATTTAAGGGTTAGGATTATGTTTAGGGTTAGTGTTAGGGTTAGAATTAGTTAGTGTTAGGGTTATGGTAAGTGTTAGGGTTAGGATTAGGGTTAGGGTGAGGATTAAGATTAGGGTTAGTTTTGGTGTCAGTGTTTGTGTTAGGGTTAAGGTTAAGGTTTATTATCGTGTTATGGTAAAGGATAGGTTTAGAGTTATTGTTAGACTTAGGGTTAGGTTTAGGGTGAGTGTTATGATTACTGGAAAGTTTAGGATTAAGGTTAGGGATAGGGTTAAGTTTAGGGTTAAGGTTAGTTTTAAGGTAAGGGTTGGTATTAGGGTTCGTGTTAGGATTAGTTTTAGTGTTATGTTTCGCTTTAGGGTTTGATTTAGGTTTAGGGTTATGGTCATTATTAGGGTTAGAGTTACAGTTAGGATTAGGATAGGGTTAGGGTTAAAATTAGTGTTAAATTTTGTGTTTGGGTTAGTGTTAAAATTATTTTTAGGTTTAGGATTAGTGTTAGAATTAGAGGTAGGGTTAGGTTTAGGGTTAGATTTAGTCTAAGGATTAGGGTTAAGTTTAGGGTTAGTTTTAGAGTTAAAGTAACAATAGGATTAGTGTTAGTGTTAGGGTTAGTGTTATGGTTAGTGCTAGTGTTAGGGTTGGGGTTAGGGTGAGTATTAGGTTTAGGTTTAGGGTTAGTGTTATGTTTTTGTTAGTGTTTGTGTTAGGTTTAATTATAGTGTTAAAGTGAAGGATAAGTTTAGAGTTAGTGTTAGGATTAAGGTTAAGGTTAGTGTTAGGATGAAGGTTAAGTTTAGTGTTAGGGTAAGGGTTTGTTTTAGTGTTAAGATTAGGGTTAGTGTTAAAGTTAATGTTAGAGTTAGGGTTAGTTTAGAATAGAGTTAGTGTTAGGGTTATGGTTAGATTTAAACTTAGTGTTAGAAATAGGTTTAGGGTTTGTGTTAGGGTTAAGTTTAGGGGTAGGTTTTGTTAGGGTTATGGTTAGGGTTAGGGTTAGTGTTAGTGTTACAAATATGATTAGGGTTATATTTAGGGTTAGAATTAGGGTTAGGTTTAGTGTGAGGATTACAATAAAATTTAGAGTTATAGTTAGTGTTAGTCTTAGGGTTAGGGGTAGGTTTAGGATTATTGTTAGTGTTAGGGTTTGGGTTAGCATTAGTGTTACTGTTAGTGTTAGTGTTTGTTTTAGGGTTTGGGTTAGTGTTAATGTTTTCGTTAGGGTTCAGGTTGGGATTCGAGTTAGAATTAGCATTAGGTTGGTGTTTGGATTAATTTTAGTGTTAACATTAATGTTATGTTTACGGTTAGTTTTAGGGTGTGGGTAAGTGTTAGGGTTAGTGTTCGGGTTTGTTAGGGTTAGGGGTACTGTTAGGGTTAGCATTAGGGTTAGTTTTATGGTTAGGGTTAGTTTTAGGATTAGGTTTAAAGTTCATTATAGTCATAATTTTAGTTAGATTTAGGACTAATGTTATTGTTCAGGTTAGGGTTAGTTTCAGTGTTAGGGTTACCCTTAGGTATAGTGTTAGATTTAGGAATATGTTTAGGGCTAGTGTTAGTGTTAGGGTTAGTTTTAGGGATGGTGTTATGGTTATGGTTATGGTAAGGTTAGGGTAATTTTTAGGGTTAGGATTAGATTAGTTTTAGGGTACGGTTTAGGGTTAGGGTTATTCTTAGGGTTAATGTTAGGTTTTGAGTTAGGGTTAGTGTTTGGGTTAGGGTTTGGGCTAGGTATACCTTTAGGATTAGGGTTTGGGTCTGGGTTAGTATTAATGTTAAACTTGGTGTTAGAGTTAGTGGTAGGGTTAGGTTTATTGTTACAGTTAGTGTTAGGGTTAGGATTATGGATATTTTTAGGGTTAGTGTTAGGGTTAGGGTTGGATTAGAGTTAGGGTTTATGTTATGGTTTAGTTTAGTGTGAGTTTTATGTTTAGGGTTAGGTTTAGGTTTTGGTTTTACTGTTTGGATTAAGAATAGGGTTAGGATATAGGATAGTGTTAGGTTTAGTGATAGGTTTGGAGTTAGTGTTAGGGTTAATGTTATTGTTAGTTTTATGGTTAGGGTTACAGTGAGGGTTAGGTTTTCTATTAGGGTTAGTGTTAGGTTTCAGTTTATATTTAGAATTATGGTTTTGGTTAGGGTTAGAGTTAGTGTTAGGGTTAGGGTTGGGCTTAGATTTAGGGTTAGGTTTAGTGTTAGTGGTTGTGTTAGGGTTTGGATTAGTGTTAATGTTAGGGTTAGGGTTAGGTTTAGGATTAAGTTATGGTTAGTTTTAATGTTTGTGTTTTGGTTAGGATTAGGGTTAGTGTTGGGATTAAAGTTAGGGTTAGTGTTAGGGTTATGGTTGAGTTTAAGTTTAGGCTAAGTGTTAGATTTTGGGTTAGTTTTATCATTAGTCTTAGGGTATGGTAAGGGTTAGGTTAGTGTTAGGGTTAGCATTAGAGATAGCTTTAGGGTTAGTGTTAGGTTTAGAGTTAGTTTTTATGTTAGGGTTTTGTTTAGAGTTAGTGGTATGATTATGGTTAGGTTTAGGTTTGGTTTTAGTGTTTGGGTTAGGGTTATGGTTAGTGTTAGTGTGAGGGATAGGGGTATGGTTAGTATTAGCTTTAGGGTTAGGCTTAGGTTTAGTGTTAGGGTTAGTGATAAGGTTATGGTTAGTGTTAGGTTTAGGGTAAGAGGTTTAGTGTTAAGGTTAGTGTTAGTTTTTGTGTTATGGTTAGGATTAGGATAAAACATACAGTTTGTGTTAGGTTTTGGGTTAAAAATAGGGTTAGGGTTAAAATTATGCTTAGGGTTAGGTTTAGTGTTAGGGTTATTGTTAGGGTTTGAGTCAGGGTTAGTTTTATCATTATGGTTATGTTTTTATTTATGGTTAATATTAAGTTTAGTTTTAGGTTAGGTTTATGGGTAAGATTAGGCTTTTGTTCAGAATTACTGCTGGTGATAGGGTTTGGATAGGTTTAGTGTTGTGGTTAGGGTTGTGGTTGGGTTAGGGTTAGTGTTAGGGTTATGTTACAGTTTATATTTGGGTTAGTGTTAAGGGTTATGGTTAGTTTAAAGATTAGGGTTAGTTTTAGCATTAGGGTTAGGTTTAGGGTTATGTTTATATTTAGGTTTAGGAATATGTTTAGTGTTAGGGTTAGCATTAGGGTTAGGATTAGGTTTAGTGTTAGGATTAGTATGACGGTGAGGGTTATATTTAGGTTTAGGGTTAGGGTAAGTGTTAGGGTTATAGTTAGTGTTACTGTGAGTGTTATGTTTAGGTTTAGGGTTAAGTTAAGGGTTTGTGTTAGGGTTAAAATTAGGTTGAATGATAGGTTTGCGTTTGGGGTTAGAGTTAGTGTGAGTTTTACTCTTAGGATTAAAGTTAAGTTTAATGTAGGGTTACTGTTTGGGTTCATTTTAGGTTTAGGATTAGCATTACCTTTATTATGTTATTGTTCAGGTTAGGTTTAGGTTACGTTTATTATGTTAGTGTAGGGTTAGTATTAGGCTTGGTGTTAGGGTTTGGTTTATGGTTAGTTTTAGACTTAGTGTTAGGGTTAGGTTAGGTTTAGGTTTCATGTTAGAGTTAGGTTTAGTGATAGGGTTTGGTTCAAGATTTTTATGAGGGTTAGGGTAAGGATTAGTGTTAGGGTTGATATGGGGTAAGGGTTAGGGTAAGTGTTAGGTTTAATGTTAAGCTTACAGTTAGAGTTAGTTTTAGGGTTAGGGTTAGGGTTATGGTTAGAGTTAGGATATGTTTTAGGTTAGGGTTAATATTATTGTTGGGTTAAGTTTAGGGTTAGAGTTAGTGTTAGGGTTAGAGTTAGGGTTTGTGTTATTGTTAGGGTTCAAGTTAAGTTTAAGTCTATGGTTAGAATTAGGTTAAAAATTAGTGTTAGCATTAGTGTTAGTATTAGTGTTAGTGTTATGGTTAGGGTTAGTGTTAAGTTTTGAGTTATAGTTTGGGTAGTGTTAGTGTGAGGGTTAGGATTAGGGTTACTTATTGGGTTCAGGTTAATGTTAGGTTTAAAATTACTGTGAATATTTGGGTTAGGTTTATTATTAGTTTTGGGGTTAGTGTTAGTGTTATGGTTTACTTTAGTTTTAGTGTTAGAGTTAGTAGTAGCTTAGGGTTAGGGTTAGAGTTTGTGGTAGTGTTAGGGTTAGTGTTAGTTTAGGGATAGGGTTAGTGTTATAGTTAGGTTTAGGATTAGTGTTTGCAATGTGTTAGGGTTAGTGTTAGGGTAGGTATTCCGTTTAGGGTTAAGGTGACAGTTAGAGTTAGTTTTACAGTTAGGTTAGATTTACTATTAATCTATGATTAGATTTAGGTTTACTATTAGCTTAATGGTTAGTGTGAGGGTAAGATTTAGGGTTTGTGTTTGCGTTAGGTTTGGGATACCAATTAGTTTTATGGTTACTGTTAGGATTCGGGTTAGGATTAGTTTTAGGGTTGGGGTAAGGTTAGCGTAAGTGTTAGGGTTAGGGTTTGTGGTTGGTTTAGAGTTAGGTTTAAGGTTACGTTGAGGGTTAGGGTTAGTGTTAATTTAGGATAAGGGTTGTGTTAGGGTTAGATTTAGGGTTAAGATTAGGGTTAGTGTTAGGGTTAGGGTTAGAGTTAGTTTTAAGTTTAATTTTAGCATTAGGTTAGCGTTAGGTTTAGGTTTAGGGATAGGGTTAAGTTTAATATTAGGGTTAAAGTTAGTGTTAGGTTTAGGGTTAGTATTACAGTTAGTGTTAGGCTTATGGTTACAGTTAATGTTAGTGTTAGTGTTAGGGTTAGGGTTTGTAAAATGGTTAGAGTTAGGGTTATGTTTTGACTTAGGTTTATGTTTAGGCTTAGAGATAAATTTAGGGTTAGTTTTAGGGTAAAGATTAGGGGTAGTGTTAGGGTTAAGGTGAATGTTAGCATTAATGTTAGGTTTATTGTTATGGTTAGGGTTCCAGTTTGGTTTACGGTTAGGGTTAGTGTTAGGGTTAGGTTTAGTGTTAGTTTTAAGATTAGTGTTAGTGTTAGGGTTGGAATAAGAGTTGTGGTTAGTGTTAGGTTAGGGTTATTGTTAGGGTTAAATATTGGGTTCGGGTTAGGGGTTAGATTTAATTTTTGGGTTAGTGTTAGGGTTAAGTTTCTGGTTAGTGTTCAGGTTAGCATTTGTGTTAGAGTTAGTGTTAGTGTTAGGGTTAGCTTTAGGGTTAGGAATAGGATTAGTGTCAGAGTTATTGTTAGTGTTATGGTTAGGGTTACTGATAGGGTTAGTGTTAAGTTTTGGTTTAGGGTTAGATAAGTGTTCACATTAGGGTAAGGTTTATGATTTTGTTAAGTTTTATGGTTAGGTTTAGTGTTAAGATTAGATTTAGGATTAGAGTTAAGGTTAGTTTTAAAGTTAGGGTTTGGTTTATGTTTAGGGTTAGCTTTAGGGTTAGGATTAGTGTTATGGTTTATATTAGTGTTAGAGTTAGTGTTAGGAAAAAGGTTACATTTAGGATTAGGGTTTATGTTAGGATTTTGGATAGGGTAAAGATGTCAATTATGGTTAGGATTCGAGTTACTGTTAGGGTTAGGATTATGGTTAGGTTAGGTTTTGGGGTAGGGTTAGGGTTAGGGTTTGTGTTAGAATTAGAGTTAGATTTAAGTTGAGGGTTAGGGTTAGGGTTAGGAATAGAGTTAGGATTGTTTTAGGGTTAGGTTTAGGTTTAGAGATAGGGTTATGGTTAGTGTTACGGTTTGGGATAGTGTTAACGTTATTGTAAGTGTTAGGTTTAGTGATAGGTTTATGGTTAGGATTAGCATTATGTTTAGGTTTTTTTGTAGGGGTTAGTGTTAGTTTTAGTGTTAGAGTTTGTGTTAGGATTATGGTTACTGTTAGTTTTAGGAATTCACAAAGGATGAGGTTTAGGTTTAGAGTAAGTTTATGTTTATGGTTAATGTTTATGTTATGGTTAGTATTAGGATTAGTGTTATCATTATGGTTAGGTTACAGTTAGCAATAGGAATAGGGATAGTTTTAGGGTTAATGTTAGTGTTAGGTTTAAGGTTAATGTTACAGTAAATGTTAGGATTAGGGTTAAATTTAGGGTTAGAGTAAATGTTAAGTTTAGGTTTAGAGTGAGTTTTACAGTTAAGAATCAGGTTAGGGTTAGTTTTAGTGTTAGTGGTAGTGTTCAGTTAGTGTTTTTCTTAGGTTTAGGTTTAGGGTTTGTGTTAGGGTTAAGAGTTATTGTTTGGGCTTGGGTGAGTTTTAGTATTAGGATTATGGTTAGGTTTATGGGTAGGGTTAGGGTTAATGAAAATTTTATGGTTAGAGTTAGTGTTAAGGTAAGTGTTAGGGTTATGATTAGATTTATGGTTAGGATTAGTGTTAGGGTTAGTGTTAGAGTTAGTGTGATGGTTAGTCTTAGTGTTAGGATTAAGATTAGAGTTATGGGTAGGGTTAGTGTTTGTTTTAGGGTTAATGTTAGATTTATTGTTAGTTTTAGGGTTAGGGTTATGTTTAGCGTTAGGGTAAGGGTAACGAACGGTTAGGGTAAGGGTTAGTGTTAGGGTTTGCATTAAATTTAGGGTTTTGGGTTAGGGTATGTGCTGGGGTTAGGGTTTGGGATAAGATTTGTGTTATGGTTAGGTTTAGGATTATGGTATGATTAAGATTTGAGTTATGGTTAGGATTAGGGTTATGGTTAGTGTTAGTGTTAAGGGTAGGTTTAGGGTTAGTGTTAGGGTTAGGATTAAAAATAGGGCTATTTTTAGTGTTAGGGTTAGGTTTAGTGTTAAAGTTAGGTTTAGTGTTAGCTTGAGTGTTAGGGTTATGGTTAGGGTTAGTCATAAGATTAGGGTTAGGATTAGGGTTAGTATTAGGGAAGTGTTAGGGTTATTGTTAGGGTACTGGCTAGGGCTATGTACAGTGTTAGATTTAATATTAGGGTGAGTATCAGGATTAGTGATCAGGTAAGGATTAAGGTTAGTTCAAGAGTTTCGATTAGGGTTGGAATTTGGGTTAGTGTTAGGTTCAGTTTTAGGTTTAGGGTTATATTTTTTGTGAGGTTCAGGGTTAGGTTTAGGGTTTTGGTAAGGGTTAAGCTTAGGGTTATGGTTGGATTACGGTTAGAGTTAGGGTTAGGGTTAGGTTAGTGTTAGGTTTAAGGGTAGAGTTAGGGTTATTGTTTTGATTAGGGTTATGATTAGGGTTAGTGTTTGCATTAGGGTTAGGGTTATTGTTAATGTTAGGTTTAGTGTTAGGGTTAGGGTTAGAATTATATTTAAGTTTAATGATAGGATTAGGGTTAGCTTTAGTGTTAGTATTATATAAAGTTTAGGGTTTTGTTAGGGTAGGGTTTAGAATTAGGTTTAGGGTTAGTTTTAGAACTAGGATGAGGTTCAGTTATAGAAATCAGGTTAGGGCTAGGGTTAGTTTACGAGTTAGGATTAGGTTTAGTGTTAGTGTTAGTGTTAGGGTTAGGGTTAGGGTTATTGTTTGTGTTAGGTTGAGGGTTAGGTTTAGGGTTTGGGTTAGGGTTAGAGTTAGTGTTAATGTTAGGTTTAGGGTTAGTGTTTGGTTTAAAAATAGGTTTAGGAAAAGGGTTAGGTTTAGGCTTAGTGTTAAGTAAGTATACCTAATGGCAAAAACTAAGTGAAACCTAAAAATTCTAAGTGTTTCTGCAAGTGAATGATTTAACCTAGAAGAGTGAAATTTGGGAAGCCAAGTGCAACTAGAGTACCCATGATCTCTGCAACATAACAACAAGATAGGGTGAACAAATATTTGCTGGAGTAACAGGAAACTGGAGTTCTGTGGAAGCTTGGCAAACACTTTCAAATGAAAGTGATTTTTCCTTGCTTCTGCTTATGGCTACTTCAAGATGGAAATAAGCATAAAGAGCACTCTGAGAACTAATTCAGTGTGTCAAATTTCAAGTAGCTAGCAAAAGCCATGTTTCATTTAGAGTTCCAACTCTGAGTATACCTATAAAGGAAAACAAAGTGAAACTTAAAACTTCAAAGTGTTCCTGCTAATGAATGCTTTAACCTATAAGTACAAAATTTGGTGAGCCAACTATGACTGAAGTACCGATGATTTCTGCAACTTAACAACAAGCTCGAGTGAAAAAAAAAATATTTGCTGAGATTTCAGTAAACTTGGAGTTCTGTGGAGGCATTGCAAACAATTTCAAATGAAAGTGTATTTTGCTTGCCTCTGCTTACGGCTTCTGCAAGAGAAAACAAAGCATAGAGAGAGCACTGAGAACTAATGGAGTGTGTCAAGGTTTAAGCAGTTAGCACAAACCATGTTTGATTTAGAGTTCCAACTGCATCTATTTCTATAGGGGAAAATGAAATGAAACCTAATATTTCAAAGGGTTCCTGCAAATGAACACTTCAAACTAGAAGAACAATCTTTGGGGGGCCAAGTGCAACTGGATAAATGCTAATTCCTTCAGCCGATCTTGTTGATACAAGGCAGGAATGATCGGAAAACAGGACACATGTGCCCCTTCAAATTGTGTTCTTCTATGTTTAAACGTTCATTTGCAGGAACACTTTGAATTTTTAATTTCCTTTTGTTTCCCCCTATAGGGACAAATGCAGTTGCAATTCTAAATCAAACACGGATTTTGCTAAATTGTTGATACTTGACACACTGAATTCATTTTCAGTGTGCTCTTCTTTCTTTGTTCTCTCTTGAAATAGCGCTAAGCAGAAACAAGGGGAAAAATCCCTAACCATAAACTTAACCGAACCATAAACAACACCCTAAACCTAATTATAAAACTAAACTTAAACCTAACAATAAACCTAACCCAAATGCTAACCCTAACATAAACACTAAAATTAAATTTAAACCAAACAAAAAACATAACTCTAACCCTAACCCTAACCCTAACCCTAACACTAATCCATAGACAAAACCAAAACTTATTGCTAATCCTAACCGTAATCCTATTGCTAACCCTAAACCTAACCCAAAACCTAATGTGAACCCTAAAAGAAACCCTAATCCTAACCCTAATCCAAAGCCTAACAGTAACCCTAGACGTAGCCCTAACCCTAACACTAACTTTAACCCTAATCCTTACCCTAACTGTAACCCTAATCATAACTGTAATAGTAAACTTAACCCTAACCCTAACACAAACCCTAACCATATCACTAATCCTAACACAAACCTTAACCTTAATCCTAACCACAAAACTAACTGTAAACTATTCTTAACCATAAACCTAACCTAAACCTAAACCTAACCCTAAAACAAAACTTAACCCTAAAACAAAAATTAACCCTAAAATTAAACCTAACCCTAAAACTAACTCAAACCCTAACAATAAACCTTAGCATAAATGGAACCCTAACTCAAACACCAACCCTATCCTAGCCCTAACCTAAACCTAACATTAACCCTAACCCGAATCTTAACTGTAACCGAAACCCTAACCCTAACCCTAAAACAATCCCTAACACTAACACTAAAACTAAACTTAACCTTAAACCTAAAACTAACTCTAACCTTAAACCTAACCATAACACAAACTCTAACCATAACGGTAACCCTAACACTTATCATAACCCTAAAACTAAACCTAACACAAAACCAAACATGAACTTTAACACTAACCCTAAAACTAACCCTAACTCTAAACCTAGCCCTAAACCTAACTCTTACCATAACGCTAACCCTAATCATAACTCTTACCCTAACTCTAACCCTAAACTGAACACTATCATTGACCTTAAAATTAACAGTAAACCTAACACTAAATCTAACCCTAATGTTAAATTGAACCTGAAACTTAATCCTAACCCTAACACTAACCTAACACTAACCCTAACCCTAACCTTCACCCTAAAAGTTACACTAACCCTAAGCCTCACACAAAACCTAACACTAACCATAACAAAACCCTAACTTAATACTAACACTAACCCTATCCTAACTCTAACCCTACCTTAATCCTCACCCTAAAATTAATCTTAACACTAACACTAACCCTAAACCTATCCCTAAATCAAACCATAAAACAAAACCTAACCCTATCCCTAAACCTAACCTAATTCTAACCATAACCCTAATGCAAATTCTAAATGTAATCATAAACCTAACCTGAACCAAAATCCTAACTTTAACACAATTCCTAAACCTAAACCTAATACTAACTCCAACGTTTACTGTAAACCTAACACTAATCCTAACCTAACCCTAACTCTTACCTAACACTAAACTTAACTGTAACTTTAAACCTAACACTACCCCTAAAACTAACCCTAACCCTAACCTTTACAATAACCCTAACAGTAATCCTAAGTCTAACTCTTATTCTAATCTTAACACTAACTCTAACCCTAACATTTACCCTAACACTTAACCTAACCCTATCACTTACACTAACCCTAACCCTTACCCTAACTCTAAACCTAACCCTAAGACAAAAACTAACCCTAAACCTAAAACAAAACTTAATCCTAACTCTACACCTAACCCTAACTCTAAAGCTAACACTTACCCTAACCTAACCCTAATCCTAACCCTAAAAATGACCCTTAACCTAACACTATCCTAACCCTAACCCATATTCAAAACCTAAGCCTAACACTTACTTTAAACCTAAAACTAACTCTAAACCTAACCCTAAGCATAACACTAACCCTAATCCTAAATCTAACCCTAAAACTTTCACTCACCCTAACCCTAACTCTAACACTAGTACCCAATATAACTCTAACCCTAACCCTAACACTTTCCCTCACACTAAAACTAACCCTAAACCTTAACCTTAAAATAACCCTAACAGTAATCTTAAACTTATCACTTACTCTAAACTTAACCCTAACCCTAACACTTACCCTATCCTTAAATCTAACCCAACCCTAAAACTAACCCTAACCCTTACCATAACACTAATACTAAATGAAACCCTAACTGTAACCCTAAAATGAAACTTAATCCTAATCTAACCCTAATCCTAACCCTAAGGCTAAACATAAACTTTAACCTAACACTATCCTAACCCTAACCCTAAACCTAACACTAACTCTAATCCAAACCCTATACCTAGCCCTTACACTAACCCTAACACTAACAATAATACTAACTCTAACTCTAACCCTAATGTTAACCCTAACCCTAATGCAAACCCTAACCTTATCCCTAACTCTAACTTTAATCTTAACCCTAAGACTAACCCTTAGAATTACCTGATCCCTAACAATAACAGTAACACTAATTCTAATCATAAATCTATCCCTAACCCTAAAACTAACCCTAACTCTAACCCTAGCACTAACCCTAATATTAACACCAACCCTAACAAGAATTGTAATTATAACACTAACCTTAAAAATATCCTTAACATTAAAATTATCCCTAACTCTAACACTTACCCTATACCTAAATCTAACCGTAACCCTAACACTAACCCTAACCCTAATATGAACCATAATCCTAAACCTAACACTAAAAATAACCCTAAACCTAAACCTAAACCTAACACTAACTGTGAACCTAACCCTAACCCTAATTTAACCCTAACACGAACCCTAATCATAATTCTAACTAAAAACCTAAAACTTATCTCTAAACAACCTCTAACACTAACCCTAAACCTAAGTATAAATCTAAACCTAACACAAACTCTTACCCTAACCCTAAATTTAACCTGAACCTAACCCTAATTTTAAACCTCATCCTAACCCTGACACTAACACTAATCCTAACCATAGCAGTAAACCTGAAACTAACTCTAACCCTCAGCCTAACACTAACCCTAACTCTAACTCTAACTCTAAACCTAAACCTAATGATAACCCTAACTCTAACCATATCCTTAAGTCTAACCCTAAATATAACACTAACCATAACCCTAACCCTAATTTTAAAACTAAACATAACCCTAACATTAAACTTAACACAAAACCTAAACCTAACTCTAACACTAACTCTAACTCAACCCTAATCTAATCTAAACCTAAAACTTACAGTAACACTAATCCTAAAACAAACACTAACACTAACCCTAACCCTAATACTAATCCTACCCTTAAACCTAAATTAACACTAACCCTAACCTAAACACTAACCCTAACCCTAACCCTACCATCAACATTAAACCCAAACCTAACCCTAATTCTAACTCTAATCCTATCTGTAACCATGACACTACCCTAACCCTAACGTTAAATTAATTCTAATTCTTACCCTAAAACAACTCTAAACCTAAAAATAACTCTAAACCTAACCCTAAATCCAACCCTAAATTTTAAACTAACCCTAATCCTAACCCTAACCCCAACACTAATACTAACCCTAACCCTATCTCTAACCCTTAGGCTAACAGTAAACATAACCCTAAAACTAACAATAACAACACTAAACCTAATCCTAACCCTAACATAACATTAACCATAACTCTAACTCTAAACCTATCAATAACCCTAACAATATCCTTAGACCTAACCACAAACCTAACTGAAACACTAACACCAACCTAAACCTAAACCTAACCCTAACACTCATGCTAAACCTAACCCTAACATGAACCAAAACCCTAACCCTTACACCCTAAACCTAGACATAACCCTAACCCTAACCCAAAAATTACCCCTAACACTAACAGAAAGTTTAACACTAACTCTTACCCTAACTAAAAACCTAATCCTAACTAACCCTAGCCCAAACTCTAACACAAACCGAATCCTAGCTCAAACCCTAACCCTAATACTAACATGAATCCTAACGCTAACCTGTACACTTACACTAAACCTAACCCAAACCCTAACCCTAATTCTAACCCTACCCATAAACAAAACACTAAACCTAAACATGACACTAACCATAAAACTAACCCTAAACAAATTAACCTAACACTATAACTAAACATAACCATTACTCTAACCCAAATACTAGCCCTAATATTAACCCTAACATTACTCTTACCCTAACACTATGACAAAACTTAAATTTAACTGTAACACTAAGGCTAAACCTAATACTAAACCTCACACTAATTCTAAACCTAACACTAACATTAAGCCTAACACTAACCCTAACACTAACACTAACACTCACTCTAACCCTACTAACCCTAACCCTAACAGTAACACTAACCCTTATGAAAACGCTAACACTCAAACTAACTCTAATCCTAAAGGTAATCCTAAAACAAGCCCTAGCCCTAACCATAACCCTAACCATAATACAAACTTTAACCCTAACCTTAACAATAAACCTAACCCTAAACCTACCCCCAACACTAATCCTAACACTAAACCTAATCCTAACTGTAACCCTAAACATAAAAATAACCCTAACCCTAACACAAAACCTAACACTAATCCTAATCATAACAATAAACATAACCTAACCCTAACACTAAATCTAAACCTAATCCTAACCCTAAACCTAAACCTAAACCTAACACTAAACCTAACCCTAATTTTTAACCAAACCCTATCATACCCGAACACTAAAACTAACATTAACCCTTAACATAATACTAACCCTAACACTGAACCTAACTCTAACATAATCCAAACCCTAACACTAAACCTAATCCTAACACTATAACTAAAACTAACCCTAAACCTAACCATATGCTAACCATAACACAAAACCTAAATCTAATCCTAAGGCTAAAACTAACACTAATCCTATCCCTAAACCTAAGCATAAACATGACATAAACCCTCACCCTAACCCTCACCCTAACACTAACCATAAACCTAACCCTAGCCCTAACACTATTGCTAAACCTACTCCTAAACCTAACACCAAAACTAACCATAATCCTAACCCTAACACAAACTCTAACCCTAACACTAACATTAATAATAAGCCTAAATATAATCCAAACACTAACACTAACCCTAAGAAAAAATATTAACCCTAAAACTAACACTAAAAGTAACCCAAACCTAACCCTAACAATAACAATAATTCTAACACTATCCCTAAAGTAAAACTATCACTAACACTAACCTTAAACATAAGCAGAACGCCAACCCTAACCCTTACCATAATACTAACTGTAACATAAACTCTAAACCTAAGGCTAACTCTAACCCTAACCCAAAACCTAACCCTAATGCTAACCCTAATAATAACCCTAAACCGTACTCAACACTAACCATAACCCTAAACCTAACCCAAACCCTAAAACCAACCCTAACCATAACCTTAACCCTAACACTAAAACCCTAATCCTAACCCTAATGCTAAACCTAACAGTAATCCCAATCCTTACATAAAACTAACCCTAACACAAACCCTAAACCTAACCATAACACTAAACCTAACCGTATCTGTGCTCTAACCCTAATTAAACACTAACCATAAACTGCAGACAAACCCTACCTCAAACCATAATTCCAAATGTAACCTAATTTTAACTCTAACTCTTAACTAAACCTAAACCTAACATTAACCTTAACACTAAATCTAATCTTAACCCTAATACTAACACTAAATCCAATCCTATGCCTACCACCTTCCCTAAACTTAAATGTAACCATAACCATAACCATAACCCGAACTCTAAATTTAAACCTAAACCTAACACTAATAGTAACCCTAACCATAACCCTAACTATTACCCTAACTCTATCCTAACCCTAACTCTAACCCTAATCTTATCCAAAACTCTAATGCTATACCTAACCCTAATGAAACCCCTAACCCTAACCCTAAAACTTACCCTAAAACTAACTTTAACCCTAACCCTAACCCTAACTCTGAAACAAACCATAACACTTAACCTAAACCTAATTCTAAACCCTATCCTAACCCTAACCCTAACCCTAAACCTATTTCTAAAACTAACCCTAACCCTAACACTAAACCTAACTTAAACTAACCCTTACACTTCACATAACCCAAATCCTAACCCTTACCATATCACTAACCCTAAACTTAACCGTAACACTAACACTAAACTTAAACTTAACCCTATCCCTATTTGTTACTCTAAACCAAAACCTAACCCTATCATTAACAGTTACCATTAACCCTTTTCTGAAACTAAAACTAACCCTAACTCTAACCCTAAATATAACCATAAGAGTAACCCTAATCCTAAAACTAACCCTAACACTAACCATAACCCTAACCCTAAGACAAACTGGAACACTATCCCGAACACTAATCCTAAATGTAACCCTAATCGTAACCAAAACCCAATCAATAACAATATTTCTAAAAATAACACTAACCCTAACACTAAAACTATCCCTAACAAACCCTAACACTAATATTAACCTTAAATTAAACCCAAACAATAACACTCATCTTAACACTAACCATAATCCCATCCATAAACCTAACAAGAACACTAAACCTCACCTTATACCTAACAAAAACTGTAACCCTAAACCTAACACTAAACCTAACCCTAAACCTAAAACTAACCCTAACACTAATCCTAAACCTAACCCTAATCCTAAATGTAACTTTAACACTAACACTAACCCTAAACCTCACACAAACCCTAACACTAACCCTAATCCTAACATTAACCCAAAGCCTAACCCTAAAACATACCCTAACCCTAACCCTAAACCTAATAATAAACCTCAACCTAAACCTTAACAAACCCTAAATCATACCCTAAGCTGAACAATAAATTTATCTCTAAACCTAGCAATAAACCTAACGCTAACACCAAACCTAATACTAATATAAATCTAACACTAACACTAACCCTAACCTTTACACTAAAACAAAAACAAACACTAACCCTAAGACTAATGCTAACACTAACACTAACTCAAAATCTAACCCTAAGCATACCCCTAACACAAACCCTATCTTTAAACCTAATCCTATATATAACACTAACCCTAACCCTAACCCTAATTTTACATCTAAAAATAACCTTACCCTAACCCTAACACAAACCCGAACTCTAAACTTAACACAAACACTAACCATGATCTAAATCCTAATTATAACTCAAACTAACCCTAACCCTAACACTAACCTAATACTAACACTAATACTAACTCTAAACGTAACCCTTACCCTAACACTGACCCTAACCATAACCCTAATACTAACCCTAACTCTAACTCTAAACCATAACACTCTCACTAACCATAAAAGTAACCCTAAACCTAACCATAATATTAATGCTAACACTAACATTAACTTTAAACATATCCCTAACCCTAACAGTATAATTAAACCTAACCCTAATCCTAACCGAAAGCTAAACATAACCCTATTTCTAACACTAACACTCACTCTAACCTGAACCCTTACAAAAACTCTAATTCTAACACTAAACCTAACATTAATCCTAATTTTAACCTTTACCTTAACCCTAACCCAACACTAATCATAACACTAACCCTAAACCTAACCCTAACCCTAAAACTAATTCTAAACCTATCCTTAACACAAACAGTAAAATAAAACCTCATCCTAACCCTAACAGAAACTCTAACACTAAATCTAACGATAACCTTATCTTTCACCCTAAACCTAACTCTAACCCTAACACTCACTGTAACCCTAACCCTAACATGAACAGTCATACTAACCCTAACACTAACCCTAATCCTATACTTAACCCTAAAATGAAGCTTAAACTTATCCCTAACCCTTACCTTAAAACTAACCCTAACACTAACCGTAAACCTAACCCTAAACCCAAACCTAAACCTAGATGTAACCCTAAACCTAAAACTAACACTAACACCAATTGTAACACTAACACTAACCCTAACCCTAACACTAACAATAAAACTAACCCTAATCCTAATTCTATCACTAATTCTAACCCTAAATATAACTGCAAACCTAACAATAACCCTTACACTAAACATAACTCTAACCCTAACACTAATGCTAACTCTACCCCTAACCCTTATACTAACATTAATTATAACTCTAAAACTGATCATAATTCTAACACTAAACCTAACCCTAATTCTAACTCTAAATATAACCATAATTTTATCCGTACCACCAAGAGTAACCCTAAACCTCACCCTTACAAAAACCCTAACCTTAACACTTATCCTAACTAACCCTAACACTAACACTAACACTAAAACTAACCCTAACACTAACCCTAAACGTAACACTAAATGTAACACTAACCCTAACCCTACCAGTAACCCTAAACCTAACCCTTACCATAACACTAACACTAAACATAACCCTAAAAGTAACACTAACCATAAACCTATCCATAACCCTAACCATAACACTAATTCTAACCATAACCTTAACACCAAGTCTATCCCTAATCTTAACACCAACTCTAAACCTATCCCTAACCCTAACACTAACTCTAAGCTATTCCAAACCCTAAACCTATAATTAAATGTAACCCTAACTCTAAAACAAACCTAACCCTGAAACTAACCCAACAGTAACACTCATACTAACCTAAAACCTAACACGAACACTAATTTGAACAGTAACACTAACAATAACCCTAACCCAACCCTTACCTTAACCCTAACATTAGCCCTAAATTTAACCCTAACCCTAATACTGTAACTAATCATAATTCTAAACCTAACATTAATTCTAACACTAACCCTCACACTAAACCTAATCTTATCACAAACACACTAACGCTAATACAAAATTTAACACTAACTTTAACCCTAACCATAAACTAATCCTAACTCTCCCTAATCCTAACACTAACACTACCCCCAAAACTAACCCTAACCCTATTCCTTACCTTACCACAAATTTATCCCTAAGCATAACCCTAACCAAACACTAAGCCTATACCTAACTATAACCATAACACTAACTCTAAACCTATCCTTAATGCTAACCTTATAATTAACCCTATCCCTAACCCTGAAACAAACACTAATACTAACCCTAACCCTAACCCTCACCCTAACCCTAACCTTAACAAAAAGCCAAATTCTAAACCTAACACTAATCCTAATGCTAATCCTAAACCTTACCTTCAATCAATTCTATCCCTAAACTTAACCCTAAACCGAACCTAAAAACTAACCCTAACCCTAATTCTAACCCTACCATTAACCCTAACCCTAAACCTAATGCAAAAAATAACACTAACACTAACCCTAATGCTAATGTAATTATAACCATAAATTTAATGCTAAAACTAACCTAAACCCTAATCCTAAATCATATTCTAATTCTAACCGTAAAACTAACCTAACCCTAAGCCTAACCCTAACCCTAACCCATACCCTAAACTGAACCTCAACCGTAACACTAACCCTAATACTAACCTTAAACCTAAACATAACCCTAACCCTAAAACTAACTCATACCTATTTCTAAACTAATGAACCCTAACCTTAACACTTACCCTAACCCTAACCCAAACACTAAGTCTAAAGTTAACCCTTAACACTAACAATTATAATAACCCTAATCATAACACCAAGATGAACCATAACCCTAAGCCTAACTCTAACCCTACCCCTACCATAACTCTAACCATAACCATAACACTAACATTAACCCTAACACTAACTCTAAACCTAAACCTTAAACTTAACCTAACACTAACCATAACAGTAATGCTAACACAAGCATTAACACTAACTCTAATCCTTACACTAAAACGAATCCTAACCCTAAACTTAACCCAAACCCTGACCCTAACACTAACTGTAAACCTAACCCTAACCCTAAACCTATCACTAAACTTAACTTTAATATTTACTCTAAACATTAACCTTACCCTAACCCGAACACTAAACCTAACCCTAACCACAGCCATAACACTAAACCTAACACTAACCTTAACAATTCCACTAAGCCTTATCTTAAACCAAGCACTAAGCCTAACCCAAACACGAACCCTAAGCCTCATCCTAACCTTAACACTAACACTAATCCTAACCCTTACCCTAACACTATCACTAACATTAACTCTCCCACCCTAACACAAACACAAACCCAACCATAATCCCTACCCTAATCTATACCTAACCCTCACCCTTACCTAAATTTAACTCCAACTATAACTCAAACACTAACCCTAATGCTAAATCAAACCCTAAATCATTAACTTTAATTCTGATCTTAATCCTAAACTTAACAATAACCCTAGCCCTAAACATGACACTAACTTTAACTGTAACCCAACCCTAACCCTCACACACACCCTAACCTTAAACCTAACTGTGAAACGAAGATTAACACTAAATCTAACACTAAATCTAACACTAATCCTAACCTTAATTCTAACCCTAACCCTAACACTAACCTTAATGCTAACCATAATCCTAAACATTAACTTAAAAATAAACCTAACCCTAACACTCACCCTAAACCTAACTCTAACTCTAACCATAACACTGACACTAACACTAAACCTAAACATAAATGTAACCCTAACCCCAAAACCAGAAGCATCCCTAACATTTACCCTAACCCTAACACTAACAATACCCCTAATCCTAAACCTAAATTTTACACTAACCCTAACCCTAACTCTATCATAAACTCTAACCCTAAAACTAATTATAACTTAACCCTAACCCAAACACTAATCATAACATAATCTTATCCCTAACCCTAACCCAAAATATAACACTAAGCTTAACTGTAACCCTATAAATAGAACTAACCATCCTTAACACAAAAGTTAACCCTCACCCTAACCCTAATACAAACCCTAACCCTAATTTTATAACTAACAACAACCCCAGCCCAAACCATAACCCTAACTTTTACTGAAACCTAACACTAACACTTACCTAACTAAACCCAAATCCTAACAGTAACACTAACCCTAACACTAACCATTATGGTAATCATAACATGAACCCTTAAGCTAAAAATACTACTAAGGCTAACCCGCACCCAAACCATAACCCCAACCCTACCACTAACCCTAAACCTAACCTTATCTTTAACCCTAAGAAAAACCCTAAACCTCACTCCAAACATAACTTTATTCCTAACACTAACCCTAATCCTAAACCTACAAATAACCTTAACCCTAACCCTAAAACTAGACCTCACTTTTAAACCTATCCCTAAATCTAATACTAACCTTATCCCTAACACTAATAATAACCCTAAACGTAATTATAACCCTAAACCAAACACGAATGATAACCCTTACCCTAACCATAACCCTAACCAAAATCCTAAACCTAAACCGAAAACTAACCCTAAGCTTAAACCTAACATGAACCCTAACCCTAACAATAACCCTAACTTAACCATAACTTTAACCCTAACACTCACCCTAGCCCTAACTTTAATAATAACAATACCATTAACACTATCCCTAATCCTAACCTACCCTAAACCTATCCTTTACCCTAACCCTAATCCTACCTGTAACCATAAAATCATATGTAAGCCTGTTAGTAACAGTAACATAAAACCTAACCCTAGCCGTCACACTAACCCTAACCCTAATCATAATACTAAACCTAAATCTAAACCTAAAACAAACCCTAAGCCTCACTGTAACCCTAAATCTAACCCTAATTCTAAACTTAACCCTAAACCTAACTCTAATTGTAACATGAACCCTAACCCTAAAACTAACACTAAACCTAACACTAACACTAACCCTAACCCTCAAACTAACCCTAAAACTAACAGTAACACTAATTCTAACACTAACCATAA
This sequence comes from Marmota monax, assembly GCF_021218885.2. Taxonomy (NCBI): domain Eukaryota; kingdom Metazoa; phylum Chordata; class Mammalia; order Rodentia; family Sciuridae; genus Marmota; species Marmota monax. Next base: position 143,385 of record NW_026692694.1, on the reverse strand, counting down.
ACCAAACCAAAAAAATAATACCAAACCTAACACTAATCCTAACCCTAACCCTAAACTTAACACTAACCCTAACCATAACCATAACCATAACCATAACCCTATCGTAACACTAACACTAATACTAACCTTTGCACTAATCCTAACCCTAACCTTATCCCTAAACCTAAGAGAAACCCTAACCCTATCTATCTACCATAACCACAAACCATAACCCTAAACCTTACTTAACCCTCACCCTAACCCTTACCTAACCCTAACCCTAAACCTAACACTAAATCCAACACTAACCCTAACCCAAAATTAACAGTAAATCTTACCCGAATGCTAACCCTATCACTAACCCTAACTCTAAACCTAACACTAAAGTTAACACTAATCATTACTCTAACACTAACCATAACCTTAACTGTAATCCTAAAACTAACCATAATACTAACCCTAGCCTCACTACAACCCTAATCTAAAACATAAATCTAAACCTAATCCGAACACTAAACTAATGCTAAATCTAAACCCATGACAAACCATACCCTAAACATAATGCTAACTCTAATCCTAACTGTAACCCTCATCCTAAACCTAAACCTTACCTAAACAAAACCCTATCCCTAATTCTAATGGTAACAATAACCATAATACTAAATATAACCCAAACCCTAACCCTGAACCTAACACTAACACTAACTCAAACCCTAACATTATACCTAAACCTAACTATAACCCTAACCCAATTTCTAACACTAAACCTAACCCTAACCATAACCCTGACACTAAACCTAACCCTAAACCTAAATCTAATACTAACACTAACCCTAACCCTTTCATGAACATGAACCCTCATGGTATTCTTAAACTTAAACTAAACCTAACAATAAACCTAACGTGAACTGAAATCCTAAAACTAAAGCTAATCCAAACCCTAACCCTAACCTTAACACTAAACATAAACGTAATGATAAAACTAATCTAACACTAAAAATAACCCTAACACTAACTGTAACCCTCACCCTAGATGTAAACCTAACATTAACGTTAATCCTACCACAAACACAAACACTAACCTACTGGGAGCCATTAGCCAAGTAGGTATGACAATTTCCTTGCCAGCTTACCCCATGTTGCTAACATGTTGCAGTGACATTGAATGTAGGTGACCTTGCTCAAGGACCAAGGCAGATTAGGGTGTTCCCGGTTTTAAGATAATCATGTTTAGGGTGTTCCCAGTTTAGGTTCCAGGTTTAAGGTTTAAGATTATTCCTGCTGGGAATAGGGCGTATCCTGCTGCCTGAGTTCCCCTTGAGTTCTCACGGGATTTAGACAGTATATTTTGGCGATAGAAGCCCAGTGGAGGTGAATTTGGGCAGAGAACGTGGATTTCCCCAGAACGTGATTGTAGACGGCTGGTGTGAGTTTGGGAATAAAGAGTTGCTGTTTGAATCTATAAGCTGTGTAGTGGCTCGTGATTGTGTGCCCAGCCAGACTGCGGCATTTGTGCCCAGCCAGACTGCGGCACTAACCCTATCTCAAACCTACCCTAAAATTAACCTTCACTGTTACATTAACACTAAACATAACACTAACAGAAAACATAAACCAAACACTAACCTTAACCTACCTCTAGACACAACCCTAACCCCAAAGGCTTCTCCAACTTTAAAGCTAACCCTAACCCTAATATTAATCTTAATCCTCACCCTAACCCTAACCCTAACGTAACACTAAATTTAACCCTAATTCTACCTGTAAACCTAACCATAATACTAACCCTAACCCTAACAGGAACTATAACCTTAAACCTAAAACTAACACTTACCCTAACCCTAACCCTAACCCTAACACAAACCCTAACCCTAACCCTACCATAACACTAATTCTTACAGTAATCCTAAAACAATCCCTAACTCTAGCACTAAACCTAACACTAACACTAACCTTAACTGTAACCCTAACCCTAACCCTCACCCTAACACTAACCCAAAACCTATAACTAACCCTAACCCTAACAGTAAACCTCAATCTAACTATAACCCTATTTGAAACACTAACATTAACCCTAAACCTAACAGTAACCCTAACAATAATCCTAAATTTAACCCTAACCCTAAATCTAAACCTAATAGGAATGCTAATTCTAACATGAACACTAACCCTAATTAAACTCTAATACTAAATTTAACACAACGCTAATCCTAAACCTTACCCTAACACTAACCCAAAACCTAAACCTAAACTTAACCCTAACCCTAATCTTACCCTAACTCTAAACCTAATCCTAACCTTTATCATCACTCAAACACTAACCATGACCCCAAAACACACAATAAACCTAAACCTAACAGTAACCCTAACCCTCACCCTTACACTAACCTTAATTCTAACCCTAACACTAAAGCTAACACTAATTGTAACCATAATCCTAACCCTAATGCTAAAAATTACTCTAACCCTAATTCTAATCCTAACAATAATATTAAACCCAACACTAACCCTAACACTAACCCTAGCACAAACCCTAACTGAAATTCTAACCTTAGATTAACACAAACCCTAACCCTAACTATAACCGAAACCTAACCCTAACCAAAACCTAACACTAACCCAAACCCTTAACCTATCGCTAACACTAACCTTAAACCTATCCCAAACACTAACCATACCCTAATCCTATCCCTAATGGTATATAAATACTTAACCCTAAACCTATTGATTACATTAACCCTAAAAATATCCCTAACCCTAACTCTAAACCTAAACCTAAACTTAACCCATACACTAACAATAACTCTAAACCTAACCATAAACCTAAGCAACACAAACCCTAAACCTAACTCTTACCCTAACCCTAACCCTAACCCTAACCTAACACTAACACTAAGCCTCACCTTATTCCTTACCCTAACCCTAACCCTAACCCTAGTCCTAATTTTAAAACTATCCCTAATCTTAACTCTAACACTAACCTAAACACTAATCTTAACCCTAACAATAACATAGCTCTAACACTAACTCCAACCCTAAACCTAATCCTAAACCTAACCTAACTCTAACTCTAATCCTAACTCTTATTGTAACACAAACTATAACCATAACCCTAAACCTAACCCAAAACCTAACCCTAACCCTAACCCTAAACCTAACACTAACACTGACTATAACATTAACACAAACCCTAACCCTAAACTTAACAATAACCCTAACACCAACCCTAATACTAACCCTAACCCTACACCTAACACTAAAATTAACACTAATTGTAACCATAACCCTAACCCTAAACCTAAAACGTACATTAACCCTAATTTTAATTCTAAACCTACCATTAAAACTAACCCTAATTCCAGAACTAAACCTAACGCTAATCCAAACCGAAAGTCTAACCCCAATCCTAACCCTAAACCTAACTGTAACAAAAAACCTAACTCTAAATTTAACCATAACCGAAACCTAACCCTAACCAAAACCTAACCTAACACTAACACAAAGACTTACACTATCCCTAACACTAACCATAACTATAAAAATTACAAACCATAACTATAAAAGTAACACTAACCAAACATTAGTCTCACTAAACCTATTACTAATCATAACCCAAAGCGTAAATCTGACTTTAAACCTAACAGAAACCCTAAACATACACTTAACCTAACACAAATCATAACTTTAAACCTAATACTAACCCTAACACTAAACATAAACCTAACTCTATAACTAACCCTAAACGTAATCCGAACTCTAACTCTAATTCTAACCCCAAAACTAACCATAACCATAACCCTAAATGTAATCCTAAATCTAAACCTAAACTTAACCCTAACCCTAACTGTAACACTAAGCCTAAGTGTAATCCTAACCCAAAAATTAACCCTAACCTATCCTGATCCCAAACCCTAAACCTAACTCGAACCCTAAACTTAAACTCACCCTAAGCCTAACACTAACCTAAACACTAACCCTATCACTTAAAATAACACTTACCATAACCTTAACACTAACCCTAAACCTAAACATAATCTAACATTAAACATAAGCTTAACGCTAACCTAACCTAACTCTAACTCTAATACTAACCTTAATGTAACCCTTATCCTAACCCTATCAAAAACTCTAACTCAAACAATAACCCTAAACCTAACCTAAACCTAACCCTAATCCTTACATAACCCTAACACTACCCTAAACTTAACACTAACCTTAACTCTAAATATACCCTAATATTAACCCTAATGTAACCATAACCCTAACCCTAATCCTAACTCTAATTCTAAAACTAAAACTTTCCCTCACTCTATACCTAATACTAAACATAAAACTATACCTAACGCTAACCCTAACACAAACCCTGAACTCTAACCTATCATAAATGATAAACCTATCATAAACCCTGAGCTCTAACCTATCATAACTCTAACCTATCATAAACCTATCTTTATGATAGGGTTATCCCACTAACCCTATCATAAACGATAACTCTAATGCTAACACTAATTCTAATACTAACCCTAACACTAAAACAAACCCTAAGACTAACCTTAACCCTACATTTATAACTAACCCTGATCCTAACTCTAACCTTAAACCTACACCTACCCCTTACCTAAACGTAACCCTAACCCTAACTCTAACAATAGCCCTAACCGTATCCCTAATCCGAATATTTACCCTAACTCTTACCCTAACATTAACCCTAATGTAACCCTAACCCTAAACCTCTATTAGGATAGAAACACATACACTAACCCATCCATGACCCTATATTAACCTAACTCTAAACCTAACCCTACATAACCCTAAACCTAACTCCCCATAATTTAACCCTAACCCGCTCCCTAATCCTAACACTTAACCTAATACTAACCTAAATCCAAACACTAATACTAAACCTAAACCTAACTATAACTCAAACCAAAACACTAATACTAACCCTAATTCTAACCCTAATTTTAACACTAACTTGAACAGTAACACTAAACCTACCCCAAACCCTAACTCTAACCTGAATCCTATCTGTAACTGTAACTGTAAATTTAACCTTAAACCTTGTGCTATCAACAAACCTAACACTAACCCTAAACCTTACACTTACACTTACCCTAACCCTAATCCTAAGCCTAACTGTAACTCTAACCCTAACCCTAAGATGAACCCTAACCCTAACCCTAAGTCTAACCCTAACAGTAAATCCTATTGCTAACACTAACACTAACTCTTACATTAATCCTAACCATAACACTAACACTAACATTAACTCCAACCAAAACCCTATCACTAACACTAACCATAAATATATTTCTAAACATATCACTAAGCCCCACCCTAATCTTAAACCTAACCCTAACACTAGCACAAACTTTAATTCTAACCCTATACTAACAGTAACACTGTCCGTAACCCTAAATCTAACCATACACTTAAAACTAACCAAAACCCTAACTTTTACCCTGACACTAAATCTAACCCAAAATCTAAACCTAACACTAAACATAAAAGGAACCCTAACCGTAACTGTAACACTAACCCTCACCCTACATCTAACATTAACCTTAAACCTATTCCTAACCCTAATACTATCCATAACCCTAGCCGTAACACTAACCCAATTATTAACACTAACCCTAAACTTAAGCCTAACCCTAACACTCACCCTACTCTAACCCTAACATGAATCCTAAACTTAACCCTAATACTATCCCTAACCCTAACACTAACACTAACCTTAAACCTAACCCTTACTAAAACTCTAAACCTAAACTAATTAACTAATCCTAAAACTAACAATAACCTTAAAACTTCCTCTAACCCTAATCCTAACGCTATTCCTAATACTAATTTTAAACTGAACCATAACACTAAACCTAACACTAACCCTAACTCTAACCTTACACATAACTGTAAGCCTAACCCTAACCCTAACCATAACCCTTAACCTAACACAAACCCTAACCCTAACCCTAACCCTAACACAAACCCTTACCCTAACCCTAACCCAACCCTAATCCTAACCCTTACCTAACCATAACTGTAACCCTAATACTAAACCTAATACTAACCCTAACCTGTAACCTTACCCTATCACTAACACGAACCCTAACTTTAAATGTAACACTAACTGTAACTCTATACTAACTCTAACCCTAACCCTAACACAAACTCTAACCCTAACACTAACTCTAAGTATAATACTAACCCCAACCCTAAATATAACCCTAACACCAACACTATTGCTAACCCTAAACTTTATCTAACAGTAAACCTATCTGTAAATATAACCCTAACCCTAACATTTACAAAAATCCTAACCCTAACCCTATTCCTAATCCTAACTTTAAAACTATCCCTAACAGGTTCTATGTTACTGAATGATCAATGGGTTACAGAAGACATAAAAGAGGAAATCAAAATTTCTTAGAGAAAAATGAAAAGACAGACACAACATATCAGATTCTATGGGACACAATGAAAGCAGTTTTAAGAGGAAAATTTATTGCTTGGAGTTCATTCCACCAAAAAAGTAAAACAAAAAAACCAAACCAAACCAAAACAAAACAAAAACAAATATATGATCTCACACTTCACCTCAATACCTAGAAAAAGAAGAGCAAAACAACAGCAAATGTTGTAGAAGACAAGAAATAATTAAAATCAGAGCTGAAATCAATGAAAATGAAACAAAAGTAACAACTGAATAAATGGACAAAACTAAAAGTTGGTTCTTTGAAAAAATAAATAATATTGACAGACCATTAGCCAGGCTAATGAAGAGAAGAAGAGAGAGAACTCAAGTTACAAGGATATGTGATAAAAAAGGCAATATCACAACAGACACCCCAGAAATACAGAAGATAATCAGAAATTATTGTGACACCTTATATTCCAATAAAATAGAGGATAGTGAAGACATCGATAAATTTTGTAAGTCATATAATTTACCCAGATTGAGTAAACAGGATACACACAACCTAAACAGACCAATATCAAATGAAGAAATAGAAGAAGCCATCAAAATACTACCAACCAAGAAAAGCACAGGACCACATGGGCATATAGCAGAGTTTTACAAAACCTTTAAAGAAAAACTAATACCCATACTTTTCAAGATATTTCAGGAAATAGAAAAAGATGGAGCTTTTCCAAATTCATTTTACAAGGCCAACATCACCCTGATTCCAAAACCAGAAAAATACATTTCAAAGAAAGAAAATTACAGACCAATATCTCTAATAAACATAGATGTAAAAATCCTCAATAAAATTCTGGCAAATCAGATACAAAAACATATCAAAAAAATTGTGCACCATGATAAAGTAGGATTCATACCTGGGATGCAATGGTGGTTCAACATACGGAAATCAATAAATGTTATTCATCACGTCAATAGACTTAAAGATAAGAACCATATTATCATCTCCATAGATGAAGAGAAAGCATTCAACAAAGTAAAGCATCACTTTATGTTCAAAACACTAGAAAAATTAGGGATAACAGGAACTTATCTCAACATTGTAAAAGCTATCTATGCTAAGCCTCAGGAAAACATCTTTCTAAAAGGAGAAAAATTGAAGGCATTCCCTCTGAAATTTGGAACAAGATAGAAATGCCCTGTCTCACCACTTCTTTTCAATATAGTTCTCAAAACACTGGCTGGAGCAATTAGACAGATGAAAGATGTAAAAGCAAAAAGAAAGGAAAAGAGGAACTTACATTAGCACTGTTTGCAAATTACATGAACCTATACCCAGTAGACACAAAGGTTCTACCCAGAAACTTCTAGAGATAGTAAATGAATTCAGCAAAGTTGAAGGATATAAAATCAACATGCATAAATCAAAGGCATGCTGGTTTATCAGTGACAAATTTACTGAAATGGAAATGAAGACAACCACCCCATTCACAATATCCTCAAAAAAATGAAATAATTGGGAATCAACCTAACAAAAGATGTGAAGGACCTATACAATGAAAACTACAGAACCATAAAGAGAGAAATAGAAGAAGACTTTAGAAGATAGAAAGATATACCTGTTTATGGATAGGCAGAATTAACATCATTAAAATGGTGATACTACCAAAAGTACTCTACAAGTTTAATGCCATGCCAATAAAAATCCCAATGGTATTTCTTGCAGAAAGAAAAAAAGCAATCATGAAATTCATCTGGAAAAATAAGAGACCCAGAATAGCAAAAACAAACCTAAGCAGGAAGAATGAATCAGGCATTATGGCAATACCAGATTTTTAACTAAGACTTAATATAAACCTCACCCCAACCCTAAATAAAACCCTAACCCTAATCCTAAAACTAATACTAACCCTAAACAAACCAAAAACCTATCATTAACCCTAACCATAAATCTAAACCTAAACCTAATACTAACCCTAATCCTAACCCTAACTATAAACATAAACCTATTCCTATACCTAACATTATTTTAACCCTATCCCTAAAACTTAACTCTAACACTAATCCTAAAGCTAAGACTAACCCTAACAATAACCCTAACCAGAACACAAACCCTAACACTAACCCCAAAACTAACCATAAACCTAACCCTAAATGTTATTGTAAACCTAACCCTAACTCTAACCCTAAACATATCACAAACCCTAACAATAACCCTAACCTCAACCCAAACCCTAACTGTAACACTAACATTAATTCTAATCCTAACACTAAAGCTAACACTGAACATAACCATAACCCTTACCCAAAACCCTAAACCTTTCCCTAACCCAAACACTAACCCTAAATCTAACCCTAAATCTAAACATAACAAAAACCCCAACCATAATCCTAACCCTAACTATAACCTTAACCCTAACACTAACATATCTATAACTAAACTTTACACTAATCCGAACCCTAACCGTAATGTTGAAAATAACACTAACCCTTAATGTAACCCTAAGGCAAACACTATCAATAACAATAACCCTAATTATAACATTAACACTAACCCTAACCCTCACACTAAATCTCAACCTATTCCTTATTAAACAATTGCTAACACTAACCCTAATCCTGACATTAACACTAACCCTAAACTTAACTCTAACCCTAACCGTAACACTAATCCTAAACTTACCTCTTACCATAATACTAAGCCAAACACAAACTCTAACCCTAACCATTACACTAACCATAAACCAACCCTAACACTAACCGTAAGAGTAATAACACTATCACTAACCCTAGAGCAAACCCAAACACTAACACGAAACCTAACCCTAACCCTAATCTTCAATTAACCCTATTCTAATACTAACCTTAAACCTAACACATACGCTAACCCTAACTCTAAAACTAACCCTAAACTAACCCTAACCCTAACAATAACCCTAACCCAAACCTTAACCCTAATCCTAACTTTAACTGTAAACCTAACTTTAAACATAAACCTAACAAAAATTCTAAGTCTAACCTAACCCTACACTAACACAAACACTAACCATAAACTGAACACTAATCCTAACCCTAACCCTAACCCTAAACTTAACATTAAACCTAACTTTAACCATACCCTAACCCTACACCTAACCTTAACCATAACCCTAATCCTAAACCTTACTCTAACCCTAACCCTAATACTCAAGCTAACCCTAACCATAATTCTAATGCTAACCCTAACCATAAACCTAATCCTAACACTGTAACCCTAACCATAAATATAACATTAAACCTAATACAAACCATAAGTCCAACCATAACCCTAACACTAACACAAACACTAACCCTGACCCTAACACTAACTCTAACCCTACTTCTCAGCCTAACCCTAACACTAACCCTAAACCTAACCACAAGCTAACGCTAATTCTAACCATAATACCAACCAGAAACCTAACCCTAATATTAATAGTAACCCAAACAATAAATGAAACACTAATCCTAACTCTAAACCTAACATTCTGACTGACACTATTCATAACCCTAACCATAATCCTAACCGTAATCCTAACTCTAACACTAAATCTAACCCTAATGCTAACACAAAACCAAAGAGTAACCCTAAACCTAACCCTAACACTAACCATAGTCCTACCCTAACACTAACTCTAAAATAAACCTAACACTAACTGTAACTCCTAAACTAGCCTAAACTAATTCTAAAACCTAACCATAACACTAACCCTAATTCTAACACTAACCCTGACATTAACACAAACCCTAAGTGTAAACCTAAACCTAACACTAACCCTAAGTTTAAACCTAACACTAACACTAATCAAAACACTAGCCCTAAACCTAACCCTAAAAATAACCCTAAAACTAACACTAACACTAAACCTAATCCTACCCCTAACACTAACAATAACATTAACTGTAACTCTAATCTGTACCGTAATCCTAACACTAAACCTAACCTTATAGTTCTAAACCTAAATATAACTCTAATCCTATTCATAACCCTAACACTACCCCTAACCCTAACCCTAAAAAAATCCTACCCATAAACTTAACCCTAACACAAACCTAACCCTAATCCTAACCCTAAAACTAACACTCACCCTAACATGTAACCTAACACAAACTCTAATTATAACACTAACACAAACCCAAACTCTAATTCTAACCATTATCTAAGCCTAACACTTACCCTAAACTTATTATTAACCCTTACCCTAAAAATAATCTTTACTTTAACCCTAACCCTATCCCTAAACTTAAACCTAAATATAAACGTATTCCAAAAACTAAACCTAACACTAACCCTAACACAAAACTTAACATTAACATTAACGCTAACACTATCCTAATCCTAACTGTAACCCTAACCCTAACAATAAGCCTAAAACTAATCCTAACTCTAAACCTGAACTTAACCCTAACACTAATCCTAACCTTAACCCAAAAAACTAACCCTTACCCTACAACTAACTTTAACCCTAAACCTAACCCTATCACTAATATTAACCCAAACCCTAACACTAATCTTATCCCTAAACTAATCAAAACAAACACTAAACCTTACCCTAACCATAAAACTACCTCTAAATCTATCCTTAACCTTGACAGTGTAATAAACCCTAACAATAACCCTAACACAAACACTGACACTAAACCTAACCCTAACGCAATTTCTTAAGCTAAAACTAACCTAATGCTAAAATTCAATGTAACCCTCACCATAACACGAACACTAATTCTAACCCTAACACTAACACTAAACCTAAACTTACCCCTAACATGAACCGTAAAAATAACCCTAACCCTAACCTAACCCTAAAACTAACCCTAACAGTAACCCTAAACCTAACCCTAAACCAAACCCTAAACCTAATCCTAATCCTAACCATAACACTAAATATAATGCAAACCATTACCCTAACTCTAACATGAATCCTAAGTCTAAACTTAACCCTAACACTAACCATAACACTAACCCTATACCAAACACTAACACCAACCATAACACTAACCCTAACCCTAAACTTAATCCTAACAAAACACCTAACCCCAATCCTAATCCTATCACTAATTCTGACCCTAAACATAACCACCAAACTAAAATTAACCTGAACGCTAACCCTTATCCTATCCATATTTTTAAACCTAAACTTAACCTTAACCCTTGCCAAAACACTAACCCTAACCCTAACCCTAACCCTAACCTTAACACTAACTCTAATACTAATCCAATAGTAACCCTAACTCTAACCCTAACTCAAAACCTAAACCTAAACCTTAACCTAACACAAACCATAACCCTAACGGTGAAACTAGCCCTAAAACTAACACCTAACCCTAACCCTAATCCTAACTCTTAAAATAACCCTAACCATAAACAGACCCCTAACCCTGACACTCACCCTAAAATTAAAACTAACTAACTAACACAAATCCTATCCCTAATCCTAACCCTAACACATACCCTAACACCAATCACTAAAACTAACCCTAAGCCTAACACTAACCCTTATGCTAACACTAACCCTAACCGTAGCCCTAATCTTAACACTAACTCTAACACTAACCCTAACCCTATGCCCAAGTCTAACCTAATCCTAACCCTAAGCCTAAACGTTACACTAAACTTATTCCTAACCCTAACCATAACACTAATTCTAAACATAAATCTAACCCTACCCTAACACTAACCCTAACCATAACATTTACACTAACCCTAAGTCTAACCCTAACCCTAACCATAACTCTAATACTAAACTTAGCCCTAACCCTAATCCTAACTATTAACCCTAACACAAATTCCAATCCTAATCCCAAACCTAACAAAAACACTAACCCCAAAAATACTACCATCCTTAAAAGTAACCCTAACTGTATACTTAAGTCTAACACTCACCCTAAATCTAACCCAAAACCTAACCCCATTTATTCTAACACTGATTATAACCCTAATCCTAACAATTAACCTACACTAACCCTAAACCTAACCCTTTCCTGAACACTAACTCTAACACTAACACTAACCCTAAAACTATCCCTAACCCTATTGCTAACCCTAACCCTAACACTAACAATAAACCTAACCCTAACATTAACACTAACCCTAAACCTAAAGCTAACTCTAAACATAACTCTCATCTTATGTGTAACCCTAAACCTAACAACAACCATAATTTTAACACGAACTCTAACACTAAACCTAGCACTAAACCCTACACAAAACATAACATCTATCCCTAACCATAATATTAACAATAATGCTAACCATAACCTAAACACTAACACTAAACCTAAACATATATCTAAACCTAAACCTAACCCTAAAAATAACACTGACACTAATCCTAACCCTCCACCTAAACCTAACTCCAAATCTAACAAAAACCCTAAACCTAATCCTAAAACTAACCCTACCTCTAACCCTAACCTTAACCTAACCTTAACCCTAACACTAAAACTAAATTTACCCTAACTCTAACCCTAATACTTACTCTAAAACAAACTCTAACCCTAACCCCAACTCTAACCTAACCTTAATCTTAACCTTAACCATAACCTGAATCATAAAGATAACCAAATCTCTAACCATATCTGAAACCCTAACACAAACCCTAATCCTAAAGGTAACCTTAATCTTAACAATAACTCACAACCTAATAGAAACCCTAACACTAACTGTAACACTAAGTCTAACATGAAACATATACAAAACACTAACCTTAACACTAACCTTAACCCTAACACTAACCCTAACACTAAACCTACTTCTAATCCTTACCAAAACCGTAAATTTTACCTAACGTTAACACTTATCCTAACCCTAAACTAAAACCTAACACAAAACTTAAAACTAAACCTAAACATAAAGATAACCCTAACACAAACACTAACCCTAACCCTAACCCTAACACTAACCCTACTTCTAACCCTAACCCTAGCCCTAATCTTAACACTAACCCAAACACTAACCCTAATGCTAATCCTAACACTAACCCTAACTCTAACTCTCATACTAAACCGAAAACTAAGCACAAACCTAACCTTAACCCTAACCCTAAAACAAAACCTAATCTTAACCTGAACCCAATCCTTAACCTAATAATAAACCTAAGCCTATCATTAACCACAACCCTTACACCAACCCTAACCGTAAGACTAATGCTAAAACTAACACTAAACCTAACCCTAACACTAAACCTAAACCTAACCCAAACTCGAATCCTAACCATAATAATAAACCTAAACCTAACCCCAACATTAACCCAAACCCTAACCCTAAATTTAACTCTAAACCTAATCCTAACTGTAAGCCTAAAGCTAAACCTAACACTATCCATAACACAAACCCTAACTTTAACCGTAATCTAACCTTAGTCGTAACACTAACCCTAACACTAACCCAAAACATAACATTATACCTATCACTAATCCTAACCATAACCCTAACCCTAACACTAACCCTGACACTTACCCTAACCCTAACCCTAATCATAACAGTAACCATAACCCTAACCCTTAACCAAAACAAACCCTAAACCAAGCCATAAACCTAAATGTAACCAAAGCCTAACCCTAACTTTTACTAACCCTAACAATAAACCTAACCATAACACTAACACTAACAATAACCCTCACCATAAGCGTAAACCTAAACCTAACTCTGAACCTAACACTAACCCTAACCCTAAATCTAAATACTATTCATAACCCTAACCCTAACCCTAAAACGAATCCTAACTCAACCCAGAAATCTAAACCTAAACATAACCCAAACCCTAACCGTAATGCTAACCATAACACTAACCTTTACACAAAACCTAAGCCTAACTGTAACTGTAAATCTAAACCTAATCCTGTACATAATCCTTACCCTAACCCTAAAACTAATCCTAACACAACCCCTTAACCAAACCCTAAACCTAACAAAAACTCTAACCCTAAAACTAACACTAATCTTAACACTAACCCTAAATCTTACTCACCCTAATTCTTAAACTAACCCTAACATTAACCTTAACTTTTACCCTTACACTAACTAACACTAACCATAATTCTTAAACAAACACTAACCTTAAGACTAACTTCACCCTTACACTAAACCTAATGCTATGCTTATCCTTAACCCTAACCCTAAACCTAACGTATCCCTAACCCTAACACGAACCCTGACTGAAACCCTAACCCTAACATTATCACCAAATTTAACCCTAATCGTAATCCTAACACTAACCATAAAATTTGATAATCCTAACATAATACCTAATTCTAACTCTAACACTAACATTTACCTTATTCCTAAATCTAACACTAACCCTAACACTAATCCTAACCCTACCCTAAGATGAACCATAATCCTAACACTAACACTAACACTAACCCTTACTTACCCTAACCCTAAGCTAAGATGAACCATGATCCTAACCTTAACCCTAACACTAACCATAACCTAACCCTAACCCTAATACTAATTCTAATGCTACCCTAACACTAACCTTAATGTGAAACCTAACACTAATACTAACCTTAAACCAAACCCTAATCCTAATCATAACCCTAACAGTAACACTAAAACTAACCCTAACTTTAACACACACTAACCATAATTTTAACACTAATCCTAACCCTAACTATAATCCTAACACTAACCCTAACACTAGCCCTAAACCTCGCCTTAATCCTAACTGTAATCCTAATCCTAACACTAACCCTAATTCTAAAATTAAATCTAACAGTAATCCTGACACTTACTCTATCAATAAATATAAAGCATACCTATCAATAACCCTATCAACAAACAAACACTAACCTTAATCCTAATACTAACCCTAACACTAAACTAATCCTGTAAATAACCGGAACAAAAACACTAACCCTAATCATAACCCTAACCTTAAAACTAATCCTACACCTAACCCTAATGCTAACCCTAACAGTAAACCTAAACCTAACCCAAACCCGAACCCTAAACCTGACTATAAACCTAACCCTAACACTAAGACTATCCCTAACCTTAATTTAACCATAACCTAACACTAACCATAACCCTAATTTAACCCTAACCCTCACTCTAACTGTAATTCTAACCCTAACCCCAAAATTAACCTTAACCCTAATTTTAACACAAACCCTAAAACTAACCATAAACCTAAACTAAATCTAACCTTAACACAAATTCTTACCGTAACCCTAACCCTAACCTAATCGTAAAAGTAAGCCCAACCATAACCCTAACTCTAATAATTATGGTAACCGTAACCCTAACCCTAAAACTAACCCTAGCTATAACCCTAACCCTTACACTAACCCTAAACCTAACACTAAACCTATAGCTAATCCTAACCCTAACTCTCACCCTAACACTAACATTAACCCTAACCCTAACACTAAAACTAACTCTAACTCTAAGCCTAATGCTAAACCATACTCTAATCCTAAACCTATTGCTAACCTTAAAAAACACTAACCCTTTTCTTAAGTTTAACACTAAAGAACATGAAACCCAATCCTAACCCTAATTTTGAACCTAAGTATAATCCTAAAACTAACCTTAACACAAACCCTAACCCTAACACTAACCCTAACAAACCCTAACCCTAACCCTAAAATTTACCCTAATTGTAACGTAAACACTAACACTAACTCTAACCCTAACATTAATCCTACACTTAAACCTAACCTAACTAACACTAACACTAACCCTAACACTAAACCTAACCCTAACACTAACACTAACACTAAACCTAACCCTAACCAAAACCCTAATCTAACCCTAATCCTATCTGTAACACTAACACTAACCCTAATGCTAACCTTAACTTAAATCCTAACCCTAATCCTAAAAAACCCTAAACGTAACAGTAACCCTAACCCTTAATCCAATCCTAACATTAAAATTAACACTAATTTTGACCCTAACCGCAACACAAATTATAACCCTAACTTTAACCCTTATGCTTACACTAAACATAACCCTAATCCTAACACTAACACTAAACCTAAACCTAACCATTATTCTTAACATAACAATAACCATAACCTAACACTAACTCTGAACCTATCTCTAAACCTAATACTATCCTTAACCCTAACCCTAACTGTAAAACAAACACTAACACCAAACATAAACCTAACCCTAACCCTAACACTCATGATAACCTAACACTAACATGAACCCTAACCCTAACTCTAACACTTACCCTAACTTTAGACATTACCCTAACACTAACCCTAACATTAACCCTAAAATTATCCTTAACCCTAACCCTACCACTAAGCAAAATAATAACCCTAATCTTAACACTACCCCTAAAACTAACTATAACCCAAAGTTTAACACTAACACTAATCATAACTCAAAACATAATCCTGATGCTACACTAGACCTAACCCTGACTCAAACGGTAACCTTATTTCAAACTCTATCCCTAATGCTAACACTAACACTAACCCTAACCCATACTCTAACACTAAACTTAACCCAAACCCTATCACTAACAGTAAATTTAACCCAAACTGTAACCATAACACTAATGCTAAACATAACACTAACCCTAAAATTAACCCTAAACATATTCTTAAATCTAACACTATACCTAAACCTAACCCTAATGGTAACCCTAACACTACCCTAACCCTAACACTAACCCTATTGTAAACCCTAACACTAACACTAATACTAAATCCCTAACCTTAATCCTAACACTAACACTATCCCTAACTTTAACATTAACACAAACACTAACCCTAAACCTAACACAAAACCTAAACCTAACCCTAACCCTAACACTAACCCTAACAGTAATCCTAACCCTAACCCTAATCCTAAATGTAACCCTAACCCTAACACTAACCCTATTATAAACCCTAACATTAACACTAATACTAACTTCCTAACCTTAATCCTAACACTAACACTAACCCTAACTTTAACACTAACACAAACACTACCCCTAAACCTAACACAAAACCTAAACCTAACCATAACCCTAACACTAGCCCTAATAGTAATCCTAACCCTAACCCTAATCCTAAATGTAACCCTAACCCTAACACTAACCGTAACCCTAACACAAACCCTAACACTGATGCTATCACTAACCTTAAACCTAACTTTAACCCAAAGCTTAACACTATCATTAATCCTAACCCTAAACCTAAACCTAATAGTAAACCTAAACCTGAACCTTCCCTAACCCTAAACCTTATCCTTACACTAACAACACACCTAAACCTAAACCAAATAATAATTTTAACGCTAACACCAAACCTAACTCTAAATATAAAACTAACACTAACACTAACCCTAACCTTAACACTAAACCTTAAAACTAAACCTAACCCTAAGCCTAATTCTAACCCTAACTCTAACCCTAAATCTAAACCAAATGCTAACCCTAACACTAACCCTATCCTTAAACCTTGCCTTAAATATAACACTAACCCTAACTCTAACCTTAATTTTAAACTTAACCATAAACCTAAGAGTAACCCTAACACAAACCCTAAACCTAAACCTAACACTAACCTAACTCAACACTAACCTAACCCTAAAACTAACCCTAACACTAATCCTAATGCAAAATCTAAACTAACACTAATAGTAACTCAACACTAACCCTAACAGTAACACAAAACCTAACTCTAACCCTAAGTCTAAATCTAAACATAAACTTATTTGTAACCTTAACACTAACACGAACCCTAACCTTAACTAAATTCCTAACCCTAACCCTAAAAATCCCTAACCCTAACAATAAACCTAACACTATCCCTAACTTTAAATCCAACCCTAACTTTAAAACTAACCATAACCTTAACCCTAACCCCAACACTAAACTAACCCTAAGCCTAACCCTAACACTTATGTTAACACCATAACCCTAAAACTAACACTAACCCCAACCCTAACAATAACCATAACCATAACACTAACCATAAGCCTAAAACTAACACTAACTCTAAACTTATCACTATCCCTAACACTATCCTTAACACTAAACCTAACCCTAACCCAAACACTAACACCAAACTTAAACCTAACCCTAATAGTAACACTCACACTAAACTCAACCCTAAACCAAACACGAATGATAAACATAAGCCCAACCCTAACCCTAACATTAACCCTAAACTTATCTCTAACCCCAAGCCTAACTCTATCTGTAACCATAAACCTAACTCTAACACTAACCCTAAAAATAACTCTAACACAAAATTTAACACTAACACTAACCCTTACCCAAAACCTAATCTTAACCATAACCATAGCCCTAATATTAACCCAAACAATAACCCAAAACCTAATCTTAACTGAAACCATAGCCCTAACATTAACACAAACCCTAACCCAAAATCTAAGCTTAACAGTAACCTTAGCTCTAACCCTAACCCAAACCTTAACTCTAACTGAAACCCTACCCTAACCCTAACACTAATCTTCAACCTAATTCATACCATAACACAAAACCTAAGCCTAACAATAACAATAATTCTAACCCTTATCATAACCATAACCAAATCACTAACACGAAACCTACCCTAACACTAACACTAACCCTAAGCCTATTTTAAAAACTAACATTATACCTAAACATAACCCTAAACTTAACTCTAACCCTAACATTAACCCTAATCATAACTCTAGGCTTGACCCAAACCCTAACACTAACAGTAACCCCAACCTTGTTCCTAAAACTAAACCTAACAAAAACTTAACACTAACCATTAAACTAAGTGCTAACCCTATTTCTAACCCTAATCTTAACCGTAACACTAATTCTCTCTTACCTTAAATCTAAACCTCAATCTATCCCTAATTAAACTATTGATAACCCTAACACTAACCCCCACACTAACACTAAACTTTACCAAAACCCTAACTCTAACACTAAACCTAACAAGAACCCAAATCTTAACCCTAACACTAATCCTAATGCTAACCATAACACTAATCCTTAACCAAACCCTAACCCTAACAATAACCCTAATATAAACTCTAACCCTAACCCTAACACAAACCTAGCCTTAACCCTAACACTAACCCTAACAGAAACTCTAATCATAACACTAACGCTAACACAAGTCTAACCCTAACCCTAACACTAACACTAATCTAATCCTAATATTATCCCTTAAACTAACCCTATAAGTAACCATAGTTAATAACCATAGTTAATGCTAACGTAATCTTAACCCAAACACTAACACTATATGTAACCCTAACCCTAATCCTACCCATAATCCTATTCTAACACTAACCCTAACCCTAACACACACCATAAACCTAACACTAACACTAAAAGTACATGTAATTCTAACACTAACCCTAACACTAACCCTAATCCTAACTTTAACCCTAACCATAACTTAAACCATAAGCCTAACACAAATTCCAACTCTAACCCTAATACTAACACAAACATTAGCACTAAACCTAACACTAATCCTAAATCTTAGTCTATCCCTAAACCTAACACTAAATCTAATATTAACCATAACCCTAACCCTAATCCTATCTCTAACCCTAAACCTGACCCAAACCCTAAGTCCAACCCTAACCCTAACCCAAACACTTACCCTAAACCTAACACTAACCCTATCCCTACTTCTAACCCTAAACCTAATCTTAAACCTAACTCTAACCCTAATACTAAACCTAAGCCGAACCATAAACCTAACCCTAAATCTAAACCTAAAACTGAACCTAAGCCTAACCATAAACCTAACCTTAAAACTAACCTTTACCCAAACACTAACCCTGACACTTACTAAACCCTAACACTAACATTAACCATAACATTTACCCTAATACTAACCTTAACTGTAAGCACAAACAAATGCTAATTCTAATTGAAATCCCAACCCAAATCCTAACCCTAACATTAACAATAATCCAAAACCTAAAACTCTAACACTAAACCTAACCCTAACCGTAACCCCAAACAAATGCTAATTCTAGCTGTAATCCCAACACATACCCTAACACTAACCATAATCCTAATTTTAACCCTAACCCTAACACTAATGCTAACACTAATCCTAATACAAAACCTAACTGTAACCCTAAGCCTAGCCCTAACACGAACCATAAAATTAACACTAACCCTAAATGTTACCCTAACACTAACACTAAAACCCAACCCTAATCCCAACACCAACATTAACCCTAAAAATAACCATAATCCTAAAAGTAATCATAACCCTAACACAAACCCTAAGTCTAACCCTAACTTTAATACTAACCAAAACACAAATCTAGTCCTAAACCTAAAAATAACCCTAACCCTAACACTAACAGTAACCCTAACCCTACCCTTAACCCTAACACTAACTCTAAACTGTACCATAATCTTAAAACTAAACCTAACCCTAATTGTAACCTTAAATATAACCCTAATCCTATTTGTAACCCTAACACTTATGCTAAACAAAACCCTAACAAAACCCTACACCTAAAATTAACCCTAATACAAACCCTAACTTTATTCCTAACACTAAACCTAACTCTAAACTTAACCCCAACTCTAACCCTAACTATAAAACTAACCCTTACCATAACAATAACTTTAACACTAACCCTAAACCTAACTCTAAACCTAATGCTTATTCTAACACTAACCCTTTTCCTACCCTTACACTAACTCTAAACCTATCCCTAACTTTAACACTATAATTAAACCTATAACTAACCCTAACACAAACACTAACACAAAAATAACCCAAACCCTAAACCTAACACTAATACTCACCCTAAACCTTACTGTAAGACTAACTTTAACCCTAATCCTAAGTCTTACCTTAACCGTAACACTAACACTAAACTTAACCTTAATCCTAAAACTAAATCTAACCCTAACCCTAATCCTACCTATAATTCTAACACTAATCATTACCCTAAACTTAATCCTAACACTAACATTAATCCTAACTCTCCCCTAATTGTAACTGTAACCCTAACCCTAACAATAACCCTAACCCTAATCCTAACTCAAGCCTTAAATGTAAACTTAACACTAAACATAACCCTAGAGTGAACCCTAACCCTAACGCTTAACCTAACACTAACCTTAGACCTAAACCTATCCCTATCACTATAAATTAAACCTAACTTTTAGACTAATCATAACACTAAACCTAAACCTAACACTAAGTCTAAACTTATCCCTAACCCTAACACTATAATAAACCATAAGACAAAACCTAACACAAACACTGACACTAAACTTAACCCTAAACCTCTTCCTCAACCTAACACTAACCATAATGCTAACACTACATGAACACTAATTCTAACCCTAAAATTAATCCTAACCCTAATCCTAACCCTTAACTTAACCCTAACACAAACCATAAACTTAACCTTAAACTCAAACTAAAACTAAACCTAACCCTAACAGTAACATTAAACATAATCCAAATCATAACCCTAACTCAAACACAAACCCGAAGTCTAAATCTAAGCCTAACACTAACACTAACACTAACCCTAACACTAAGCATAACATTAACACTAACCATAACACTAACCCTAATAGTAACCCTAACAATAAACCTAAACCCAAACCTAATCCTATCACTGATTCTAACCCCAACCATAACCCCCCAAAATAACACTAAACCTAACCCTAAACATAACCCCAAACCTAACATTAAACTTAAAACTAACCAAAACACTATCCCTAACACTATCACTTAACCTAACTCTACTCCTAACCCTAACGCTAACATTAACTCTAACACTAAACCTAATGTAATCTTAACACTAAATCTCACCTAATTCTAAAGCTAAATATAACCCTAATTTTATCCGTAACCTTAACACTAACCCTAACCCGAACCAGAACAAAAACCCTAACACTAACCCTAACCCGAACCCTAACCCTAACTAATGCTAACTCTAAAACTGACCTAATACTAAACCTAACACTAACACTAAACCTAAGACGTACCCTAATACTAACCATAAAAGTATAATTAAATAATATAATACTAAACCTAACACTAACCCTAACCGTATAATTAACCCTAAACCTAAACATCTCACAACACTAACACTAACCATAAACCTAACCCTAACCTAACAATAGCCCTAACCCTAACCCTAAAACTAACTCTAAACCTATACTTAACCATAAGAGTATAATTAACCCTAACCCTAACACACACCTAAATGTAACCCTAACCCTAATCCAAAACTAACACTCACCGTAACCCAAACCATAACACAAACTCTAATTCTAACACTAACAGTAACATTAACTTTAATTCTAACCCTTGCCTTAACGCTAATACTAACCCTAAACTTAACATTAACTTAATCCTAAAACTAACACTAACATTAACCTTAACCCTAACACTAAACTTAATTCTAATTGTAAACCTAATCCTAACACTAAACCTAACACTAACAATAATACAAAACATAACCCTAAACCTGACATAACACTAACCCTAACCATTTTTTAACTTTAACCCTAACTCTAACCCTAACACTGAACCTAACACTAACCCTAACCCTAAACCCAACCTACCCAAACTTTAAAACTAAAGCTAATACTAACCCTAAACTTAACCCTAACATGAACCCTAAACCTAACCTTAACACTAACCTAAACCTAATCCTAAACCTAACCCTAACACTAATTCTAACCTTGAACTCTAACTTACGTAACCCTAACCCTAATATTAACCCTAATCCTAACCATAACTGAAACCTTAAACATAATCCTAACTGTAACCCTATGACAAAACCTAACCCTCACCCTAACACTAACCCAAACCCTAACCCCATCACTAACCCTAACCCTAAACCTACACTAACACTCATTTTAACCATAACCCTAACCCTAACACTAAAACTTACACTTACACTTACCTTAAACCTAAACCTAACAATAACTCTAACCCTAAACCTAAACCTAAGCCTAATCATAACACTAACCCTAAACCTAACACTAATCCTAACCCTATTGCTAACCCTAAATCTAATTCTATTCCTAAAGTATCACTAACACTAACTCGAACTCTATCCCTAACCCTAACACTAAACCTAACCCTTACACTAACCTTAGCCTGAACCCTAACACTAACCCTAAACATAACCCTGGTATAAACCATAAAACTCACCCTAACAAAAACCTTAACTCTAACAATAATTTTAACTCAACACAAATCCTAAACCTAAACCTAAACCTAATCTTAATGATAACACTAAATTTAGCTCTATCCCTAACCCTAACACTTACTCTAATCCTAAACCTAATCCTAACCTAACACTAAACCTAAGCCTCACCATAACCCTAACCCTAACCTTTTACTAACCATAACTCTAACCCTATACTAATCCTAAATCTGAGAGTATTACTAACCCAGAAACTAATTTGAAACCTAACCATAATCCTAAATGTATAACTAACCCTAACCATAACCCTAAACCTAAACCTAACCCTAACCCTAACACGAATCCTAAACCTAACCTTAAACCAAACACTAACCCTAACCCTAGACCTAACCCTACCACTAACCCTAAACCTAACCCAAACCCAAAACCAAATGTTACCCAAATGCTAACCCTAACCATAAACCTAACACAAACCCTATAGAAAAATATAACCCTAACCATAACCTAACACTACCCGTAACCCTTACCTAAATGTAACCCTAACCCTAACATGAACACTAAGCCTAGCACTAACAGTAACACAAATCATAACCCTAACACTATATTAACAAACCCAAAACCATAAAACTAATCCTAACACTAATCCTATGCCTCACTGTAACCCTCTTTCTAACAGTAACCCTAAGTGTAACACTCACCCTAATTCTAACCCTAACACTATCCCTAAACCTATGTATAACAATATACCACACACTAATCTTAAACCTAAACATAACCCTAAATGTAACAGTAATCCTAATCCTAACCCTAACACTAAACCTATCTTTTAACCCTAGTCCTTACAGAAAATCTAAACCTACACCTTACCCTAACCAAAAACATAATTCTTACCCTAACACTAACATAACACTAACCCTAACCCTAACCATATTGCTAATTCTAAAACTAACCTGAACCCGAACCCGAACACTAAACTTAACCGTAACCCTAAACATAACCCTAATCCAAAAAGTAACCTTAATCCTAATCCTAACCCTAATTCTAACATTAATCAAAACTTAACCCTACCATAAAACTAATTCTAGCCCTAACCCTAAGCATAATAAAACCCTAAAAATATTCCTAACTTTAACCCTAACACTAACACATAAACTAAACCTAACCCTAACCTTAAGCCTCACACTAACCCTAAACATAACAAAACACTAACCCTAAAACTAAAACTAACCCTAACACTAACAATAGCCCTATCCTACCCATAATCCTAAACCTAAACCTAAGCATAATTCTTACTCTAATTTTAACCCTAACCCTAAACCTAATCCTATCACTAACCCTACCTGTAACACTAGACCTAACATTTACCCTAACCTAAATCATATCCCTGAATGTAACACTAATATTAACACTAACCCTAACCCTAAACCTAACTATAAAACTAACCCTAAACTGAACCCAAATGCTAACCCTAACTCTAACCCTAAAAGTAAACCTAACCATAACCCTAATCCTAACTTTAAAAGTATCCCTAACACTAACCCTAAAACTAACCATAATGCTAACCCTAATAGTAAAACTAGCCCTAACTCTAACCCTATCGCTTACCCCAAAACTAACCCTAACACTAACACTAAAGCTAACCAAAAACTTAATCTTATCCCTAACACTAACACTAACCCTCATGCTAACAATTAGCTAACTAATTGTAAACATAACTCCAACACTAATTTTAACCCAAACACTAGGCAAAACCCTAACACTAACCCTAAACCTATTCCTAACCCTAACACTGTTTCTAACACTAACCCTAACAAAAACATTAATTCTATACCTAAACCTAAAGCTAATATTTAACCCAACCCTAGCACTAACACGAACCCTAAACTTAACAATAATACTAACCCTAACATTAACACTTACACCACCTTAAAGCTAACATTAACCCTAACACTAACCCTAATCCTAACCCTAACACTAACCCTAACCTTATTGCTAATACTAACACTAACCATAACCCTTACACTTACACGAAACCTTAACCTAATATTAACACTAAACGTAACCATAACACTAACCTTAACCCCAAAATTTAACACAAACCCTAAACCTAAACCTAATCTTAACCTAATATTAACCCTAACACTGACCCTAACCATAATCCTAAAACTGAACTAACCCTATAACTAACCCTAATCCTAAACCTAAACCTAAAATTAACACTAAATCTACCCCTAAACTTAACCCTAATCCCCGACACAAAGCTAACCCTATCCCTAACCCTAATCCTTACGTAAGCCTAACATTAACCCTAAAGATAACAATAAACCTTAACTTAATCTAAACCCTAACCCTACATCTCATCCTAACCCTAATCCAAAAATTAACAGTAACCCTAACCCTAAACTTAACTTTAATTTAAACCAAACATGATCCCTAACCTTAACCCTAACATGAATCCTAAACCTAACCCTAATGTAACCCTAACACTAACACTATCTCTAACACTAAACCTAAGCTTAATATTAAACCTACCCTAACACTAACCCTGGCTGTAACTTTAATACTAACCAACACTAAACCTAAACCTAAACCTAAACCAATACATAATCATTACTATAACTGTAACACTAACTATAACCCTAACCATAACCCTAACCTTAAAATTCACCCTAAACCTAACCCTAAACATAAACCTAACCCTAACACTAAACCTAATTGTAACCCTAACACTAATCCTAAACCTAATTCTAAACCTTACAGAAAAACTAATCCTAAACTTAACCCTAAACCTAACTGTAACACTAACACTAAGCCCAACACTAACCCTAAATGTAACCCTAAAACAGAGCCTAATCCTAAACCTAACATGAGCCCTAATACTAACCATAATCCTAAACCTAACAATAACAATAAACTTAAACATAACCCTAAAAAACTCTAAACTAACCCCAACAATAACCTAATTCTAACCCTAACCCTAACACTAACACTAACCCTAAAACTAATCTTGACCTAAACATAACCCTAATGCTTACCTAACCCTAATGTAACCCTAACACTGAACCCTTACTTAACCCTAATGTAACCCTAACCCTGAAACCTTACCTAACCCTAAACCTAACATTAACCCTTACCCTAACACTAACATTAAACCTAACCATAACATTATCACTAACCCTAAGCTTAAACCTAACCGTACAACTAACACTAACCTTAACATTATGACTAACACTAATATTAAACTTAAACCTATCCCTTACTCTAACACTAACACTAAATCTAAAATTAACCCTAACACTAACCCTCACCCTAACACTAATCTTAACCCTAATACTAACCATAATGCTAACCCTAAAACTAACCCTAAATATAACACTAACGATAACTTTAACCCTAAACAAAACTCCTAACCCAAAACCTATCACTAACCTTAACACTATACCTAATCCTAACCCTAAACATAAACCTAACACAAACACTAAACCTAACCATAAATTTAACCCTAACCTAACCCTAAAACTAATTCTAACCCTAATACTAACCATAAGTCTTTTTCTAAATGTAAGCTTAAACCTAACGCTAAACATAACACTAACCTTAACACTAAACCTTAAACTAACACTAACCCTAAAGCTAACACTATCCCTAACACTAACCTCAAACCTAACATTAACCCTAACAATAAGCCTAAACCTAACACTAAGTTTAACCCTAATACTAACCATAAGCTAACCCTAAACCTAACCCTAACCAAAATATACACCTAACATTAAACCTAACAGAAGCACTCACCATAACACTAATATTAATTCCAAACCTAACCAAACCCTAACCCTAACACTAACCAAAACTCTAACTCTAACCATAACCCTAATTTCACCCATACTTTTTTTTTTATTTTTTATTGTTGGTTGTTCAAAACATTACATAGTTCTTGATATATCATATTTCACACTTTGATTCAAGTGGGTTATGAACTCCCATTTTTACCCCGTATATAGATTGCGGAATCACATCAGTTACACATCCATTGATTTACATATTGCCATACTAGTGTCTGTTTTATTCTGCTGCCTTTCCTATCCTCTACTATCCCCCCTCCCTTACTTTTAAAATAAACCTAACCCTATACCAAAACATAAGAATAAACCTAATCTTAACCCTAAACGTAAAACTAACCCTAACCTCAACCCTAACCATAACACTATCACTAAACTATCCCTAACCCTAAAACTATCACTAACCCTAACTCTAACCCTAACACTAACAACATTCCTAACCCTAAACCTAAACATTACACTAACACTAACCCTAAACCTAATCCTAACACAAAGCCTAATCCTAACACTAACACTAATGATAAATGTAACACTAAACCTAACACTAATACTAACCTTAAATATATACCTAACCCTAATGATAACACTAATCCTAATATTAACACTAACACTAATGCTAACGCTGATCATTAACCTAAACCTAACACTAACCATAACCATAACCCTAACACATACACTAATTCTAACAGTACACTGTATAAACCTAACCCTAACACTAAGCCTAACACTAATTCTAACCCGAACCCTAATCCTAACCCTGACACAAACACTAACCTAAACCTGACCCTAATTTACCTTTAACCCTAAATCTAACCCTAACCCTCATCATAATCCTAACACTCACCCTAACAATTACATTAACCCTAACTTAACATTAACCTTAACCCTAACTCTAACACTTAGCCTAGAACTCGTCAAAATCCTAATCTTAACAGTAACACAAAATCTGATCATAACACTAAACCTAAACCTAAACCTCACCTTAACCGTAACCATAATACTAATACTAGCCCGAACCCTAATATTAACCATAACAAAACTTAAGCCTAAACTAACAGGAACCATAACACAATACTAACCCAAACCATAACTGTAACCCTAAACTTACCCTAATCCTAACACTAACTTAATACTGACCCTAATGTTGAGAGCCACAGCTGAAGGGGCCCCAGCAAACTTCCAGCTGCCAGCAAAATTCCATCTGCCAGGTGATGATTGGCTCACAGCAGCCCCAGAAAACTTCTAGCTGCCAACTGATTGGCTCCTATGCGGTGATGCTCATTGGGCTGTTTCCCCACCCTTTCAGACCATGGATCTGCTCATTGAGGGACTTTTTTTGGCTCCGCCCATGCGACCCAGCCAATCGGCCTCAAGAGCAGGAGGAGTGGGGGGAGGTTTAGAGCCTTTTGGAAAGCAGGTGAAGGCAGTTGGGCTCTGAGGGCTTTTCCTGAGGAGCTGTGTGGTTTGGTGTGTGTGTTCTACAAATAAAGTTCATTTCTTTTGACAAGTGGCTCCTGAAATGTGCCCAGCCAGACTGCAGCATTTGGTGTGTCACAGGAGAATGACTGAGGGTAAGTGATAAGGTAAGCTGCTCACCCCCGAGGACAGGGCGAGAGGATGGGTAGCCATTTTAAGATTCTTCTTTTGTTTTGCTTCACATTTGTTTTAAGTTGCCTATCCCTGGAGTTGTGTAAGATGGAAGAAAAACCACTCACATCTAAGGAACAGATAGGGAGAAAGGACGGATGGACTTCTCAGGAGAATAGAAAGGCTGTAATGATTTTCTGTAATTCAATTATGTTTCATTCTGTTTCAGTTTTGTTTGGCATTATCTTTTTGGGTTGTATTATAGATAGAGTAGAAATATTCAAGTTTTTATTTTTTTTTTAATTGCAATTCTCATCCTGAGAATTGTCCATATTTTGCATTTACTATCCCTTCACTGAATCATGAATGTCCAGATCAGAGATATTAATGGAAAGTACTCCCTCAAGGGATGGCTAACAGCCCAACTATGTGTCAAATTTATGTTAACAAACTAATCCAGCCACTTAGAAATAAAAATCCTGAACTACAAATATTTCACAATATGGATGATGGATTATT
The DNA here is from genome assembly GCF_021218885.2 of Marmota monax. Classification (NCBI taxonomy): domain Eukaryota; kingdom Metazoa; phylum Chordata; class Mammalia; order Rodentia; family Sciuridae; genus Marmota; species Marmota monax. The sequence continues at coordinate 113,915 of NW_026692694.1, read as the reverse complement.
ATCACACAAAGATAAAAACACATTGCTAGAATGTTATGGCACACTTACAGAATTATTAAAAATATAATCTAGAGATAGCAATAGATAAATTACAATTAAATTTTCCAATTAATTATTTAGTAGTTCTATTATCCTCAACCATGTTCCATCCACCAAAAATTCAAATATGAGTAGATTAACTCAAATCACTTAACGACTTTCAAAAGTTATTAGGAGACATAAATTGGATAAGGCCTTATCTACATATACCAACAGGAGAGTTGGGACCTTTATTTGATATCCTAAAAGGTCCATCAGATCCAAATTCACCCCAAATATTAACACCTGAAGCAAGAATGGCATTAAAAGTCATTGAAACACATATGGAATATATGCATTTGGATAGAATTGATATAAGTTTGCCTTCATTATTTATTGTACTACCAAGAAAAAATATTCTCACAGGAGCATTTTGGAAAGAAAGTTAATTATTATGGATACATTATCTTATTCTCCTAACATTATTCTTACTAGGTATCCTGAGGCTGTAGGACAACTAATACTCAAAGGAATAAAAGCAGCAAAGGGAGCATTTGGAATTTCTCCCAATAAAATTCTTACTCCATATACTATGAATCAAATTGATGAGTTAGCTATTGAGTTAAATATTTGGGCAATAATCATGTGCAAATCTAAAGTTTCATTTGATAACCACTTACCATCTAATCCTTTATTGTCTTTTTGGTCATCACATCCTGTAATTTTTAAAAAAAAATGATAAGAAAACACCTATCATGAATGCTCCAAATATATTCACTGATGGGTCAAATAATGGTACACCAGCTATAGTTACACCTGATCAGTCTTTTAAATTTTTAGTACCAAACAATCAGCTCAAAATGTAAAGATTAATGCAGTATTACAACCTTCTGTGATGTTTGAAGATTCTGTATTTAATTTATTTTCTCCTAGTCAGTATATAGTTAATGGTATAGTATCTCTTGAAAATGCTGGTAAGATTTCCCCTTCCTCTATTGTTTTCTCTTTCCTTTCCAATATACAAATTTTAATCTGGGACAGAAAAAATCCATCCTTTATAGGATATATCAGGGCACATACAGGATTTCCTGCAGCCCTTTGTTTGGGCAACGATTTTGCAGATAAAACTACACAAGACATACATATTTTCTCTACACTAGAAGATGCTACAAATTTTCATAAAAAGTTCCATGTCAATGCTAATACTTTACAAAAGCATTTTAAAATAACTAAGGAAAGTCTAGACAAATAATAAAACAATGTCAAAAATGTGTGACCTTTTTACCACAAGTTAATCTTGGAGTCATTCCTAGAGGACTGATACCTAACCATATTTGGCAGGTGGACATTACACACTTGCCAGAATTTGGAAAAAATTAAAATATTTGCATGTTACAGTTGATACTTCTTCTGGATTTTTGATGGGCTCCCTTCATTCCAGAGAAAAAACTAAAGATATTATAGCTTCTTGCTTACAAAGTTTTGCCACTATGGGCATTCCAAAACAGTTAAAAACAGATAATTCCCCTGGTTATACTTCTAACTCTTTTAAACAATTTTGCTCATCACTTGGCATTATTCATATAACAGGAATCCCATAAAATCCACAGGGACAAGGCATAGTTGAAAGAGCTCATCAAACTATTAAAATGTACTTATTAAAACAAAAAGAAGGAATTGGGAAGGGGTATATATTCACCAAAGATAAACTTAAAATAACCCTTTTTACTCTAAACTTTTTTAAATGTGAATTCATCATGGCTTAGTGCTGCAGAAAGGTATATGTATCCAAAAAATGTACTTAAGCCCAAGGTACTTTGGAAGCATAATCTAAGAGGACAATGGAAAGGTCCTGATCCAGTAATTGTCTGGAGTCTGGGGTCTGTTTGTGTGTTTTCACAGGGAGAACAGCAGCTGATTTGGATTAAAGAGAGATTAACTAATGTCCTGAACCAGTGATTGCCTGGAGTCAGGGGTCTGTTTATGTGTTTCCATATGGAGAACAGCAGCCAATTTGGATTCCAGAAAGATTAACTAAAGCGATTTCTACAGACCAAAAAGAAGATGATTTGGCTCAAGTCCATAACAGTTGATATCCAGAACTCCAGTTTGGCTACCGTTACATCTGTGAAAAAAACAGGATGCTTTATTCAATATCTATTTTATTATTGCCCTTTCCCACACCATGAAGTTCTATTTTGTTTTTTGAGCTCATAGAGACCTAGGTTAAAGTTTTGCTGATCAGTTCTATTTTTTGACTATAGAGTTTTTAAACATTGCAATGGAGATTTCACCTGTAAAAGTTATAAGGCCTTTAGTATTATGTTATGTGTTGTGTGCACACTTCTGTTTTTTGTTGTATGTTTGTATGTACATATGTCCATATATCATATATGGTGAGCACTCATGAAAAAATGGATTCAAATATTTTTTTTTATTCACGTGATTTAAATGGTTTAATTTAAATTGGGTAAACAACTGTTGAGGATTGTTTTAATATGTGAACAAAAAGGAGGTTAACAGATCTGTTTGTTTACTTTCACCTTTCCTTTTCATTATATTTAATAATTCTCTTCAAGATAATGTAAATTGTTAAGAAAATTGTTTTCTTTTAGTGCCTTTTGGAATGTTACATAATTTTTTCTTTAGCCATTATTGCCAGAATTCCTATCTTCATCCAAGTTCCAGTGAAGACAAAGATAAAACCAATCTACAGCTTCTGCAAGAGCCATCACTGACCTGCTTGCAGAACTTGCCTGGACTGTGTATCACTTGTATGCATTGTGAACTCACCTTTATGCATTGTGAACTATCTGTTGGTGCAGAGACTTGTGGTAGTGTTAGGGTATTTTCACTGATGATGTCATCGGTGGTACAATTTTTCCAAAAGGAGCCGTCAGTTGGCTTGGTTTATCTTCCTCCATTTTGATTGTCATGATTGTTCAGCTAAAATTTGGGGACCAACAGAGGTGAGGCAAAGAACCTCACCGTCCTGCTGGTACAAAGACCTATGCACAGGTGTGGCTGTGTACTGGACCGGTAGTTCAGTGATGGGTAAGATTCAGTTGCAATGGTACCAACCTAAGACAGAGGCTGACGCCTTGAGGTCAGCTCATCTGATAACGGGTAAGGACCATATGTACTATTGGGCAACCTAAGGCAGTCACTGTCCCTAAGCCACATACTTGTTTTTTAAACAGAGAAGGGGAGATGTTGAGAGCCACAGCCAGAGGGGCCCAATCAAACTTTCAGACTGCAAGCTGATGATTGGCTCACAGCAGCCCCAGCAATTTCTAGGTGATTGGCTCCTCTGTGGTGATGCTCATTGGGCTGTTTCCCAGCACTTTCCAACTACAGAGCTGCTCATTGGGGAATCTTTTTTGGCTCTGCCCACGTGACCCATCCAATCAGCCTCAAGAGCAGGAGGACTGGGGAGGTGGAGAGGCTTGTGGGAAGCTGGTAGTGGCAGTTGGGCTCTGAGGGTTTTCCAGAGGAAAACCCTATCCCTAATCCTAAAACTAACACTAACCCTAAACCGATCATAACCCTAAACCTAATACTAACCCTAACAACAACCCTAATAATAAACCTAAACCTGTTCCTAAACCTAACACCATTTCTAACCCTACCTTAACCCTAACACTAACACTAATCTTAAACCTAAGCTTAACCCTAACACTAACACTAACTGTCACACAAACCCTAACTCTTACCCCAAAACTACCCTTAAAACTAATCCTAATCATTATTGTAATCCTAACACGAACACTTACCCTAAACCTAACACAAACCCTAACACAAAATCTAAATTTAACCTAAATCCTAACGCTAACACTAACCCTAACCATAACCTCAACCTAACACTAAACTTTAATGTTACCCTAACACTAACCATATCCATAAACCTAGTCTTAACCATAACACTAACCCTACCCTAACCCTAACACTAAACCTCAACCTAACCATAACCCTAACCCTAACACAAACCCTAATCCTAACTTTAACACAACCCTAAACCTAATCATATCCATAACCCTAACACTAACACTAAACCTAACCTTAAACCTTACACAAGCTCTAACCCTAACCCTAAAACTAACACTAAACCTAACCCTAAAACTAACCCTAACACAAACTCTAATATAAGCAAAACACTAACCCTAACAAAACCCTAACACTAATCTTATCACTAACCCTGGTAAAACCCAAACACTAACACTAACCCTAACCCTAACCCTATTTCTACATGTAAACCTATTCTAACACTAACCATAACCATAATGCACACACAACCCTAACCATAAAACAAACATAACCCTAACCCTAACATTTACACTTACCCAAACCCGAACTCTAACACAATCATTTAATCAAACACTAACACTAATCCTATCTCTAATCCAAACCCTTACTTTAAACCAAACAGGAACTTTAAACTTAACTATAAACCTAACCCTATACTAACCCTAAACCTAATTCTAACACTAACCCTCACAGTAAACCTAATCCTACCACTAACTCTAACACTAACCCTAACACAAAATTTAACACTAAAATCAACCCTAAAACTAACCTAATCCTAACTTTAACCGTAAAAGTAACAATAACTCTAACCCTAATCCTAACTAAAACCCAAATCCTAACCCTAACGCTAACCCTAACCCTAAACTTAATTCTTAAACTAACAATAACCTTAACCCTAAACCTAACCCTATAACTTACCTTAACGTGAACCCTAATCTTAAACAAATACTAACCCTAAACCTAACTCTAAACATAACACTAACCCTAACCCTAACACTAACATTGACCCTAAATCTAAATCTAACCCTAAAATTAACAGTATCCTAACACTAACACTAACCATAAACCTAACCAAAAACAGAATGCTAACCCTAACCCTAACTCTAACTGTGATGTAAACAAATACCTAACATTAACACTAGCCCTATCCCTAACATAAACAGTAACCATAATCGTAACCCAAACACAACCCTAACAATAACCCTCTTTGTAACACATACACTAACAATAAACATAACACTATCCAAAAATTGAAGATTAACCTTAATCTAACCCTAACCCTAACCTGAACCTAAACCCTAACCCTGACTTAACCCTAATCCTAGTAATAACCCTAACCCGAACCCTAACACTTACCATAACCCTAAAACTAACACTAACACTAACTCTAATTATAACCTTAAACCAAAACATAAACTGTATCCTAACTCTGAACCTAACCCTAACCCTAATATTACTCTAATTCTATCCCTAACAATAACACTAACTCTAATCATAACTGCAAACCTAAACCTAATCCTAACACAAACAGTAACCATAACCCTAACCTTAACCCTAATCTCACCCTAACAGTAAACCTAACCCTATAAATAACATCAGCTCTAACCTTATGTGAAACCTAAACCAAACCCTATTCCTAACCCTAACACTAACCCAAACCCTAACAACAGTTTTAACCCTAATCCTTACATTAAATCTAGACCTAATTCTAAACCTGACATTAACTCTAATCCTAACCCTAACTCTAACCCTAAACCTAATTATAATTCTAAACCAAACACTAATGCTAACCCTAAATATAACCCTAACACTAACCCTAAAACTAACCCTAAACAAAAACCTAACACTAACCATAAACTTATCCCTATCACGAAACCTAAGCCAAACCCTAACCTAAATCTAACCTAACACTATCCTTAACACGAACCCTAGACCCAAACCAAACCCAACCCTAACACTAACCGTAACCATTATCCTATCCCTAACTTAAACCTAATCCTAAAACTAATGGTAACACTAACTCTAACACTCGCCTTAACCATAACCCTAACCCTAACTCTAAATATAACCCTAAACCTTAACCCTAACCTTATACTAACGCTACCTATCCCTAACACTAACACAGATTCTAATCCTAACACTAACACTACTCTAATCAGAACTGCAACACTAACCTTAATTTTAAACCTAACACTAACCATAACATAAACTGTAACTTAAAAATAACCCTAACCCTATCTTAATCCTAATCCTAACCCTTAATTTACACTAACCTTATCACTAAAACTTACCCTAATTTTAACCTTAACCCAAACACTAACACTAAATTTAACACTAACCCTAACCCTAAAATAACCATATCACTAACCCTAAACCTAATTTTAACTCAAAACCGAATGCTAAAATTTACCCTAACCTAACCCTAACCCTAATCTTAAACCTAAACCTAACCCCAACACTAACCCTAACTTTAAACCGAAACCTAACCTAACTCTAACCCTAAACCAAACCCTGTTCCTATCAATAACCCTAACCCTAACTATAACCCTAACCCTATGTCTAAACATAACCCTAAATCTAATCCTAACACTAACCCTAACTCTACCCTAATGTGAACTCAAACCTAATCCTAACCCTAACATAACCCTAATACTAAACCTAACATGAATAATAAACCTAACCCTAAACATATCCCTAATCTTAACCTAATCTTAACCCTAACCCTAACCTAAACCTAACACTAACCGTAACTCTAACCCTAACCTTAACCCTAAAACTAACACTAATCCTAAATATAACCCTGAACAAAACTCTAATCCTAACCCTAACACTCCCCTAACCCTAACCCTAATCCTAAACCTAACCCTAACCTCAAACCTGTCCCTAATCATAAATGTAACCTAAAACAAAAAAAAAAACTAACTAAAACCATAATCCTAACCCTAACCTAACTCTAACCCTAACCCTTACCTAATCCTATTCCTAACTTTTACACTTACTCAAAAACTAAACCTACACCTGACCCTAAATGTAACCCTAACTTTAACTTCAACCCTGTCTTTAATCCTAACTGTAACCCTAACACAAACCCTAACCAAAACCACAATACTAACCCTAACCTATCCCTAACCCTAACCCATAACTTATCCTAACCCTAACTTTTACACTAACCAAACTATATACTGTAACAGTAACACTAAGCATAATCCTAATCCTATTACTGACTCTAACCCTTAATTTAACATAACCCTAATTTTAACCCTAACCCTAACCCTAAAACTAACATTAACCATAACCCTAACACACTAACCCTACCCTTAAACCTAACACTAAACCTAACCCTAATCCTAACCCTAACTCTAACCATAGTACAACCGTAATTCTAAACCTAAAATTAACACAAATCCTAACCCTAACCTTAACCATAACAAAACCCTAAACCTTAACACTAACACTAACACTATATCTAAACCTAAACCTAACCTTACTTTGACACTAACCTTAACCCTAATTGGAAAACTAACCCTAACCAAAACCCTAACACTAACCCTAACCCTAATTCTAAACCTTACTCTTAATCTAACCCAAACCCTAACCCTAATCTTTAGTCTAACGCTAACCCTAAACCTATCCCTAAACCTAACACTAACCCTAACCTTAACCCTAACCCTAACCATAACACTAACCCTAACCCTAACTCTAACATTAACACTAACCCCAAACCTATATCTAATCCTAAACCTAACACTAACAATAACCCTAACCCTAACACTAACACTAATTCTAAACTTAACATAACACCAACTGTAACCATAACACTAACCCTAACCCTAAACCTAACCCTAACCAAAACACTAACACTAACCCTAATCCTAAACCTAAACTTAACACTAACCTCAACCATAACCCTAAATATAACTCTAATCCTAAACTTAACCCTAAACCTAACCCTTATTTTAAACCTCACCCTAAACCTAACCCTATCCCTAACATTATCTCTAACCCTATAATTAACCCAAACCATAAATGTAACTCTAACAGTAAATGCAACACTAATCCTAACACTAAACTTAAACCTAACCAAAAACTTAAAGGTAACCATAACACTTAACTTAGCCCTAACCCTAAGTATAAACCTAACAATAACCCTAAAAGTAACCTTATCACAAACCTACAACCTAAACATAATCCTAACACAAACCCTAACCCTAACCATAGCCATAACCATAACACAAATCTTAACTCAAACCACAACTGTAACCCTCCCTAACCTTAACCCTAACTCTTTTCTGACACTAACCCTAACACTTACCCTGACACTAATCCTAACCCTTAAAACTAAACCTAACATTAACATTTATCTTAACCCTAACCCAAACCATAACACTAAAACTAACCTTAACCCTCACCCTCACACTCACCTTAAACCTATCCCTAACCCTAAAATTAACACTAAAACTACACCTAACCCTAAAACTAACACTAACCCTAACCATAACTACAACACAAACCCTAACCCTAACACAAACCCTAACCCCAAACATAACCCTAATTCTCAATCGAACACTAACCCTTACCCTAACCCTTACCCTAACACTACACTAACTCTCACTCTTTTCATAACCCTATTCTTAAATCTGAAACTAACCCTAACCCTAACCTTAACACTAACTTTAACCCTAATCCTACAGTGACCTTAAATCTAACCCTAATCCAAACCCTTACCCTAACCCTCAACCTAACACAAACTAGAACCCTAACCCTAACACTAACCCTAACACTAACACTAACACTAAATATAATCCTAACTCTAAAACTAACCATACACCAATCTGTATCCCTGAACCTCACCCTAATTCTATAACTAACCCTAAACCTAACCCTAACACCTACCCTAACATTAAAACTAACCCTTACCTAATGCTAACCCTAAACCTAACCCTAATCCTATCATTAACAAAAAAACATAATTCTATCCCTAAACCCAACACTAAATCTAACATTAACACTAACCCTAACAATAATCCTAACCCTAACCCTAACACTAACCTTAATCATAATCCTAATTGTAACAATAACCCTAACTTTACACTTAACCTTAACACTAACCCTAACCATGATTCTAATTCCAACCCTAATCCAACCATAACCCTAACATAACCCTAATCCAAAACTTAACCCTAAAATTCAACCTATCACAAATCCTAAACCTAACCCTAATACTGACCATAACACTAACCCTAATCCTAACCCTAATCCTAACTCTTCAACTAACCTTATTCCTAACCCGATCTGTAACCCTGATCCCCAACCTAATACTAAATCTAACCCTGAATCTAACCCTAACCAGTATCCTAACAATAACCATAACCTTTCCCTAAAACTAACCCTAAACCTAACCCTAACCCTATCACTAACCCAAACCATAACACTAACCCTCAACCTAACACTAACCCTAACTTTATACTAAAACTATTCCTTACCTTAATCCTAACACTAACACTAACCCTAATCCTAACTCTAACCCTAAAACTTCCCTGAACCCTAACATTAACCCTACATTAATCCTAACCCTAACTCAAATCATAATCAAAACATAACCCTAAACTTAATCCTAACACAAATCCTATCCCTAAACCTAACCCCAGCACATATCCTAACCTGAACCCTAACCCTCACCCAATCCCTAACTCTTATTCTAAAGTCCCTAACCGTTACCCTTACTCTAACACTAAACCTAACCCTAATCCTAAACCTAACACTACCTCTGACACTAACCCTAACACTAACCCTAACACAAACCCTAAACTTATCCCTAACTCTAACCCTGATCCTAACCCTAAGGCAGCCCTTACACTAACCCTATTCCTAATATTAACCCTAATACTAATTCTAACTGTAAATCTAACCAGAAACCTAACACTTACCTTAACACTAACCCTAACCATAAAGGTTGCCTTAACCCTAACCCTAACCCTAACCTTAACCATAAGCCAAATACTAAACCTAAACCTAACAGAAACCCTAACGCTATGCCTAAAACTAAAAATAAACACTTACCCTAACACTACCATTAACACTAAAACTAACCCTAACCCTATACTTAACTGTAAAACTCACTCTAAACTTAACCCTAAACCCAACCCTAACATTTACCTTAACCTAATTCTAACACTATCCTAACACTTACCATAAGAATAACCCTAAACCTCACCCAAACCCTAACACTAACATTAACCATCAAAGTATCCCTAACTCTATCCCTAACCCTAACCCTAACCATAACAATAACACTAATTCTAACCATAACCCAAACATTAACATTAACTTTAAACATAAAATTACTGTAAACCTAACCCTCATCCTATGTGTAACCATAAACCTAACACTAACCATAATCCTAACACAAACTCTAACACTAAAATTACCACTAACACCTACTCAAAACCTAAACATAATGCTAATCCTAACCATAATCATATCACTAACCCTAAGACTAACAATAACGCTAACACTAACCCAAATCCTACCACTAAACCTAACCCTATCTCTAACCCTAAAACTAACCCTAAAAATAATCCTAACCCTAACCCTAACCCTAACCCTAAACCTAACTGTAAATATAACATAAACCATAACCCTAACTCTAAAACTAACCCTAACCCCAACCTAACTTAACCTGAACTCTAATACTAGCTTTAATCCTAACCCTAACACTAACACTAAAACTAACTCTAAAACTAACCTTAATTCTTATTCTAAATTTAACCCTAAAAAAAACTAAACCTAACCCTAAACCTAACTTGAATCCTAAGCTTAACTGTAAACCTAACATATCTGAAACCCTAATACAAACCCTAATCCTAAATGTAAAACTTAATCCTAACACTAATTTAACCCTAATATAAAATGTAACACTAATCCTAACACTAACTCTAAACCTAAACATAAATCAAACCCTAACCTTAAAACTAACCTTAACCCTAATTTTAACTGTAACCCTAACACTAAATCTAACCATAACCCTTACCAAAACCATAAACCTTACTCTAATGTGAACACTTATCCTAAACCTAAACCAAAACCTAACACTAACCCTAACACTAAACCTAACCATAATCATAACCCTAACACAAACACTAACCCTAAGCCTAACCCTAAACCTAACACTCAAACTAACTCTAACCCTAACCCTATCCCTAATCCTAACACTAACCCGAACCCTAATGCTAACCTGAACACTAACCCTAACTAACTCAAATGCTAACCCGAACAATATCATAAACCTAACCCTAACTCTAACCCTAAATCTAAACCTAAACCTAATCTGAAACCGATCCTTAACCCTAACAATAACACTAACCTAATACTAAACAAAACTCTTACTCCAACCCTTACCTTAACACTAACCTTATCACTAACAATAAACCTAAACCTAACACTAAAACTAACCCTAAACCTAACCCTAACACTGACTTTAAAACTAACACTAATCTAAACACTAACTTTAAATTTTACTCTAAGCCTAATTGTAACTGTAAGCTTAAACTTAACCCTAACACTAACCATAATACAATCCTTAACCCTAACACTAAAACTAACCTTAACCCTAACCCAGAACCTAAGCCTAACTCTAACCCTAACCATAACCATAACTCTAACCCTAACCCTAACTGTAACACTAACCCTAAACCTAACCCTAACCATAAACCTAACCATAAACCTACGACAAACCATAACCTTAATCCTATCCTATCACTAAGCCTAACACTATCTTATCCCTAACCCTAAACCTAACCATACCTTAATGCTAAAATTAAACTTAACCCTATCTCTAACCATAACACTAACACTAACCTGAACCCTAACCCTAAATCTAATCCTAACACAACCCTTATCCTAAGCTAACACTAACACTAACCCTAACCCTAAAACTAAACTTAACCCTAACCTTAACTCTAACCCTAACCCTAAATCTAAACCTAACACAAACCCTAACACTAACAATTACCGTAAACGTACCCAAACCTTAAAACTTACCCTACCCAAATCCTAACAGTAACAGAAACAACTAATTGGAACCCCAATCCTAACAGAAAAACACAAATCCTAAACCTTATCCTAACACTAACCGTAACGCTAATACTAAACCAAAATCTAACCCTAACCCTAACCATAAAACTAACTCTCACCTTAACACTAAATGGAATACTTACCCTAACACTAACCCTTACCTAACCCAAACACTAATCCTAACTCTAACTCTAATACAAACCATATCCCTAAACTAACACTAACCCTAACTTTTAACTTACCCTAACACTAACGCTTACCTAATCAAACCAAAATTCTTACAGAAACATGAACTTAACACAAACGCTAACAGTAAACCTAACACGAACCCTAAACCTAATAATAACACTAAGCCTAAGCCTCACCCAAAGAGTAACCCAACTCTAACACTAACCCTAAAACTAACCCTCTCCCTAACCCAAGCAAAAACCCTGAACCTAAGTCTAACCCTAACCCTAATCAGAACTTTAATCGTAACCCTTACCTTAAACCTAATCCTAAACCTAACATTAAAACTAACTCTAACCCTAAATCAAACTCTTACCATAACCCTATCCCTAAACATAACACTAAACCTAACCCTAACCCTAACACTAACCCTAAAAATCATTATAACCCTAAAACAAACACCAACCCCAATCCTAACAATAACCTGAACCTTAACCTAATCCTAACACTAAGCCTAAACCTAAACCTAACTGTATCACAAATCTTAACCCTAACCTTGACTGCACAACTAACTCTACCGTAACCTGAAACCCAACCTTAACACTAACTCTAAACTTAACCCTAACCTTAACCTTAACATAATCCTATCATAAACCCTAATCCTTATCACAACCGTAACACTAACGCTAAACTTTACACAAAAACAAATCTTAACACTAACCCTAAAACTAACCCTAACACTAACCATAACTCTAACCCCAATACTAAGCATATCATTTACCCTAACCTCAACACTAAACCTAAAACTAACCCCAACCCTAAACCTAAGTCTAACACGAATTTTAATCACAAAACTAAAACTAACTATAACACTAAACCTAACACTGACCCTAAACCTAACCCTAACCCTAGGGCTAACACTAAGCATAACAAAAACAATAAACATAACCCTAAACTCACCCTAAACCTAACCCCAAATCAAACAGTAACCCTATCCCTAATCCTAACACTAACCTTAAAGCTATGTATAACCCTAACACAAACGCTAATTCTAAACCTAACCCTAACCCTAACACCAACACTAACCTAACCTGAATGCTAAATCTAAACCAAACAATAACCCTAATATTTACCCTAACACGAACCCTAACCCTAAACCTAATCCTAACAAAACCCTAACCATTACTCTAACCTAAACCTAATCCAAACACTATCCCGAATTTTAACACTATCAGGAACTGTAATACTAACCATAACTATAACTGTAACCCTAACACAAACCTAACCCTTATTCTAACATTAAACCTAACCCTAACCCTAATCATAATTCTAACCTGACACTAAATCTAAACCTAATTGTATCCCTAACTCTAATACAAACCATAACCCAAACAATAACCTTAACCCTAAACTAATGCTAAAGCTAACACTTATATAAAACTAACCCTAACCCTAACCCTAACACTAATCTAACAATAACTCTACCCATAACTTTAACATGGAACCTAAACCTAAACATGTAACAAAGCCTAATCCTCACCGAAATCCTAACCCTAACCCTAACACTAACCCTAAACCTAACCCTAACCCTTATCCCCAAATAAACTCTAACCCTAAATCTAACCCTAACTGTAACACTAAGACTAACTATAACTTTAAACCTAACCCGAACCCTAATCATAACCATAACAATAACCTAAATCTAACACTAAACCTAACCCTCCACACTAATCCTAAACCTAAACTTAAATCTTACCCTAAACGTAACACTAACAGTAACCCTAAACTTAAGTATAACACTAACACAAACACTAACACTAACACAAACACTAACACTAACACAAACACTAACCCTAAACCTAAGTATAATGATAACACAAACACTAACTCTAACCAAAAACTAACCCTAAACCTAACACTAATCCTAAAACTAACACAAAACCTAAACTTAAACCTAACATTAACCCTAAACCTAAATCTAACCCTAACCCTACCCTTAACACTAACCTTAACCCTAACCCTTAATGAAACCTAGTCTAACACTACCCATAAATCTAACCCTAATCCAAACCATAACTGTAACTCTAAACATAACCCTACTGGTAACCCTAACAAAAACCCTAACCCTGACCCTACAACTAACCCTAACCCTAACCCTAACACAAACACTAACCCTAATTTTACTAACACATATTCTAACTAGAACCCTAAACCTAATCCCAAAAGTTAACCTAACCGTACCCTAAACCTAATCCTAACACTAACTTTAACGTAACTCTAACAATAACCCCAACACTATCTCTAAACATAACACAAACCCTAACTCTAACCATAACCACAAAATTAAACTAACCCAAACCTAACCCTAACCTAACAATAACACTAAACCTAACCCTAATTCTATCACTACCCTATCCTTTATAATAACTCTAACACTAACCCAAACCCTGACCCTTCCACTGACCCTAAACTTAACCCTTACTGTAACCATAATCGTAACAGTAACACTAACCCTAACCCTAACCCTGATTTTAACTTAATCATTAACCTTAACCCTTACAATATATCTGACACTAAAACTAATCCTAACCCTAAATCTTTCATGAGCCCTAATGCTAAACCTAAACCTAACCATAACACTAACCCTAACACTAACACTAACCCTAATCCTAAACCTAAAACTAATTCAACCCCAACCTTAAACCTAATGCTACAAATACCCCTAACACTAAATCTCACCCTAACCCTAATCCTAAACCAAACACTGTACCTAACACTAAGCCTAACAGTAACCCTAAACCTTACTATAACCCTAACCCAAACACTAATGCTCAACCTAACTCTAACCATAACAATAACCCTAACCCTAAACCTAAACCTAAAACTAATACTAAACCTAACACTAACATGGACCATTACAATATCTCCACCTTTAACCTACCCCTAACCCTAACCTAATCCTAACCCTAACCTTTATCCTAACACTTATTTTAACTCTAACCCTAACACTAACCCAAACACTAACCAAATCCTAACCCTAAACCTAACCTAACCTAACTCTAACCCTAAAACTAACACTTACTTTACCCTTAACCCTAAAACTAATCCTAAACCTACCCCAAATGCTAACTTTATCCCAAATCCTAATCTTAATGCTAACACTAACCAAACACTAACTGTAATACAAAACCTAAACCTAACCCTAACTCTAAAATAAACCATAACACTAATCCTAACCCCAACCAACCCTAACCCTAACACTTATCTAAACTTAATCTTACTCTAACACCAAACCTAATACTAACAATAATCCTAAAACTAACCTTAATAGGAACCCTAACTATATCCCTAACTCTAACCCTAACACAAACTCTAAACCTAAACTTAATTCTAACACTAACACTAACACTAACCTAAATCTAAACCTAAACCCAACACTAAACCTAACCCTAACTCTAGCACTAACCCTAACCATATCACCAACGAGAACACTAACCCTAACCCAAAACCTAACTGTAAACCTCAAATAACCCTAAACAAAACCATAAACATAACTCTAACATAAACCTAACACTAATCTTTCCTAACCCTAACAGTAACCCTGTCCCTAACAGTAAACATACCAAAAACCCAAACCCTAACCTTAATACAAACCCATACACTAACCATACCACTAAACCTAACCCTAAAACAAAGCCTAACTGTAAATACAACAGTAACCCTAAACCTAAACTTAATCCTAACATTAACACTAACACTATCCTTAACCCTAAACCTAACACTAATTTAACTCTAACTCTAAACTGAACAGAAACCCTAACCTAAACCATAACCCTGACTCTAAGATAACCCTAACTAACTCTCACACTTACCTAATCCTAATCCTAATCCTAATCCTAACAGTAACCCTAACCCTAAACCCAACTCTAACCCTAACACTAACCTTAACATGAAACTTAACACTAACCCTAACAATAAAGCTAATGCTCAACCTAACCTTAACCCTAACCCAAATACTAACCCTAACCCTAAACCTAACACTAAACTTAAACATATACATAATTCTAGAACTAACCCTAACCCTAACCCTAAACCTATCCCGAATGCTAACTCTTACGGTAACACTAACCATATCCCTAACCCTAACCATAACACTAACCATAACTCTAACACTAACACTCTAACCCTAAAACTTTCCTTAAACCTAACACTAACCCTAACACTAACCATAAAAGTCATACTATACCTAACAATAAACTTAAACCTACCCATACCCTCATACTAACACTAAATGTAACCCAAACCCTAACACAAACCGTAACTATAAACAAACCCTAACCATAACCAGAACCCTGACTCTAAACCTAACACTAAACCTAAACCCTACCCTATTTCTAACACTTACCTTAACACTAAACCTAACCCCAAACCTAACGGTAACACTGACCCTAACTCTATATCTAACCCTAAACAAACACTAACACTAACTCTAACCCTAACACTGACCCTAAACCTATTAGTAAACCTAACACAATACTTAACCCCAACCCTAACACTAACACTAACATTAAACATAACCCTAACCCTTACCCTTAGTTGAACCATAACACTAAAACTAACACTAACTCTAACAATAATTGTAAATCTACTACTAACATTATCCCTAACTCTAACCCTAATCCTAACATTAAATTTAAACTGACCCTAACAATAAAAATAACACTAACCATAATCCTATCCAAAACAGGAAATCTAACCCTAATACTAAAACTAACCCTAATTCTAACGATAAATTGAACCCTAACAGTAAGCCAAACCCAAACACTATAACTAACCCTAATACAAACCCTCACACTTAAACTAACTCTAACCCTATCACTAAAACTAACCCTAACACTAACATTATTGCTAACACTAAAACTCACCCTAACCCTAACATTAACCATAAAACTAAACATATCACTTATCCTAATCTTAACCCTAAAATTCACTCTAACACTAACTGTCAATCTAAACATAAACCTAACACTAACCCTAATCTAAAACTAACACTGAACCTAACCCTAATGTAACACTAACCCTAACCCTATCCTTAACCCTAAACTTAACTTTAATCATACCTATATCCATAACCATAATCCTAACTGTAACCCTAATACTAAACCTAACCTTAACCCTAAAACTTACCCTAACAGTAACCCTAACACTAACACTATTATTAACAGAAATTGTAACCATAATCCTAATCCAAACCATAACCCTAACCCTAACCTTATCACTAACCATAAGCCTAACCCTAAACCTACCACTAACCCTAATTCTAAACCTAAATTTATCACTAAGTCTAACCCTAAACCTAAACCAGACACTAACCCTAAGCCTAACCATAACTCTACCCCTAAACATAACCCTAACCCTATCACTAACACAAACCCTATCCCTAACCCTAACCCTACCATAACACTAACATTAATTCTTATCCTAACCCTTATCTGAAAGTAACCATAAACCTAAATGAAAACCTAATACTAAACATAACACTAACCCTAACACTAACACTAATTATAACCCTAATCCTAACACTAACACTAAACCTAAACCTAACACTAATTCTAACCCTAACCCAACACTAACACTAACCCAAAGCCTCACCCTAACACTAACCCTAAACCTAACACAAAAGCTAAAACTAACCCAATGCCACATGTTAACACTAACTCTTACCTGAATGCTAACCTTACCACTAACTCTAACCCTAAATCTAACTATAAACAACACTAATGTTAACCCTAACTGTAACCATAATCATAACCCTAACCCTAACTGTAACCCTATAACTAACACTAACACTAACCCTAAGCCTCAATATAAAATTAATCCTAACCATAAATCTAACCCTAAAGCTAAATTTTACCTAAACCTAACTATATCACTAGCTGTAACTGTAACAATAACCCTAACCCTAAAACTAACTGAAAACCTAACTTTAACTATCACACTACCCCAAACCCTAACAGTAAGCCACAACTTATCTTTAAGCCTAAACCAAACTCTAATGTTAAACATAACCCTAACCCTAACACTAAACCTCATGCTCAACCTAAACCCATGACTAGCCCTAACACTAACCCTAACCCTAACCACAACCCTAAGCCTAAAGAAACCCTAACCCTAACCCTAAATGTAACCCTAACACAAACATGAACCCAAAACATAACCCTAACCCTAATATAGCACTAACCCTAACTGTTTACTAAATTTAACCCTAACCCTAACACTAACACTAAACCTAACACTAACCCTAACCCTAATCCTAACACTAACTCTAAACACAACACTATTTCTATCACTAAACCTAACCTTTAACTTAACCCTAAACCTTACTCTAACCCTATCCCTAACATTAAACTTAACCCTAACACAAACACTAACCCTATCTATAAGCATAAACTTAACCCTAACACTAACACTAACCTTAACACTAAAACTAACACTAACATTAACACTAACCTAACATGAACCCTAACCCTAAAATTAATTCTAAACATAACCCTAACTCTAACATTAACCCTAAAAGTAACCATAACCCTAACACTAAACTTATACTTAAGCCTAAAGTTAACCCTAATATTAACCTTAACCCTAACCCTTATCCTAACCCTAAGCCTAAAGTAACCCTAATCCTAACCCTAACCATTACCCTAACAAAAATCCTTAACCAAAGCTTAACCTTCACCCTAACTTAACACTAAGCCTAACCGTTTCCTAACTTTAACCTTAACACTAACTGTAACCCTAACCCTAATCCTAACACTAACACTAACCCTAAACCTCACCCTAACACTAACTCTAAACCTAACACTAAACCTAACATTAACCTTATGCATAATGTTAGCACTTACTTTTACCCCAATGCTAACTTTATCACTAACCCTAAATCTAACTCTAATACTAACATTAACGTTAACCATAACCATAAAGAACCATCAACCTAACTCTAACTGTAACCCTATAACTAACAGTAACACTAACCCTAAGCCTCAGCATAACCCTAATCCTAACCATAACCCTAATCCCAAAGTAACCCTAACCCTAACCCTAACCGTAACCTTAACACAAACATTAACACAAAACATAACCCTAACCCTAACATAACACTAACCCTAAATATTTCCTAACTTTAACACAAACCATAACTCTAACCCTAACATAACCTTAACCCTAAACATTCCATAACTCTAACTATGATCCTATCTGTAACCCTAACACTAAATCAAACCCAAATATTATCAACAACCTTTACTCCAACCCTAACCTATACTAACCATAAACCTAACTTTAACCTTAAACCTAACACTAACCTAAATCTAACTATACCCTAACCATAACACTAATTCTAACCTTAACTCTAACACTAACACTAACCCTAACCCTTACTGTAACCCTAAAACTAACCCTAAGCCTCAAACTAATCCTAATACTAACCATAAAACTATCCCTAAACCTAACCCTAACACAAGCTCTAAACCTAATCCTAACCCTATCTCAAATGATAACCCTAACACTAACACTAATTCTAACACTAACCCTTGTTGAGAATGACTGTCAAGTTGGGATGGCGCTTGGCATTTTACCAGAAGGGGTGGTTCGGAGGTGACATCAGCGAGCTATTGGGGTGATGGTGATTAAATTAAGCTGTGTAAAATTATTGGGATGGTGACTGATTGCTGTAACTGGATGATGCTAAATTGAAACAAGCTCTGTATTCAGTTGTTTATGTGGACCTCTGTTGTCTGACAGTAGGGCGGCTCTTGCAGCCTCGGGTGCCTGCTACTTTTGAGTTCTCACGGAGTCCCTGTTGAGTTCTTGTGGAGTTCCTGTTGAATCCCCGTTAGTTCTCGATGAATTTCTGTGGAGTTCTAAAGAGTTCCCATAAGGTTTGAGC
This sequence comes from Marmota monax, assembly GCF_021218885.2. Lineage (NCBI taxonomy): Eukaryota > Metazoa > Chordata > Mammalia > Rodentia > Sciuridae > Marmota > Marmota monax. Next base: position 93,907 of record NW_026692694.1, on the reverse strand, counting down.
AATAAAGTAGTTCCTGTGTGAACGTACAAGTGGGTTGAGACCTCTGGTTAATTTGTGTCCAGCCAGACTGCGTCAAATGCTAACAGTAAAACTCACCCTACATGTAACCCTAACCCTAACCTTAAACCTGACCTTGATGCTAACCATAACCCTAACCCTGAACCTAATTCTTACTTAAACATAAAACTAACTCTAAGCCTAACCCTAACAATAACCCTAACCCTAAACCTAACCCGAATCCTAACCCTAACCCTCACCCTCACCCTCACCCTAAGGCTAATGTAACAGTAACTCTAACCATAACATTATTTCTAACACAAAACCTAACCTAAATAATAACCCTAAACTTAAACTAACCCTAAACCTAACCGTTACCTAACCTTAACCCTTACATTCACCAAAAACCTAACACTAACCCGCTCCCATATCATAATGCTAAACATAATACTACCCCTAATTCAAACACTAACAGTAACTGTAAAGCTAAGTTTAACCCAAACCAAACACTAACAACAACCCTAACCCTAAACCTAAACTTAACATTAGAACTTACACTAACCCAAAACCCAACACGAACCCTAACTCTTACCCTAACCCTAACCCTAACCTAAACCAAACCACAACCCTAACTCTAACAGTTAACCTAATCCTAAACCTTAACTAACACTAAATTAATACTAATACTAACACTATCCGTAAAGCTAACTCTAACCCTCACCATAATCCAAACCCTAACACTAACCCTAACCCTGTTATTAACAAGAACCCTAACCCTAATCCTAACACGAACACAACCCTTACACTAATCCTCTCTGCCACAGTCTGGCTGGGAACAATTCAGGAGCCACTTGTCAAAAGAAACAAACTTTATTTTTATAACACACACGCCAACTAACACACAGCTCTTCAGGAAAAACCCTCAGAGCCCAACTGCCACCACCGGCTTCCCAGAAGCCTCTCAACTTCCCCCCACTCCTCCTGCTCTTGAGGCCGATTGGCTGGGTCACATGGGCAGAGCCAAAAAAAATCCCCCAATGAGCAGCTCCGTGGTCTGAAAGGGTGGGGAAACAACCAAATGAGCATCACCGCAAAGGAGCCAATCAGTTGGCAGCTAGAAGTTTGCTGGGGCCGCTGTGAGCCAATCATCAGCCTGCAGCTGGAAGTTTGCTGGCAGCTGGAAATTTGCTGAGGCCCCTTCGGCTGTGGCTCTCAACATCACCCCCTCTCTGTTTAAACAACTAGCATGTGGTTAGGGACCATGCCTGCCTTAGGTTGTCCAATATTACATATGGTCCTTACCCATCATTGGATGAGCTGACCTCAAGGCTTCAGCCTCCTGTCTTAGGTTGGTACCACTGCAATTGGATCTTGCCTGTCATTGACTATCGGTCCAGCATACAGCCACACCTGTGGACAGGTCTTTGTACCCGGGGGGGGGGGAAGGGTGAGGTTCTTTGCCTCACCTCTGTTGGCTCCAAAATTTTAGGTGAACAATTATCACAACCAAAAGGGAGGAAGATACAACAATCCAATTGACAGCTCCTTTTGGAAAATTGTACCACTGATAACACCACCAGCAAAAATACTCCAACACTACCACAAGTCGCTGCACCAGTAGATAGTTCACAATGCATACAAGTGAGTTCACAATGCATACAAATGATACATAGTCCAGGCAAGTTCTGCAAGCATTTCAGTGATGGCTATTGCAGAAGTTGTAGATTTGTTTTATCTTTGACTTCACTGGCACTGGGATGAAGATATGAATTCTGGCAATAATGGCTAAAGAAAAAATTCTGTAACATTCCAGAAGGCACTAAAAGAAAACAATTTTCTGAACAATTTACATTAACTTGAAGAGAATTATTAAATATAATGAAAAGGAAAGGTGAAAGTAACAAACAGATCTGTTAACCTCCTTTTTTGTTCACACATTAAAACAATCCTCAACAGCTGTTTACCCAATTTAAATTAAACCATTTAAATCACGTGAATTAAAAAAAAATATGGGGATCCATTGTTTCATGAGGGCTCATCATATATGATATATGGACATACGTACACACAAACATACAACATAAAACACAAGTGTGAACTCATAATAAAATACATACAACACATAACATAATAGTAAAGGCCTTATAACATTTTACAGGTGAAATCTCCATTGCAACGTTTAAAAACTCTATAGTCAAAAAAATAGAACTGATCAGCAAAACATTACCTAGGTCTGTATGAGCTCAAAAAACAAAATAGAACTTCATGATGTGGGAAAGTGTAATAATAAAATAGATATTAAAAAAAGCATCCTGGTTCTGTCGCAGATGTAAGGATACCCAAACTGGAGTTTTGGATATCAGATGTTATGGATTTGAGCCAAATCATCTTCTTTTTAATCAGTAGTAACCACTTTAGTTAATCTCTCTGGAATCCAAATCAGCAGCTGTTCTCCCTGTGGAAACATACAAACAGACCCTGACTCCAGAAAATCACTGAGTCAGGCCCTTAGTAAATCTCTGTGGAATCCAAATCAGCTGGTGTTCTCCCTGTGGAAACATACAAACATACCCCTGACTCCAGACAATTACTGTGTCATGACCTTTCCATTGTCCTGTTAGAATATCCTTCCAAAGAACCTTGGGCTTAAGTACATTTTTGAACACATATGCCTTTCTGCAGCACTAAGCTCTGATGAATCCAAATTTAAAAAGTTTAGAGTAAAAAGGGGAATTTATCTTTGGGGAATATATACCCCTTCCCAATTCCCTCTTTTTGCCTTAATAAGTACATTTTAATAGTTTGATTAGCTCTTTCAACTATGCCTTGTCCATATGGATTGTATGGGATTCCTTTTATATGAGTAATGCCAAATGATGAGAAAAAAATATTTAAAAGAGGTAGAAGTATAACCAGGGGCATTATCTGTTTTAACTGTTTTGGAACACCCACAGTGGCAAAATATTGTAAGCAATGAGATATAATATCTTTAGATATTTCTTTGGCATGAAGGGAGCCCATCAAAAATCCAGAAGAAGTATCAACTGTAACATGCAAATATTTTAATTTTCCAAATTCTGGCAAGTGTGTGATGTCCATCTGCCAAATATGGTTAGGTATTTCCTCTAGGTTTGACTCCAAGATTAATTTGTGGTAAAAACATTCACACAACTTTGACATTGTTTTATTATTTGCCTACCTTGTTCCATAGTTATTTTAAAACACTTTTGTAATGTATCAGCATTGACATAAAACTTTTTATGAAAATTTGTAGCTTCTTCTAGTGTAGAGAATATATGTATGTCATGTGTAGTTTATCTGCTAAATCATTGCCCAAACTAAGGGCTCAAGGCAATCCTGTATGTGCCTGATACGTCCTATAAAGAATGGATCTTTTTTGTCCCAGATTAGACATTGTATAGTGGAAAGCAAAGAAAAAACAGTAGAGGAAGGGGAAATTCTACCAGTATCTTCAAGAGATACTATAGCATTAACTATATACTGACTATTGCAAAATAAATTAAATACAGAATCTTTAAAAATCACAAAAGCTTGTAATACTGCATTAAGCTCTACCTTTACAGCTGATTGTTTGTGTCCTAAAAATGTAAAAGTTTGATCAGGGGTAACTATTGCTGCTGTACCATTATTTGACACATCGGTGAATATATTTGGAGCATTCATGATAGGTGTTTTTCTTGTCATTTTTGGAAAAATTACAGGATGCAATGACCAAAAAGACAATAAAGGATTAGATGGTAAGCGGTTATCAAGTGAAACATTAGATTTGCACATGATTATTGCCAAGTATTTAACTCATTAGCTAACTCATCATTTGATTCATAGTATATGGATTAATAATTTTATTAAGAGAAATTCCAAACACTCCCTTTGCTTCTTTTATTCCTTTGAGTATTAATTGTCCTACAGCCCCAGGATACCTAGTCAGAAAAGTGTTAGGAGAATAAGATAAACGTATCCATAATAATGCACCTTTTTGCCAAAATACTCCTGTAGGAATATTTTTTTTTTTTTGGTAGTGCAATAAATAATAAATGCAAACTTATATCAATTCTATCCAAAAGCATATTTTCCATATATGTTTCAATGATTTTTAATGCATTTCTTGCTTCAGGCATAAACATTTGTGGTCAATTTGAATCTTATGGACCTTTTAGGTTATCAAATAAAGGTCCCAACTCTCCTGTTGGTATACCTAGATGAGGCCTTATCCAATTTATGTCTCATAATAACTCTTTAAAGTCATTAAGTGATTTGAGTTAATCTACTCATATTTGAATTTTTGGTGGATGGACCATGGTTGAGGATAATAGAACTCCTAAACAATTAATTGGAAAATTTAATTGTAATTTATCTATTGCTATCTATAGATTATAATTTTTAATAAGTTTGTAAGTTTGCCAAAACATTTTAGCAATGTGTTTTTATCTTTGTGTGCTGATACATCATCCATGTATTGGAATATTTGTAGTTCAGTATTTTGATTTCTAAGTGGCTGGATTACTTTTTTAACATAAATTTGACACATAGTTGGGCTTTTAGCCATCCCTTGATGGCATACTTTCCATACATATCTCTGATCAGGACCTTCATGATTCAGAGCAGGGATAGTAAAGGCAAAACGTGGACTATCCTCAGGAAGAATTGGAATTGAAAAAAAAAATCTTCAGTAACTATAACTAAAACACACCAGGTTTTTGGCAAAGCAGACAATTGAGGAATCCCCGATTGAGCAGGTCCAATAATAACCATCTCATTAGTAATGGCTCTTAAATCTTGCAATTGAAATCTCCATTTGCCAGATTTCTTTCTGATGACAAAAATGGGAGTATTATGGGGAGATACAGAAGGTTGTATATGTCCTTCTGCTAATTGTTGTTTGACCAGGTCATGGGCTGCTTGTATCTTTTCTTTAGTCAGGGGCCACTGAGGATCCCATACTGGTCTTTCTGATTTCAAAGTAATTTTTATTGTCTCAGTGTCCTGTTCTGAAAATCTAACTCATGTCTTTCCATTCCTTGATCTATTTGTATTGGTGCTACTATACCTTGTTCTTGTTTTTCTAAACTTTTTCCTTTCCTAAAAACTTGTCTAGTCATAAAGTGGGTGCATTTTGTTTGATGGTATTTTTTAATGTCAAACCTAATTGATCCAGGACAACTCGTCCCCATAAATTTACAGGAAGATGATCTAATACATATGGCTATATAGTTCCTTCACATCCTTCAGGATCCTTCCAATCTAATACCATGACACTTCTAAGGGGATTTGTTGCCACTCCTAGGCCTGGAAGCGTTTGAGTGGCTTGTGGTAATGGCTAATGTTTTGGCCATTCTTGATGAGAGATGATTCTAAGGTCTGCACTTGTATCCAGTAACCCATTAAATTCATGACCTTGAATATTTAGTTTTAGCATGGGGCAAGAATGTAAATTTAAAGAAAGCATAGCCCAATCTACTCCTCTGGAGCCTAATCCCTTGGAACCTCTTTCTACAGTACGACTGAAAAATTTATCATGTAGACTGGGTATTATTAGTAACTGTGCTATTCTATTCTTTGGAGATATGGCTATAATTTTTATTTCACCTTCATAATTGGGATCAATTACCCCAGGACTTATCATAAGTCCTTTTAGAGTAGAAGAATGACATCCCAATAATAAGCTTACTGTTCCTTTGGGAAGAGGTCTGTTTACTCCTATGGGAATGATTTGAACTCCAATATCTGGAGTTAGTACTGCTCTGGTGGAGGCATAGATGTCCAACCCTGTGCTCCCTCTAGTTTGTCTGATGAGACATCTAATGGACAATGTGTCCTGGGCACTACCCTGATGGGATTGCTTGGTTCCTCCAGTGCTCAATATATTTTTGGTCTTGGGCCACAGAGCATTGGGCCCCCCTGTCCCCTTTGCGGCAATGGAGCCCAATGCCTTTCTCCATGATATCGTGGATAAACACCTGGTCCTTTTTTCTTTTTTTTTTTTTTTGATAATGGAGTACGCTCTTTGGTGGTTTGAGAATGACATTCATTCGCCCAATGTCTCCCTCTATGGCATTGTGAGCAAATACATGGTATTCTACTCTTTTTATACCTAGATTTGTTATACCCTTCTCCTGTGGGGCAATTCCTCTTAAAATGTCCTGTTTGTTCACAATTGTAGCATCTTCTTGGCCTGGCATCTAAAACCTGTTGTTCTGCAGCTGCCAAGACCTGCCCTTCTTCATTAATGTGTCTACATAATTTAATATATGTGTTTAAATCTTTATGTTTCCATGGACTAATGAGTTCTCTGCACCAATGTTTCACTTGCTTATAAGCCAGTTGTTTTATTAATGGCATTGCTTATTCTGTATTCCCAAAAACTCAGGTAGCTGTTTCAATAAGCCTATCTACAAATTCAGTGTAAGATTCATTAACTCCTTGTATTACCCTAGATAATTGACCTTGTAAACCTCCATGTCCTTGCAAAGTCTTCCATGCCCTAACCACATCTACAGCAATTTGTGCATATACACCAGGATCATATGTAATTTGTTGCTGCTGATGCTCATAAGGTCCCTTTCCGAACAACATATTTAGATTTCTCTGAGAATAACCAGCTGCTGCATTTTGTCAAGATGTCTGCTTGAAAAATTCCTCATTGGCAACCTTCCATAACAGGTATTTTTCCCCATTTGGCACAGCTTTACACGTACTAGCCCAATATGCTGGCGTGATGTTCAAGTTGTTAATGGATTTGACCATGCTTACAGTGAAGGGTGCTTGAGTACCATAGGTTGTTACAGCCTCTTTTAGCTGCTTCACTGTTTTGAAATTTAAAGCATTGTGACTTCACTGCCCACCTACCTCAAATACAGGGCAATTTTAATATTTGGGGTCCTGTCTCAGGTTTCCATCTATCAACTGCGGGGGTTGGGGGCCTCCCAGCATATGGAGGTGCTGTTGTTTTTGGACACTTATGCCCTCTGGTGATCGAAAGGTGTTAGTAGCAGTCTCCTGATGTAACTTTTCCCTGATGGCTTTTTCTCCTCTAAACTTACTTTCTGTGTCTGACTAGCTTGAGAGGCCTTGTCTTTTACTTGAATTTTTAACTCTGTCTGACTAGCTCGAGAGACCTTCTCTTTTACTTGAATATTTCTACTATAACTATAATACAACCCAACAAGACAGTGCAAAACAAAAAATGAAATAGAATGAAACAAAATTGGAATAACAGAAAATCATTATAGGCTTTTTATCCCTCTGAAATGTCCATTCTTCCTTTCTCCTTATCTGTTCCTCAGATGTGAGCGGTTTTTCTTTCAACTTACACATCTCCAGGTACAGGCAACTTAAAACAAAAGTGAAGCAAACCAAAGAAGAATCTTAAAATGGCTACCCATCCTCTTGCCCTGCCCTCAGGAGCAAGCAATTTATATTATCACTAGCCCTCAGTCATTCCCCATGCAAGCCACCAAATGCCGCAATCTGGCTGGGCATAACCAACTTGAATCTAATGTATGAAATATGATATGTCAATAGCTTTATAATGTTTTGAACAACCAATAAAAAATAAATTAAAAAAAGAAGCTACTTGTCAAATGAAATTAACTTTATTTTTAGAACACACATACCACACCACAAAGCTGCTCAGGAAAACCCCTCAGTGCCCAACTGTCACCACCAGCTTCCCACAAGCCTCTCAAACTCCCCACCTCCTTCTGCTCTTGAGGCCGATTGGCTGGGTTACATGGGCAGAGCCAAAAAAAAAAAAAAAAAAAAAAAAAAAAAAAAAAAAAAAAAAACGTCCCCCAGTCAGCATCTCTGTTGTCTGAAAGAGCAGGGAAACAACCCAATGAGCATCAATGCAGAGGAGTCAATCAGTCGGCAGCTGGAAGTTTACTGGCAGCTGGAAGTTTGCTGGGGCCCCTTCGGCTGTGGCTCTCAACACTAAACTTAGTCTTAATCCTAAACCAAATCATAACCCAAGGTTTAACCCTAAATCTAACGCTTGCCTAGCCATAAACCTAGCTATAAACACTTCTTTATCCTAAACCTAACCATTCCGTAAACCTAACCATAATCTTCAACCTAACCATAACCCTTGCCTTAACCTTAGTCTTAACACTAACATAAAGCCTAGATCTAACTATAATTTAGTCCTATCTTAACCCTAAACCTAGCCTTAAGATTAACTCTAACTCTTGCCCTATTTATTTCCCTAGTTCTAACTTTAGCCCTAGCCCAATCCTGGATCTAAACCTATCTCTAAATTTAAACCTAACTCTAAATTAATATAAACATAATTCTAATCCAAACTCTCACACTAGCCCTATCAATAATGCTAATCCTAAATCTTTCCTTACCCATAGCCCTAGCCACAAATATATGAAGCCATATCCCTAACCCTAACCCTTAGCCTAAACCAAACCATAAACCTACACCTAGACCTAACTCTAACTCTAAAAATAACCCTGAACCTAACGCTGATCCTAACACTTATCCTAGCTCTAAACATCACCCTAACCTTAAATTAACCCTAACACTAGACCTAGCCTTAAGCCTAACCCTAAAACTAGCCCTAATCATAACCCTAGTTCATACATTAGTTGTTGTAATAACCCTAGCCCTAACCCTAACACAAATCTTACCCCTAATTCTAGTCATAACCCAAGTTTAAACACTAATCTTAACCTTAACACTAGCCCTAACCCTAACCCTATCTGTAGCACTAACCCTAGCTCTAACCCTATCATTTACCCTAAGCCAAACCCTAAATGGAATGCTAACCCTAGTCCTAACCCTAAACTTTAGCCTAACTTAAACACTAAAAGTATGACTAGTCCTAACCCTAGCCCTAATTCTACTTCTAACCCTAACTCTGACCCTTATTCTAATCCTAATAGTAACCCTAGGTCTAAACCTTAATCTAGCCCTAAACCAAACCCTAACACTAGCCCTACAGGTAACCTATACCTATACCTAAACCTAACACTAGATCTAAAACCAAAACTAATCCTAAATATAGGTATAATTCTAGCCCTAGACCTAAACAAGATTCTAGCTCTAGCCCTAACAACAACCCATAACATAAACTAAACACTTACCCTACCAATAGACCCAGCACTAGTCCTAATTCTGGCTCTAACCTTAACCCTAATCCTAACCAGAACACTGACCTTGACCATAACATTAACATATCTCTAAACCTTTACCTAACCCCAAATCTAATCATAACACTAGGCCTAGTCATAGTGCTAACCCTAATACTAGCCCTAAACATAACCCAAGCCCTAACCCTATTTTAACCCTAATCTTAACACTAACATTAGCCCTAACCCTAACCCTAATCCTAATCCTAGCCCTAAACCTAACAAAAAACCATAATCCTAGTCTTAAGCTTAGCCATAGGTATAACCCAAACTCTATCCCTATCCCTAACACTAATCCTAAAACTAACCCTTGCCTTATACCTACCCCTAGCTCAAAGCCAAACCCTTATTCTAAACATTACCCTAGCCCTATCCTAAACCATAACCCTAAACCTAGCTCTTATCCTAACCCTAATCCTAGCTCAAACTTTGGTTCTAATCCTGTCAATTACACTAATCCTAACCCTAAACCTAATTATAGCCCTATCCCTAACACTAAACTTAACCCCAAACATAAACGTATCCCAAGACCTAACCAAAAACCTAAACCTCACTATAGCCCTAACCCTAGCAAAAACATTAAGCCTTACACTAATCCTAATCCTAAAACTAGCCCTAATCCACACCCTAACTCTAACACTAAATATAACATTGTCCATTACCCTAAATCTAATTCTAACTGTAATGAAAACTCCAGCTATATCATGAACCCTAAACCAAACTTTAACCATAAACATATCCCTGGACCTAAACGTAAACCTAACCCTCACCCTAGCCCTAAACCTAGCTCAGACCCTAAACTTTACTCTAACCTAATGATAACCCTGGCCCGAAACCTAACACTTACCCTAAACAAAACCCCAGCCCTATACATAAACCTAACCCTAATCCTAGACTTAATCTGAACCATAAACTAGCCCTAACCCTGGCTCTAAATCTATCCATTATACTAAACATAATCCTAAACAATTGATAACCTTAACCCTATTGCTAAACCTAACACATCCATTGCCCTAAACCTTGACTGAAACCTAAACTTAACCCTATTTATTACCCTAAGCCTAAGACTAAACCTAACACTAATTCAAGCTCTAACCCTAAACTTTTACCTAAACCAAATGCTAAATCTGACTCTAACCCTAATAATATGCCTAACTTTAAAACTAACCATTACCCTTAACATAGACCTATCCCTAGTTCTAGCCCTGAACCTAAAAGAAACCCTAGCCCTAAATCTAGTCTTAATCTTAATATAAACACTAACCTTAACACTAATCCTAATTCTAACCATCACCCTAGCCATAACGCTAGGTATAACCCCACCCATTCCTCTAAACTTAATCCTAAACCCAATGCTAATTCTAAACCTAGCCCTACCACTAGGTTTAACAATAACACTAATGCTAGCTCTTATCCTAGCGCTAATTTAACTTTAACCCTAACCCCAAGCTTAAACCTAGTCCTAAATCTTAATCTAACAGTTGTCCTAGGTCTTTCCCTAGTTCTAACCTTATCCCTTACTGTAACACTAACCCTAGCCTTAACCCTAAACCTGGATCTAACTCTAACTCTAAATCTAACCCTAAAACTAAGCCTAAACCTCATACTAACACTAGCCCTAACCCTAACACTAATTCAAAATCTAGCCCTAACCCTAGCCCTAGCCCTAAAACAAACCAAGCCATAGCCCTAACCCTAAACCTAACCCATACAAGTCAAGATGAAGTGAAACCTTAAAATACAAATTGTTCTTGAGAGTGAACCTTGAACTGAGAAGGTCCAACCTGGAAAACATGGTAATGATAGGTAAAATATGAATCCTGACTGATATCAAAGAAATTTGAACAATACTAACTCTAACCCGAACATTAGTTCTAATCCTAGTCCTAAGGCTAATCCTAAAACTAAACCTTTCCTGTTTATACAGCTTGATCATAAAAGTCCCAAACTTGGATTGCCTACTAGAGCAAGGTAACAGATGAATCCTGCCCAGTATCAAAAAAATATGACCAATAATTGGGGAGGTGTTTCAGTACATGCCTATTTCCCCTGTATTCTCCTAAAGTGCTGTTGGACAAATTGATTTTTCATGCTTCAGCTTAAGGTAATTTCACAAGGAACAAACTAGAGCATGCCCACAGTGAAGAGATTTAGTGTTGAAGTTCATGCAGCTAGCACCAACCCTGTTTGATTTCGAGCTCCATTTCCATTCACACCTATAGGTCATAATGTAGTGACAACTAAAAATTCAAAGTCTTTTGGACAGTGAACCATTGAAACTTGAAGTCCCAAAGTTGAGAAGCCTATGAATGTTGGTCAAAGAGGGATCCTGTACAGTATCAAAGTAATCTGACCAAAAAAGTCCAAAGTTCTTTCAGTACATATGTATTTTGCTAGCTCCCGAAGCACTCAGAGATAAAGCTGTTTCTTTCTACTTCAGCTTAGGGATACTTCACAGGAAACAAACCAGAGAATGCTCACTGAGAACTGATTGAGTGTGTGAAGTTTCAAGCAGCTGGAAAAAAACCCTGTTTGAATTCCAGCTTCATTTCCATTCACCCCTATAGGGTAAAAAGTAGAGAAACATGAAAATTGAAACTGTTCCTGAGAGAAAACTCTTTTATGTAGGAGGCCCAAACATTTGGAGTAAAGTCAAAATTGGAAAAATGTGAATCCTGCACAGTATCATAGAATTTTTTTTAAACTAACTCTACAAAATTGGTAAGGGAAAGATGGCAGTGAGGGGAGTGCATTGCCCCCATGTGCCGCATCACAGTGTGGGAGAATGACGAGTCAGGATGGCTAAAGGCTATCTTGTTAGGAATTTCTAGCAATAGTGGGGTGCTCCGGAACCTGGAGGAAGGATTTCCATCGCACGAGGATTGACTACGGGGGTTAAAACGTAAGAGATTTGTCCGCACGGATGGTCACACTGCTTATTCAGCAAATCGCCCTGTGGCTAGAGTCTGTGGCGTGCGCTGGGAAACGAGGAGATAGTGACACAGGGATACAACGCTGCAGTTTCCAAGGGCTTCTGCCAGCTGTGTAATTATCGTACTAAGTGCTGAATTCTGGGTTTGAGACGGGGAAGGAAGTGGTCCAATTTTGTTCTCCATACTGGTCAGACCACAGAGGAGGCCAGCGGCCACCATCTTGGAGAGCTGAGGTCACCATCCCTGTTTTTGTCTGATCACAGCTCATTCAGCCATAGAACAGGTAATTTCAGGCTGCCATTCACCTGCGGCTTGCAGACAAATTACTCAGGCTCAGTGCTAAATAACCAGCAGAAACTGCTTCTTGGAGCCTGCTCTTATCAGAGCATACACCGAGCACGGAGCCACTGAGTTCTGGCTACTGGTACTGCTCTGGCCAAGGTATAAGGAGCCCATGGAAACTGCTTCTTGCTCCGGGTCCTGCTGAGTACTGTGGAGGTAAATACCAACCAAGCCTTTGTGGGCAGTGGCAACAGGACTGAGACGGGGCCTGTGAGGGCCGGTCAGGACTCACCCGTTGCTTTGGTCACCTGGTAAAGGGAACGAAATGCTGCCATTCGCATAGGATACCAACATGGCAGAGATCTGATGTCATCAGAAAGCAGCAGAGGAGAGAACTTCATTAATGCCAGAGGTGACAGAAACAGTTGGTCTCCTGGTAGGGAGGGCGAGTCACAGACACTGGAGTCTCTCGCTTTGTCATCGAGCCAGAGGGGAGGAGTGGGGACTGCCAGCGTGATACACAGGTCACCCCAATTGGAGTAGGGGCATAGCAGAGCCGCCGCCTGCACCCGGAACAGGCCCAGTGACCTGCCGGCATTGTAGTCATGACACCCCAATTCGAGTAAGGGCAGATTAGAGCTGCAGCCTGCGCCTGCAAGGTAGGCAGACCTGCGACCAAACTCCAGAACAGACCCAGGGGTCCGCGGGCGTGGTAGACACCTCACACCAATTGGAGGAGGGGCAGAGCAGAGCCACCACCCACAACTGCAAGGTAGGCAGACCGCCACCCGACCCTGCAAGGGAGACTTTTCAACTATACAAGAGCAATATAAATATATAGGGGGAAAATTTTTCAAAAACACAACAGTTTCACCAAGCAGAAAGAAACGCAAGCAGTATGAAAAGACAAGGAAAGAAAGGACCACAAGCAATGCAGGTCAACTCTACTTTAGAAGAGGTAACATACGCAGCAGATGGAATGTCAGATAAAGAATTCAGGATATGCATGTTTCAGATGATCTGGAGTATCAAGGAAGACATTAGACAGGAAAATAAGACAATGAAAGATCACTTCGACAATGAATTACACAAACAAATCCAGGAAGCAAAGGATCAACTATACAGGGATATAGAGGTTATAAAAAACAAACAAACAGAAATCCTAGAAATGTAGGAAGCAATAAACCAACTTAAAAACTCAATTAAAATACTACCAGCAGAGAAGAACACTTAGAAGATAGAACATCAGAAAATGAAGACAAAGTATTTCAACTTGAAAAGAACATAGACAGCTCAGCAAGACTGTTAAGAAACCATGAGGAGAACATACAAGAAATATGGGATAACATTAAGAGACCAAACTTAAGAGTCATTGGGATACAGGAAGGTATAGAACTCCAAACCAAAGGAATGAGCAATCTATTCAATGAAATAATATGAGAAAACTTCCCAGACTTGAAGAATGAGACAGAATCCCAAATCCTAGAAGCCTACAGGATGCCAAATGTGCAAAATCATAAGAGATCCACACCTAGACACATTATAATGAAGATGCCCAACATACAGAATAAGGAGAGAATTTTAAAAGCTACAAGAGAAAGGAAGCAGATTACATTTAGGGGTAAGCCAATCAGGATAACAGCTGATCTTTCAACACAGACTCTGAAAGCTATTAGATCCTGGAATAACATATTTCAAACACTGAAAGAAAATGGGTTCCAACCAAGAATTGTGTTTCCAGCGAAATTAAGCTTCAGGATGGAAGATGAAATTAAAATCTTCCATGATAAACAAAAGTTAAAAGAATTTGCAGCTAGAAAACCATCTCTTCAAAACATCCTCGGCAAAACATTACAGGAAGAGGAAATGGAAAATAACAATGAAAACTAACAGTGGGAGGTAGGACAGTAAAGGGGGGGGTAAATAATCAAAAAGGAAAACAAACCATGTTTAGTAACATAAATAAACAAATATGGCTGGAAGAATAACCCATATCTCAATAATAACCCTAAATGTTAATGGCTTAAACTCACCAATTAACAGACACAGGCTAGTAGAATGGATCACAAAACAAGACCCAACAAGATGCTGCCTACAGGAGACGCATTTGATAGGAAAAGACATACATATGCTGAAGGTGAAAAGTTGGGAAAAATCATATCACTCATATGGACTTCGGAAACAAGCAGGAGTGTCCATACTCCTATCAAATAAAATAGATTTAAAGCCAAAGTTAATCAAAAGGGATAAAGAGGGACACTACATACTGCTTAAGGGAACCATACACCAAGAAGACATAACAATCATAAATATATATGCCCCAAACAATGGTGCAGCTATTTTCATCAAACAAACTCTTCTCAAGTTCAAGAGTCTAATAGACCACCATACAATAATCATGGGAGATTTCAACACACCTCTCTCGCAACTGGACAGATCTTCCAAACAAAAGTTGAATAAGGAAATGATAGAACTCAGTAACACAATTAATAATCTAGACTTAATTGACATATATAGAATATACCACCCAACATCAAGAAGTTACACTTTTTTCTCAGCAGCACATGGATCCTTCTCAAAAAAATATCATATATTATGTCACAGGGCAACTCTTAGACAATATAAAGGAGTAGAGATAATACCATGCATCTTATCTGATCATAATGGAATGAAACTGAAAGTCAACGATAAAAGAAGGAAGGAAAAAGCATACAGTACTTGGAGAATGAACAATAGTTTACTGAATGATCAATGGGTTATAGAAGACATCAAGGAGGAAATTAAAAAATTCTTAGAGATAAATGAAAACACAGACAAAACATATTGGAATCTATGGGACACATTGAAAGCAGTTCTAAGAGGAAAATTCATTGCTTGGAGTTCATTCCTTAAAAAAAGAAAAAAACAACAACAAATAAATGATCTCATACTTCATCTCAAAATCCTAGAAAAAGAAGAGCAAAACAACAGCAAAAGAAGTAGAAGGCAAGAAATAATTAAAATCAGAGCTGAAATTAATGAAATTGAAACAAAAGAAACAATTGAAAAAATTGACAAAACTAAAAGTTGGTTCTTTGAAAACACTAAACAAAATTGACAGACCCTTAGCCATGCTAGCGAAGAGAAGAAGAGAGAGAACTCAAATTACTAGCATACGGGATGAAAAAGGCAATATCACAACAGACACTTCAGATATACAGAAGATAATCAAAAATTATTTTGAATCCTTATACTCCAATAAATTAGAAGATAGTGAAGGCATAGATAAATTTCTTAAGTCATATGATCTGCCCAGATTGAGTCAGGAGGATATAGACAACCTAAACAGACCAATATCAATTGAGGAAATAGAAGAAACCATCAAAAGACTACCAACTAAGAAAAGCCCAGGACTGGATGGGTATACAGCAGAGTTTTACAAAACCTTTAAAGAGGAACTAATACCAATAGTTTTCAAGCTACATCAGGAAATAGAAAAAGAGGGAGAACTTCCAAATTTATTCTACGAGGCCAACATCACCCTGATATCTAAACCAGACAAAGACACTTCAAAGAAAAAAACTACAGACTAATATCTCTAATGAACTTAGATGCAAAAATCCTCAATAAAATTCTGGCGAATGGGATACAAAAACATATCAAAAAATTTGTGCACCATGATCAAGTAGGATTCATCCCTGCGATGCAAGGCTGGTTCAATATACAGAAATCAATAAATGTTATTCACCACATTAATAGACTTAAAAATAAGAACCATATGATCATCTCGATAGATGAGGAAAAAGCATTCGACAAAGTACAGCATCCCTTTATGTTCAAAACTCTAGAAAAACTAGGGATAACAGGGACATACCTCAATATTGTAAAAGCAATCTATGCTAAGCCTCAGGCTAGCATCATTCTGAATGGAGAAAAATTGAAGGCATTCCCTCTAAAATCTGGAACAAGACAGGGATGCCCTCTCTCTCCACTTCTGTTCAACATAGTTATCGAAACACTGGCCAGAGCAATTAGACAGATGGAAGAAATTAAAGGCATAAAAATAGGAAAAGAAGAACTTAAATTATCACTATTTGCAGGTGACATGATTCTATACCTAGCAGACCCAAAAGGGTCTACAAAGAAAATATTAGAGCTAATAAATGAATTCAGCAAAGTGGCAGGATATAAAATCAACACGTGTAAATCAAAGGTATTTCTGTATATCAGTGACAAATCCTCTGAAATGGAAATGAGGACAACCACTCCATTCACAATATCTTCAAAAAAAATAAAATACTTGGGAATCAACCTAGCAAAATAGGTGAAAGACTTATACAATGAAAACTACAGAACCCTAAAGAGAGAAATAGAAGAAGATCTTAGAAGATGGAAAAATATACCCTGTTCATGGATAGGCAGAACTAACATCATCAAAATGGTGATAGTACCAAAAGTTCTCTAGAGGTTTAATGCAATGCCAATCAAAATCCCAACAGCATTTCTTGTAGAAATAGAGAAAGCAATCATGAAATTCATATGGAAAAATAAAAGACCCAGAATAGCAAAAGCAATGCTAAGCAGGAAGTGTGAATCAGGCGGTATAGCGATACCAGACTTCAAACTATACTACAGAGCAATAGTAACATAAACAGCATGGTACTGGTACCAAAACAGGCGGGTGGACCAATGGTACAGAATAGAGGACACAGAAACCAATCCACAAAACTACAACTATCTTATATTTGATAAAGGGGCTAAAAGCATGCAATGGAAGAAGGATAGCATCTTCAACAAATGGTGCTGGGAAAACTGGAAATCCATATGCAACAAAATGAAACTGAATCCCTTTCTCTCGCCATGCACAAAAGTTAACTCAAAATGGATCAAGGAGCTTGATATCAAATCAGAGACACACCGTCTGATAGAAGAAAAAGTTGGCTACGATCTACATATGGTGGGGTCGGGCTCCAAATTCCTCAATAGGACACCCATAGCACAAAAGTTAATAACTAGAATCAACAAATGGGACTTACTCAAACTAAAAAGTTTTTTTCTCAGCAAAAGAAACAATAAGAGAGGTAAATAGGGAGCCTACACCCTGGGAACAAATCTTTACTCCTCACACTTCAGATAGAGCCCTAATATCCAGAGTATACAAAGAACTCCAAAAATTAGACAATAAGAGAATAAACAACCCAATCAACACATGGGCCAAGGACCTGAACAGACACTTCTCAGAGGAGGACATACAGTCAATCAACATGTACATGAAAAAATGCTCACCATCTCTAGCTGTCAGAGAAATGCAAATCAAAACCACCCTAAGATACCATCTCAATCCAGTTAGATTGGCAGCCATTATGAAGTCAAACAACAAGTGCTGGCGAGGATGTGGGGAAAAGGGTACACTTGTACATTGCTGGTGGGACTGCAAATTGGTGCAGCCAATTTGGAAAGCAGTATGGAGATTTCTTGGAAAGCTGGGAATGGAGCCACCATTTGACCCAGCTTTTCCCCTTCTCGGTCTATTCCCTAAAGACCTAAAAAGAGCATGCTACAGGGACACTGCTACATCGATGTTCATAGCAGCACAATTCACAATAGCAAGACTGTCGAACCAACCTAGATGCCCTTCAATAGATGAATGGATAAAAATAAAATGTGGCATTTATACACAATGGAGTATTACTCTGCATTAAAAAATGACAAAATCATAGAATTTACAGGGAAATGGATGGCATTAGAGCAGATTATGCTAAGTGAAGCTAGCCAATCCCTAAAAAACGAATTCCAAACATCTTCTTTGATATAAGGAGAGTAACTAAGAACCTAGTAGGGATGAAGAGCATGAGAAGAAGATTAATATTAAACAGGGGTGAGAGGTGGGAGGGAAAGTGAGAGAGAAGGGAAATTGCATGGAAATAGAAGGAGACCCTCAGGGTTATACAAAAGTACATACAAGAGGAAGTGAGGGTAAAGGGGAAAATAATACAAGGGGGAGAAATGAATGGCAGTAGAGGGGGTAGAGAGAGAAGAGGGGAGGGGAGGGGAGGGGAGGGGGGATAGTAGAGGAAAGGAAAGGCAGCAGAACACAACAGACACTAGTATGGCAATATGTAAATCAATGGATGTGTAACTGATGTGATTCTACAATCGTATATGGGCTAAAAATGGGAGTACATAACCCACTTGAATCAAAGTGTGAAATATGATATATCAAGAACTATGTAATGTTTTGAACAACCAACAATAAAAAATTAAAAAAAAAAACTAACTGTAACCCTAACACTCGTTCTAAACCTAATACTCACACTAAGTCTAACATCAAACCAATCTATTTAGAGAAACTTTGATGATAGACGTTTCAAAATTGGGGATCTGGTGGTGAAAGCTTACAGATGTATTATGGGCAGTTTCAAAGAAATCTGACAAAATAATTGGGGGAGCTATTTCAGTACTTGCATATTTCCCTGTTTTCTCCTAAAGTGTTCTCAGATAAATTTGTACTGCATGCTTCAGCTTGTTACTAATTTCACAAGGAACAAATCAGAGAGTGCCCATAAAAAACTGATTGAGTGTGTGAAGTTTCTGCAGTTAGCACCAACCTTTTTTTATTTCCAGCCCCATGTCCATTTATCCATGTAGGTCAAAATGAAATGAATCCATAAAATACAAATTGTTTTTGTCAGCAAAGAATTGAACCAGGAAGGCCAAATCCTGGGGAACATAGTAAGTCTAGGTAAAAATGTACCTTGCCCAATATCAAATAAATTTGAACGAGACAAATCTAAACCTAACAGTAGACCTAACTCTAACCATAAGCCTAACTCTTACTTCTTTAAAGAACCTTTGAACAAAGAAGTCTCAACTTTGAGGAGGCTAGTGGGGAAAGCTAACAGATGAATCCTGCCCAGTATCAAAGAACTATGTCAAAATGATTGGGGGAGGTAGTACGTGCATATTTTCCTATTGTCTTCTAAAATGCTCTTGCATAGTTTTGTTTTTGCATGCTTCATCTTTGGAATACTTTCACAAGGTTAAAACCAGAGCATCCTCAAAGAGAACTTATTAAGTGTCTGAAGTTTCAACAGCTATCAAAAACCCTGTTTGATTTCCAGCTCCATTTCTATTTACCCATATAGGTAAAAATGAAGTGAAACCTTAAAATAAAAACTGAAATACTGACAGCAAACCAGTGAACAAAGAATGCCCAAACATAGGGAACATAATAAGATAGGTAAAAGAAAAATACTGCCTAATATCAAAGAATTTTGAACAAAACTTCTGTAAATCTAACACTAGATCTATCCTTATTCCTAACCCTAAAGCTCCTCAGCACCCATACCAATAAAATAAAGATGTTGTGTCCACTAAAACATACATATATATATATATATATATATATATATATATATATATATATATATATATATATATATATATATATTCTAAGTTTAGGACTCAGATTGAGGCTAGGTCTTGGGTTAGGTTAGGTCTAGGTTTAAGGATATGTCTAATCTATGAAGTAGTGTTATGATTAGAGCTAGTGATAGGGTCAGAATTAGGGCTAAATCTAGTGTTAGATTTAAGTTTACAGTTGCAATGATGTTTAGAGCTAGGTTTAATTTTAGGGTCAAAGTCAGGGTCCGAATTAGCTTTCAGGTTAAGATTAGGATTAGATTTAGAGATAGGATTAGGGCTAGGTGTAGGGTTAGTGTTTGGTTTAGGTTAAGTGTTAAGGTTAGGGTTATGATTCTGTTTTACTTTAGGGCTAGGGGTAGAGTTAGGGATAGTTTTAAGATTAATGTTAGGATTAGGTTAGTGTTATTGTGAGGCTTAGACTTAGTTTTCAGGTTAGATTTACAGTTAGGTTTAGATTTAGGCTTTGAGCTATGTGTAAGGATAGAGCTAGGATTAGGGTTAAGTTTAGGGCTAGGTTTTGGGTAATGGTAAGGGATAGGATTAGGACTACGTATAAGGCTAGGGCGAGAGTTTGAGTTAGTCTTAGGGCTAGGGTTATGGTAGGGTTAGGCATAGGGATAAATTAGGGGTGGAATTAGGAATAGGGTTAGTTGTAGGGTTAAGCCTAGGTTTAAGGCTAGGGTTAGTGTTAGTGTTATGGTGATGGTTAGGTTTAGGTTAAGGGTTGGGATTATGGCTACTTTTAAGACTAGAGTGACGATTAGAATTAGGGTTGTCATTAGGGTTAGGTTTATGATTAAGGTGAGGTTTATGGCTAGGATCTGGGCTAAGGTTTGTGTTAGGATTAGGACAGGATTAGAGCCAGGGCTTATGTCAGGTCGAGGGTTACAGTTAGAAGGAGATTTAGGGTTAGGTTTATAGCTAGGTATATTTTAATGGTCAGCTTTCTTGTTAGGGTCAGGTGTAGAGCTATGAGTATTATTAGGTTCAGGGTCAGGGTTAGGTTTTTATTATATTAAGCTTTAGGTTTAATGCTTGAGTTATCATTATGGTTAGGAATAGGTAAATGATAATTTTAGGTTTAGAGTTCAGGTTAGGTGTAGGATAATGGATATGTTTAGGGTTAGGGGTAGGATTTGGGTTCAGCCTAGGGTTAGCAGAGTGTTAGGGTTATCATTAGTGTAATGGATAGGGTACAGCTAATGATAGTGCTAGTGTTATACTTTGCATTAGGTCTAGGGTTAGGTTAGGTTTAGGGTTTCATCTAAGTTTAGGGTTATGTTTAGCTTTAGGGATAAATCTATGATAGGCCTTGGGTTAGGGCTAGGTTTTGCCATAGGTTAGGGATATGGCAAATGTAAGAACTCTGTTATTATTAGGACGAGTTTTAGGGTCAATGTTAGAGCTATGTATAGTTTTAGGATTAGGTTTATGGTTAGGGGGATGTTTAGAGCTATGGTTAGTGTTAGTGTCAGGGTCAGTGTTCACTTTAGGGTTATGATAAATGAGAAACCCAGAATTAAGACTAGGGTTAAGTCTAGGGGAAGGGTTAGTGTTTGGCTTTAGTCTAAGGGTTATTGATAGGGCTAGGGCTAGGTTTTTCTTTAGGTCTAGGTCTAGATTTATGGATAGATTAGGATTAGGTTTAGGTCTAGGGCAAGAGTTACAGTTAGTTTTAGGTATAAGGTTACCAATAGGGCTAGTGTTAGGGGTTTAGGGTTATGTTCAGGTTTAGACCTATGATTAGTGTTAGGGTCAAAATAAGAGTCAGGGTTAGGGTTACGGTTTGGGTTATGGTTAGAGCTAGAATAAAGACTAGGGTTAGGACTACTAATAGAGTTAGGGTTTTGATTAGGTTAAGGATTAAAGTTAGGATTAGGATTAACATTAGGTTTAGGGTTTGGCATAGGGTAAGGGATAGAGTTAGAGCTCAAATTAGGGCTGGGGTTAGGGTTAAATCTAGGTTTAGGACTCAGATTAGGGCTAGTTTTGTGTTAGGATTATGGCTACTGTTAGATCAATGGCTAATGTAAAAACTAGGGATTTCAGGGTTAATTTTAGGGTTATGTTTAGAGTTTAAACCTATAGTGTTAGGATTAGGTTTAAGGAAAGGGTGAAATTTATAGCTAGTGTTAGTGTTAGGTTAATAGTCAGGATCAGTTTGAGTTTTAGGGTTAGGGTAACGACATTAAATCAAAACATTACTTTAATGTTTCATTTAATGTCAGGGTGTTGTTTAGAGATAGAGTGAGTGTTAGTATATGAGTCAGAGTTAGGATTAGTATTAAGGTTAAGATTAGGACTCGAATAAGGGCTAGGGTTAAGTCTAGGTGTAATGTTAATGTTTGGTTTAAGTTAAAGTTTAGGGTTAGAGCTATTGCTCGGTTTAGTTCTACTGGAAGATTTAGGTTTAAGGCTAGTTTTATAATTAGCATTAGGGCTACAGCTTAGTTTTAATGTTAGGCTTAGGCTTAGGGTTAGATTTAGAGTTAGGGTTAGGTCTACGTTTAGGACTGGGAATAAGGATTAGGCAATGGTTATGTGTAGGTTTAGGGCTTGGGTAAGGGCTAGTGTTAGGATTACAGTAATGAATAGGGTTAGAATTTGGGATAGGACTATTGTGAGAGTTAGAGTTACACTTAGGGGTAAGGTTAGAGATAGGGCTAGGATAAGGGCTCATATAAGTGTTCATTTTAGGCCTAGTGTAAGGATTAGAGTTAAGTTTAGGGTAAGGAATGACATTATAGCAAGGTTTCAAGATAGGGTGGTGGTTAGAATTAGGGTTAGGGCTATAGTTAGGGTTATGGTTATAATTGAGTCTAGTTTTGAAGCTAGGATTAGGGCCAGGGCTAATATCAGATGTAGGGTTAAGGTTAAAGATAGTTTTAGGGTTAGGTTTATGACTACATGTAATGTAAGGGTTAGGTTCAGGTTTAGAGAAGAAAGTATTGTTAGGGTAAATTTATGTTTTAGAATATTGGGATATGTTAAAATTTAAATCAGCGTTAGTGTTAGTGTTATTTGCCGCAGTCTGGCTGCACACAATTCAGGAGGAACTTCTCAAAAGAAAGAAACTTTATTTTTAGAACACACACACAACACCACACAGCTCCTCAGGAAAATCCCTCAGAGCCCAATTGCCACCACCAGCTTCCCACAAATCTCTCAACCTCCCCCACTCCTCCTGCTCTTGAGGCCGATTGGCTGGGTCGCATTGGCAGAGCCAAAAAAATCACCCAAAGAGAAGCTCCGTGGACTGAAAGGGTGGGGAAACAGCCCATTGAGCATCACCACAGAGATGCCAATCAGTTGGCAGCTAGAAGTTTGCTGGGGCCGATGTGAGCCAATCATCAGCTGGCAGCTGGAAGTTTGCTGGAAGCTGGAAGTTTGCTGGGTCCCCTTTGGCTGTGGCTCTCAACATCTCCCCCTCTCTGTTTAAACAACAAGCATGTGGCTTAGGGACCTTGCCTGCCTTAGGTTGTCCAACAGTACATATGGTCCTTACCCGTCATTGGATGAACTGACCTCAAGGCGTCAGCCTCCTGTCTTAGGTTGGTACAATTGCAATTGGATCTTACCCTTCATTGATTACCAGTCCAGCATACAGCCACACCTATGGATAGGTCTTTTTACCAGCGGGGGGGGGGGTGTGAGGTTCTTTGCCTCACCTCTGTTGGCCCCCAAATTTTAGCTGAACAACAATGACAAGCAGAAGAGAGGAATATACACCAAGCCAATTGATGGCTCCTTTTGAAAAAATTGTACCACTGATGACACATCAGCAAAAATACCCAAACACTAACACAAGTCGCTGCACCAACAGATAGTTCACCATGCACACAGTGAGTTCACAATGCATACAAGTGACACATATTACAGGCAAGTTCTGCAAGCAGTTCAGTGATGGATCCTTTTGGAAAAATTGTAAATCCGATGACACCATCAGCAAAAGTACACCAACACTACCACAAGTCGCTGCACCAACATATAGTTCACAATGCATACAAGTGACTTCACAATGTATACAAGTGATACATAGTCCAGGCAAGTTCTGCAAACAGTTCAGTAATGGCTATTGCAGAAGCTGTAGACTGGTTTTATCTGTGACTTCACCAGCACTAGGTGAAGGTAGGAATTCTGTCAATAATGGCTAAAGAAAAAAAAAATTACATAAAATTCCAGAAGGCACTAAAAGAAAACAATTTTCTGAGCAGTTTAATTAACTTGAAGAGAATTATTAAATATAATGAACAGGAAAGGTGAAAGTAACAAACAGATCTGTTAACCTCCTTTTTTGTTCACATATTAAAACAATCCTCAACAGCTGTATACCCAATTTAAATGAAACAATTTAAATCACAAGAATTATATATATACATATATATATATATATATATATATATATATATATATATATATATATATATATATATATATATATATATGTATATGGATTCTTTTATTTATGAGTGCTCATCATATATGATATACAGACATATGCACATACAAACATACAACATGATTACAAGTGCTTTTGTAAAATATTAGCATTGACATGGAAATTTTTATGAAAATTTGTAGCTTCTTCTAGTGTAGAGAAAATATGTATGTCGTGTGTAGTTTATCTGCTAAATCATTGCCCAAACTAAGGGCTCAAGGCAATCTGTATGTGTCCTGATATGTCCTATAAAGAATGGATCCTTTCTGTCCCAGATTAAACTTTGTATAGTGGAAAGCAAAGAGAAAACAGTAGAGGAAGGGGAAATCCTACCAGCATCTTCAAGAGATACTATAGCTTTAACTAGATACTGACTATCAGTAAATAAATTAAATACAGAATCTTTAAACATCAAAAAAGCTTGTAATACTGCATTAAGCCTTATATTTTGAGCTAATTGTTTGGGTACTAAAAATGTGAAAGTTTGATCAGGTGTAACTATTGCTGTTGTACCATAATTTGACCCATCAGTTAATATATTTGAAGCATTCATGATAGTTGTATTTCTTGTCTTTTTTGGAAAAATTATAGGATGCAATGACCAAAAAGACAATTAGATTATAAGTCGGTATCAAATGAAACATTACATTTACACATGATTATTGCCCAAGTATTTACCTCATTAGCTAACTCATTCATTTGATCCGTAGTATATGGAGTAATAATTTTATTGGGAGAAATTCCAAACACTCCCTTTGCTGCTTTCATTCATTTGAGTATTAATTGTCCTAAAGCCTCAGGATACCTAGTAAGAATAGTGTTAGGAGAATAAGATAAACGTATCCATAATAATGGACTTTCTTGACAAAATACTCCTGTAGGAATATTTTTTGTTGGTAGTACAATAAATAATAAATGCAAACTTATATCAATTCTATCCAAATGCATATTTTCCATATATGTTTCAATGATTTTTAATGCTTTTCTTGCTTCAGGCGTTAACTTGCAGGGTGAATTTTTGTCTGATGGACCTTTTAGGATATCAAATAAAGGTCCCAACACTCCTGTTGGTATACCTAGATAAGGCCTTATCCAATTTATGTCTCCTAATAACTTTTGAAAGTCGTTAAGTGATTTGAGTTGATTCAAACGTATTTGAATTATTGGTGGACAGACAATGGTTCAGGATAAGAGAACTACTAAGCAATTAATTGGAAAATTTAACTGTACTTTATCTACTGCTATCTCTAGATTATATTTTTTAATAAGTTTGTAAGTGTGGCATAACATTCTAGCAAAGTGTTTTTATCTTTGTGTGCTGATAATATATCATCCATATAGTGAAATATTTGTAGTTCAGGAATTTAATTTCTAAGTGGCTGGATTACTTTGTTAACATAAATTTAACACATAGTTGGGCTGTTAGCCATCTCTTGAGGGAGTACTATCCATTGATATCACTGATTGTGCTATATGATTCAGTTTATGGATAGTAAATGCAAAACCTGGACTATCCTGAGGATGAATTTGAATTGAAAAAAAAAATCGTTAATATATATAACTAAAACATTCCAGGATTTTGGCAAAGCAGACAATTGAGGAATCCCTGATTCAGCAGATCCCATAATAATCATCTCATTATTAATGGCTCTTAAATTTTGCAATAATCTCTATTTACCAGATTTCTTTTTGATGACAAAAATGGGAGTATTATGGGGAGATAGAGAAGGTTGTATATGTCCATCTGATAATTGTTTTTTGACCAGGTCATCGGCTGCTTGTATCTTTTCTTTAGTCAGGGGCCACTGAGGAACCCATAGTGGTCTTTCTGATTTCCAAGTAATTTTTATTGTCTCAGTGGCCCATTCTGAAAATCCAACCCACGTCTGTCTCTACCTTGATCTATTTGTATTGGTACTGCTATATCTTGTTCTTGTTTTTTTTTTAATCTTTTTCCTTTCCGAAAGCCTTGTCTAGCAAAAATAGTGGGTGAATTTTGATTGATGTTATTTGTTAATATCAAACCTAATTGATCTAGGACATTTCATCCCCATAAATTTATGGGAAGATGATCCAATACATATGGTTGTATAGTTCCTTCACATCCTTCAGGATCCTTCCAATCTAATACCATGACACTTATTAGGGGATTAGTCGCCACTCCTAGGCCTGGAAGCATTTGAGTGGCTTGTGGTATTGGCCAATGTTTCGGCCATTCTTGATGAGAGATGATTCTAAGGTCTGCACTTGTATCCAGTAGCCCATTAAACTCATGACCTTGAATATTTAGTTTTAGCATGGGGAGAGAATGTAAATTTAAAGAAAGCATAGCCCAATCTACACCTCTGGAGCCTAATCCTTTGGAACCTCTTTCTACAGTACGACTGGAAAATTTGTCATGTAGGCTGGGTATTATTAGTAACTGTGCTATTCTATGTCCTGGTGAAATTACTGATATACCCTTTGGAAAACTGACTATAATTTTTATTTCACCTTCATAATCAGGATCAATTATCCCAGGACTTATCATAAGATTTTTTTTTGGAGTAGAAGAACTGTGTCCCAATAATAAGCCTTCTGTTCCTTTGGGAAGAGGTCCTTTTATCCCTATGGGAATGATTTGAACTCCCATCTTTGGAGTTAGTACTGTTCTGGTGGAGGAGCAGATGTCCAACCCTGTGATCCCTCTGCTTTTTCTGATGAAAGATCTAATGTACTATGTGTCCTGGGAACTATACTGATGGTGTTGCTGGGTTCCTCCAGTGCTCCGTATATTAGTGGTGTTTGGCCCTGGGGCACTGGGCCCCCCTGTCCAATTTTTGGCAATGGAGCCCAATGCCTTTCTCCATGATATCATTGATAAACACCTGGTCCTTTTTCGTTTTTTGATAATGGAGTACCCTCTATAGTGGTTTGAGAACAGCATTCATTAGCCCAATGTCTCCCTCTATGGCACTGTGAGCAAATACCCGGTATTCTACTCCTTTGATACATAGTTATGTTAAACCCTCCTCCTATGGGGCAGTTTTTTAAAAATGATTTGTTTGTTCACAATTGTAGCATGTTTTTGGCCTGGCATCTAAAACATGTTGTACTTCAGTTGCCACGACTTGCCCTTGTTTTTTAATGTCTCTACATAATTTAATATATGTGTTTAAATCGTCATATTTCCATGACCTAATGACTTCCCTGCACCAACAATTCACTTGCTCATAAGCCAGTTGTTTTCTTAATGGCGTTGCTTGTTCTGTATTACCAAAAACTCTGGTAGCTATTTGAATAAGCCTATCTACAAATTCAGCATAAGGTTTATTAGCTCATTGTATTACCTTAGATAATTGACCTTGTAAATCTCCATGTCCTTTTAAAGTCTTCCATGCCCTAACTGCATCTACAGCAATTTGTATGTATACACCAGGATCATATGCAATTTGTTGCTGCTGATCCACATAAGGTCCCTTTCCTAACAACATATATAGATTTCTCTGAGGATAACCAGCTGATGCATTTTGTCAAGACGTCTGCTTGAAAAATTACTCATTTGCAACCTTCCATAACAGGTATTGTCCTCCATTTAGCACAGCTTTACACATATTAGCCCAATCTGCTGGTGTCACGTTCAAGTTGTTAATGGATTCTACCATGCTTACAGTGAAGGGTACTTGAGGACCATAGGTTGTTACAGCCTTTTTTAGCTGCTTTACTGTTTTGAAATCTAAAGCATTGTGAATTTGCTGCCCACCTGCCTCAAATACAGGGCATGTTAATATTTGAGATCCTGTCTCAGGATCCCAAATATCAACTGCAGGGTTGGGGGGCCTCCCAGCATATGGAGGTGGCCTTGTTGGTTGGTCACTTACATCCTCTGGAGATCGAAAGGTGTTAATAGCAGTCTTCTGTAGAGGTGGTGCTGTTGGTTGGACACTTACACTCTCTGGTGATAGAAAGGTGTTAGTAGCAGTCTCCTGTTGTAACTTTTCCCCTGATGGTTTTTTCTGCTCTATACTTTCTTCCTCTTTCTGACTAGCTCAAGATACATTCCTAACCATACAACTAAGACAAACTATAACTCTCACAAAAGATCTATCCTTAGTTCTAACCCTACCCCTTACCATATCCCTAAACCTAGCCCCAATGCTAGTCACAACTCTTGCCCTATCCTTAGCCCTTCCACTTCCCTAGATGGAAACATAACTCTAAACCTAAACCTAACCTGATGCCTAAGCCTAAAACTGTAACAAGATTTAATGTTAAGGCTAATCCTAAAACTAGCCCTATAAAAACCTTACCCTTAACCCTAACCCTTAACTTAAACCAAACCCTAACCCTACACCTAGCCCTAAACCTATACCTAATTGGAGTCCTAACCCTAACCCTAATCCTAACCATTGCACTGACTCATATCTTAACACTAACCCAGCTCTAAACATCATACTAACCATAAACCTAACCATAACACTAGACCTAGCCTTAAACCTAACACTAAAACTAATCCTAATCATAACCCTAGTTCTTACATTAGTCCTAATGCTATTACAAAACTAGCCCTAATCTTAGCCCTAACCCGAGCCTTATCCCTAATCCTAAACCTAACCTTAGCACTAAACCTAGTCCTAAACCTAGTTTTAATCCTATCTTTATGCTAAGACAAACCCTCACCAGAATGCTAACCCTAGTCCTATCCCTTATCCTTAGCCTAACTCAAACCTAACCCTATTCCTAGTCCTAATCCTTGCCCTGACTCTAGATCTAACCATAAGCCAAACCCTAACCTAACCCTGACCCTTATCTTGACCCTAACACTAATTGTAGGCCTAAACCTGAACCTAACCATAAACCAAACCCTAACACTAGCCCTACCATTAACCTTATACATAAACCTGACCCTAACACTAGCCCTAGACCTAAAACTAATCATAAATATAGCCATAACTCCAGCCCTAGTCTTACAGAAAAAAACAAACAAACAAACAAATCTATACCTAGCCTTAACAATAACACTTAACCTAACACAAACACTAACCCTATTCATAGACCTAAACCTAGTCCTAATTCTGGCTTTAACATTAACCATTACCATAACCCGAACACTGTTTCTGACACTAACACTAACCCTGGCTCTAAACATCATCCTAACCCTAAACCTAAACCTTACCCTGAAACTACACTTAGTCCTAACATTAACCATAAAACGAGCCATAATCATAACACTAGTTCTTACATTAGACACTAAGCCTAACACTAGACATAATCCTAACCATAACCCAGCTCTAAGCCTAGCTCTAACCCTATCCATTATCCTAATGATAATCTTAAACCCTATGCTCACCCTAGGCCGGAACCTATTTAAATCCCTAGCCTTAACCCTATCCATTAACCTACACATAACCTGAACTTTAAACCTAAACATATCATTACCCTATCCCTAACACTAATGCTAATTTGAACCCTAACCCTAACCCTTAACCTAACCCAAACCATAACACTGATCCAGACCCTAGTAATATCCATAGCTCTAAACCCGACCCTAACAAAAACACTAACCCTAACAATAGATGTAGCTATAAAGCTAACCCTAACACTATCCCTAAACATACCCTAGACCTTACATTAGTCCTAGCTTTAATCCTAGCCCTAACCCTAACACAAATCTATCCACATTCTAGCCATAAACCTCACCTTAATCATGACCGTAATTCTAACCCTAACTCTAAATTTAACCCCAATCCTCACCCTAGTCCTAAAACTAGCTATAATGCCATCTCTTACACTAAACCTAACCCTAAACCTAAACTTGACACTAAACCTAGCCCTAACCATAATACTAAGCCTAGACCTAATTTCAGCGCCAATTTTGCCCTATCCCTAACACTAAACCTAACCCTAGACCTAAAACTAACTCTAACTCTTGCCCTAGCCCTATACCATTAACCCTATCACTTACCATCACCCTAAACCTAAACCTAAACTAAGCCCTAACCCTAGCCCTATCCTTAGGCCTAGCTCAAACCCTAGATCTAAACCTAACTTTAAATCTAACCCTAACCCTAACAGTACATATAGGCTTAACTCTATCCCTATCCCTAACCCTAAACTTTAACCTAACCCTAAACCTTACACTAAAACTAGCCCAAACCCTAATGCTAATCCTAGGACTAGCCCTAACCTTACCCCTATCCTTAAAACAAAACAAAGTCATAGCCCTAACCCTAACCCTTAACCTAAACCAAACCCTAACCCTTCTCCTAGCCCTTATTATACCCTAATTCTAGTCCTAACCATATCCCTTACCATAACTGGAACCATAAACCTAATTCTATCCATTATTCTATCTGTAACCATAACCCTAAAGCTAATGCAATACTTAACCATAAAACTTAACCTAAACAAAACCCTACCCAGACCCTGACCCTAATAATACACCTACCTTTAAACCGGACCCTTACATAACCTGAACCTTATACTGGACCTAGCCATAACCTAACCCTAAAGCTAACACTAACCATAAGTCTATACCTGACATAGCTATATCCCTAATTCTAGCCCTAGCCATAATAGAAACCCTCATCCTAGCACTAAACATAGCCTTAATCGTAAACCTATCTCTAACCCTAATTCTAACCCTTGCCCTAGCCCTAACTTAGCAATAAACCCATTCCTTTCCCTAACCCTAATCCTAACCCTAGGCCTAACCATAGCACTAACCCTTGCCCTAAATCTAGCCCTAATTTATCCCTAACCTTAAATCTAACCCTAACCCTGCCCTAAGACTAACTCTAACTCTTGCCATAGCCCAATTTCTGGTTCTAACTCTATCCATTAATAACCCTAACACTAGCTCTAACCATAGCCCTAAACCTAGCCATAGCCCTAAACCTAGATCTAACCATAACAATGAACTTAAGCCTAAACCTCATGATACTACTAGCACCAACACTATTGCTAATCCTAAAAGAAGCCCTAGCTGTAAAACAAAACTGTGACATAACATTAATGCTAATCCTAACCAAACCATAATCCTAGACGTGATGTTAGACATATCTCTCATTCTTACCCTAACCCTTACACACACTTTAACCCTACACCTTGCCTTAACCCAGCCCTAATTCGACTCTATCCCTAACTCTGATCAGTAACACTGATCTTGACTCTGATTGAAAACAAACCCTATCTCTAATCATCACCCTAAATCTAACCTATTCTACACACTAGATTTAGACATAATGCTAAAATTAACACTAGTCCTAATCATAACCCTAGTTCTAACATTAGCCCTAGTCCTAAATAGCCCTAACCTAACTCAAAACATAGACCTAATCAGAGCCATTACCCTAGTTTACCTCTAGCCCTAAGCCTAAACCTAGCCCTAACACTTAACCTAAACATAACCATATACCTAAACCTTGTCCTAACCCAATATCTAACCCAAGCCATAGCCCTAATCCTAACCATTATCCTAGCCCTATCCCTAGCTCTATCTTATCCATTAACGTAACCATAACCCTAACCAAATTCTAACCCTAGGCCTAACCCTAACTGAAGCTCTAACCTAACCATAACCCTAGTCCTAACTGTAGCTCTAATCCAATCTATTACCTAACCATAACCCTAACCAAATTCTATCCCTAGGCCTAAACCTCACCATATACTTAATCCTAAACCTGTCCATTACTCTAATTCTAAATTTAACCCTAAACTTAACCATATCCATTACCCTAACTCTAACAATAACCTTAATGCTAATTTGAGCCCTAAGCCTAATTGTTAACTTAAACCATACCCTAACGCTGACTCTGACCATAATAAATACATCTAGCTGTAAACCTGACCCTAACCTTCAACCTAACACTTACAATAGGCCTGACCATAATCCTTAGCCTAAAAGTGTCCCTAACCATAACCCTAGACCTGACATTAGCCCCATCCCTAATCCTAGCCCTAATCCTAACACAAATCCTAGCCCTAATCCTACACCTAAGCATAGCCTTAATCCTAACCCTAACATTAATTATTGCCCTAACCCTAATTTTATGCTTTGCCATAGCCCTAAATGTAGCTGTAACATCATACCTTATCCTAACCCTAATGCTAACCCTAACCCTAGCCCTAAACCTAGGCCTAAACCTACAACTAACCGTAGCTCTAATCTAGCCATAATTTAGCCTTAACCCTAAATCTAACATTATCCCTATTGCTAAGACTAACTCTAATTCTAATTCTAGCCCTATCCTTATCTCTAGTTCTAAAATTATCCGTTACCATAACCCAGAGCCTATCCCTATCCCTAGCCCCAACCCTAGCCCTAACCTTCACCCTAGACCTAAACCTAAATCTAACCCCAACCTTCAGCCTAATGTTCACTCTAACACTAGCCCTAACCAAAATGCTAATTGTAAAACTAGTCTTAACAGTACTCTAGCCCTAAAACAAAATAGAGCCATAACCCTAACCCTAAACCTTAACCTAAAGCAGACCCTAACCCTACACCTAGCCTTAAATGTAGTCCTAGTTTGAGTCCTAACTCTAACCCTAGAAGTAACCCTGGCTCTTACTTGGACCCTAACAGTAACTCTAGCTCTAAACATTGCTCTAAAGCTAACCCTAGAACTAGCCCTAATCAGAATCCTAGTACTTTTATTAGATGTAGCCCTTATGCTAACACAAATCCTAGCCCTATTTTGAGCCCTAAACCTAGGTTTAACCATAACCATAACCCAAACCCTAAATCTACCTCTAACCGATCACTTACCCTAAGCCAAACCCTCACCCTAATGCTACTGTAGTCCTAACCATAATCCTTAGCCTACATCAAACCCTATCTCTATTACTAGTCCTAAACCTAGCCCTCATTCTAGCTCTAATCCTAACTCTAACCCTGATGTTATTCTGACCTAACACTAACTCTAGATCTAAAACTAAAACCCTAAAGCAAACCCTAACCCTACCCCTACCGGTAAACCTACACCTAAACCTAACAGAAACAATAGCACTATACCAAAACTAATCCTAAATAGAGTCATAAATCTAGGCTTAGCCTTAATCAAAAACCTACACTAGCCCTAACAACAACCGTTAATGTAATGTAAAAACTAACTCTATCCCTAGACCCAATGCTAGACCTAAATCTGGCCTTCACCCTAAATCTAAACCGAACCCGAACAATGACCGTTACTCTAAAACAAATAATACATCTAAATCTTATACTAACCCAAAACCTAACTAGAACACTAAACTTATACATAATCCTAACTCTAAAACTAGCCATAACCATATCTCTAGCTCTTAAATTACCCATAGCCCTAATGATAGCCATAAACCTCACACAAAACACTGACCTTATCCTAGCCCTAAACCTAGCCCTTATTTTAACTATAACCATAACCCTATACCTATCCCTAACCCTAACCTTCCCCTTGACCCTAATTCTAGCTCAAACTCTAACCTTAATCTAAACATAACCCTAACCCTAACCCCAACATTAGCCCTCACTCTAACCCTAACCCTCAAGCTAGCCTAATCCTAGCTCACTTACCCCAAACCTAACCTGAAATGAACCCTAGGCCTAACCCTAACTCTAGTCCTAATTCTAACCTTAACTTTAGTCCTAACCTTAGCTCTAACCCTATCCATTACCCTAAAGATAAGCCTAACTCAAATGCTATCCCTAGGCCAACAGCTAACACTATTGCCCTAGTCCTAAAACACTATTGCAAACACTAACACTAGTCATTTCTCTACACCTAACCTGAACCCTAAACGTAACCCTATAAATTACCCTAACCCAGACCCTAATCCTAGTCCTAATTCTAACCTTAACCCTTGCCCTAACCTTAGATCTAACCCTATCCATTACCCTAAAGACAAGCCTAAACCAAATGCTAACCCTATGCCTAATGCTAACACTATTGCTAACACTGACCCTATTCAGTACTCTAAACCTAACCTGAACCCTAAACCTAATCCTCTCAATTACCCTAATTCTGACCCTAACACTATCCCTACCGCTAACTCAAGCTTTAACCCTGAATCTTAACCTAAACCAAACTGTACTCGAACCCTGACTCTAATAATACACCTAGTTTTAAACCTGATCCTTAACCTAAACCTACACCTAACACTAGACTTCTCCATAACCTAACCCTAAAATTAACTATAACCATAAACCCAGACCTGATATTAGCCCCAGCCATAATTCTAACTGTAACCCTGATACAAACACTAGTCCTCATCTTAGCCTATACCTAGCCTTAATCCTAACCCAAACCCTTACTCTAGCCCTATCTCTAATTTTAACCCTCGCCCTAGACCTGATCTTTGTTATAACCCCATTCTTTCCCCTAACCCTATCACTCACTCTAACCCTAACACTAACCATATTTCTAACCCTACCATAGGCCTAATCCTAACACTAACCCTAGCACTAATCCTAGCCTTAATTTACCCTAATCCTAACTCAACCCCTAACCTTGGCCTAAGACTAATTCTAACTCTCCCCAGCCCTATTTCTAGTTCTAACCCTATCCATTACAATAAACCTAACACAAGCCCTAACCTTAGCCCTAACCCTAGCCCTAGACACTACCCTAGATCTAACCATAACTCTACATTTGACCCTAACCCAAAGCCTAATCCTCAACCTACCACTAGACCTAACACTATCACTAATCCAAAAAATAGCCATAACTGTAGCCTTATCCCTTAAACAAAACTGAGCCATTATCCTAACCCTAAATATTAATCTAAAACAAACCCTAACCCTAAGCTTTGCCATAAACTTCTAGCTCTAATTCATGTCCTAGTCCTAAAATTAACCCTGACCCTGACTTATATTCTAAAAGTAACCTTAATTCTAAATATCACACGAACCCTAAGGATAATGCTAACACTAGATCTACAACAAATACTAACTCTAAACATAACCTTAGATCTTATATTAGCCATAGCCCTAACCCTAGCGCTAAACCTAACAGAAAAACTAGCCCTAATCTCAATCCTAACCCTAGAAGTAAAATTAAACCTAAACCCTAACCTTAGCCCTAACCCTAACCCTAAACCTAGCCCTAACCCTAGCTCTAACTCTATCACTTACCCTAAGCCAAACCATATCCATAATGCTAACCTTAGTCCTAATATTAATCCATAGCCTAATCCAAACCCTAACCCTATTACGAGTCCTAACTCTAGCCCTCATTCTAGCTCTAACCCTAACTCAAATCCTTAAGCTAACATAAACTCCCAGTCTAAATCTGACCCTAACCCTGACACAAACCCTAAAACTAGCCCTATGAGTAAACTTATACCTAAACCTCATCTAACACTAGCCCTAGACCTAATCCTAATCCTAAATAAAGCTATAACTCTAGACCTATTCCTAAAAAAAACCTGAGCCCTAGCCCTAACATAATCCTTAAACTATCAAACACTAACCCTATCCCTAGACATAACTCTACTGCTAATTCTGCCTTTCACCTTAAACCTAACTCTAGGCTGAACACTGACCCTAATACTAAAATTAAACCTAGCTCTAAACCTGAACCTAACCGAAAACCTAAACTCAACCCTAGACATAGTCATAACTCTAACCATAAAACTAGCTCTAATAAGAACCCTAGATCTTAAATTACACATAGCCTTAACCCTGGGCCTAAACCTAACATGAAACCTATCCCTAATCTGAGGCCTAAACCTATGCTAAGCATAAACATAATCCTAAATGTAGCCCTAACCCATGCCTTACACATAAGCAAAGTTCAAAGCCTAACCCTTATCCAAAACATAACCCAGCCCTATTCCTTCCTAAACCAAACCTTAGACCTAATCCTAATCTTAGCCCTAGTACTGACACTAGCTCTAACCCTAACATTAACCTAACCCTACCCCTAACCCTAATAATAACCCTATCCCTAAACCTAACCCTATCCATAACCCTAATCATAAACGTAAAACTCGACCCAACCCTTAAACTAACCCTTGCCATAAACTTAATCGTAACCCTTACCATAAATCAAAACTAAACCTATACCTAAAACTAAATTTAACCATAACTTAAACTTAACCCTAAACCTAATCTTATATCTAATCCAATGCAGTACTCTAAAACTAACCCTAACCCTAATGAAAACCCTAGCCTTAATTCCAAACCTAACCGTAACCTTGACCATAACCCTAACCCAGACCTAACACTAAACCTAAAACTCACACTAGCCCTAACCATAGCTTAATCCTTATCCTTACCCTGACACTAAAACTAGCCCTAGCCCTAACCATAATGCTAACTCTAGCTCTAACCCTAAAACTAACCTAGCCCTTATTCTAGCCCTAATGTAGCCCTATTCCTAACCCTAACCCTAGAATTAAGACTAACTATAATTCTACACAAGACCTATCCCTACTTCTAACCCTATGCATTACGGTAATCCTAACCCAAGCTCTAACCCTAGTCATAACCCTTGCACTATCCTTAGCCCTAGCACTCACTCTGGATCGAAACCTATCTCTAAAACTAACCCTAACCAGAATCCTCAGCCTAACTTTGAAACTAGCTCTAACCCTAATCCTAATCCTAAAATTAGCCCTAACACTAGCCCTAGCTCTAAAACAATACCAAGCCATACTCCTAACACTAACCCTTACCCTAGACCAAACCCTAACCCTACACTAGCCCTAACCCTATCCCTAATTTGAAACCTAACCCTAACCTTAAACATAACCATGACCCTGACTCATATCCAAACACTAAACCTACCTCTAAATATCACCCTAATATTCAACCTAACCCTAACACTAGACCTAGCCCTAAACCTAACCCTAAAACTAACCCTAATTGCAACCCTAGTTCTTAAAATAGCCATAACCAAAACACTAGCACTAACCCTAATATAAAACTAGCCCTAATCCAAGCCCTAGCATGAGATTTAACCCTAAACCCAACCCTAACCCTGTCCTAACCCTAGCTCTAACCATATCCCTTACCCTAAGTAAAACCCTTACCCTAATGCTAACCATATTCTTAACACTAATCCTTAGCCTAACAAAAACCCTTAGCCTATAACTAGTCCTAAACCTAGCTTTCATTCTAGATCTAACCATAATCCAAACCCTAACCCTATCCCTGACCATTATTCTGACCTTAACACTAATCTTAGGTGTAAATCTGAACCTAACCATCAACCAAAACTTAACACTAGCCCTAATGGTAACCTTATAACTAAACCTAACCCTAATACTAAACCTATACCTAAACCTAATTTTAAATCTAGCCATAACTATAGATCTGGACCTAAAGACAAACTAGACCTAGCCTTAATAATAACCCTTAACCTAACCCAAAATCTAACCCTACGTCTAGACCTAAACCTAGTCCTAATTCTGGCTTTAACCCTAACCATTATTCTACCCAAATACTATCCCTGACACTGACACTAACACTAACCCTATCTCTAAACTTCACCCTAACCCTAAAACTATCCCTAAAACTACACCTAGCCGTAGCATTAACCATAAAACTAGTCCTAATCATTACACTAGTTCTTATATTAGCCATTAACCTTTCACAAAAGCTAGCCCTAATCCAAGTCCTACCTTAGCTTTAACACTAAACATAACCCTAAAAATAACCCTAGCCCTAACCATAACCCTAAGCTTAATTCTAGACCTAATCCTAACCATAAACCTAGCCCTAATCCTAGCTCTAACCCTATTCATTACCCTAAGATAACTATAATACTTATGCTAACCCTAGGCAGAACCCTAATCCTAGCAATAGCCTTAACTCTGTCCATTAACCTACACCTAACCTGAACCCTAAAACTAACTGTGTCATTACCCGATCCCTAAACATAAGACTAATTTGAGCCGTAAACATAAACCTTAACCTAACCCAAACCCTAAACTTGACGCTGACTCTAATAATACCCATAACTCTAAACCTGACCCTAACAAGAAACTTAAATTTTACAATAGACCTAGCAATCAACCTAACCCTAAAAGTATCATTAACTCTACCGTAGACTTGACATTAGCCCTAGCTCTAATCCTAGTCCTAACCCTATACAAAACTTAGCCCAAATCCTATCCATGAACCTCGCATTAATCATAACCCTAGCCCTAATGTTAGCTCTAACCTTAATCTAAATATCACCCTAGTCCTAAAAGTAGCTATATACCCATCCCTTACCCTAAACTACCCCTAATCCTAAACCTAACACTAACCCTAGGCCTAACCGTAACACTAACCCTAGCCCTAATCCTAGCCCTAATTTAGCCCTATCCCTCACCCTAACCCTAGCCCTAAGACTAACTCTAACTCTCAAAATAGCCCTATACCTATTTCTAAGCCTATAACTTACCATAACCATATACCTAGCCCTAAATGTAGCCCTACCCTAGCCCTACATTTAGTCTATCTCAAAACCCAGATCTCAACCTAACTCTAAATTTAACCCTAATCATAAGACTAAATCTAACCATAACTCTACTCTTATCCCTAATCCTTAACCTAAGCCTAAATCTCACATTTACACTAGCCCTAACCCTAAGACTAATCTTAAAACTAGCCCTACCCTACCCCTAGCCCTAAAACAAAACCGAGTCATAGCCCTAACCTTAACTCTTATCTTAAACCAAACCCTAACCATACAGCTAACCCTAATTTATTCCTAATTATAGTCTAATCTTAACCTAAAACTAACCCTGACCCTGACTCTGACCCTAACACTAACCCTGGCTCTAAACCTCACCATCACTGTAAACCTAACCTTAACACTAGACCTAGACCTAACTCTAAACCTATAACTAGCTGTAATCCTAAACCTACTTCATAAAGTAGAAGTAACCTTATTCCTAGCCCTAACCTAACCCCAAACCTAGCCTTAATCTGAGTCCTAAACATAGATTTAACCCTAAACTTAAACCTCACCCTAACACAAACACTATCCCTAATCCTGTACATAACCCTAGCCCTAACCTTAATGATAACCCTAACACTTCTGAAAACCCTAGTCCTACTCCTAACCCTATATATTACACTAATCCAAACCTAAACCTTAAATTTAACACTGTCATTACCCTAACCATAATCTATCACTAATTTGAGCCCTGCACCTAAACACTAACTTAACCCAAACCCTAATCCTCACCCTTATTCCACCCTAGATCTATACTGGACCCTAACCAAAAACCTAACCATTACACTGGACCAATCCATAAATCTAACACTAAATCTATCCCTAACTCTAACCCTAGTCCTGTCATTAGCCATAGCCCTAATACTATCCCTAACCCTAAAACAAATCCTAGTCCTCATTGTAGCCCTAAACATAGCCTTAATCATAAACCTAACACTAACCCTAATTCTAACCCTAATACTAACCTTCACATTGCCCTAAACCTAGCTATAACCACATCCTTAACCTAAACTAAACCCTAAGTCTAACCCTAACCTTAATGGTACCCCTTGCCTTATTCTTTTCCCTAGCAATAACCCTAGATTGAAACATAACTCTAAATCTAATCCTAACTAGATGCCTAAGCCTAATCCTAATACTAGCACTAACCTTAGCCCTAACATAACCCTAGCCATAATTTAGCCCTATCTCTCAACTTAATACTAATCCTAGCCCTAAGACTAACTCTAACTCTCACACCAGCCATATCACTCCTTCTAACCCTGTCTCTTACCATAACTCTAACCATAGCCCTAACCCTAGTACTAACCCTTGCCCTATTCTTATAACTAGAACTAACATTAGGCAAAATGTAACTCTAAATCTAGACCTAACCCGAAGCCTAAGCCTACCCCTAACACTATCCCAAACCATAATACTAATCCTAAAACTTGCCCTAACAATACCCCTAACCCTAAAACAGACTCGAGTCATAGCTTTAACCCTACCATTAATCTAAATCAAAACTTAACCTTACACCAAATCTAACCATAGCCCTAATTTGAGTTGGAACCCAAAACCTAAAACTAACCATGAACCTGACACTGACCCTAACACTTCCAACGCTAAATATTGCCCTAACCCTAAACCTAACCCTAACACTAAATCTAGCACTAAATCTCTAAAACTAGCCCTAATTGTAAAACTAGTACTTACATTAGCTGTAATCCTAAGACTAGCCCTAACATAACCCAAAACCTAGCCCTAACCCTAGTTTTTAACATAACCTAACCCTAATACTAGCCCAAATTGTAACTATAATTTTAACCTTAAACTGATCTCTATCTCTATCCATTACCAAAACCATAACTCTAACCATAATGAAAACCCTAAGCATAAACGTAACCTTATCCCAAATCCTAACAATTTCATCACCCTAAACCTAATCTGAATCCTAAACCTAGCCCTATAATTACCCTAACCCTAATCCTAAAACTAATTCAATCCAAAACTTGAAACCTTAACCTATCTCAAACCCTAAACCAGACCTTGACCCTAATAATACCCCTAGCTCTAAACTTGACCATAACCCAACACGTAACCCTTAGCCTAGACGTAGCCATAAACCTAATTCTCAAACTATCTTTAACCACAGTTCTGGACCTGAAATTAGCTCTAGCCGTAATCCTAGCCCTAACACTAAAAACACACCTAGCCCTCATCCTAGTACTAAACGTAGCCTTACTCATAACCCTAACTCTAGCCCTATACCTAACCCTAATTCTAACCCTCACCGTACCTCTAATCTTATCTATAATGTCATCCCTTACCCTAAATTTAAACCTAACCCTAACCCTAACAATAGGCGTAAGCTAAACACAAAACCAAGCCCTAATTTTAGCCCTAATTTAGCTCTATCTCTAACCCTATGGAAACCCTAGCCCTAAGACTAACTCTAACTCTTCTTTCCCTAGCCCTAGACCTAGTTTTATCCCTATACACCACCATAAACCTAACACTAGCCCTAGCACTTGCCCTAAATTTAGTCCCAATCCTGACCATAACTCTAAAACTAACCTTAAACCTAACACTAACACTAGCCCTAATCCTAATGCTAATCATAAATCTAGCCCTAACCTTAATTCTAACAGTGAACCAAAACTGAACAGTAGCCCTTACCCTAAACCTTAACTTAAGCCAAACACAAACACTACACCTAGACCTAAAACTAGCCCTAATTTGAGTCCTAAGCTTCACCTTGAAACAATCTTGACCCTGACTCATATCCTGACAATAACCTTAGCTCTAATCACCTCCATAAAATCCAACTGAATACTAACATTAACAAGGGCCCTAATTTGAGTCTTAAAGCTAACCATAAAACTAACCCTGACCCTCACTCCTATCCTAACAAGAACCATAGCTATAAATATTACCCTAACAATAAACCTAACCCTACCACTCAACATACTCCTAACCCTAACCCTAAAACTAACCCTAATGGTAACACTAGATCTTCCATTAGTCATTGCCCTAATCATAGCCCTAACCCCAACACAATACTAGTCCTAAAACGAGCCCTAAATTAGCTTTACCTCTAACTCAAACCCTAACCATAACCCTAACCTTAGATCTAAATCAATCCCTTACACTAAATGAAACCCTAAACCTAAGAGTAATCCTAGACCTATCCCTAGTCCTTTGACTAACCAAAACCCTAACCCTATTAATAGTCCTAAACCTAAACTTCATTTTAGCTTTAACATTATCCCAAACCCTAACCCTAACGCTGACCCTTATTCTGGTAACACTAACCCTAGGTCTAACCCTAAACCAACCCAAATTTACCATAATCCTATCCCTAGACCTAACTCTGAACCTAAACCTCAGCCTAGCCCTAATCATAGCTCAGAACCTAACCCTTATGCTAAACATAACCCCAAACCTAAACCTAGTTCTAACTTTCACCTTAACCATAACACAAGACATAATCCTAACAATAAGCCAAGCCATAAACTTAATTCTAACTGTATCTATTACCCTAAAAATAACCCTTACCTTAACGGTAACTCTAGGCTTAACCCTAACCATATCACTTTCCCCAAACCTATCAATTACCCTAAACCTACCCCAAATCCTAAACCTAACCCAATTATTATGCTAACCCTAACACTAATGCTAATTTGAGCCCTAATTTAACCTCAAACCTAAACCCTAACACTGACCGTGACCCTAATAATTTCCCTAGATTCTTACCCTACCTAATCCTTACACTAGACCTAGCCATAAACCTAACCCTAAAACTATTCCTAACCTTAACTCTAGACCTGATATTAACCCTAGCCTTAATCCTAGCCCTAACTCTATCACAAACCCTAGCCCTTATCCAAGCCATAAACATACCCTTAATTTTATCCCTAACCCAAACCCT
Organism: Marmota monax; assembly: GCF_021218885.2. Taxonomy (NCBI): domain Eukaryota; kingdom Metazoa; phylum Chordata; class Mammalia; order Rodentia; family Sciuridae; genus Marmota; species Marmota monax. The sequence continues at coordinate 51,386 of NW_026692694.1, read as the reverse complement.
AGGCATAACCCTAACATTAACCCTAGCCCAAATCTTATCCCTAATTTAGCCCTATCCCTAACCCTAACCCTAACTCTAGCCCAAAGACTAACTCTTTCACCCTAACCTTAACCCTAGTTTTAACTCTATCCCTTACTAGAACCCTAATGCTAGTCCTAATCCTTGGTGTAACCATAGCCCTATTCATAGCCCTGGCCATAACCCTAGCTCTAACCCTAATCATAAATATAACACTAAACATAAACCTAAACCTAAACCTAACACTAGCCCTAACACTAATGCTAATATCAAAACTAGCTCTAACCCTAGCTCTAGCCTTAAAACAAATACAACTCATTTCCATAACCTTAAACCTTAACCTAAACCACACCCTAACCCTATACCTAGCCCTAACCATATCCCTAATTCTAGTCCTAACCCTAACCAGAAAACTAACCCTGACCCTGACTCTGACCCTAACACTAACCCTGGCTCTAAACATCATCATCACCATAAACCTCAATGTAACATTATACCTAGCCCTAAGTCTAACCCTGTAATTAGCACTAATCATATACCTACCTCATGCATTAGTCGTAGCCTTAACCCTAGCCATAACCTAACCCAAAACCTAACTTTAATCCTAGTCCTAAACCTAGCTTTAACCCTAAACTTAAACCTAACTCCTATCAAAAAACTAGAGAAAATCCTATACATAACCCTAGTCCTAACTTTAGGTCTAAACCTATCCATTATCTTAACAATAACCCTAAACCTTAAGCTAACCCTAACCCTATTCATTACATTAAACCAAAACTAAACACTAAAACTAACCCTGTCATTACTCTAAACCTAAACCCTAACCTAACCCAAACCCTAACCCTGACCCTGACCATAAAAATAACCCTAGATATAAACCTGAATCTTACCCGAAAACTAATCCTTACACTGGACCAAGCCATAAATCTAACCCTAAATCTATCCCTACCTATAAGCCTCGACCTGAAATTAGCCCTAGCTCTAGTACTATCCATAACCCTAACACAAACTCTAAATTTCATCCTAGCCTTAATCATAACCCTAACACTAACTAAGCCCTAACCCTAATACTAACCTTTGCCCCAGCCCTAAACCTAGCCAAAACCACATAACGTACCCTAAACGTAACCCTAACTCTAACACGAACCCTAACCCTTTTCATCACAATTGCCCTATCCTTAGGCCTAGCTTTAACACTAGATCAAAAGCTAACTTTAAATCTAACCTTAACTCGATGCCTAAGCCTAAAACTAGCCCTAAACCTGATGCTAATTTTAAAACTAGTCCTAACCCTAGCCCTAACACTAACCCTAGCTGTGATTTAGCCCTATCCCTAACCCTAACCATAACCCTAGCCCTAAGAGTAACTCTAACTCTCACACTGGCCCTATCACTCATCCTAATCCTATCCCTTCCCATTAACCTAACCCTTTCCCAAATCCTAGTCCTAACCTTTGTCCTATCCATAGCCCTAGCACTAACCTTAGATAGAAACCTAACTCTAAATTTAACACTAAACCAAAGGCTAAGCCTAAATCTAAGACTAGCCCTAAACCTAACACTAATACTAAAAAATTCACTAACCCTAACCTTAGTACTAAAACCAAACCGAGACAAAGTTCTAACCCTAATCCTTAACCTAAATCAAGCCCTAACCGTACACCTAGCACTAACCCCAGCCCTAATTGGAGTTTTAAGACAAACCCTAAAACTAACCTTGCCCCTTACTCTGACCATAACATTATCCTGAGGTCTAAACATCCCCATAATCCTAAACCTAAATCTAAACCTAAACCTAAACCTAAACCTAACAGTAAACCTAGCCCTAAAACACTAAAATTAGCCATAATCATACCCCTAGTACTTACATTAGCTGTAACCCTAACACTACACTAACTTAACCCAAAACCTAGCCCTAATCATAATTATAACCCTAGCCATAAACTGATTTCTAACTCTATCCATTACCATAACCATAACCCTAACCCTAATGCTAATTGAAGCCCTACCTTTCAACCTTAACATGTCCCAAACCCTAACTCAGAACTTGACCATAATAATACCCCAAGCTCTAAACCTGATGCTAACCCTAAACCTAACCCATACACTAAATATATCCATAATCCTAACCCTAAAACTATATTTAACCATAATTCTGGACCTGAAATGAGCCCTAGCACTAATCCTAGTCCTAACCCTTAAAAAAACCCTAGTGTTCATTCTAGCCCTTAACCTAGCCTTAATCATAACCCTTACCCTAACCACAGCCCTAACTCTAATTTCTCCCTCATCCTACCTTAAAACCCAGCTATAAAGTCATCCCTTGCCCCAAACTTTGCCCTAACTCTAAACCTAAAATATAAACTATAAACTCTAACTTTAACCATAACACTAACCCTAACACTAACCCTAATCCTGGGCTTAAACTAAACACTAAATCTAGCCCTAATACTAGCCATGATTTTGCCCTTTATCTAACCCTAACTCTAAACTTTGCCATAAGACTAACTCTCTCCCTATCCCTATCCCTAGTTCTAACCCTATCCCTTACCATAAAACTAAACCTAGCCATAACCATTGCAGTATCCTTTTTCTAGCCCTAAACCTAGATCTAAACCTAATTCCAAATTTAAGCCTAAGCCGAAGACTAACACTAGCCCTAAACCTAACTCTAGAACTAAAACAAAACTGAGTATGAGTCATAAACCTAAAACTTAACTTAAACCAAATCCTAACACTACAACTAGACCTAACCCTAGCCCTGATTTGATTCCTAACCCTAACCTTAAAACCAACCCCGACACTAACTCATATCCTAACACTCATCCTAGATCTACACACCACTCTCACCTTAAACTAAACATTAACAGTAACCCTAGGCCTAATTTGAGTTGTAACTCTAACCCTAAAAATAAGCCTGACCCTGACTTCTATCCTAACATGAACCCTAGCTATAAATATCACCCTAACCTTAAACCTAACCCTATCACTAAAACTAACCCATACCCTAACAATAAAACTAACCTTAAAGGTAACCCTAGCTCATTTACTAGCCATTGCCCTAACCATACCCTAACCCTAACACAAGTCCTAGGCCTAATCCCAGCCTTAAACTTAGCTTTAACCCTAACTCTAACCATAACCATAGCCATGACCCTAGCTCAAAACAAATATCTTACAAAAGCAAAACCCTAAACCTAATGGTAACCCTAGACCTATCCCTAATACTTAGGCTAACCAAAACACTAACCCTATTAATAGCCCTTACCCTTGCCCTCATTCTACATCAAAACCTAACATTAACTCTGACCCTTATACTGACCCTACCACTAATCCTAGGTCTAATTAGAACCCTAACCCTAACCTAAATCTACCATAATCCTATTCGTAGACCTAATCCTGAACCTAACTCTCAGCCTAGCCCCAACCATAGCTCAGAACCTAACCATTGCACTATACATAACACTAACTTAAACCTAGTTCTAATTCTCACCTAAATCACCTAAATCAAGACCTAATCCTAACCATAACCAGAGCCCTAACCCTTGCTCTAAACCAATGTCTTACTTTAGCAAAACCTTAAACCTAAGGGTAACCCTAGACCTTTCTCTATCCCTTAGGTTAACCAAAACACTAGCCTATTATTAGCCCTTATGCATGCCCTCATTCCAGAACTAACCCTATCCAAAACCCTAACACTAACCCTTACCCTTATACTGACCTTACTATTAATCCTGGGTCTAATCCTAACCATAACCCTAACCCAAAACCTACCATAATCCTGTCCCCAGACCTAATCCTGAACCTAACACTGAGCCTAGTCCTAACCATAGTTCAGAAGGTAACCCTTACACTAAATATAACCTTAAACTAACCCTAGTTTTAGTGCACATCTTAACCCTAAATCAAGACCTAGTTCTAACCATAACCTAGCCGTAAACTCAAGTGTAACTGTATCATTAACCTAAACATAACCCTTACCCTAATGCTAACACTAGGCCTAACCCTAAACGTATCACTATCCCCAAACTTATCAATTAACCTAAACCCTGAACCCCAGACCTAATTCAGTCATTACTCTAACCCTAACCCTAATGATAATTCGAGCCTAACCCTAAACTCAAACCTAAATCGAAACCTAACACTGACAATGACCCTAATAATTTCCCTAGCTCTAAATCTCACTCTTACCCTATAACTAACCATTGTACTAGACCTATCCATAAAACTAACCCCAAAACTATCTCTAAGCATAACCCTAGACGTGATATTAGCCTTAGCCATGATACTAGCCCTAACCCCAACACAACTCATAGCCCTTATTCTAGTTCTAAACATAGCCTTAATTATTACCCTAACTATAACCCTAGGACTAACTTTAACAATAACCCTAGCCCCAAACTTATCAATTAACCTAAACCCTAGCCCTAATCTTAGATCTATTTTAGCTCTTTCCCTAACCTTAACTGTAACCCTAGCCCAAAGACTAATTCTAACTATCACCTTATTCCTAACACTAGTTCTAACCCTATACTTTACTGGAATCCTAGTCCTAGCCCAAATCATAGGTCTAACACTAGCCAAATTCATAGCCATATCAGCAACCCTGGATCTAAACCTAACTATAAATCTAACCCTAAACCTTAGCCTAAACATAAACCTAACATTAGCCCTAAACCTAAGGCTAATCCTAAAACTAGCACTAACCCCAGCCCTAAAACCAAATGAAGTCTTAGACCTAACTACAACTCTTCATAAAAACTAAGCCATAACCCTAAACTTAGCCATAACTCTAGGCCTAATTTGAGTTTTAAGCCAAAGCTTAAAACTAACCCTGACCCTGACTCTGACCTTAACACTAACCCTAGCCTGAAATCACCCTAACTTTATACCTAAAATTACAATAGACCTAGCAATAACCCTAAACCTAAAATCAGCCCTAATCGCAATCCTGGTACTTACATTAGCTGTTACCCTAAGCCTAGCCATTCCTTAACTTAAAACCTAGCCTTATTCTGAGCACTATCCCTAGATTTACCCCTAACCTTAATCCTATCAATAATTGTAACTATAACCCTAGCCATAACCCTAGATTTAACCCTAACACTAACCCTAAGTCTAACTATATCAATAACATAAAAATAACCCTAGCTGTACCCCTATCTCTAACCCTATGCATTACCCTAAACCTAACCTGAAACCTAAACCTGTCTTTACCCTAATCCTAACTCTAATGCTAATTCAAGCCCTAACATTAAACCTTAACCTATCCAAAACACTAATTGTGTCCCTGACCCTAAGAGTACCCTTAGCTCTAAACCTAAACCTAACCCTAAACCTAACTCTTGCACTAGTCATAGCCATAAATCTAAACATAAAAGTATTTTTAACCATAACACTAGACCTGAAATTAGCCCTAGTCATAATCGTAGCCCTAAACCTAGGCTTAATCCTAGCCCAAACCATAACCCGTGCCTAACCCTAATTCTACTCCTCACCCTAGCCCTAAACCTACCTATAATCTCATCCTATACCAAAAAATAACCATAACCCTAAATCTAACCCTAACCCTCCCTAAACCTAGGCCTAACACAAAGTCTAGTGCTAATCCTAGCCTTTTTTTTAATTTTTTATTGTGGGTTGTTCAAAACATTACAAATTTCTTGACATATCATATTCCACACTTTGATTCAAGTGGGTTATGAACTCCCACCTTCACCCCATACACAGATTGCAGAATCACATCAGTTACACATCCATTGATTTACAAATTGCCATACTAATGTCTGTTGTGCTCTGCTGCCTTTCCCATCATCCACCCTCCCCCCTCCGCACCTCTCCCCTCCCCTCCCCTCCTCTCTCTCTGCCCCCTCCACTGTATAACCCTGAGGGTCTCCTTCCATTACCGTGCAATTTCCTTTCTCTCTCCCTTTCCTTCCCACCTCTCATCCCTGTTAAATGTTAATCTTCTTCTCCTGTTCTTCGTCCCTACTCTGTTCTTAGTTACTTTCCTTATATCAAAGAAGACATTTGGCATTTGTTTTTTAGGGATTGGCTAGCTTCACTTAGCATAATCTGCTCTAATGCCATCCATTTCCCTGTAAATTCTATGATTTTGTCATTTTTTAATGCAGAGTAATACTCTATTGTGTATAAATGCCACATTTTTTATCCATTCGTTTATTGAAGGGCATCTAGGTTGGTTCCACAGTCTTGCTATTGTGAACTGTGCTGCTATGAACATCGATGTAGCAGTGTCCCTGTAGCATGCTCTTTTTAGGTCTTTAGGGAATAGACCAAGAAGGGGAATAGCTGGGTCAAATGGTGGCTCCATTCCCAGCTTTCCAAGAAATCTCCATACTGCTTTCCAAATTGGCTGCACCAATCTGCAGTCCCACCAGCAATGTACAAGTGTACCCTTTTCCCCACATCCTTGCCAGCACTTGTTGTTGTTTGACTTCCTAATGGCTGCCAATCTTACTGGAGTGAGATGGTATCTTAGGGTGGTTTTGATTTGCATTTCTCTGACAGCTAGAGATGGTGAGCATTTTTTCATGTACTTGTTGATTGACTGTATGTCCTCCTCTGTGAAGTGTCTGTTCAGGTCCTTGGCCCATGTGTTGATTGGGTTGTTTGTTCTCTTATTGTCTAATTTTTGGAGTTCTTTGTATACTCTGGATATTAGGGCTCTATCTGAAGTGTGAGGAGTAAAGATTTGTTCCCAGGATGTAGGCTCCCTATTTACCTCCCTTATTGTTTCTTTTGCTGAGAAAAAACTTTTTAGTTTGAGTAAGTCCCATTTGTTGATTCTAGTTATTAACTTTTGTGCTATGGGTGTCCTTTTGAGGAATTTGGAGCCCGACCCCACCGAATGTAGATTGTAGCCAACTTTTTCTTCTATCAGACGGCGCATCTCTGATTTGATATCAAGCTCCTTGATCCATTTTGAATTCACTTTTGTGCATGGCAAGAGAAAGGGATTCAGTTTCATTTTGTTGCATATTGATTTCCAGTTTTCCCAGCACCATTTGTTGAAGATGCTATCCTTCCTCCATTGCATGCTTTTAGCCCCTTTATCAAATATAAGATAGTTGTAGTTTTGTGGATTGGTTTCTATGTCCTCTATTCTGTACCATTGGTCCACCCGCCTGTTTTGGTACCAGTACCATGCTGTTTTTGTTACTATTGTTCTGTAGTATAGTTTGAAGTATGGTATCGCTATACCGCATGATTCACACTTCCTGCTTAGCATTGTTTTTGCTATTCTGGGTCTTTTATTTTTCCATATGAATTTCATGATTGCTTTCTCTATTTCTACAAGAAATGCCGTTGGGATTTTGATTGGCATTGCATTAAACCTCCAGAGAACTTTTGGTAATATCACCATTTTGTAATCCTAGCCTTTATTTAATCTTATCCTAACCCTAAAACCTAGCCATAAGACTAACTCTAACTCTTGCCCTAGTCTAGCCCTAGTTCTATCCTTAGACTTAATCCTAATCCTAGAGCTAAGCCTAAGTCTAAATCTAAACCTAACTCTAAATTTAACTGTAACAATAACCCTAAACCAAACCCTAACACTACCTATAACCATAACTCTAATCCTAATACTTGCCCTATCCCTATCCCTAGCCATAAACCAAAATCAAGCCATAGCCCTAATCTTAACCCTTAACCTAAATCAAACCCTAACCCTACAACTAATCCTAAAACTAACTCTAAAACTAACCCTGACCCCGACACTGACACTAACACTAATCCCAGCTCTAAACATCACCCTAACCTTAAATTAACCCTAACACTATATCTAGCTTTAACTTAACCCTAAAACTAGCCTTAATCAAAACTCTAGTTTGTACATGAGTCATTGTCCTAAAGTAGCCCTAACACTAACACAAGTTCAACACCTTAGCCGAAACCTTACCCTAGCTTTAACTATAATATTAATCTTAACCTAACCCTAACATTAACCCTAATACTAACTCTAACCCAATTTCTTACACTAAGCCAAACTCTTACCCAAATGCTAACCCTAGTCATAATCCTAATCCTTAGCCTAATTTAAACTCTAATCATAATACTAGTCTTAACCTTAGCCGTCATTCTACCTCTAAACCTAACCCTGACCCTCATCTGACCCCAACAATAACCCTAAGTCTAAACCTGATGATAACCCTAAACCAAACCCTAACAAAAGCCCTACTGGTAACCCTATACCTATACCTAAACCTATCACTAGACCTAGACCCAAAGCTAAATCTAAATATAGCTATAATTCTAGCCCTAGATCTAAACAAAAAACTAGCAGTAGAACTAACAATAAGCCTTAACCTAAACTGAACATGTACCCTACCCCTAGACCTAAACCTGTTCCTAATTCTGGCTCTAACCCTAACCTTAACCCTTTCCCCAACACTGACCCTAATTCTAAATTGAACAAAGATTTAAACATGACAATAACTCAAAACCTAGACCTAACACTAGACCTAGCCATAACCCTAGATCTAAAACTAGCCCTAAACATAACCCTAGCTCTTAGATTACCCATAGACCTATCTCTAACCCTAAACCTAACATGAAACCTAACCCTAATTCTAGGCCTAAACTTAGCTCTAAGCATAAATCTTAGTCTACCCTAGCCCTAAATCTAGCCCTAACCTAAGCCTTGCCTTAGACCTAACCCTAACTCAAAGCGTAACCTTTACACTAAACATATCCCTAGCCCTATCATAAACACTATCCCTAACCCTAACCCTAATACCAACGTTAAACCTAGCCTGACCTTAGATTTAACCATATCCATTACCCTAAACCTAACCCTATCTCTAATTAAAATCCCATCCCTAACACTAAACTTAACTCTAACCATAAATGTAAACCTAGACCTAAACCGAAGCCTAACCCTCACCCTAGCCCTAACCCTAGCTCAAACACTCCCTAGCCCTAAACTTAACACTTACCCTAACCCTAAAACTTACCTTAAATCACACCTAACCCTATCCCCATACCTAACCCAAATCCTAGAGTTAATCCAAACAATAACCTAGCCATAACTCTGGCTCAAAATCTATCCATTACACTAAACATAACCCTAACCCTAATGATAACCCTAGCCCAATTGCTAAACCTAACTCATCCATTACCTTAAACCTTAATTGAAACCTAAACTAAATCCTATCCATTACCCTAATCCTAAACCTAACCCTAATGCTAATTTGAGCCTTTACCCAAAACCATTAGCTAAACCAAATGCTAACACTGACCCTGACCCTGACACTAATAATAACCCTAGCCCTAAAGCTGACCTTTAACCTAAACCTAACTCTTACAATAGACCTAGTCATAACCTAACACAAAAACTCTTTATAATGTTAACCCTAGACCTGATATTAGTCCTAGACCTGGTCCTAGCCATAACCCTAACAGAAACCCTAGCCCTTAACCTAGCCCTTAACCTAGCCTTAATCCTAAACTGAAACATAATCTGAGGGCTAATCCTAATTCTAACCCTCACCCTATACCTAAATCTAGCTATAATCCCACCCATTTCCCTAAACTTAACCTTAACACCAATGCTAACCCTAACTCTGGCCCAATCCCTTAGTTTAACCCTAACACTAACCATAGACGTAATACAAGCCTTAATATAGCCATAACCCTAACACTAACACTAGCCCTAATCCTAGCCCTAATTTAGCTCTAACCCTAACTCTAACTATAGCCCTAATCCTAGCTCTAATTTAGACTTAACTCTAACACTAACACTAGCCTTAATCCTAGCCCCAATTTTGCCAAAACCCGAGCCTAGCCCTAATCTTAGCCCTAATTCTAGCCCTAATTTACCCCTAACCCTAAGACTACTACTATGACAAACTCCAATTCTCGCCCTAGGTGTATCCCTAGTTCTAACCATATTCGTCACCATAATGCTAACCCTCACCCTAACCCTAGCCCTAGCCATAGCCTTAACCTTAGACCTAACCCTAACTCTAAAAATAACCCTAAACCTAAGCCAATACCTCAACCTAACCTTAGTCCTAAACCTTATGCTAATCCATAATCTAGCCATAACTGGACCCTTAGCACTAAAACAAAACCAACCTATTTCCCTAACCCTTAACCTAAACCAAACACTAACTGTGCAACTATTACTAACTTTAGCCCTAATTCGAGTTCTAACCCTAACCCTAAAACTACCCTTGACTCTGAAACGAACCCTAACAATAACCCTTGCTCTAAATATCACCTAACACTAAACCTAATCATAACACTAGACATAGCCCTAAACTTAACCTAAGACTAGCACTAATTGCAACACTAGTTCATACATTACTATAACCCTAATCCTAGCCCTAACCAAAACCAAAACAAATCCCTAATTTGAGCCTTAACCCTAGCTTTAAACCTAACCCTAAACCTTAACCTAACCCAGAACATAGCCCTATACTTTACCCTAACCCTAGCCAGAATTCTAACCATAACCCTAGCCCTATAACTGGATCTAACCATATCCATTCCCCTAACCATAACCATAACTCTAATGGTAAACCTAGGTCTAACCCTAAACTTATCCCTAACCCTAACCTATTTAATTAACCTAAACCTAACGTAACCCCTAAACCTAATCCTATCATTACCCTAACTCTAACCCTAATGCTAATTCAAGCCCGAACCCTAAAACAAACCCAAACCCTAACTATGCCCCTTCCCATGATAATATACCTAGCTGTAACTCTGACCCTACCGCTAAACCTAACCCTTATACTAGACTTAGCCATAAACCTAACCCTAAAACTATCCCTAGCCATAACCGTAGACATGGCATTTGCCCTAGCTGTAATTCTAGCCCTAAACTTCACACAAAACAAACCCATAACCCTAACCCTAACCCTAGCCCTAATCCTATCCATAAGCCTAGCCCTGAATTTAGCTCTAACCCTATCAATTACCCTAAACATAACCCTAAATATATTTTGAAACCTAGGCCTAAATCTAACCCTATCCATAATTGTAACCTTATCCATTATGCTAAATCTAACCTGAACGCCCCCAAAAACCTATCATTACCTAACCCAAAACCTAATGCTAATTCAAGCCCTAACCCTAAACCCTAACATAAAAAAACCCTAACCCTTACCCTGACCCTAAAAGTACCCCTAGCTCTAAACTTCATCCTTCCCCTAAACCTGACACTTACACTAAACATAGCCATAAACCTAACCCTAAAACTATCTCTAACCATAGCCTTAGATCTGAGATTCACCCTAACACTAATCCAAGCCCTAACCATAAGAAAAAACCTAGCCCTCTTCCTAGCCTTAAACCTATTCTTAATCATAACTCTAATGAAACTCTAGCCCTAACCCTAATTCTAAATTTCACCCTAGCCCTATCCCTAGATCTAACCCCATCACTTACACTAAACCTAACCATAAGCCTAAAACTAACCCTAGGCCTAAACATAACCATAAACCTAACCCTATTACTAGCCCTAATTAAGCCCATACCTAACTAAAGACTAAGCTTAGCCCTAAGGCTAATTGTCGCTCTCACTCTAGCCCTATTTCTTGTTCTAACCCTATCCCTTACCATAACCCTAATCCTAGCCATAAACAAAGACCTAACAGTAGCCCTATCATTAGCCCTAGAACTAACGTAGACTTAATCCTAAATCAAAAGATAACTTTAACCCTAAGCCTAAACCTAAACCCAACACTAGCCCTAAAACTAATGTTAAGTCTAAAACTAGCCCAAACAATAGCCCTAGTCCTAAAACAAAACTAAGCCATAGGCCTAATTTTAAAACATAACCTAAACCAAAACCTACTCTTACACCTAGCCCTAAATCTAGCCCTAATTTGAATCCAAACCCAACAGTAAAATTACTCTGATCTTGAATTTGACCCTAACACTAACTCTATCTCTAAATGTTATACCTAAACCAACCACTAGACCTACTCCTAACCCTAATACTATAACTAGCCCAAATCATTACCCTAGTCCATACATTGGCCATAAATCTAAAATTAGCCATAACTCTAACCAAAACCTAGCCTTAATGCAAGACCTACCCCTAGGTTTAACCCTAAACGTAAACCTAACACTAGCCCTAATCCTACCCTAAACATAGCCCTAATCCTAGCTCTAATCCTATCCCTTGCCCTAAGCTAACCCTAACCCTAATGATAACCCTAGGCATAACCCTAATCTTTAGCCTAACCCAACACTCAAACTATTACTAGTCCTAAACCTAGTATTCATTCTATCTCTAACAATAACCCAAACCCTAAACCTAACTCTGACACTTATTCAGACACTAACAGTAACAGTATGTCTAAACCTGACCCTAACCATAAACTGAACCCTAACACTAGAACTAACAATAAACCTATACCTAAACCTAACCCTAACATTAGTCCTTGACCTAAACCTAATCCTAAATCTAGCCATATCTCTAGCCCTAGACCTAGACATAAATCTAGCCCTAGCCATAATGATAAGCCTTAACCTAACACAAAAACTAACCCTACTCCCAGACCTAAATCTAGTAAAAATTATGGGTGCAACCCTAACCCTAACTATAATCTGAATACAGACCCTGACCCTAACACCAACCTAGCTCTAAACATCACAAAAATGTTAACTCTAACCCTAACACTTGATCTAGCCATAATACTTACTCAAAAAGCAGCCCTAATCATAACCCTAGTTTATACATTAGTTGTAGGCCTAACACTATCCCCAATCTAACCAAAAACCTGGCCCTAAGGCGAGCACTAACCCTAGTTTTAACCCTAACCCTAAAACTAGCCCTAATCCATACCCTAATGCTAGATCTAACCCTAGCTTTCAACCTATCCACTAACTTAACCTAAAACCTCAACCTAATGCTAACCCTAGTCCTAATACTAATCCTTAGCCTAACCAAAACCTAACCCTGACACTTATTCTGACCCTAACACTAACCGAAGGTATAAACCTGACCATAACCTGAAACCAAACCCTAAATTAGTCCTACCGGTAATCATATACTTAAACCTAAACATAACACTAGCCCTGGACTTAAATCTAATCCTAAATCTAGACATATTTCTAGCCCTAGACCTGAGCAACAACCTAGCCATAGCCCTAACAATAACACTTAACCTAACCCAAATACTAACCCTACCCATAGACCTAACCCTAGTCCTAATTCTGGCACTAAAACCAACACTAACTCTAACCTGAACACTGCCTCTGACCCTAACATAATCCTAGCTCTAAAGCTCATCCTAAACCTAAACCTAAACCTAACACTACACCTAGCCACAACCCTAACCCTAAAACCAGCCCTAATCATAACCCTAGCTCTTACATTACCCATGGCCCTAACCCTAGGCCTAAAGTAACACTAAACCTAGCCCTAATTTTAGGCCTGAACATATCCCTAAGTGTAACCCTAAACCTAATCCTAGCCCTAACCCTAACCATAAGCCTCGCTTTAGACCTAACTCTAGCTTAAAGCCTAATCTCCACCCTTAACATAACCCTAGCCCTATCCCAAACCTAACCTAACACTAGCCCTAATCCTAACATTAACCATAGCCCTAACTATAGCTCTAATTATATCAACTACCCTAAGCCTAGCCCTAATCCTAACAATAACCCTAGCCCTAAACCTAGCTCTAATTCTATCCATTAACCTAACCATATGCTAACCCTAATGCTAACCCTAGGCTTAACTCTAAACCTATCGCAATCTCTAAACCAATCCATTGCCTTAAAACTAACCTGAATCATAATCCTAAACCTATTCATTACCCTAACCCTAAATCTAACCGTAATGCTAATCCGAGCCCTAAACTTAAACCTTTACCTATACGAAACCTTAAGCCACACACTGACTCTAATTATACACATAGCTGTAAACTTGACCATTACCCTAAATCTAACCCTTACACTAGTCCTAATCATAAACATAAACCAAAACCTATCTCTAACTGTAATCCTATACCTGATATTAAACCTAGACCTAATCCTAGCCCTAACCCTAACATGAACACTAGCCTTCATCCTAGCCCAAAACCTAGCTTTAATTATAACCCTAACCTTAATTCTTACCCTTTCCCTAGCCCTAAATCTAGTTATAACCCCATTGCTTAACCTAAACCTAACCCAAACTTTAACCCTAACACTAAACCTAGCCCTAACCTTAACCCAGGACTAACCCTAACACTAACCCTAGCCCTAATCCTAAACCTAACCCTAAGCCTAGCTTTAAGACTAACTATAACCCTCACCCTAGCCCTAGCCCTAATTCTAACCCTATCACTTACTGTAATCTTATTCCTAGCCATAGCCTAGAATAACCCTAGCCCTAACATTACACCTTTCCTAACCCTAGATCTAAACATAATTCTAAATCTAACCCTAAATCTAAACCTAAACCTAACCCTAACACTAGTCCTAACAGTTATGCTAATCCTAAAACTATACCTTACCATACATAGGTTTAGCCCTAAAACAAAACTGAGCCATAACACTAACCCTAAACTTTTACCTAAACCAAACCCTAACCATATATCTAGCTCTAAGCCTAAGTCCTAATCTTAACCCTAAATCTACCCATAAACCTGTCTATGACATTAACACTAACCCTACCTCTAAACATCACCCTAAACATAAACCTTAACGTAACACTAGACCTTGTCCTAACCCTAATTCTAAAACTAGTCCTAATCATAACCTTAGATCATACATTAGCCATAATGTTAAACGTAATGCTAACCCAAACCTACCGAAAATCTGATACCTAACCCTAGCTTTCACCATAACCCTAACCCTAACTCTAGCTGTAATCTTACCCCAAACCCTAGCTTTAACCTTATACTTTACCCTAGCCAAACCCCAATCCTAAAGCTAAACCTAGTCCTAAAACTAATCCTTTGTGTAACACAAACCGTAACCCTATTACTAGTCCTAACCCTACTCCTCTTTCTTGTTATAAACATAACCCAAATTCTAACCCTAACCCTGACACTTATTATGACCCTGAACCTAAACCAAACCCTAACACTAGCCCTACCCATAACCCTATATCTAAACCTAACCCTAACCCTAGCCCTAGATTAAACCTCATCCTAAATCTAACCATATCTTTAACCAAGACCTAAACAAAAATTCTAGCCCTAGCTCTAATGATAAGCCTTAATTTAAGCCAAACATAACCTTACCTGTTGACATAACCAATCCTAATTTTGGTTCTAGCCCTAACACTAACCCTAATCTAAACACAGACCCTGACACTAACACTAACCCTAGCTAAAAAACTGACCCTAACCAAAAGCTAATCCCAACACTCGACCTAGCCATAAACGTAAACATAACACTTACATTACCATAGCACTAAAACTAGCTCTAAACCTAACACAAAACCTAGCCTATTCCTAGGCCTAAATCTAGCCCAAAGCGTAAACCTAATTGTAACCTAATCTTCTCCCTTACCATAAGCCTAACCCTCACTCTAACCCTAACCCTCGCCTTAGACCTAACCCTAGATAAAACCAAAAACCAAACCATAAACATAAACCTAGCCCTATCCCAAAACCTAATCCTAATCCTAGTCCTAAACATAATGTTAACTATAGCCCTAATACTATCGCTAAAATTATACATTACCTTAAAACTGAAATTTAACCTTAATGATAACCCAGCTCTAATCCTAAATATAAACCTAATCCTAGACCTAACGCTAAACCTAACCCTCATTGTAGCCTTAACCCTAGATAAAACCCTAACCCTTACTCTAACACTAACTCTAGCCCAAACACTAACAGTAATCATAAAACTAAAACTACACCTAAACCTAACCTGACATCTAACCCTATCCATTAACCTAAATCTAAATATAACCATAGCCCTAAACCTAAGACTAACCCTAACCTTAAACATAAATCTAACCCTAGACATAATCCTAAACCTAACCCTCACTGTAGCACTAACTCTAGCTCAAAAATTAACCTGTCCCCTAAACCTAACCCAAAACCTCACCCTAACCCAACCCTAACCCTAACTCTAGCCCTATTCCTATCCAAAACCCTAGCCCTAACCCTAGCTCTAATGTTATTTATTACCCTAAAAATAACACTAACCCAAAAGCTTACACCAGGCCTAACCGTAACCCTATCAATAACCCTAAACCTACCAATTACCCTAATCTTAACCTGAATCCTAAACTTAAACCTATCCATAAACCTAACTCTAATTCTAACCCTAATGCTAATCTGAGCCCTAACCCTAATAATTAACCTAACACAAACCAAAAACCTGACGTGACCCAAAAAATACACGTTACCTTTAATCCGGGCCTTACCCTAAATGTAATATTAGACACATCCATAAACCTAACCCTATAACTATCCCTAGCCATAACCTAAACCTGACATTTCCCTAACCCTAAAACTTGCCGTAACCATAACACAAACCCTAGCCCTCAGCCTAAACCCTTAATTCTAACACAAACCTAACCCTAGACCTAATCCTAATTCTAATCATTGGCCTAGCCCTAAAACTAGCTATAACCCAATCCCTTCCCCTAAACCTGATGCCAAACCTAATCCTAAACATAGACCTAACCCTAGGCCTAACCCTAACACCAATCCTTGACTAATTTTTAGCCCTAATTTAGCCCTAAACTTAACCCTAACCATAGCCTTAAGGCTAACTCTAACTATCGCCCTAGCTCTATTCCTAGTTATAACCCTATTCTTTACCATAACCAAAACACTAGACCTAACCTTAGCCCGAACCCTAGCCATAGCCCTAACCCTAGAATTAACCATAACTCTAAATGTACCCTTAAGCCTAAACTCACCCTATCACTAGCAATAACATTAACATTAATTGTAAAACTACCCGAGACTTTATCCTTAGCCCTAAAACATAACGAGCCACAGCACTAACCCTAAACCTTAACCTACACCAAATCCTAACCCTACATCTAGCCCTAAGCCTACCCTTAATTTGAGTCCTATCCCCAACCCTAAAACTAACCCTGACCCTGACTCTGAACCTAACACTTATTCTAGCTCAAAACATCACCCTAACCCATCACCCTGAACTTAAACCTAACCATAAAACTAGACTTCGCCCTAACTCTAACCCTAAAATTTGCCCTAATCATAACCCTAGTTCTTACATTAGCTGTATCCCTAACACTAGCCATAATGTTACCCCAAATCTAGCCCTAATGTTATCCTTACCTTAGCTTTAACACTAATTCTAAACCTAAAGCAAGTCCTAAACCTTAGCCTAAACCTAACCCTAAATTTAGTACTTGCACTAACCCTAAACCTAACATTAACCCTAACACTAACACTCCCCATAACCCTAGCCATAACCCTAGCTCTAACCCTATTCATTACCCTAATCTTAACCCTAATCCTAAGCCTAATGCTAACCCTCGGCCTAACCCTAACACATTCGCTAACCTTAACCTATCCATTACCCTAAACATAACCCTAACACTAAACCTAACCAAACACTAAACCTAGAGGTAACACTAACCCTAAAACTAGCCCTAATTGTAACCCTAGTTCTTATATTAGCCATTGCCCTAAAGCTAACACAAAACCTAGCCTAGCCCTAATCCAAGCTCTAACCCTAGCTTTAACCCTAATTCTAAACCTAACTCTAGCCCTAACACTAGTGCTAACCCTATCCCTTACCCTAAGCCAAACTCTAACCCTAAAGCTAACCTAGTCCTAAATCTAATTCTTAGCCTAACCCAAAACCTAACTCTATTACTAGTCCTAACCCTAATCCTCAATCTAGCTCTATTACTATCCCAAACCCTAACCCTAACACTGACCCTATTCTGAACCTAACACAAACCATAGGTCTAAACCTGACCCTAACCCTAAACCGACCCCTAACACTGGCACTACCTGTAACCCTATAACTAAACCTACCCTAACACTAAACCTAGATATATACTTAATCCTTTATCTATTGATAACTCTAAGCCTAGCCCTAAACAAAAACTTAGTTCTAGCCTAATAATAACCCTTAACCTAACCCAAACACTAACCCTACCCCTAGACCAAACCTTAGTCCTAATGCTGACTCTAACAATAAACCTAACCCTAAAATTAAAACTGACCCATACCCTAACACAAACCCTAGATCTAAAAGTTATTTTAACAAAAAGCATAATCCTAACACTAAACTAGCCATATCACTCACCCTGAAACTACCCATCACCATAGGCAAAACCTACCTCTAAATCTATCCATCACCCTAACCCTAACTGTAATGTTAACCCTATCCCTAACCCTCACACTGACTCTAACCCTAATCCTCATCCTAGTCCAAACACTAGTTCAATCCCTAACCTTTAAACTTAACCTAAACCTAACAGTAACCCATGGACTAAACTTAAACCTAACATTAACCATAGCCCTAATCCTAACCTAAACCCTATCCCTAACCCTAGCTCTAAGCCTACATATTACTCTAACTCTAACCCCAAACTTAATGATAACTCTAGCCCTAACCCTAGCTCTAACCCTAGCCATTAACCTAACCCTAACCCTAACTCTGATGATAACTCTAGCCCTTACCCTAAATCTACTCTAATCCTAACCCTAGACAAAAACACAAACCTAATCCTTGCCATTGAGCTAACCCTTGCTTAAACCCTAACCATTACGCTAAACCTAAACGTAAACCTATCCCTAACCATAACCTTAAGCCTAAACCTAACCCTAACCCTAACTCTAACATGACATCAAACCCTATCCAATACCTTAAACCTAATGATAACCCAAGCCCTAAACTTAACACTAACCTTGGCCCTAACCATAACTATAACCTGGACCTAACCCTAAACCTAACCCTTGACCTAGTGCTAACCATAGCTCAAACTCTAAACCATAACCTAAAACTAAACCTAACCCTAACCCTAGGCCTAATCCTAACTCTAGCCCTAATAATAACCATAACCCCAGCCCTAACCCTATCGCTTACCCTAAGCACAACCATAACCCTAAGGCTAACCATAGGCCTAATCCTAAACCTTTTGCTAACTCTAATCTATCAAATACTCTACACCTAACATGAACCCTAAACCCAAACCTATCATACCCTAACCAAACCCTAATGCTAATTCAAGCTCTAATCCTAAACCCTAAATTAAACCAAACCTGAAATGTAATTCTTACCCTAATAGTACCCCCAGCTCTAAAACTGACCCTTACCCTAACCTGAACCCTTACACTAGACCTAGCTATAAATCTAACTCTTAATGTAATCCATAATGTAAGCCTATATCTGACACAAGCCATAGCCATAATTCTTGCCGTAACCCTAAAAAAAAAAAAAAAAATCCTAGCCCTCATCTTAGCCCTAAACCTACCCTTATTACTAAATCAAACAATAACCCTAGCCTAACTGAAATTCTAACATTGGACCTAGCACTAAAACTAGCTCTATCCCCATTCTTTCACCTAAACCTAACACTATCCCTAAATGTAAACCTAATCCAAAACTAGACCTAACCATAATACAAACACTAGACCTAATCCTAGCCCTAATTTAGCCCTAAACCAAACCTAACCCCAGCCCTAAGATTAACTCTAACTTTTGCCCTAGTCCTATTTATAGTTCTAACTCTATCCCTTACCACAATCCTATAACTTACCTTTATATTAGCCCTAACCCTAGCTCTAGTCCTAATCTCATATCTAACCCTAAGTCTAAATCTAACACTTACACTAAGCTAAACATCTCACTAACACAAGCCGTAACACTAACACTAATCTTAAAACTAGCCCTACCCTAGCCCTAGCTCTGCAAAACAACTGAGCCAGAGCCATAACCCTAACATTTAACAGAAAACAAACCCTAAGTCTACACCTATCCCTGAACCTAGCTCTAATTTGAGTCCTATCCCTAACCCTAAACAAACCCTGACCTTGACTCTGACCCTAACACTAACCCTAGTTCTAAATATCACTCAAAACCTAAACCTAAACTTAACCCTAGACCTGGCCCTAAACCTAACCCTAAAACTAGTTTTAACTATAACCCTAGATTTTACATTTGCTGTAGCCCTAAACCTAGCTCTAACCTAATCCCAAACCTATCCCTAATCAGAGCCCTAACACTACATTTAACCCCAACAATAACCCTAATTCTAGCCATAAACCTTACCCTAAACCTAACACTAACCCTAACCCCTGACAAAACCCAAAGCCTAACCCTAACTTTAGCCTTAATCCTAACCATAAACCTATCCCTAACCCAAGCTGTAACCCTATCCATTACCCTAATCCTAATCCTAACCCTAATGCTAAACCTGGAATAACCCTAAACCTATTCCTAACCCTAAAATTATACATTACCCTAAACCTAACATAAACCCTAAACCTAACCATATCCATAAACCTAATCCTAACCCCAATAAACTTAACCCTAAAACTGTCTCTAACCATAACCCTAGAACTGACATTAGCACTAGCCCTAATGAAGCCATAGCCCTAAAACAAACTCTAGCCCTAATCAAATCCCTAATCTTAGCCTAAATCCTAAACCTAATCCTAACCTTAGACCTCACCCTAATTTTAATCGTAGCCCTAGTTCTAAAGTTAGCTATAACATCTTACATAACTATAACTATAACCATAACACTAGCCATAACCCTAGGCTCAGCCTTAATACTAACCCTAGCTCTAATCCTATCTCTAATTAAACCCTAATTCTAACCCTAAATCTAACCCCAACACTAAGACTAACTCTAACTCTCTCCCTAGCCCTATCCATAGTTCTAACCCTATCCCTTATGATAACTCAAAACCCTAGCCCTAACCCTGGCCCAAACTTTTGCTGTAGCCCTAAACCAAGATCTAACCCTAACTCTAAATCTAAGCCTAACCCTAAGCCTAAACCACACTCTAACTCTAGCTCTAACCCTAATGCTAATTTTTAAAACTAGCCCTAACTCAAGCCCTATCTCTCAAGCAAAACTGATTCATTTCACTGATTCAAAATTTTAACCTAAAACAAACCCTAACCCTATGCCTAGCCCTAATTCGAGTCCTAACAATAACCCTAGTACTAATACTAACCCTGACTCTGACCTTAACAGTAACCCCAGATCTACACATCACTCTATCCCTAAACCTAAAACTAACACTAGACCTCACCCAAAACCTAACTCTAAGACTAGCCCTAATCATAATGTCAGTTTCTAAATTAGCCATAGCCCTAAACCTAACACAAAACCTAGACCTAATCCAAGGCCTAACTCTTTGCTTTAATCCTAACCCTAACCCTTGCCCTAACCCTAACTGTATCCCTAGTCCTAATCCTAGATCTTACCCTATTACTTACACTTATTCAAACTCTCACCCTATTACTACCCTAGTCCTAACCCTAATTCTATGCCAACCTAAACCCTAACTCTTTTACTAGTCCTGAACCTAACCCTCATTCCAGCTCTAAACTTAACCCAAACCCTAACTCTAAACTTAATGCTAATTTGAGCCTTAACCTAAACCTTAACCTAACCCAACCCCGAAGCCTGACCCTGACCGTAATTATACCCCAGCTCTTAATCTGATCTTTTCCCTATATGTAACACTTTAATTTGACCTACCCATAAACCTAACCCTAAAAATATCACTAACTATAAACCTAGACGTGACATTAGTCCTAGCCCTAATTCTTGCCCTAAACCTATCAGAAAACACCTAACCCTAATCATTGCCTTAAATCTAACCTTAATCCTAAACCTAACCATAACCCTAGTCCTAACCCTAAAGCTAATAATAAAACTTGCCCTAATACTAACAATAGCACTAAAACAAAACTGAGCAACAGGTCTAAGACTAACCTTAACTTAAACCAAACCCTAGCACTACACCTAGATATCTAACCCTAGCCCTAATTTGAGTCCTAATCATAACTTAAAAAATAACCCTGAACCTGACTTATATCCTAATACTCATCCTAGCTCTAAACACCACCCTAACCATAAACCTACCATAATCCTATCCCTACACCTAACCGTAAACCTAGCCCTAACCCTAGCTGAAAACCTAGCCTTTAAGCTAAACAAACCCTAAACCTAACTCTAAACCTAGTTCTAAAACTAACTCTACCCCTAACTCAAAGCATATTCCTAACATAACTCTAGTTCTAACCATATCAATTACCCTAAACATAACCCTTACCCTAATGCTAACCCTAAGCCTTAACACTAGTCCTATCATTAATGCTAACCATATCAATTAACCTAAACCAAACCTGAATCTTAAATCAAACCCTAATTATACCCCAAACCTAACCCTAATGCTAATTTGAGCCATAAACCTAAATCCTTACATAAGCCAAATCCTAATCCTAATAATTCCCCAAGCTCTAAACCTGATTTTTACCCTAAACCTAACACTTACACTAGACGTAGCCATAAACCTAACCATAAAACTCTTTAACCATAACCCTAGATCTGATATTAGCCCCAGCACTAATCATAGCCATAAATCTAAAACAAACACTATCCCTCATCCTAGCCCTCAACCTAGCCTTAATTATAACCCTAACTCCAACCCTAGCCCTAACCCTAACTCCAACCATCACCCTATGTCTAAATCTAACTATGACACCATTCTTTATACTAAACTTAAACCTAACCCTATCCCTATCGCTAGGCCTAAGCTGAAAACTAACCCTAGCCCTAATACTAGCCCTAATTTAACCCTATCCAAAACCCTAAATCTAATTTTAGCCTTATCACTAACTCTAACTCTCACACTAGCCCTATCCATAGATCTAAACCTTTCCCTTACCATAACTCTAACCCTGGCCCTAACATTTTCCCTATCCTTAATCCTAGCCTAATCCTAAATAAAATCCTAACTATAAATGTAACCCTAATTCTAAGTCTAAGCCTAACACTAACACTAGCCCTAACCCTAATACTAATTGTAAAATTAGCCTTAACCCTAACCCTAGGACAAAACAAAACCAAGCCATAGACCTAACCTTAAACCTTAACTTAAACCAAACCTTAAACTACAACAAGAACTAATCCTAGCTCTAATGGAGTCATAACTCTAACCTGAAAACTAACCCTGAAACTGACTCATATTCTAACAATCATACTAGCTGTAAACTTGATGCTAACCTTAAACAGAATCCTAACAGTAAACCTAGCCCTAATTTGAGTCCTAACTCAAACCCTAAAACTAAACCTGACCCTGATTCCTATCTTAAAAATAATTCTAGCTCTAAATATCACCCTAACCTTACATCTAACACTAACACTAGAACTACCCCTAACCTTATTCCTAAAGCTAATCCTAATTGTAACACTGTTTTTTACATTATATGTTGCCTATCCCTAGCCCTAACACTAACACAAAAAATAGCCCTAATCCAAGCCCTACACCTAGATTTAACCCTAACCCTAACCCTAACCCTACCCCTAACACCAGCTCTACCCCTATCCCTAACCACAAGCAAAATCCTAACACTAATGGTAACCCTAGACCTATCCATAAATCTCAGGCTAATCAAAACTCTCACCATATTAATAGTCCTCTATCCTAGCCCTCATTCTAGCTCTAACCCTATCCCAAAACTTAACCCAACCCTGATCCTTATTCTGACCATAACACTAACCTGGTTTTAAACCTGACCCTAACACTAGACCAAACCATAACACTAGTCCTAATAGAAACTTTATACCTAAACTAGACCTTATCACAAGCCATAGACCTAAACCTTATCCTAAATCTAGCCTGAACTCTAACTCTTCACCTAAACATAATACTATCCTTAAACAAGAACCCTTAACACAAAGACTAACCCTACCCCTAGATATAAACCTAGTCCCAATTCTGGTTTTAATCTTAACTCTAACTCTAACCTGAACACTGACCTTGCCTTTAACAATAAACCTATCTCTAAACCTTACCCTAACCGAAATCCTAAATCTAACACTAGAGATAGCCATAACCGTAACCCTACAACTAGCCCTAATCATAATCCTAGCTCTTACATAACAAAAGCCCTAACTCTACACCTTAACCTAACACAAAACCTAGAGCGAATTCTAGGCCTAAATCTAGCCCTAAGCATAACCCCAACCCTAACTCTAATCTTAAACCTAACTCTAGCCTTAGTCTTAAACCTTCCTCAAAGCCTAACCCTTACCATAAATATAAACTTAGACCTATAACTTACTCTAAACCCTAACCCTAGCCATAACCCTAAACTTAACCTTATCCCTAAACCTACACCTTACCCAACCCTACACCTAACTGTATTGATAACTCTAGCCTTAACCCTAACCGAACACTTATTCTAACCAGAAAACTATCAATAGACCTAATCCGAAAACTAACACTCACCATAGCCCTAACCCTTGCTCAAAACTTAATCTGTACAATAAACCTAAAATAACTGTAGACTCAACATTAGCCCCAAAACTAAATCTAACCCTAACCATAAACCTAAACCTATAGCTAACCATATTCATTAGGCTAACCTTTATCCTGACCCTAATAATAACACTAGCCCTAACCTTAACCCTAACCCTAAACCTACCATAATCCTGTCTCTAGGCCTAAGGCCAAACCTAATCCTCGACCTAGCCCTATCACTAACACTAGATCAAATCCAAGCCCTTACCCTAAACATAACCCTAGCCCAAACCCTAACCCCAATCCCAGCCCTAATTCTAAATATAGCCATATCTCAAATCCTAGCTCTAACTCTATCCATTACCCTAACCATAACCCTAAACCTAGAGCTAAACCTAGCGCTAACCCTAACCCTAAACCTAACTCTATCCCTAGCACTGATTCTAACCTGAAGCCTCAACCTAGCCCTAACAATTACTCAATCCTTGACCCTTACCTTTAATCCAAACATAAGAAAATGATAAGCCTAACCCTAGCCCTAACCCTAGTCCTAATCCTAAACTTAAAACTAGAATTAACATTAGGTCTAACCCCACCCATTACCCTAACCATAACCATAAACGTCATGATAACCTTAGCCTAACCCTAAACATACTCTAAACCTAACTGTAACCCTAACCCTAGACCTAACCATAAACCTAACCCTTGTGGTAGTCCTAACTTTAGCTTAAAATCTAACCATTATGATAAAATTAACACTAACCCTAGCCCTAATCCTAAACCTAACCCTAACTCTAACCCAACATCTAAACATGTCCATTACCTTCACCCTAATGATAACCCTAATCCTAACCCTAGACCTAATTCAAAACCTAACCCTATCCTTAGCACTAACCCTAGCTCAAACCCTAACCCATACCCTAAACCTAACAATACCCTTAACCCTATCCCTAACCCTAACTCTAGCCCTAATCTGAAACATAACCATAGCCCTAACCCTAGATCTAACCCTATCCATTACCTAATGATAACTATAAACCTAATGCTAACCATTGGCCTAACCCTAACCCTATCCATTACCCTAAATCTAACCTGAGCCCTAAACCTAACCTGAATCCCAAAATTAACCTTATCCATTACCCTAACCCTGACTCAAACCTAATGCTAATTTGAGCCATAACCCTAAACCTCAACCTAACCACACCAAGAACCTCTGACTATTACAATACCTCTAGCTCTCAACTTGAACCTCACCCTAAACCTAACTCTGACAATAGACCTAGCCATAAATCTTACCTTAAAACTATCCCTAACCATAACCCTAGACCTGATATTAGCCCTAGCCCTAATTCTTGCCATAACCCTAACAAAAATGCTAGACTTTATCCTAGCCCTAAACCAGCACTGATCCTATCCCAAACCCCAACTCTAACCCTAACCCTAATGATAACCTGAACCCTAACCTAACTGAAACCCTAACCCAAACATTACACTTAACCCTAGACCTAACACTAAACTTTGCCCTAGTCTTAACACTAAATCAATCCCTAAATATTACCCTAAACCCAACAGTAAACCTAGCCCTAAAACTAAACTTAAACATAAACTTAACCTTGAACCATAAGCTAATATTACATCTAACCCAATCTATTACATTAAATCTAATCCTAAACCTAATGAAAACCCTAGCTCTAACCCTAAACCTAACCCTGATCATAATACTAAACCTAACCATCATCCTAGACCTAACCCTAGCTCAAAACCTATCCTTTACTGTAAATGTAACCCTAACCTTACCCTAAGCTAGGGTTAATAGCCCTAACCCAAAACCTATCGTAACTCTAGCCCTAATCCTAAACTAACCCTTGTCATAACCATAGCTCTAACCCTATATATTAGCCTTATGATAACCTTAATCCTAATGCTATCCCTAGGAATAACCTGAATCATTTTGCTAACCCTAAAGCTCTTCACTGCCCTAACCTACCCTGAAACTTAAACCTAACCCAAACAATTAAACTAACCATAACCCTAACCCTAATGCTTATTTGCACCCTATCCCTAAACCTTAACCTAAAACAGACCCGAACACAGATCCTGATCATAAACATAAACATAGCACTAAACCTGACCCTTACCCGAAGCCTAACACTTACACTAGACATAGACACAAACCTAACCCTAAATCTACCCCAAACTGTAACACTAGACCTGACATTAGTCATAACCCTAATTCTAGACCTAACCCTACAACAAACTCTAGCACTCATCCTAGCCCTAAACTTAGCCTTAATCATAACACTAACCCTACCCCTAACCCTAATTCTAACCCTCACCCTACCTCTAAACCTAGCTATAACAACATACCTTACCCTAAAATAAACTATAACCCTAGCCCTAACACTAGGCCTAAGCTGACCACTAACATTGGCCCTAATCCTAGCCCTAACTTAGCCCTATCTCTAAAACTAGCCAATACCCTAGGCCTAAGACTAACTCTAACTCTCACCCTAGACGTAGCCCTGGTTCTAACCCTATCTATTACCGTAACCATAACCCTAGCCCTAACCTTTGCCCTGTATTTAGACCTAGCCTTAATCCTAGATCTAATACTAAATCAAAATCTAACCCTAATCCAAAGCCTAATCCTAACACTAACACTAGCCCTAACCCTAATGCTAATCTTATAATTAGCCAAAACCCTAAACCTAAGACTAAAACAAAAGTGACCAACAGCACTAACCCTAAACCTTAACTTAAACCAAACACTAACACTACACCTAGACATATATCTAGGCTTAATTTGAGTCCTAAACCTAACCTTAAAACTTACCCTTACCCTGACTCATACCCTAACACTTAACCTAGCTCTAAAGACCACCCTAAACTTAAACCAAACCCTAACAGTAACCTAGCCATAATTCAAGTCATAACCCTACTCTTCAGGCTAACCCTGACCCTGAATGATATCCTAACAGTCACTCTAACTCTAAACACAGCCCTTACCTTAAACCAAACACTAACAGTAATGCTAGCCTTTATTTGAGACCTAATCCTAACCCTAAAAATAATCCTGATGCTGACTCATATCCTAACAATAACTCTAGCTCTAAATATTACCCTAACCTTAAACCTAAAACACTGGACCTACCCCTATCCCTAACCCTAAAACTAACCCTAATTTTATCCCCCGCTCTTACATTAGCCAATGTCCAAATCGAGCCCTAACCTTAACACAAAAACTATCCCTAATCTGAGCTCTAAACCTATACTTTACCCTAACCCTAACCCTAAATCTAGCATTAACCCTAGTTCCAAGGCTATCCCTTAACTTAAGAAAACACCCTAAACCTAATGGTAATCCTAGACCTATCTCTAATTCTTAGGCTAACCAAAACCCTAACCCTATTAATAGTTTTAACCCTAGCCCTCATTCTAGCTCTAACCCTATCCCAAACCCTAATGCTAACCCTGAACATTATTCTGACACTAACATTAACCCTAGGTCTAAAACTGATCCTAAACTTAGACCAAACCCTAACACTAGCCCTACACCTAAAGCAAATCCTAAATTTAGCCTTAACTCTAGCCCTAGACCTAAACATATACCTAGCCATAGCACTAACAGTAATCCTTAACCTAACTCAAAAACTAAGCCTACCCCTAGACCTAAACCTAATCCTAATTCTGGCTTTAACCCTAACTCTAACTCTAACCCAAACACTGACCCTGCCTTTAGATAAACCTCTCTCTAAATCTGACCCTAAGCAAAAATCTAAACCCAACACTAGACCTGGCCATAATCCTAACCCTACAATTAGCCTTCAACATAACCTGAGCTCTTACATTACCCATAGCACTAACCCTAGGCTTAAACCTAACACAAAACCTAGAGCTAATCCTAGGCCTAAATCAAGACTTAAGCATACTCCTAACACTAACCTTACCCCTACCCCTAACCTAACCCTCACCTTAGTCCTAATCATAGTTCAAATCTAAACATTACTCTAAACATAAACTTACACCTATCCCTCAATCTAACCCTAAGCTTAGCCCTAATCCTAACCTTAACCCTATCCCAAAACCTAGCTCTAAACCTACCCGTTATTCTAAACCTAAACCTAAGCTATTTGATAATCCTAGGCTTAATGCTAAACCTAAAACTAAATGGACAACTACACCTAGACTTGACCTTAAACATCACACTTGCCATAGACCTAACCCTAGTTGAAATCCTAACCCTTAGTATAGACCTAAACATAACCATAGCCCTAACTCTAAGCCTAAAACACAATCTAATGTTAAACATAGCCTTAAATTTATATCTAATTGTATGAATTACCCAAACCCTAACCCTAACCCTATTCCTAATGATGTCCCTAGCCCTAATCTTAACCCTAACCCTATAAGTACTATAATCTTATCCTTAGAAGTAATGATAAACCTAACCCTCACCCTAGCCTTAACCATAGCTCAAAACTTAACATTTATGCTAAACATAAACCTAAGCCTAACCCTAGTTTTAACCCTAACCCTAACCCTAATTCAAGAACTATTCCTAACCATAAACCTAGCCCTAAACTTAGCTCTAATTCTGTCCATTATACTAACCATAACACTTACCTTATTGTGAACCCTAGGCCTAACCTGAATCCTTTTGCTAACCTTAACCAGATCAATTACCCTAAACCTAATGTAAACTCTGAACAAAATCCTATCATTAACCTAACCCACACCCTAGAGCTAATTCAATACCTAAACCTAAACCCTAACTCCAACCAAACTGTAACACTGACCCTGACCCTAGTATATTTCCTAGCTCTAAAGCTGACTTTTACATTGAACCTAACCCTTACACTAGAACTAGCCATAACACTAATCCTAAAACAATCCCCAACCATAAGCTTAAACCTGGCATTAGCCATAGCCCTAATTCTAGCCCTAACCCTAACACAAACCCAAACCCATAACCTATACCTAAACCTAACCTTAATCATAACTCCAAACCTAACTTAGGCCTAACACCAAAAACTAACCCTAGCACTAATTGTATCCCTATCCCTTACTGGAACCGTAATCCTAGCCCTAAACCCAGCCCTAACCATAACCCTATCATTAGATCTACCCCTAACCTAGATCTAATTTTAATTCTAAATCAAACCCTAACCCTAAGCCTAACCCTAACCCTAACCCTAAATCTAAATCTAACTTTAACCCTGGCCCTAAAACAAAACCGAGCCATAGCCCTAACCCTAACCCTTAACTTAAACCAACCCTTACCCTAACCCTAACCTTACCTCTAATTCTAGTTTTAAGCTGAAAACTAAAACTAACACTGACCCTGACTCTGACAATAAAACTAAGTAAAAATCACACTAACCCTAACCCTAACCCTAACACTAGACCTATCATTAACCATAACCCTAAATTTAACCTTAATTGTAACCCTGGTACTTACATTAGCCTTACCCCTAACCCTAGCAAAAACTTAACCCCAAACCTAGCCCTAACCCAAGCCCTAACCTGAGCTTTAACCTTAATCCTAATCCTAACCCTAGCCCTAATCAAAAACATAACCCTAGTCCTAACGCTCTCTAAGCCTATCCATTGCCATAATCATAACCATAGTCCTAAACATAACCCTTTCCTAATCCTAAACCTATGTATT
Organism: Marmota monax; assembly: GCF_021218885.2. Classification (NCBI taxonomy): domain Eukaryota; kingdom Metazoa; phylum Chordata; class Mammalia; order Rodentia; family Sciuridae; genus Marmota; species Marmota monax. The sequence goes on along the minus strand of NW_026692694.1, from coordinate 21,296 downwards.
ATTCTAAACCAAACCTAAACACTAAATTTCATCCTATTATTACACTAACACTAACCAAAATGCTAATTCGAGCCCTAACTTTAAACCTTAACCTATCCAAAACTTCTAACCCAGAAATTGACCCTAATAATACCTCTAGCTCTAAACCTGACCCTAACCCTAAACCTAACCCTTACATTACATGTAGCCATAAACCTAACTCTAAAACTATCTTTAACCATAACTCTAGATCTGACATTAGTCCTAGCCCTAATCCTAGCCCTAATCCTAACACAAACATTAGCCCTCATCCTAGCCCCAATCCTAGCCTTAGTCATTACCCTAAACCTAACCCTAGCCCTAAACCTAATACTAACCCTTGCCCTAGCCTTCAAACCATAACCCAATACCTTACCCTAAACTTAGTCCTAACTCTAACCCTAACCCAAGGCCTAAACCTATCACTAACACTAGACCTAATTCAGCCCTATCCATAACCCTGATATAACCCTAATCCTGGACCTAAGACTAACTCTAACTCTCATACTATCCATATCACTAGTTCTAACCCTATCCCTTACCATGATCCTAAACTTAACCCAAACCTTAGTCCTAACCCCTGCCCTATCCTTAGCCATAGCCCTAACCATAGATCAAAACCTAACTCTAAATCTAACCCTAACCCGAAGCCTAAGCCTAACCATTATAAATACTTTTATATTTAGACTCTGTGTCTAAAGATGTTGGCTTCAATTATTATTTAGAATATAGTCATTAGTTTCATAAAAGGCATCCCATTTCTCATGGTGTATAGAGAATTGAGGGTCAGGGGTAGGATGCTATGGTAAGGGGGAAAGGAATGAGGGTATGTGATTAATCTAACTTAGCAACTTTGGAGGAGAAATCTATTGAATAGATAGGGGGAATTTATGGAAGGAGGTATAAATTCAAACTCCTTATCTGTGTTCATAAAATTACCTTATGTATAAATAGTAAAAGTTAGGAAGATGAAAGTGGGATAGAAGGAGAAAAAAAGAAGAAAAAATAACAAGAAAAAAAGAAAGAGATGGAAAAAGAAAATAAGGGAAAATAAATAGGTGGTGAGGTGGGGCCTATGGAATTCCTGTATATTATACAATTCTAGTGATTCAGTTCTTAAAGTCCAATTTCATGGAAAGTTCTCAATTTCACATATGTTCAGGTTGTGAGGACCAGGGAGGGAAGGGTAGAGGAGAATGGATGAGAAGAGCAAGAAAATAAAAGTAAGAAAGAAAAAATATCTCTCCAAACTCTCTTTTCTTTTCTTGCAGTAGGTGGTGTTCTCTATTCCTAGCTTGAGTCTCTGTGCTCAGCATGGTAGAGGTAGTCAGGGTGAGAATGCCTGAGCTTCTACCTGGAGCCTCCCTATGTTTAGTCTCTGAATTGGAAAACAGGTCCCTGTATAGTTGCTGTTCCACATGGATTGGTGCACCCCCCAAAACTTGTGAGAAAAATCTTGAGTTATCATAGCTGGAAATAGGGGAATTGGAAACCCGGTACCTGATAAGCTGTAGAACCAAGCTGATAGTTACTCCCACTGATAGATGATGAGTAAGGTTGTGCAAGATGGATTCCATCTATTACCCATGTATGTTGTTTGATGAGCTGGGTGGTTCTGGAATAACCTTGTGCTGTGTCCAGAGCTCAGTCTAGTGGCCCACAAGCAAAGCCTCTGTGTTCTGTGCTGCCTTCTGTCTGTGCAGAGAGTGCTTGTCCAGCTGAGACTGCTGTCTGTGCCTAGAGAAACTGTGCAGCTGAGCCTTCCATCCGTGTTGAGAGCACCCAGGTGGCCCTAGTTTTCTTCAAATTTCTATGATACTGGCAGGATTCATCTTTTACTTGGCCTTACTATGCACCACAGGTTTGGGCCTTGTCAGTTCAATGGTTCGGTGTCAGAAACAGTTTGTATTTTAAGGTTTCCCTTCATTATGGCTTATTGGTGTGAATGAAAATTGAGCTGGAAATCAAACAGTTTGGCAGGAGGTGCTTAAAACTTCACACAATCAGTTTTCAATGGGCACTCTCTGGTTTCTTTCTTTTTAACGTTGGCCAAAGATGAAGTATGCAAAAGAAACTGTATACGAGAACCCTTAAGGATAAAAGAGAGAAACATGTATGTGATGAAATAAGTCTCCCAACAATTTTATCAGATTTCTTTTATACTACACAGTATTCATCTTTTAGCTTGCTCCACTAGGCTCCCCAAGGTTGGCACTTCTAGGATCAATGGTTCTCCAAACAGGTAAGTGTTAGTGTTACTGTTAGGGCTAGCTTTAGAGCTATTGTTAGGTTTAGAGTTTGTTTTGTTCAAATTTCTTTGATACTGGGAAGATTTATCTTCTTCCTAGCCTTACTATGTGCCCCAGTTTTGGGTCTTCTCTGTTCAATTGTTTGCTGTTGGAAATAGTTTATTTTTAATGTCTGACTTCATTTTGACCTATATGCAAATGGAGCTGGAAATCAGAGTGTTGGTGCTAGCTGGTAGAAACTTCACATACTAAATCAGTTGTTTGTGGGCACTCTCTGGTTTCTTTCTTGTAAAAATAGCCATAAGCTGAAGCATGCAAAACAAGTTTATCCAAGAGCACGTTAGGAGAAAACAGGGCATTATGCATGTACTGAAATTCCTCCCCCAATAATTTGGTCAGATTTCTTTGATACTGTGCAGGATTCATATGTAAGCTTGCCCCACTAGTCTCCCCAAGTTTAAAACTTTTATGATCAAAGGTTCTCTTAACAGGTTAGGCTTATGGTTATTTTAGAGTTAGGGCAACTGTTAGAACTAGTGTTAAGGTTAGAGTTAGTTTTTTTTTTTTTCAACTGTTTTGGATACTGGGCAAGATTTATCTTTTTCCTATTCTTAGTATGCTCCCCAAGTTTGGGCCTCTTAGCAAAAGGGTTTGCTCTAAGGAAGAGTTTTAATTTTCATGTTTGACTTCATTTTGCCCTATAGGGGTGAATGAAAATGGAGCTCAACTCAAACAGGATTTGTGCTAGTTGCTTGAAACTTCACACACTGAATCATTTCTCAGGACACATTCTCTCATTTTTTTTCTTGTGGTGGTAGCCCAAATCTCAATTAGAAAGAAACAGCTTTATCTTTGAGCTCTTTAGGAGCAAGCTTCATTATTTTTTAACATGTATTACTTTGTTATTGTACAGGATTAATCCTTTTCCTAGTCTTAGCAGGATCTCCAAGTTTGGGCCTTCAAGGTTTGCCAGTTCACTGTCAGGAACAGTTTGAGTTTTTAGGTTTCACTCTATTATGGCCTATAGTTGTGTATAAAAATGGAGCTGGAAATCAAACAGAGTTAGTACTATCTGCTTGAAACTTCACACATTCAATCAGCTGTCTGTGGGCATTCTCTGGTCATTCCTGGTGAAAGTACTTTAAACTGAAGCATGAAAAAAATAATTCTTCCAAGAGCACATTAGGAGAAAACAGGGAAATATGCACATACTGAAATACACCCCCCCCCCAATTATTTGGTCAGATTTCTTTGATACTGCACAGGATTCAACTCTTAGCTTGTCCCACTTACCTCCTTTATTTTGGGACTACTATGGTCAATGATTCTCTAAACAGCTTTGGTTAGATTTAGTATTAGGTTTGGGCTAGGGTTACAGATAGTATTTTGTTAGATTTAGTATTGTTCAAACTTCTTTGATACTGGGAAGGATTCAAATTTTACCTAAACTTGCTGTATTCTCTAGGTTTAGGCCTCTTGGGTCAAGGGTTTGCTCTTCTAAACAGTTTGTATTTTAAGTTTTCATTTCATTTTGGCATGTGCATATAAATGGAAAAGGAGCTGGAAATCTAAAAGTGTTGGTGCTAGCTACTTCAAACCTCACACACTCAATCAACTTCCTATGGGCATTCTCTGGTTTATTCCTTGTAAAAGTAGCCCTAAGCTGTAGCATGTAAAGCAACTTTATGTGAGAGCACTTTAGGAGAAAACAGTGAAATATGCATATACTGAACTATCTCCCCCATTATTTGTCAGAATTCTTTGATATTGTGAAAGATTCATCTATTAGCCTACCCAACTTGGCTCCACATGTGTGAGACTTCTAGGATCAAAAGCACTCTAAACAGGTTAAGGTAAGTGTTAGGGTTAGTGTTAGGACTAGAATTAGACCTAGTGTTAAGGTATGAGTTAGATTTGTTTTCAAATTTCTATGATACTCTGCAGGATTCATCTTTTTCCTATTTTGACTATACTCCAAATGTTTGGGCGTCTTACATAAAGGGTTTGCTTTCAGGAACAGTTTCAATTTTAATGTTTCTCTTCTTTTTGTCCTATGGGGTGAATAGAAATGAAGCTGGAAATTGAACAGGGTTTGGGCTAGCTGCTGGAAACTTTCACACACTCCATCAATTTTCAGTGAGCATTATCTGGTTTTTACCATGGAAGTAGCCCTAAGATGAATTAAAAAAAAAAAAAAAAAAAAAACAGCTTTATCTCTGAGTGCTTTAGTAGCAAGCAGAATACGCATGTACTGTAAGGGCTTCAAATTTTTTTGGTTCAATCAATTTGATACTGTCCAGGATTCATCCTTGACCTAGTTTTGGTAGGCTCCCCAAGTTTGGGCCTTCAAGATTCTATGATTCAGTGTCAGGAACAGTTTGAATTTTTAGGTTTCACTTCATAATGGCCTATAGGTGTGAATGGCAATGGAGATTGAAATCAAACACGGTTGGTGATAGCTGCATGAAACTTCACACACTCAGTCAGCTCTCTGTGGGCATTCTTTGGTTTTTCTTTGTGAAAGCACCTTAAGCTGAAACATGGAAAACAATTTATCTATGTGCACTTTAAGTAAAATAACAGGAAAATATGAATGTACTGAAACACCTCCCTCAATTTTGCATCAAATTTCTTCAATACTGCACAAGTTTCTTCTGTTAATTTGTGCCATTAAGCTCCCCAATTTTGGGACTTCTATGATCATAGGTACTCTAAACAGGTTAGAATTAGGTTAGGGTTGGGTTAGATTTAGTGTTAGAGTTAGAGTGAGTTTTGTTCAAATTCATTTGATACTTGACATAATTTGTATTTTACCTAGCCTAGTTATTTTCCCCAGGTTTGGGTCTTATCCCTTCAATGGTTTGTTGCCAGGAACTGTTTGTATTTTAAGGTTTCCTTCATTTTGATGAATGGAAATGGAACTTGAAATAAAACAGGGTTGGTGCTTGCTGCTTAAAACTGCACACACTTAATCAGTTCTATGTGGGCACTCTCTGGTTTCTTCATTTTGAAAATTTCCAAAATCTGAAGCATGCAAAAACCTCTTTATTCAAAAGTACTGTAGGAGACAACAGGAAAATATACATGTATTGAACTACCTGCCTAAATTATTTGGTCAGATTTCTTTGATACTGCACAAGATTCAGCTGTTAGCTTGCCCTACTAAACTCCCTTAGTTTGAGACTTCTATGATCAAATCTTCTCTAAAGAGGCTAAGGTGAGCTGTAGGGTTACGATTAAGTATAGATCTAGTATTAGGTTTACAGTAGTTTTGTTCAAATTTCTTTGATAATAGGCAGGATTTATCTTTTACCTCTCCTTACTCTGTTCGCCAGGTTTGGACCTTCTAGGTTCACTGGTGTGCTGTCAGTATTTCAGTTTTTATTTTAAGGTTTTACTTCATTTTGACCTTTATGGGTAAATGGAAATTGGGCTCAAAATCAAACAGGGTTTTTCCTAGATGCTTGAAACTTCATACTCTCTATCTGTTCTCTATGAGGACGCTCAGATTTTGTGAAAGTATCCCAAAGATAAAGCCTGCAAAAACAACACTATGCAAGAAAATTTTAGGAGACAACAGGAAAATATCCATGAACTGAAATACTTCCCCCAATCATTTGGTCAGATTTTTTTGATACTGGGCAGGATTCATCTGTTAGCTTTCCCCACTAGGCTCCTCAACTTTGAGACTTCTATGATCAAAGATTTTTGAAACAGGTTAGTGTTAGGCTTATGGTTAGAGTTAGGTCTAGTGTTAGGATCCGAGATTGTCTTGTTCAAATTTCTTTGATACTGGGCAAGATACATTTTTACCTAGTCTTACTATGTTCCCCAGTTTTTGGCCCTCTCGGTTCAATTCTTTGCTGACAGGAACCATTTGTATTTTATGGATTCACTTCATTTTGACCTACATGAGTAAAAGGACATGGAGCTGGAAATAAAACAAGGTTCGTGCTAACTGCTTGAAACTTCACACTCTCAATCAGTCCTCTGTGGGCACTGTCTGGTTTAGTGTAAGGCTTAATGTTTCTGCTAGGGTTAGGGCTATGGTGAGGTTTAGGTTTATGCTTAGGTTTTGGAATACTTTATATTTAGGGTTAGGTTTAGTGTAAGGGATAGGGTTATAATTAGGGTTAGGGTTAGGGTAATTTACTGGCTGAGAACTAAAGCTGGATATAGGTTTAAAGTTAGGATAAGAGCTAGGGTTAGGGTTATTGTTTAGGATAGGGCTAGTATAATGTTTACAGTAAGGTTTTGGCTTTGAACTAGGTTTAGGTCTAAGGCAAGGGTTAGTGTTAGGGCTAAATTTAGGCCTAGGATTATGGATAGGTTTTGTGTTAGGTTTAGGGCTATGGTTAGTACTATGGTTAGCATTAGGGCTACTGTTAGGTTTAAGTTTACGGTTAAAATAGGGTTCAGATTAGGGTTATGTTTAGGGCTACTATTATTTTTATGGTTATGTCTAGGTCTAGTGTTAGGATTAGGTTTGGGGTTAGAGTCAGGTTTAGAGATATGTTAATGTTAGGGTCAGTGTCAGTGTTCCAGATAGGATTAGAGTTAGGTTTAGAGCCAGAATTAGGACTAGTGTTAGGTCTAGGGGTAGGGTAATTGTTTAGTTTAGGTTAAGGGTTATTGTTAGGGCTAGAGCTAAGATTTTGTTTGAGTCTATGGCTAGAATTATAGCTATATTTAGGATTAGTTTTGGGTCTAGATTTAGTGTTAAGTTTAAGTATAGTTATAGCATTACCTGTAGGGCTAGTGTTAGGGTTTGGTTTAGGGTTAAGGTCAGGTTTAGACGTAGGGTTACTGTTAGGATCAGAATAAGGATCAGGGTTAGGGTTAGAAGTAGAATGAGGACTAGGGTTATGACTAGTAATACTGTTAGTGTTTAAGTTAGGCTAAGAATTAGGGTAAGGAACAGGGTTAGCATTTGGTTTAGGGTTTGGCTTAGGGTAAGGGATAGTTTTAGGGCTAGGGTTAGGGTTAGGTTTAGGGCTAGTATTAGGGTTAAGATTAGGATTTAAGCTTGGGTTAGGACTAGTATTAGGGGTAGGATTTGTGTTAGGGTTAGGACTAGGTTTATGACAATGACTAATGTATAAACTAGGGTAACAATTAGGGCTAGTTTTAGGGTTAGGGTTAAGGCTAGCTCTAGTGTTAGGGTTAATTTAAGGTTATGGTGATGTTTAGAGCTAGGATTAGTGTTAGGATAAGCATCAGGTTCAGCGTTATTTTTAGAGTTAGGGTTAGGGCTAGGTGTAGGTTTATTCTTTGGTTTACGTTAAGCATTAGGATTAGGGATATGGCTTGGTTTTGTTTTATGGCTAGGGCTAGGGGTAAGGAAAGTTTTAGGATTAGCATTATTGTTAGGGTTAGTGTTAGAGTTTGGATTAGGTTTGCGTTTCTGGTTAAATTTAGAGATAGGTTTAAATTTAGAGTTAGGTTTAAATCCAGGCTTTGGCTAGGGGTAAGGATAGAACTAGGGATGGGGTTAGGGCAAGAGTTAGAGTTAGTCTTAAGGCTAGGTTTAGGGTTAGGATAGGACTAAATTAGTGTTAGTGCTAGGCTTAGTGTTAGTGTTAGCCCTAGGGTTAAGGCAAGGGTTATGGTTAGGGTTTTTTTTTAAGATTTTGATTAAGATTTGTTTTTAAGACTATGATTAAGTTTAGGGATATGGTTAGGTTTAGTGTAAGGGATGGGGTTAAAGCTGGGTTTAGGGCCAGGATGAGGGTTAGAATTAGGGTTAAACCTCGGATTATGGTTTGGGTTAGGAATAAGGTTACGTTTAGGGCTAGGATTAGGGCTAGGGCTAATTTCAGGTCCAGCTTTACAGTTAAAGACAGTTTTAGGATTAGGTTAGATGTAGTGTAAAGGTTAGCTTTAGGGTTAAGGACAGGTTTAGAGCTAAGGGTATTGTTTGGGTCAGGGTCGTGATTAGTGTTTGGGATAGGTTAAGGCTTAAAAATAGGGCTCAAATTAGCATAGGTTTAGGATTAGGGTAATGATATAGTTAGGTTTAGTTTTTCAAGTTAGGTTTAGGGTAATGGATACGGTTAGGATTAGGGATATGGTAAGGTTTAGGCCTAAGGTTAGCATTAGGGTTAGGATTATGGTTAGGGTAATGGATAGGGTTAGAGCTAGGGTAAGAGCTAAGATTATGGTTATTCTTAGTGCTAGGTTAGGGGTTACAGTAAGGGTTAGGGTTAAAGCTCGGTTTAGTTCTCAGATTAGTCCTGGTTTCAGGTTAAGTTAGGGATAGGGTTAGGATTATGGCTAATGTAAGTACTAGGGTTACAATTAGGGCTATTTTTAGGGTTAGGGTTAGGATTAGGGCTAGGTCTAGTGTTATGTTTAGGGTTAGGTTTAGGGTGATGTTTAAAGCTATGGTTAGTGTTAGCATCAGAATCAGGATTAGGGTTAGTTTTAAAGTTCTGCTTAAAATTCGAATTAAGGCTAGGTTAAAGTTAGGGTTTGGTTTAGGTTAAGGGTTAGGGTTAGGGATATGACTCGGTTTTTTATTAGGGCTAGGGCTAAAGTTAGGAGTAACATTAGGGTTAGAGTTACTGTTAGTGTTAGGTTTAGGCTTTGCATTAGGGTTAGATTTAGAGTTATGTTTAGATCTAGGTTTAGGACTAGGGCTAAAAAATGGCTATGGTTAGTCCTAGGGTTAGGGCTAGGTTTACAGTTCCAGTAAGGAATAGGATTAGAACTAGTTTTAGGGCTAGGGAGAGAGTTAGACTTATTTTTAGGTCTAGTTTAGGATTAGGTTTAGCTTTAGGGGTAGGGCTAAGGTAGGTCTAAGATAAGGGATAGGATTGGTTTTTAGTTAGGCCTAGGTTTAAGGTTAGGGTTATGATTAAGGCTATGTTTAGGGCTAATATGGGTTAGTGTTGTTGTTCGGGTTAGGGCTAGGATTATATCTATGGCTAATGTGAGGTCTACAGTTATGGTTATGGATTGTTTTAGGGTTAGGATTTGGTTGGTGTAATTTAAGGTTTAGGTTTAGGGTAAGGGTTAGGTTAGAGCTAGGGGAATTTTTAGGGTCAGGGTAATGGTTAGGGTTTCTTTTATGCATGAGTTTAGGGTTAGAACTCATATTAGCATTAGGGTTATGGTTAGGGTAATGGTAGGGTTAGATTTAGGGTACAGGTTAGGTTTAGGGTAATTGATAGTGTTGGGGTTAGTGATAGGTTTAGGGTTAGGCCTAGGTTTAACATTAGGGGAAGTTTTATGTTTAGGGTAATGAATACAGTTAGAGTTAAGGTTAGGGTTAGGGTTAGGATTAGGTCGTGAGACAGGGTTAGGTGTAGAGTTAGAAATAGGGTATGGGTTCTGATTAGGGTAATGGATACAATTAGAGGTAAGGTTATAGCTAGAATCATGGTTAGGATTAGGCCTTGAGTTAGTGTTAGGATATGGGTTGGAACTAGGATTAGTGTTAGCATTATGTTTAGTGTAAGAGTTAGGTTCTGAGCTATGATGAGGGTTAAAGCAAGGGTTAGGTTCAGGGTTATGTTTAGGGATAGGATTACGGTATGTTTAGGGTTAGGGTAAGGGTTAGGGAAATGGTTATAATTATGTTTAGGGTTAGGATTAGGCTAATAAATACAGTTAGATGAAGGTTTAGGGTTAGGGACAGGCTTAGATTAGGGCTAGTTTTAGGGTTAGGTTTATGCAAAGATCTAGTGTTAGGTTTAGATTTTCAGTTAGGTCAGGTTAGGAAGTAGGTTTACTGTGAAAGGCAGAGTCAGTTTTGGGGTTAGAATTAAGGTAGGGTTGCAGCCAGAATTAGGACTTGGTTTAGGTATAGGGGTAGGCTTAGAGTTTGTGTTAGGATAAGCATTTTTGTTAGGACTAGGTTTTTGTTTAGGTCTAGGGCTAGAGTTAAAGCTAGATTTAGGATTAGGTTTAGGTCCAGAGCTAGTGTTAGGTTTTAGTCTAATGTCAGGGTCAGGTTTAGAACTAGGGTTTGTGTTAGGTTCAGAATAAGAGTCAGGGTTAGCATTCAGGTTTGGGATAGGATTAGAGCTAGTGTCAGGATTATTAATAAGGTCAGGATTTTGGTTAGCCTAAGGATTAGGTCTAGGTCTAGAGCTATCATTAGTTTTAGGGTTATGCATAGGAAAAAGGATAGCCTTAGAGATAGGGTTAGGGCTAGAGTTAGGTTTATGGTTCAATATAGGTTTAGGGCTTGGATTAGGGATAGTTATTGGGTTAGGGTTAGGGTTAATGTTAGGGCAATGACTAATGTAAAAACTAGGGTTACAATGAGGGTTAGTTTTAGGGTTAGGATTAGGGTTGGGGTAGGTCTAGTTTTAGGGTTAGGTTTAAGGTTAGGATGATATTTAGAGCTAGGGTTAGTGTTAGGACATGAGTCAGGGTCAGGGTTATGGTTAGGACTCGAACTAGGAATAGGTTTACTTTTAGGTTTCAGTTTAAGGTTAAGGTGGTGTTTAGAGCTAGGGTGACTGTTAGGATATGAGTCAGTTTCAGGGTTAGATTTAAGATTAGGGTTAGGACTCGAATTAAGGCTATGGTTAGGTCTAGATGTAGTGTTAGGGTTTGGTTTATGTTAAGGTTTATGGTTAGGGCTATTGCCCAGTTTGTTTTACTGCTAGAGTTAGGGTTAGGGATAGTTTTATGATTAGCATTAGGGTTAGGGCTAGTTTTCATGGTAGGCTTAGGCTAAGGGTTAGGGTTATATTTCGAGTTAGGGTTAGATATAGGGTAAGGGCTAGGACTAAGAATAGGGCAAGGTTTAGGGCTAGGGTTAGTGTTACTGTAATTTATAGGGTTAGAACTAAAAATAAGGCTAGTGTTAGAATTAAAGTTAGTCTTATGTCTAGGGTTAGTGTTAAGTTTATGTATAAGTTTATCTGTAGGGCCAGTGTTAGGGTTTGCTCTGGGTTATGATCAGTTTTAGACCTGGGGTTTGTGTTAGAGTCAGAATAAGGGTCAGGATTAGCATTAGGTTTTGGGATAGGATTAAAACTAGACTGAGGGCTAGAGTCAGAACTGTTAATATTGTTAGGATTTTGGTTATCCTAAGGATTAGGGATAGGTCTATGGTTACTATTATGGTTAGGGTTTCACTTAGGTGAAGGATAGGTTTTAAGCTAGAGTTGGGGCTTAGGTTAGGGTTAGGGTTAAAGCTAGGTTTAGAGCTCAGATTAGAGCTAGCTTTTGTGTTAGAATTAGGGCAAGTGTTAGGACAATTGCTAATATAAGAACTAGTGTTACAATTATGGTTAGTTTTAGGGTTAGGGTTAGGGTAGTTCTAGTGTTAGGGTTAGGTTTGAGGTTAGGGTGAAAATTAGAGGTTCAGTTAATGTTAGGATATGAGTCAGGTTCAGGTTTAGGGTTAGGACTCAAATAAAGGCTAGGGTTACTGTTAGGTTTTGGTTTAAGGTTAGGATGGTGTTTAGAGCTAGGTTGAGTTTAAGATACTAGTCAGTGTCAGAGTTAGTTTTAAGGTTACTGTTAGGACTCAAATTAAGACTAGGTTAGGTCTAGGTGTAGTGTTAGTGTTTGGTTTAAGTTAAGGTTTATGGTAAGGGCTATTGCTCGGTTTTGTTTTACTGTTAGGGCTAGGGTTAGGGGTATTTTTATAATTAGCATTAGGGTTAGGGTTAGTGTTAGTGTTAGGCTTAGGCTTAGGGTTAAGTTTAGATTTAGAATTAGGGTTAGATCTAGGTTTAGGGCTAGGACTAAGGATAGGGCTAGTGTTAGGGCTAGGGTTAGGGTTATGGTAAGAAATAGGGTTAGAAGTAGCAATAGGGCTAGTGTAAGTATTAGAATTACTCTTTGAGCTAAAGTTAGGGTTAGGGTTAGTGATATGGCTAGAATTAGGGTTAGGCTTAGTGTTCAGCTTAAGCATAGAGTTAGATGTAGGATTAAGTTTAGGGTAATGGATGGTGTTATACCTAGGATGAGAGGTAGGGTGATGTTTAGAATTATGATTAGGGCTATGATTATGGTTAGGGTATTGATTAATTTTAGGTTTAGGGAAATATAAGGGCTAGGGTTAGGCCTAGGATTAAATGTATGGCTAATTTCATGTCTAAAAATATGTTTAAGATAGTTTTAGGTTTAGTATTATGGCTACATCTAGTGTAAGGTTTAGGTTAGGGTTAGGTTTAGGGATAGGGCTACTATTAAGGTCAAGGTCTTGGATAGGGTTTGGGATAGGTTAAGGCTTAAAGTTAGAGATAGAATTAGCTACAGGTTTAGGCTTAGGATAATGTTAGGCTTAATGTTAAGATTCATTTTATGTTTGGGGAAACGGATATGGATAAGTTTAGAGATAGGGTTAGGTTTAGGCCTAGGGTTAGCATTTGGGTTAGGGTTATGATTATTATAATGGATAGAGTTAGAGCTAGGTTTAGAGCTAGGCCTATGATTATGATTAGAGCTAGGGTTAGGATTAGGGTTAGGGTTAAGTTTAAAGCTTAGGTTAGGGCTCAGATTAGGGCTAGGTTTTGTGTTCAGTTAGTGCTAGGATTAGTAGGGTTAGGGTTATGGCTAACGTAAGTACCAGGGTTAGGATTAGGGCTAATGTTATGGTTGAGATTAGGGCTAGGTTTAGTGTTAGGATTAGGTTTAGGGTTATGGTAATGTTTAGAGTTAGGGTTAATGTTAGTATCAGAGTCAGGGTCATGGTTAGTTTTAGGGTTTGGCTTAAAACTTGAATTAAGGCTAGGGTTAGGGGTAGGTGTAGGGTTAGCATGTGGTTTAGTTTAAGGGTTAGTGTTAGAGCTATGGCTTGGTTTTGTTTTAGGGCAAGGGCTAGGTTTAGGGCTAGTTTCAGGATTAGTGTTAGTCTTAGAGCTAGTGTTAGGGTTAGGCTTAGGCTTTGAGATAGGGTTAGATCTAGAGTTAGATTTTATCTAAAGTTAGTGCCAGGGCTATGTATAAAGCAAGGATTAGGGCTAGGTTTAGGGCTTGGTTTTGGGTTATGGTAAGGGATAGGTTTAGAACTAGTGATAGGATAGTGTGAGAGTTAGAGTTAGTCCTAGGTCTATTCAAAGGGTTAGGAATAGGGTGGGATTAGGGCTAAGATTAAGGCTAGGGTTAGTATTAGGGTTAGGGTAGGGTTAGGGTAAGGATGAAGGCTAGTTTTAGGGATAGGATATGGACTGTAGTTTTGTTAGGGTTAGGGCTCTGATAACGGCTAGGGCTAATGTCAGGTCTAGGGTTATGGTTGGGAATAGTTTTAGGGTCATGTTTTTTTCTAGGTCTAATATAAGGTTTAGGTTAGGGTAAGTTTCAGGTTTAGTGCTAGGAGAATTATTAGGGTCAGGGTCAGGGTTAGATTTTGGTTGAGTTTAGTGTTTAGGATTAGGGCTTGAATTAGCTTTAGGGTAAGGGTTAGGGTAATTATAGGGTTTTGTTTAGGGTTCAGGTTAGGTTTACAGTAGTTTAGAAGTTAGGGTTAGTGAAAAGGTTAGTATTAGGCCTAGGGTTAGCATTAGAGTAGGGGTAATGTTTAGGATAATAGATAGGGTTAGAGCTAAGTTTAGGGGTAGGTTTATGGTTAGAAATAGGTCTTTAGTTAAGGTTAGGGTTAGGGTTAGATCTAGGGTTAGTTTTAGTGTTATGTTTACCATAAACGTTAGGTTTTGAGCCAGTGTTATGCCTAGGGCAAGTGTTAGGACTAGAATTATGTCTATGGATAAGATTACAGTACAGTTAGGGTTAAAGTTAGGATTAGGGCTAGTGTCATCATTAGATGTAGGTTTAGGGTTAGATAATAGATATGCCTGGATGTAGGTATAGGGTTATGAGTAGTGTTAGATTGAGGTTTAGGTTTAGGGTTAGGGCTATGTTTATGTCTAGGTTTATGGAAAGGTTTAGGGTTTGAGCTGGAGTTAGGTCTATGTCGAGTGTGAGATTTAGTGTTAGGTCTAGGGTTAATTTTCTGGTTAGATTTAGAGTTATGTTAAGGCCTAGGGTTATCATTGTGTTTAGGGTTAGGTTTAGGGTAATGGGTAGGTTTTTTTAGAGCTAGGTTTAGGGCTAGGGTTAATTTTAGGATTAGGGCTAGTCTTAGGGGTATATTTAGGGATAGGTATAGGTTTATGTTTAGGGTAAGTGTTAGTCTTTGAGCTAGGGTTAGGACTAATCGAGTGTTAGGTTAGGGTTAGGGTTACAGTTACACTTAGGGCTAGGTTTAGGCCTAGGATTAGCTCTAGGTTTTTTTTTGTTGTTGTTGTTAGGTTTATGCCTAGGGTTAGTGCTGTGGGTAATGTAAGAGCTTGGGTAATGATTATGGCTAGTTTTAGGGTTAGGGTTACGGCTAGGTCTAGTGTTAGGTTTAAATATTCAGTTAGAGTCAGGTTTTAGATTTAGGTTTACTTTTAAAGGCATGGTCAGTGTTTGGGATAGAGTTAGAGTTAGGGTTACAGCCAGAATTAGGGCTAGGTTTAGGTCTAGGTGGATGGTTAGTGTATGTGTTATGTTAAGGTTTATTGTAAGGGATTTGGCTGGGTTTTTGTTCAGGTCTAGGGCTAGAGTTAAGGCTAGATTTAGGATTAGTTTTAGGTCTAGGGCTAGTGGTATGTTTTTTCCTAGGGTTAGGGTCAGGTTTACACCTTGGTTAGTGTTAGCGTCAGAATAAGGGTCAGCATTAGAATTAAGGTTTGGGATACAGTTAGAGCTAGAGTGAGGGCTAGGTTTGGGACTATTAATAAAATTAGGGTTTTAGTTTCCCTAAGGATTAGGGATAGGTCTATGGTTACCATTATGATTAGGGTTTCTCTTACTATAAGGGATAGGCTAAGAGCTAGGGTTAGGGATAGAGTTAGGATTAAGGTTATATTTAGGTCTCCGATTAGGGCTAGTTTTTGTTTTAGGGTTAGGACTAGGGTTAGAGCAATGGCTAAAGTAAGAACTAGGGTTACAATTAAAGTTAGGGTTAGGGGTAGGTCTAGTGTTATGGCTAGGTTTAAAGTTAAGGTGATATTTATAGCTAGGGATAGTGTTAGGATATAAGTCAGGGACAGTATTAGTTTTAGGGTTAGGGTTAGGACTCAAAGAAGGGCTAGGATTACTGTTAGGGTTTGATTTAAGTTGAGGGCAGTGTTTAGAGCTAGGGTGACTGTTAGGATATGGGTTGGGCCAGGGTTAGTTTTACAGTTATTGTTAGGACTTGAACAAAGTCTACGGTCACTGTTGGGGTTCTGTTTAAATTTAGGGTGGTGTTTAGAGCTAGGGTAAGTGTTAGGATATGAGTCAGTGTCAGGGTTAGTTTAAGATTAGTGTTATGAATCCAATTAGGGCTAGGATTAGGTCTAGTTGTGTGTTAGGTTTTAGATTAAGTTAAGGTTTAAGGTTAGGACTATTGCTCAATTTTGTTTTAGTCTTAGGCATAGGGTTAGGGCTAGATATAAAATTAGTATTAGGGTTAGGTGTAGTGTTAGTGTTAGGGTTAGGCATAGGATTAGGTTAAGATTTGGAGTAAGGATTATATCTAGGGTTAAATTTAGGTTTAGGGTAATGGATAAGATTAGTTTTAGGGTTTAGTGTAGGTTTAGGGTTTGTGATAGGGTTACGGTTAGGCCTAGGTTTAGCATTGGGAATAGGGTTATCATACAGGTAATGTATAGGGTTAGAGCTAGAATTATGTTTAGGATTAGGCCTAGAGTTAAGGTTAGAGATTGGATTAGGGCTAATAACCCTAGCTTAGAGTAGGGTTATAATTAGGTTTAGGGTAAAGGTAAGGTTTTGAGCTAGGGTTAGTTCTAGGGTGAGGGTTAGATTTAGTGTTAGGTATAGGGTTAATGTTATAGTAATTGTCAGGGTTAGGTTTAGAGTTAGGACTAGGGTTTTCATTAGATTTAAGTTTAGGTTTAGGGTAATAGATTGGATTCGATGTAAGGTTACCTTTAGGGTTAAATTTAGTTTTAGGGTTAGGTTTACTATTGGGTTTACGGTAAGGTTAGTGTTTGAGTTAGGGTGAAGGTTATGGCAAGGAATAGGCTTAAGTTTAGGTCTAGGGTTAGGTTTATGATTTGGATTAAGGTTTCAGTTAGGGTTAGTGCTAGGGTATCATTAGGGTTAGGGTAAGAGTTAGGGTAATTGTTAGGTTAGGGTTAGGGTTAAGGTTAGGATTAGAACCAGGGTTAGGGTTATTTTTAGTGAAAGGGCTGGGGTTTTGTTTAGGCTAAGGTTTAGGCTTTAAGCTAGGTTTAGGACTAAGGTGAGGGTTAGGGTTAGGGTAGGTCTAGGTTAGAGTTAGGGTTATGCTTAGAGTAGGTTTAGGCCTCTGATTAGGACTAGGTTTTGTGTTTTTTTAGGCCTAACATTAATGCTCTGGGTAATGTAAAATCTAGGGTTCTAATTGTGATAGTTTTAGGGATAGGATTATGTCTAGTTCTAATGTTAGGTTTATATTTTGGTTTAGAGAAAGGTTTACAGCTAAGTTTATTGTTAGTGCCAGTGTCAGTGTTCAGGTAAGAGTTAGGGTTAGGGTGAAAGCCAGAATTCGGACAAGGGTTAAGTCTATGGGTAGTGTTCATGTTTGGTTTAGGTTAAGGGTTATTGTTAGGGCCAGGAGTAAGTTTCTGTTTAGGGCTAGGGCTAGAGTTATCATTAGATTTGGCATTAGGTTTAGGTCTAGGGCTAGTGTTAGGTTTAAGTTTAGGTAAAAGTTTACTGGTAGGGCTAGATTCAAAATTCAGTTTAGGGTAAGGCTCAGGTTTAGACCTATAATTAATGCTATGTTCAGAATAAGGGTGAAAGTTAGGGTTAGGTGTTGGGTTAGTGTTAAAGCTAGAATGAGGGCTAGGGTAAGAAGTAGTAATAGGGTTAGTGTTTGGTTTAGGCTAAGTTTTAGGATTGGGACTAGGATTAGCATTGTTGATAGGGTTTGGCTTAGGTTAAGGGATAGGGTTAGAGCTAGGGTTAGGGTTAGTGTTACGGTTAGGTTTAGGGCTAGGGTTATGGTTAGGTTTGGAGTTAAATCTAGTGTTAGGGCTCAGATTAGGGCTATTTTTGTTTTAGGGTTAGAGCTAGGGTTAAGGCTATGACTAATGTAAGCACTAGGGTTATGAATAGAGTTAATTTTAGGGTTAGGGTTTTGGCTAGGTCTAGTGTTAACATTAGCTTTAGAGTTAGGATCATATTTAGAGTTAGGGTTAGTGTTTGGATATGAGTTTGAGTCAGGGTTAGTTTTAGTCCTAGGACTCAAATTTGAGTTAATGTTATGGCTAGTTTTAAGGTAAGGATTTGATTTAGGTTAAGGTTTAGGGTTAGAGCAATGGCTTGGTTTTGTTTTAGGGCTAGGGCTAAGGTTAGAACTAGTTGTAGGATTAGCAATAGTGTTGGTATAGTGAAGTTTAGGCTTAAGGTCAGGGTTAGATTTAGAGTTATGGTTAGATCTAGGGTTAGGGCTATGCCTGGAGTTAGGGCTATGTTTAGGGCTAAAGTTAGGGTTAAAGTAATGGATAATTTAGAAATAGAAATAGGGCTAGGTTGAGAGTAAGTGTTAGTCTTAGGGCTAGGGTTAGGAATTCACTTAGGGCTAGCAATAAATTAGGGCTAGGATTAGTTCTAGGTTTAGTGTTAGGTTTAGGCCTTTGGTTAGGGCTATATTTAGGGTTAGTGTTAGTGTTAGGTTTAGGGTTACTTTTAGGAGAAGGGATGGGGTTGTAGCTAGGTTTATGGCTAGGGCAAGAGTTAAAATTAGGGATAGGGCTAGGGTGAGGGTGAGGGTTAGGATTAAGGTTAGGTTTAGTACTAGGTTGAGGGCTAGGGTTTGTGTTAGTGTTAGGCCTATATCAGGGCAAGTGCTAATATGAGTTCTAAGGTTATTATTGTTAGGGATAGTTTCAGGTTTATGTTTATGGCTAGGTATAGTGTAAGGGTTAGGTTGAGGGATAGGGTCACTTTTAGAACTAGGGTATTGCTAGGGTCAGTGTCAGGGTTAAGGTTTGTTTAGGTTAAGGTTTAGTGTTAGGGCTCAAAATAGTGTTAGAGTTAGGTTTAGGGTTACGGTAATAGATATGGTTAGATTTAGGGTTTGGATTAGGTTTAGGCTAATGGATAGTGTTAGGATTATAGATAGGGTTAGGTTTATCCTAGGAATAGAATTAGGGTTAGGGTTAGGGTTAAGGTAATTGTTAGGATTAGAGGTAGGGTTAGGGCTAGGATTATGGTTAGTATTAAGGCTATGTTTAGGATTAAGTTTAGGTTTAGGGTTAGTTTTAAAGCTAATATTAGGGCTCAGATTAGAGCTAAGATTCAGATTAGTTTAGGGCTAGCCTTAGGGCTATGGCTAATGTAAGATCTAGGGTTATTATTTGGGTTAAATTTAGGGTTACTGTTTTGCCCATGTCTAGTGTTAGCATTATCTTTAGAGTTAGTGTGATATTTATAGCTAGGATTAGTGTTATGGTATAAGTCAGGGTCAGGGTTAGTTTTAGGCCTAGGAAACAAATTAGAGAGGGGGTTATGGCTAGGTGTAGGGTCACAGTTTTGGTTAAGGTGTAGGGTTAGGGCAATGTTTTGGGATTAGTGATAGTATTTTGTCTTAGGGCTAAGGCTAAGTTTAGGGCTAGTTTTGGGATTAGTGATAGTGTCAGATCTAGTGGTAGGGTGAGGTTTAAGCTTAGGGTTAGGGTTAGATTTAGAGTTATGGTTAGGTCTAGGGATTGGTCTGGGACTAGTTTTAGGGCAAAGATTATGGCTTGTGTTAGGGTTATGATAACTGATAGGGTTAGAACTAGAAATAGGGCTAGGGCGAGTGTTAGTGTTAGTTTTAGGCCTAGAGTTAGGGATAGGGTTAGAGCTAAATTAGGGTTAGCATTAGTGCTAAGGTTAGTGTTAAGGTTAGGGCTAGAGTTAGGGTTAGTTTTAGGGAAAGGGTTAGGGTTAGAGTAAGGGAAAAGAATGGGGTTATAGATAGAGTCAGGCTGATACGAGGGTTAAAATCAGAAGGAGGGATAGGGTTAGGGTTCTGGTTAGGATTAAGGCTAGGATGAGGGCTAGGGTTTGTATTAGAATTAGGGCTAGTATTAAGGCCAAGGCTTAACTCAGGTCTATGTATATCATTAGGATTAGTTTTGGGGTTAGGTTGTGGCTAGGCTTGGTATAAGGGTTAGGTTTATAAATCTAGTGTTAGGGTTAGGTTTTGGGTTAGGATAAAGTTCAGAGCTAGGGTTTGGGTTATGGTAAGAATCACAGTTTGGGTTAGAGTTAGGTTTAGGGTTAGGGCCAGAATTAGCATTAATTCTAGGGATAGGGTTAGTCTTTCATTAGGTTAAGTGTTATGGGTTATTGGTTGGGGCTAATGCTAGGATTTTTTTTTTTTTTTTTTTTTTGGGCTAGGCCTAGATTTATGACTCTATTTAGGATTAGGTTTGGTCTAGTGCTAGTATAATGGTTAGGTTTAGGTATAGTTTTACCGGTCGGGTACTGTTAGGGTTCCATTTAGGTTTGGGGTCAGGTTTACTCCTAAGGTTAGTGTTAGGGTCAAAATATAGGTCAGTGTAAAGGTTTCAGTTTGGGTTAGTGTTGGAGCTAGAATGAGGGCCAGGGTTAGGACTAGTAATAGGTTAGGGTTTGGGGTAAGCTAAGAATTAGTGTTAGGATTAGGGTAGCATTAGGATGAGGGTTTGTCTTATGGTAGGGGATAGTTTTGGAGGTAGGGTTAGGGTTTGTGTTAGGTTTAGGGTTAGAGCTATTGTTAGGTTAGGGTTTGAACTAGGTTTAAGGCTTGGATTAGGGCTAGGATTTGTGTTAGCATCAGGGCTATGGCTAATGTAAGAACTAGGTTTCCAATTAGAGCTAGTTTTAGGGTTAGCATTAGGACAATGTTTAGAGCTAGGGTTGGTGTTAGGGTCCGAGTCAGATACAGGGGTATTACTAGGGTTAAAGTTAGAGGTCAAATTAAAGCTAGGTTTAGGTCTAGGTGTAGGGTTAGGGATTGGTTTAGGTTAAGGGTTAGGGTTATGGGTATGGCTCGGTTTGTTTTAGGGCTAGGGTAGGGTTAGGGCTATTTTTCCAATTACTATTCTGGTTAGGGCTAGTGTTAGGGTGAGGTTTATGCTTAATCTTAGGGTTAGATCCATGTTTAGGGCTAGGGTGTATGTTAGGGCTAGGGTTGGGGCTAGGGATAGGGCTAAGTTTTGGTTTATGGTAAAGGATAGGTTTAGAACTAGGACTAGGGCTAGGGTGAGAATGAGACTTAGTCTTAGGGATAGGGCTAGGGTTAGGTTTAGGCTTAGGCTAAATTAGGGCTAGGATTAGTGCTAGGGTTATTGTTAGGTTTAGAACTAGGTTTAGGGCTAGTGTTAGGGCTAGTGATAATGTTATGGTACGGTATGATGTTACAGCTAGGTTTAGGGTTAGGGCATTGATAAAATTAAGGTTAGGGATAGGGTTAAGATTAGGATTAGACTTAAGGTTAGGCTTTGAGCTAGGATTAGAGTAGGGTTTGTGTTAGGTTTAGTGCTAGGGCTAATGAGAGGTCTAGGGTTATGGTTAGAAATAGTTTTATGGTTAGGTTTATGACAAGGTCTATTGTAAGTGTGAGGTTGAGGGTTGGGGTCAGGTTTACAGCTAGTGTATTATTAGGGTCAGAGTCAGGGTTATGGTATGGTTTAGGTTCATGTTTAGGGTTAGGGTTCAAATTAGCAATAGGGTTAGTGTTAAGGTAAGTGTAATGATTATGGTTAGGTTGAGGATTCAGGTTAGTTTTAGGGTCTTGGATAAGGTTAGGGTTAGTGATAGAGTTATGGTTAAGACTTTGGATATAATTCATTTAGGGTTATGGTTAGGCTAATGGATAGGATTAGAGCTACATTTAGGGCTAGGGTTATGATTAGGTTATGCCTATGATTAGGAATAGGCCTTGGGTTAGAATTTGGCTAGGTTTATGGTAAGGGAAGTGGATAGTATTAAAGCTAGGGTTATGGCTAGGGTTATAGTTAAAATTAGGACTATGGTTCAGGTTATGTCATGGGTATGGTAACAAATTGGATTAGAACTGTGGTTAGGGCTGGGTTATGGTTAGGTTAAGGCTATGATTAT